>NW_026136704.1:4044438-4784438 GCF_905237075.1 Dicentrarchus labrax
ATACACTGAGGGTCACACATAGCATGATGATTTTTCAGAAGAGCCTCTAGTAATCACATCATGATAAGACCCACTGTGATTTTAGCGAGTTACTCTCATCAGTAGCCATTTCAGTCCTGCACCAAGAGCAACTAAACTTTCCTCCATGTCTCTGTGTTTCTATTTGGGCTCCAACTCATGAAAACCTGCAGACCTCCGAGGTTAATCTATGGAGACAGATGTGTTCTTGTTGTCATAGCAACCACTTCTTCTCTCTGATCCACCAGGCCAAGTTTGACACCATGAAAAAACAGATGGAGTCCATGGAGATGGAGGTGATGGAGGCTCGACTCATCAGGGCTTCTGAGCTCAATGGAGAGATGGATGATGACGACACAGGTCAGACACACTCCTCCATACACATACACACACACACACACACACACACACACACACACACACACACACAATGTGGACAGAATAGCAAAAACGCCCCAGAACAGCAGTAATTACCAAACTGCTGAGACTTGTGATGTTAATTTTATGTTGCTTTAAAAACTCACTCATAAAGATGCTAATTGTCAGACAAAGCTGCTGGACACCCACACAGGTTGTTGGCTGATTAGATGTCTCCTCAGGACTGTGTGGAAGTGTACAGGATCAAGCCTGAGTGACAGTTCTTTGGGTTTTGTCACATCTGTTGAGGTGGAACAACTTAAAAGTGCTATGAGCAATATTTCTGTTAAAATAATGTTAAATAGCTCTACCTCCCAACAGCCATTACTGATATAGACTGTCCAGTCAGGAACATAGGTTTCCCAGTTCTCTCAATAGGGCTGCAGCTATCGATTATTTTAGCATTCGAGTATTCTGCTGATTATGCTGTAAATAAAACAGCCCCTTTAAATGAAAAACTAATTGGTTTCAGTGTCTTCTCCTAAGTAAATTTTCCTACCCCAAAGCTTCAGCATCTTGCTCAAGGCTTCGACATGTGGCACCAGGAGCCGGGGATCGAACCCACAACCTTCCGATTAAGGAACGACCCGCTCAATTCAATTCAATTCAATTCAGTTTTATTTGTATAGCGCCAATTCATAACAGAAGTCATCTCAGGACACTTTTCAAATACAGCAGGTCTAGACCGAACTCCTTATAACATTATTTACAGAGACCCAACAGTACCACCATGAGCAAGCACTTGGCGACAAGGACAAGGAAAAACTGCCTGTTAAAAGGCAGAAACCTAGGACAGATCCTCCGGCTCTAGGTGGGTGGTCGTCTGTCTCGACCAGTTGGGGGGAGAGAGGGAGGGAGGGAGGGAGAGAGAGAGAGACAGAGAGACAGTAGCAACAACTACACTAATAGTAGTGACTGATGATGATGAACATGACAACAGCAACGATGGGGGCCAATGAGCAGTGACAATAGTACTAATAGTAACTGTAGTAATAATATTAATAATAATAATAACAATAATATCAGTGATATTAGCAATGGCAGTTAAGCAGGATCATGGCAGGAGGCTCCACCAGGATCCATGAGAACCTTAAGTTCTCTCTTAAGTGCCCGTCATCGTTTTTTTGTATGTTTCAAAGAGAAAACCCAACGGTTACAAAGTTGATTATCTTGGCTAGATGAGAAAAGAAGCATCAGTTGCTGGGCAAAGGACATAAAAGTTGTTGGATTTAGTATTTAGCATTTCCTAAACTGAGCTAAGATAGGATGACATCAGATAAGATAGAATTCCTGATCATAACTTAAGACTTATTTTAGGAATTTATGTAGTAAGGCCACTGTTTTCTTTGTCAAGCTCTGGTTAGCACATTCACAGCCTAACTGTACCTGTGTGTTACCTGCCGATCCTACCCTTTTAAGGAAGGTTGAGTCTAGCAGGTTTGTTGTTTGGTCTCTTTCCTGGTGTGTGAGGGGTAGTTGCGTAATTTAGTCACCCAGTAGGTGTGTTAATAAGCTCAGGTTGCAGTATAATAGTTACAACTGTATGTGGTGTTTGCTGCCACAGAAAAGAAACAAAAAGTCCCAGTTCACTTAACATTACTACAGCGTCTTCTCTACTCACACAGCAGAGCCTGTCCCGACTGTGGACAGCTAGTTAGCTACTTGGCAGATGCGAGTCAGGTTAAAGACAATTAAAGTAACTGGAGATCTCCAAGATACGCTTTGACCTGGAAGCAGCACACGATGAGATGAATGATTGATTGAGAAGGATCCCGTTCATCTTACAAAGCAGCACTACCAGGATTGAGTGCTTGCACATATTATGTGGGATTTTGTTGTATTCCAACATGTGTTCACACTGAGAGAGTTCTCAAGACCAATTCTTAAGAACCTGACGTGATGACTTGTTTAGTCTGACCAATGGTACAAAACTATACAGCACATTTACTATGATATAAAAGAGATATAACCAGACCAGCAAACCAGACATTGAAAGCAGAGAAAGTTGCTATTTCAGCTTAAATGACATAAAGGGACAGTTAACCCCAAAATCAAAAATACATATTATTCTTCTTAACTGAAGTGCTATTTATCCATCTAGAGTTCTGGAGTTTTGTCCATCTGCGCAGTGATGTGCAAAGAAAATAGTTCCTACATGAAACTGGGTCATGATTTTGCATGTGCCACCTGGTTCCATTATATTGAGAGAAGGCAGACATCTCCAAAACTCAGCAACTCACACCAAAACTATCTAGATGGATAAATAGCCCTACAGGGAAGAGGAAAAATATTAGTTTTTATTCTGGGGGGAACTGTCCTTTTGAACAATTAATTGATTAATTTATCATTTTCATCACCACATCAAATACAACACCAAAAACTACAGCCTCAAAAACAACCAGTTGAATTAATGCTTCTCTGACAAATCCTCAATAACAATAACAGATGAGGTCAGATTACACTAAAATTTACTTTTTAAAAGCTATTCCAAACAGAAAATTGTGTTGAAGAAAAGCAAAATTGGTCACATTGAGTCTTTCTATAATAATACTGAAACTAAACTTGATTCTGTCAACAATCCGTAAACAGAACCTCAACAAATGAGCACTAAGTTGAGTGAACATCAGTCTCAATCTAATTGGTTTTTTTGGTTTTTTTTGTCCACTCCCAGTCTGAACTATACACACACATACTCCCACACACACGTTTAAACCGGAGTAATTCCCTAAAAGGTCCAGTGTGAGTCCTTTAGTGGAGGAGCAGGAACCGTGGGGGTGGTGATCAATGCTTTGACAAAAGCCAAGAAAAATGTGAAGAAGTACATTAGAAATGGATCCGTGTAAAGTGAAAAATGAAGTAAGGATTCAGTTCCAGATGCCCTGCAGACTTTCTGAATGTACCATCGATTTTTCTGTGTGTCTTCATTCATGTTGCATAGGTGGGAACAGCTTTACTTGAATTTCGATAAATCAGTGAAATGACATAATGATGAAGGTATTTTTCATGACAGACTTGTCAGTATGTCAAATTTGTTTAGGTTGTGCCATATAGAGATATTGAGAGTATTGGAACGCACTAGGATTGAGCGAATACTTGGCTGAAACAAATCCATTACACATTATGGGCTTTTTACGAGTATCATGAGTAAAATATAATTTTTTTTCAATATGTGTCAGTTTACGAGTACAGAAGCAGTAAATATAACAAAAATAGTTTCATGTTTACATTAACAACATCTGGTTAGTCTAGACCACTTCTGGTTTAAGCTCCCACGGCCAATTAAGGACGCTCATATGTCCTAAAAACCAAATTGATTGGTCAGCCCACCATTGAAGAGCGAAACATCTCAACAGTACAACCAACAGCATCTCAACCAGTACAGCAACAGAGTAATACCACACTCACCCCCCTACTGTTTCTCGTTTTAACAGAAATAATCTTTCCATTCACTAATTAATTCCAGTCACATCTTCTTTGCCATTTGCCATTTTTTTGAGCGCTGTTAAGTTGTCAAGTCTTCCTGCCAATATTTCAAATTAAAAGACTGCCAGGAATTCAATGTGAAGCATCTGTGCAGGAAGTGAAAGAGTTTGCATGACGGCAGATTAAAAAAGGAGCAGAGCAGGAAAAAAGGAGGCTTCTTTTATTATCAAATAAAGATTTATTCGTTCTTTTATTTACTGGATGTTTGAACACTGGCAAACTGAAAACACCCAAAAGTGTTTTTTTCTTCCAGATCACTATTCATTTAGATGAGTATGAAATTATCATATATATCAAATATATTTTATGACACACAGAAGTTGATAATGTTTAGCTTAAATTTCCATTTCAAACTAATACTGTGGATTTGTGACACAATCTCTTTATTGAAGAATATATGCAGCAAGTGTACGTATATTCAGATAGAAACAAATGAAACAGAGTAGATAAAGCAAGCTGTGACTGTGATGATGATGTGACAGGAGGAGAGTGGAGGCTGAAGTATGAACGAGCCATCAGGGAGATTGAATTCACCAAGAAGAGACTGCAGCAGGAGTTTGATGACAAGCTGGAGGTGGAGCAGCAGAACAAACGGCAGTTGGAGAGGAGGGTGAGTGGACACACTGATACACAACTTCCATTAAGAGTCTATTACTTTGTGTTCCATCTCTATATAATGGCTACCATGAAGCCTGACTTTCTGTATATTGTAGAATTCAGTGATTTTTGTCTTTATATATTACAAGTAAGTTTAAAGCTTCTAAAAGGTGTGTTGATTGTGGCGGCCCCTGAGGACAAAAGTGGTAGTGTTTCTGCCACCTTGCTTACTGTAATTGATTTCAAGGAGAATCTGACCAAATGTTCTCGCTTTCTCGTTTGTTTATGTCGTTCATATATAGAGGCATCAGTATTAAAGTCAGACTGTTTCACAACCACTTAAAAACTCCTTGTAGTAGGTTTAAGTATTGAAGCATTGAATCAAATTCTATTTGGTGTCTATGGTACAATATAAACCTCTACCCAAATTAGACACTTCCATGCTGAATACTATTTGCTTGTTCTCTTACATTTAAATACTTGCAAATATTTAAATTCACAAACCAGTTCATAAGTACAAAACTGAAGCCTACATCAAGTCAAAAACAAGTTTAACCATGATTACAGACCTAGTAAGGGGCTGATCACACAGAGATGCATCACTAGATGCATGGCCTCTTCAAAAAAGCCTTGGCAAAGAGCGTCGGGGGGGAAAAACAGCTGGTGCGCTGGTGGAGCGAGGTAGCCTGCACAACCGGGCAATCAAATATGATTAACAGAAAATCTGTATTGAAGCAGACGTCAAGCTCTAGATGAGTAAACTCTAGCCTCATTTGAAAGAGGTTGATAACTGTGGTTACTTACGCCCCTGCTCTGTAGCTCTCTCACAGGCAAACAGCTAGCTAACTAGCAGGCTATCTACCTAACCTATTTACTGACATAGTAAACAGCATCAAAACAGGAAGGTCTGGGCCAAGTGTGACATTGACGAGTGGTGCAACTCCCCACCTTATGCTGATAAGTTGAAAATATTTAAACTTTTATGTGTGTCTAAAAACCGCTAGAAAGCCGCTACATACGCCAAATTATAATTCAAACCTATTTTCTGTTCTAATGTGACTGCAGTGTTTATAGCTTCCGAGTCATCAGACGTTGTTTCTCCACGTTGAAAACATGTCTTCTCCAGTCATGATTGATTTGGATGCGTTTGTTTTCGCAGATCACCGACCTGCAGGCTGATAACGAGGAGTCCCAGCGAAACATCCAGCAGCTGAAAAAGAAAACCCAACGGCTGACGTCCGAACTGCAGGACACCAAACTTCACCTGGAGGGCCAACAGAGCCGCAACCACGACCTGGAGAAGAAGCAGAGGAGGTCAGTACACACACACAGTCCTGTTTGAGCAGGGGACACACAGTTGTGTTACCTTATTCTGCTGGGTCTAGTGGTGTTGCTGTAGTAACAATGATAGCTGTAAAGAAGAAACTATATTGTGTTTCAGATTGTTTATAGCATCACGCTGTGCAGAGAGGACAGACAAGTCTCCAGCTCATTTGTTCAGCTGCTAAAATGTGTGTGTGTGTGTGTGTGTGTGTGTGTGTCTGTGTGTGTGTGTGTGTGTGTGTCTGTGTGTGTGTGTGTGTGTGTGTGTGTCTGTGTTTTAGCAAGGGAGGTACTCTGTAGCTGTACATGGGTTGCTGAATGTGTATGCTGTGGTTAAAACAGAGGTGATATATAAGATCTTTGTGAGCAGCTCAGCACATTTTAAATGATCCGATTTTTTTAATGAACTTTGGCCCTGTGAATTTTGCTTCTCAATGACATAGCAGGAGCAGTAGTTGTGCTTCATTGGAGTGTTTTTACAGTGTTAATATGCCGTGTGTGTAAATATGCATGTCTGTTTGCATGCAGGTTTGACAGTGAGCTGAGTGCGGCCCAGGAGGAGGTGCAGAGGGAGAGGACCCTGAGGGAGAAACTGGCCCGAGAGAAAGACATGCTGACCGGAGACGCTTTCAGCCTCCGACAGCAGTTGGAGGTGCGTTCCTGTGTGCACTTTGTGTTTCAAAACTCTGAGACTTCCTTTGTGTAATTACATACATGCTGTAGCCCCCAAATTATGTTACAGCCCCCAATGGCTCATAATTACACAAACAGGAGTTGCCAACAAACAAGTTTTATTTTCAAACAATGAAAAGATGAAAAATACCAGAATGAAAACTGAATTACTGCTCCCATCAGAAAAAAACAGAAACCACAAAACAATGTGAAGTCTCCTTCAGTTGGACAGTGACACAAGCTATATAGTCAGGCTGGAAGTGGAACAGAGAGAGAGCCAAAGTCTCTGCCCCCTATTTATTTGGTTTCTTAGATGAGGAGCTCAACCAGACCTGAGAGGAAGTGGCCCTCCTATGATATGATTATCAAACCATGTTAACCTTCATATTTCTGAATCTCTGAATGTTTCTGTGCTACAAACTGCCTGTGGTGCTGCATGATATGGTAAAGAATCATATTTCTATTATTTTGACAAATATGATTCACGATTAGTGGGAATGATTTTTGCATCACATTTTTCATTTTCACTGAAAAAACCTGTACAAATCATGATGCTGTGACATTTGTTGGGGTCTGTACCAAACAAACATGTTTTTTTACATCTTAAAAATCAGAATGTGAAACAAACAGATAAAATACAAAAATGAACTCTTATTTTATTTTATGAAGATAGCACCTTTTAAACTAATTAAATAAAAGTGCTTTACAAGCGATTGACAAAACAGACAAAAAGGATTAAGAGACGAATGCATGCCAAAACAACATAAAGAGAAGCCTAATTAAATAGAGACTAAGACTATTCAAAAATAAAAGCTGAGTAGTTAAGATAATAAAATATAGCTATAAAAGCAATAAAAAATAGAATTATTAAATACGACTTGATTATAATAAAACCTTATGTATAAAGAAAACAGAATACAAAGCATGTAGAGGTTCCTAAATGGAATAGAAACAGAATATGACCTAAAGCTGTGTTCGCAATGATGTTTAATTTTATTATTTTTCATGACCATTTTTATGTTATTTTTGTCTACCTCATGTTAATAAGTTACATTAAGTGAACTATTCCAAGATGTTTTTGGCTGCACCATTTCAGCAATTAAAAAAACAATTTTATCCATATCCTCCTGTAATTTAACATCTCTTATTTGGTCTGTGGTAACTTGTGGATCTTGATTGCATCTGTATTACAGCTCAGCAGGTTTGCACTTTGCATGTCCACACAGCATGAGTTTGTAATTATGTTGTTTGCAATTCTGTTTTTCTGTGTGTGTTCACCTGTTAACTACCTGCTGAGCTCAGTAAATAATTCTTCAGCCTTCCCTCAACACATGTATGTCTGTGTTCGATGTTCACACTGTAACCGTGTGACCGTCCCCTCCTCCCCGACTCACTGTTACCATCTGTCCTGCAGGACAAGGACCTGGAGGTGTGCGCGGTCAACCTGAAGCTGGACCAGCTGGAGGCTGAGCTGCAGGACCTCAACTCCCAGGAATCCAAGGACGAGGCATCACTGGCCAAGGTCTTCTTACATTTCTTTCTCTGTGGTTCTTCTTTATGTTTGATTGTGTTTTTTTGCTTGGTTTTGCATTTTTGCTCTTAAGGTTTCATGCTGAAACTGTACTGTATTCAGGTGAGGAAGCAGCTACGCGACATGGAGGCCAAGGTGAAGGACCAGGAAGAGGAGCTGGATGAGCAGGCTGGAACCATTCAGATGTTGGAGCAGGTACAGACAAAGCACAGTGCTCCATCACAGGAATCAACACAATCTTAAAGCCGCATTTCTTTTCTTTTTTTACTCACTGGGGGGCACTTGAACACAAAAATAAGCTGACCAACAAAGGCGTATTATTTATAGTTTATTGACCAATAAAAACACTGAATTATTTTGCTGTTACAATAAAACGTCAATACTTAATAGGCCACAAAATTGAAAATAACCAGTAAGAGTTTCAGATTTAGCAATTATCTAAGCTTAAAGCTAATATTTCATATCACAAATCTAAACTCTGCTTTCATTTAGTCTGCACATGTAGGAGATTGGTGATCTCCTATATCTCTCAGTCCCTTGTCTGACGACCTGTGAGCTCCTCCCTGAGGGCGGGGGGGTAAGCCAGTCACTGAAGTTGGTCTTGAAGTTGGCAGCTTTCTGGTGAAGCCCAGACACAGTTGCGTGTGTGTCTCTGCCAGAGTACACAGTACCTCTGGCCAAGTATGATTTTACAGCACATTTTTGCATACTTTCCAGCCTTTTAGCCTGGTCTAGTCAGGGAACTGCATACTCCATGTAGCCAGTGAAGATGGAAACCAGTTCAGGTTCTCCAACACAAAATTTCTTCAGCGTAAAACCCTTCCTATTGGCTGAGGTCAGCCTGTGGTCCACCTTTGCAAGTTATCACTTTAAAAACTTATTGTGGCTAAAAAGTAAGCAAGTAGTTGCCTATATACACATCCAGACAACATTAGCATTGATTTGGAGTGGTGTTTGTGTCTACCTGATGAATGTAAGTTCAATATTCAGTAACTCTGAGCTACGGCAACTCTCTCATGAGCTGCTAAATGCTCCATTACGTTCATCTCTAACTGTCTGTCTGTTGTTTGCTGCTGCAGGTAGTGAGTTCACACTGCCATTTAAATGTGTTTTAAAACCAAAGCAATGAGCTAAAAGAGGCTAAAGGGAACTGCAAAACTTCTCGTCCTTGTGTCAGTTTTTAACTTAACTCTATCCACCTAACTCCCTATGGCCTCTATTCAATACCATACTGACACACAGTGTTCTCGGTGCAGTATTTTCACACACAGACACTAACAAAATGTCCTGTTAGAGCTGGGATTGTAGCTATTACACCACTGTGCTGGATGTGATAGGTGTGTGTAATGAATATTTAGTTTGTACTTGTTTACTCGAGTTTGACTCAGTATTATTGCCCTTCCAAGCTCTTGCCAAACAAAAAAACGAAACAATATTATAGCCCCGTGTTAGTTGACATAGACTCTGTTGATACAAGATGGAGGAATGTCTCCTTTAAAAATGACTAATATTACACTGATACCATAAGCTCATACACTAGGAAGAAGGCTACTATAGGCTTAGGCAGTTATGATATGATATAGTGGGATACTACTACTGCTACTGTTACTGTATACTACTAATAGTACTTATTTTCATTTGATAGGCACAAATTCAGTTTACATAGAACATTTCTTTACAATTATCCATTTATATCCACAGCTGATTTCCAATGCCCTTCAACACATACACATACCTAGACTACTGTTTGAAATGATTTGGGGAAATGCACTCTGTTGTCTTTCTGACAGTTAGATGAGCTGATCGATATCATTCTCATATTAGCAGAGCTGATTTTAGGATGTAGGTAGCCTAGCTTAGCATAATCCTCTCACTTGTTGCAGGAATGTGTATACTTTTGTAAAGCTAACTGATAATATTAATGCTACTTTCTAACTTCATGCTGCCTGCTTTGTGAGATATTTATAAAAGTGCTGTGTTTCTGTCACACAGCATCATGTGTAGACCTCATTGTCAAAATTTCACATAAATTATATTGCTGTGAAAGCCTTACTTCCTGTTTCCAGTTAGTGGCGCTATTTTGTCAGTGATAATAATAATACACAATGTGAAGTTTGGTGGAGATTGGACAACACTTCCTCTTTCGTGGCGAAACATTGAAATGAATAGCCAAGCCACGTACACGCTGTTCTGTGCACTGTCACAAATAGCTGTGATGGTCTTTAGACTGCACTGATCAGTCTTGAGTCGCTCTGCCCACTAAATTCAAAATGGCCTGTTGGGTTTGGGGTATGGGTCCCAAGAGGCTTTTTTGTTCGTCTTGTCATGATCCACGTTTTCATGTATATGGGTGCTGCAGTTTAGGGAGATGCTGTTGGGCCGCGTTTCACAAGTTTTTAAACATGTTGCGGCTGTCAAAAATGCTGAAAAATATTAATAATTCCTTTGTATTTTAATAGCTTGGGGCCTAATGAGGTTTAAAATCATTGAAGTGTTCCCTTAAGCCCGGATGAGAGCAGAGTGTACAATGTGGTTCTTTTTTTCAGGCAAAGCTGCGTCTGGAGATGGAGATGGAGCGTTTGCGTCAGACCCATTCCAAGGAGGTCGAGAGCAAAGATGACGAGGTGGAGGACATCAGACAGTCCTGCAGTAAGAAGGTATGGAGGTTCAACACATGTACCCGCACACATTATAATACTGCTGTTAAAGTCTACTCTCGCTTTAGCTTTTTGCTTTACAGTTGTGATTAAACGTGTGAGAGAAGCAGGGCTAAAATGTGTGGAAGGTAAAGACTAGCCACAGAAAGAGTGACAGGAAAAGAAAGAACAAAAGACAAATGAGACAATGAAAACACTTTGGTGACAACAGCAGAAAATAGAATACTGTAATAAATAAAATATAAATAAAATGCTGTATACAGTATAAAGTGACTTTACAAGAGGTCTCTGTTCAGCACCACAACACATAACAAAAGAGCAGCAGTCAGACCAATTTTGTGGCCCTTATGGTTATTAAGTAGTCACTGGAGCCTGTAACCCCAACATCCGAGGGACCTTTATTTGAAATACAGTAGGTTTATATTAGAGACAGGCAATAACAATAATAATATCTAATAACCTCTGTTTTGTAAATGATGATATTCACTGATTGATTTCCATCTTTACCTGTTGTCTTGGTAAATTCAGCATAACTTCCATTTCCACAGCACCAATTCCATCAATCTGACAAGGGAGTTAGGTCACACTGACTGCTCTGCTGCTCTTGCTTTCTACTCTCTTACAGAAATCCAGTTTTTATTCACATATAACGTAGTGTTTTCCACCAACACTTCTGCGCAGATACTTCACATTAAAAGCCTTCCGGCAGCTTAAATGACCTTTTCCTCTAGGCCTTTAATTTGAAACGTACAGGAAAATGAACTGACTGTAGCTCAACCCCGATTGCAAAAAACAAAACAAAAGAGAAGGATTGGAAATAATTAGTGACTTAAAACAGAACTTGTGTTAAAAAGAGGTTTAAATGACACAAGGTATGTCAATTAATGTTATGCTGAATTTACAGTGAGCCATTATAGTGCAAATAACCCAACCCCTGCATTTCTTAGCGACCAATCTTTATTTGTTTGTGGTTTTATTTAAGAATGTATGGTATTTGTGGTAGGTTTAGTAACTAACTACTATACTTACTGTAGTATTGTTTCTCCTAAAAATGTATCTTTTCTTATTTGTTAATATATCAGCATAATGGCTCCTATTGGCGGCTTTACTGCCATATGATATCAGTATGGTGGAGGAGTGTTTGTGTGGGTGGCAGAGCGAGTGAGTGTGTGCTTTGCTGTTGTAATCTGGGTGCATCTTTAGCGTTGTTGCTATTAGCTGCTGTTTTTTTATATTTGTTTTGCTCTACAAGCGCTGACCGCCCCATCAGTGGCCTCCTCATTAGCCCACGCATAATTAGCTTTTTCTACACTTACACAAGCTGGGAGCACTGTGTCTGCACTGTGACATTTACATAGTGATGAATTATATGATGATAGATTCTGCTAATACATAACTGAAGGAAACAGCCTTATATACACTGCACAATCAGCCTGCTCATTTTTATACATCCAATGTATTTGAAAATACAAGTTCTTGTTAACTGGACAGTGTTAGAATTGATTGAGGATGCTGATGTCAGTCGAATGCAGCAAGATGTCTCCACAGCTACTGACTGCGTTGCCTTGGAAATTGTCATAGATCATTTTTATTTAATATATATATCTGCTTGGGAACCAGAATCTGCAGAGGCCATGATATTTAATTGGCTCTGGCAGATGGGCCCGGCCACCCTTCCATACAAACTAAATTCTACCTGTCCTGGATGCCGTCAGGCCAATCACAACCCTTTCAGCCTCTTTAGAAAGTCCCCCTACTTCTGACTTGATATATTAGCGCGGTAAACAGTTTCCTAATAAATTTATAGTCTCAATCTCTAGTTTCAGTTCAGTTCAGTCTTCCATACAGCATGATGTTCATTTAGTAAATAATGGTCCCATTTAGAGTAAAATAGATGATAAAGCAGGGTATGCTTTAGGGCGTGAATACTTTATGATTGACAGGTCATTCTCAGTGAGTCTGTCCAGCTCAACGCATCAAACTCAGATATACTGTCAAACTAGGCGGTGCTGATCAAATATATATCAAGATTCTGTCACTGTGGTGACTATTTCTCAACTAAAATCTTTTCACAAACATATTTTAGTGTACTGTTTATCTGTAATTTGAGAAAATGTGTGATCATAGCTTATCCAATTGCATCTAGAGAAATTTTGGTCTGCACCAGTTAATATCGCTCCTTGGAAATCAAAAATGAACTGAGAAGTTCCAGACTAATTTGCATTTGCGAATTAGTCTGGCGATGCCAGGCTGGATAGTTCTGGTCTCATTAAGATGATCACTAAAGATTTTGATGCCCCCCTTCGCCAAATCTTTTTTTTCTCAAACATGGTATCTCAAAAATGAAAATAACTGGATATTTATTGTCCTCAAACGATGAGGATCCTGACAAACTATCAGCCCAGTATCAAAGCCCATTTGATTTTAATATTAAATAGACTAAGCTCATTTATGAGTCTGAACCCTCTCCCTTGTCAACACTACACACAAGACAGTTTATAATCCTGTTGGCATGAAACTCAGTTAACATTCATTCATGACCCCTCTGTAGTCTTTTTTAATGAAATCAACAGTGCAGCCTTTAGGGACACTAACAGGACTTTCAAGGGCATTAGACTTGTTATTTAAACATTTAGAAGTCTATACTGTGGCCTGATAGCTCACCTGGTAGAAGTGGTGCCCCATGTACCAAGGCTGAGTCCTTGCTGCTGCAGCCATGGTTTCAGGTCTGAACCATGGCCCTTTGCTGCATGTCATCCCCGCTCTCCCACTTTCCAATCTATGTTGAGCTGTTCTCTCAATAAAGGTAAAAAGGCCCAAAAATAGATTTAACAAAAACAACAAAGGTCTAACCTGTATATTGATTATTGTCATTGGCCATATGTTCACTACTTTTTCTACTCCTGTGTAATAAGAACTATGAATGTACTCATTTCTATGGATGTTTGTGTGTGTTTGTCCAGCTGAAGCAAATGGAAGTCCAGCTCGAAGAAGAGTACGATGAGAAGCAGAAGGTGCTGAAAGAGAAGAGAGAGCTGGAGTCGAAGCTTCTGTCAGCACAGGACAAGGTAACTACTCTGCACATGCACCTAGAACGGGATGTGAGATGGATCATTTAAAAAACACCTTGCTGTGATTTCCTTTCAAATAGTAAAGTCAAAGGTTAGTTGGTCACTCCAGTAAAGTTTGAATGTTATTAGGTTTTGACCAAATAGTTAATCCCTGATATATCAGTTGAGACACCAAACCTCCCTGTACCTGTTTCCCAGGTGAGAAGTGGTGACATTGAGACTGAGAAGCGTTTGAGGAAGGACCTGAAGAGAACCAAGGCTCTGCTGGCTGATGCCCAAATCATGTTGGACCATATAAAGAACAACGCACCCAGCAAGAGGGAGATCGCCCAGCTCAAGAACCAGGTATGGCTATGGACATCATCGCATGTACACTTACTGCAGCAGGTACAAAGAACAGCTACAATATAAAGTCAATAAAAACAATGAATTGGTAATGTAGGGCAGTCCCAACCCATAAAGAGACTTGTAAACCAGTAACAGAACATTAAAATCAATCCTAAAAGATCTAACTAAAGTTGGACTGATATGTTCTCTATTTCTTGTTCTAGATAATTAACTAAGAATTAACTGTAATTTATTAATGGAATGTTTTTGAAGACAGGTAAAAAGAGTGTTACAGTAGTCTTATCTACTTGAAATAAACACATGAATGAGTTTTTCAGCATCTTGTTGGGATAGGAATGGCCGTACTTATGTGGGATTTCAAATGTGTCTAATATTTTTGTTTGTGGACCAACTAATAACATTTTCACCATGTTATTTAACAACGTTGGACTGCATCCACTAGTTTATTGCAGCCAAATTAGTTGGTAAATGGCATAGGCTTTGGTCATTCTCAGTGTTGGGCAAGTTACTTTTAAAAAGTAATTAGTTACAGTTACTAGTTACTTCTTCCAAAAAGTAACTAAATTAGTTACTCAGTTACAAATTATAAAAGTAACTAGTTACTTCAGAAAGTAACTATTGTGTTACTTTCAAGTAAATTTTCAAAGCTCAAATGTGAGCCCACCTCCACCCCTCTTTAACGGAACTTAAAATACATGTGCATGTTCAATTATTTATGATAAATCTGAATATTATAATGAAATGGACACTTAATACAATCCATTATTAACAGAAACAATGTACACAAATCTAAACTATTTTAATGTTGCTGTGGGACAAAGTGAGACTAGCCTCCAATCAAATGCCATGTATGTAGATATTATGTTCATATAGTGGATCCATACAAATAACACAATAGATGTTTTGGAACTTTTGATATTTATGGGCCCTCAACAGGCCACAACTGGGCAAAATTCAATTATGCTTGTTAAGCACTATACCAAAAATAAATAACAAATATATACACTCTTTGTAGTGCAAATAAAACAAAAAAAACTTCAGACAATTGGTAGATATACTGTACTTCAAGTATTTTCTTCCTCGAAAAAGTAGAACAGTGTAACAATGCGAGGTGCTTTCAATCTAACTGAAAAGTACAATGTATAGCAAAACTAAGGAATCCAAATATAAACAGGTAATACATAAGAAATAAAAAATACATCTCCATAAAAATAAATCTCTTTCTCTGGCCATTGACGATCTCACTTCAAGAGGCTGCAGCCAGCCAACAAATAAATCTAAATTAAATGATGCTCTTTAAGCAATGTACCAAAAATGTATTCAAACAATATATACACTCTTTTTAGTGCAAATGTAATAAGATACAACACAACTGGCCATACCTGTCTCTCGTTGACTGACTCTCTTGTGTTGTTCGTTGTTAGTCCGACTATGCGTGCTTTCAAACACCCGCCCAACTCTACCTCTGATTGGCTTACCATGAAATTTTACTCAACCTCAGCCAATCGCCAGCATTTATGCGCTTGTCTCGTGCACTGCCCACTAACCAAGGAAGAACAGTAAAAAAAGTATTGCCTCTCGGCTCAGAGATCTAGTTGGTCTGATGACAAAAACAGCTTCAATTATAGTAACGCGCCGCATTTTTTGGCAGTAACGGTAACGGCGTTATTAAGATGGGAAGAGTGATCAATTAGATTACTCGTTACTGGAAAAAGTAACGCCGTTACTTATAACGCCGTTATTCCCATCACTGGTCATTATTAACATTGTGTGTTGAGATTTGACTCCAAGGAATACAAAGATTTGCATAGAACAGTAACGGATGGGACCCCCACTAGGGGTCGCCAAAGCTTCCCGGTGGGTTGCGGGGACTGCTTCATTTTAAAGGATGTAAGACAACTTAAAAATATAGATACAGTAGGCAGCATTTGTGTAAAGAAAAGTGAATGAAATTTTTATTTTTAAAGCTTATATTATTATTTATGATCTAAACCTTGAAGACCTGAACACAAGCTACATTCATCCTGCATTAGAAAATTTCAATAACCAACCAACCAAAGAGCTAGTCGAAAGATGGCCAAGCATCAGGGAGAAGGAAACACTGAATTTGTCAAAAAAGAAGCCCATTAAGTATGTAAGATTTTAAAAACATCATACAAACAGATAATTGTAGAAAATGTTTATAAGAATATAAGGAAAACTCATCTCTGATCAATATTCACAGGAAATAATCTGCTCAAATTTCATCCAAATTGGGTTTTGTACAGTTAATCAGTTGTTCTCTACTGTTATTGTGCATTGAATATTATATGAAATATTCATAAAATATGTCACTGAGTCAGAGGTTGTCATCAGTTTATTCAATGATAGAAAAGGGCTGTCAAGAAGAAAAAGGTTGTGGGAACCAGTGATCTAGAACACATAATATCTATTTCTCTCTCTCTGAAAAAAGCAAAGAACTACTGTTGTATTCAACACTATGGACTGGTACCAGAATCAACTGATACTATGGAACAGTGACTGTACATTTAATTGACCAACATGAAAAAGTACATTAGGTATTAACCCATTAATGTCCACAGTGGCATTTTACAGCACTCACAGTGCTAGCTGAGTAAAACACAAATCCCCTGAAATGTTAGAAATCAGTCATAGCAAATCGGTACAGCGCAAGTTTTTCTTAAGATACTTATTTTTGTCATTCGTCTCAAGGGATTTCAGAGCTTCATAATTTTTGATACACACACATTCTGTACTTTGACCATATGGATTCAAAAAGAAAAATGATAATCTGTTGCTTTTTCTTGATCCAGTATTGACATTGTTCAGACCTTAGATACAGTTTATAATGTATTCCTATGCAGGGCTCCAGAGTGTGACCAAAATTTTTAAGAGTGCGACTAATAATTTCTCTAGGTCGCACTGGTGCACCTGACGCTGCCCGGGTGAAAACATAAATTTATTTTGCAAGCGCATCATCTCTCTGTGTTCTCCTGTGACCGAACTCACACACTCATGGTAGGATCATATCGTGTTCTAAACCAATAAGAGACAGAGCTCGGGCGGGTCTTTGCCTCTGATTGGCTGTGGTCCTGTTCACCGCGCTAAATTGCATGTGTTTAAAAATTGCCGAGCCCCGGTCCTTCGGCGACAGCATCAGAAGAGGAGACAACTGAGCCTGGGATAGAGCCCGGCTCCGAGACCCAAATTAAAAAGGCCAAAATATATTCCTTCAGACAGGACTGGCTGAAACAATTTCCCTGGCTGAGGTACAACAAAGGACGTAATGCAATGCACTGCGTGTACTGTCAGCAGTGCGGTCAGAATATGGATGGAAATAGTGCATTCGTGAGCGGGTCAACAACGTTTCGTATCGAACATTTATTTGGAAATGTTTTATTTTGCTTAGTGTTTTAGTTTGAAATGTTCAATTTCAGCTCAGTGAAGCACTTTAAACACTTTTTTTTTCTTTTTATATATAATTGTGCTTCAAATAAAGACAAGCATTTCTCTACACCTTATTCTTGTTTAAAAATCATTCACATTATATGAAAGTTATGGAGAGCGATAAAATGGCGACCTTATGGTGTTAAAGGCGACGCAATGAAAAATTTGGGTGCACCTAAATTTTGTGCTGGTGCACCTAAAAAAAAAAAAAAAAAAAAAAAAATTAGGTGCACCAGTGCAACCAATGCAAAAAGTTAGTCTGGAGCCCTGCTATGGGATAAAAAGAGTGACCCCTAGTGACTAACCATGGGAATGTTACTCAACACTCAACTATCTTTAAGCCTAGAAGATACGAAGTTACTCTTTGACTCTCTGATTTTCTTCTTTGTGTCCATACCAGCTGGAGGAGTCGGAGTTCACCTGCGCAGCGGCAGTTAAAGCTCGTAAGTCCATGGAGGTGGAGATCGAGGACCTGCACGTTCAGATGGAGGACATCTCCAAAACAAAGCAGGCGGTCAGTATAGCTCTCTGGATCCACCTCACAGCCTTTAAAAGTAGCATTTCTAAGTTTGACACAACCACAGGTGGCAGATTTGATCGAGTCATGATGACGTTTCTTGCATTTTGTCAGTGAATAGGAGGAGAACGCCAAAGCTGTTACAACATTTGGAAACGATCGTCAGTTGGTGATAGGTTGTGTTTTTGAAGCTTTTATAAGGATGCACCATCTGTGGTGGTAGCAGGGCAACAGCAGATATGTCAGATCATTGCCTTTAGCCAGAGATAAGAGGTTAGAGGACACACCTGTTCCCTCAGAGCTCATCCTCCGTCCCCCTATTATTCTGTCTGTTCCTCATTTTCTGCTTCTTTCTCCTTATTTTTTAATCCTCTGGGGGAGGACGATTCTTATTTCCCTTCTTTTTTCTTTTTCTTTTTCCCTGTGTCAGCCTCTCCTAATCTTTTTTGACCTTTATATTTTTATGCCCAGTTCCCATGGCAATCTGGTTCCACACGTCGGTAACTGCCATTTTTCCTTCTTCCTTCAACTGATATTCATTTACCCTCAGTCTTACTCTCTGTATCAGCAAAGTTTAATTTCTCTCTGTCTGTTAAAGAGAAATTACAGACTGTTAAAGCTGGTTTACACATTGTGGAAGTCTAAGACGTAGAACCTTGAAAAGCGTGACTACTTATTTTAGAGAGGTGAATATTGTGTCCACAGTGAAGTGAAGGGTAAAGATAATTGAGTTGACACAGCTGCAGGTCAGGAGCAGATAGTAGGGAAAGATGGACGGACGGATGGATGGATGACTTTTGTGTTCCCCTAAGCTTCACTTGTTTTTCATTTTTTCTTTTACCCTCTAAACAGAAAAAGGCAGCAGATTAGGATGCACATGCACACTTCCTGAATATGTTACTGTCATCTCTTTTGCAAGAGTATTCCTGTTTCGTAAAGCTGCAGCATGTCATTTTTATGAATATATTTGTTGTCATATTTGCTGAAACTTTCACTATATCCTGACTGTAGAACATGAGAGAGATAATCTGTGAAGTGCTCCTAATGGATATTTGCAAGAATGACCTACTGCAGCTTTAAATGAACTGAAGACTCTTTGGAATTTCTTAGTTAACTTCAGCACTATGGAGTCTGGAGAGTACCACCAGAATAATTGAACTGCAATGATAATCAATGAATAAATTAAGCAATTACATTCAAATGATGCATTCACTAACTCAAACTGAGGATAGACAATAAAAAAACTACTACATTTGCCAACCACTGTTAGGAAAATCTTGTTCGACTGAAATTCTAACTACTGTTCCACCAATTGTTTGGTTGGTGGGATAAAAACATATTCTAGGTCAACTAAATCTACCATAGTGCTCTCTACCTGCTAGAGTGTTCAATTAATTCCTTCAGTCTGACCATTTCTTTTTACACATAGCTATATAGTTCTGTTCATGGCATGTATATCAAGTAGATTTACATGCAGGAGGATCTTACTGAGGATCACACAGCAACACGGGCTTCCCCTGTGGCTTCAAATGAAGTTTGCACAGTTTTTTTCAACTGTCCCTCAATATTACAACATTAGGGTGCCCGGTTAGCTCAGTGGGTAGAGTTGGCGACCCACAGCGGCCCAGGGTTCGAATCCGACCTGCGGCCCTTTGCTGCGCGTCATCCCCTCTCTCTCTGCCCCCCTTTCCTGTCTGTCTTCAGCTGTCACTATAATAAAGGCCATAAAAGCCCCCCAAAAAAAAAAAAAATATATATATATTACAACATTAGTAGTAGCCACTTAGTAACATGCTAAATCAAAGTTCAGCAGGATAAACAACAAAATGAACACAAAAACAACATAAAACATTGCAAAACTTAAAGCTTCCAAGTTTGAAGCTTGGGTCACAGACAGTCAGCATCGTTATCGATCCATCACTAAGCTTACTCGCCTGTTATTAGCACTGGTTACTCTGAAGCAGTACGTAGTGAAATGCACACACACATTAAAAATAAACTCACACCCACTCAGCTCGTTTTTTTTGACATTGTATCAGTTAGTTTGGAGCTCAGTAAGTTGCTGAAAGCTGCCAGTTTAAGGAGTGAAAACGGGGGTGTTTTGACCTCCTGATTTACAGGTCTTATCGTCAATTAAACTACACCATTAGTAAAACAGAACCACATTAGTTGAGTAAAATATATTTGAATGTTATTTTCCTACATAAGATAAGATGTACCTTTATTGATCAGTGTTATTTCTGACAATATAGCCTTACAATCAAAAATAAAACAGAGCAGGTTTGCATATGTCCCTCCCGTCCTGAAAACATGGCACGTATGCAGTTCAGTGATGACAGGCAGGTTTTTCTGCTCGGAGTTAGTGGTCATTTCTCAAACAATGGGTCTGATTTTTTAATGTTTCCCACAGTTTCATGTAAAAATTAGAAATCTCTAAAAATGTTGTGTGGCTCCATACACAACATAACACTAAGTCAGCGCTATGTAATGATTAGGCAAAAGCTTTTATTGTATTGCAGTCTTAATGTTATTATAGTACAGTAGTATAATATACTACAGTATTCTAATTATGGTTTTATAGTGTAGTCCTAATGTTAGAATAATGTTATATATTACATATACAAAAAATATACAAATTCCTGTTAATATGTTTACTGTAGAAATACTACACACTGAATTACATTACAGACAGCACTTAATCAGCTGAAGGAGCTCAGTAAAGTTGTGTTGTACTCTGATGAGGTTCATGATATCAGTAGCAGAGAATGTTGGTAGAGGGACACACAGCTCATAATTTTTAATTAGCTCCATCTTTTCAGTCTTGTTGCACAAACTGCCGTAAATCACCACCGTAGAGCTGGAGGCTGCTCTGTTTATCAGCACAAGTCGCATCAGTTGCAATGCAACAGTTCTTAAAGGTGCCCTGTGGAGCTTCCTTGTAAACAAACAAAAGTTGTGTTTATATTCAGTGTTACTCACCAAGATGAATTGTGTGTATCCTTGAGGTCTTAACAAATTATATATATATATATGTGTGTGTGTGTGTGTGTGTGTGTGTATATTTCCTCCTTCATAAAACATTGTCAAAGCCAAAGGCCCCCACCCCCCTCAGAAATCAGTGTTTCTTCTTGTTCCGACAGTGTGCTGTTTGAATGATGTATGTGCAGAGTTTGACTCTAGAAGGATGTTTCACATTCCTCTGCTGAAAGTTTTGAAGTCAAACCTGGTCTGTCTATACCATCACCTGTGTGTGTGTGTGTGTGTGTGTGTGTGTGTGTGTGTGTGTGTGTGTGTGTGTGTGTGTGTGTGTGTGTGTGTGTGTGTGTGTGTGTGTGTGTGTGTGTGTGTGTGTGTGTGTGTGTGTGTGTGTGTGTGTGTGTGACGAGACAGAAAAAAACAGGTACTCACTCATCAAAAAAATGCTCCATAGTGCTAAAAACATCAAAACAGTAACAGTTGTTGTCTTTACCACCATTGCTTTCATTGCAGTCAGCTTCTCCTGGTTAGGATTCCTTCAGTGTTCATGGTTCAGAAAGTTTGAACGCTGTTGGACAGACAAAGGACGTCCCGGAGGGGCTGCGAGCCGAGCTGCTGCTAACGTTAGCTCAGCTTGCTCAACTTAAGATCCAGACGTCTGATGACTAAAATCCTTCATCCGGTTCAAATCTAGAGTTAAAAAGCACCAAGATCTAAACAGTGGATGGTAACAATGTGGCTTCAGACTGGATCAACAGTCAATGTATGACAACTTCTGGCAGACAACCTCAACGCTGACGCAGGCACAAAGGGGATATGACTCCATAGACAGGCGACAGGTGAAACGCAGCGTTACCTGAATAAAATGACAGATTTCTCTGAGTTTGAACATTGTTGGAAACATTTGGGATAATGGAAGTACACAACTCAACTACATACAGAGCATAGCTGTAGAGTTTATAGACAGTTTAATGAGGAAATGTTACAGATTATAGCTTTAAGTGATATGCGTCGGCAACTTCCATCCCAATAAAATCAAGCAGCTTGATTTTAACCCATGGAGGACTTCATCTCTGTCATCATTTTGGTTTTGTATCAGGTTGTTTGGAGAAGTTTAGAGATATATTCCAGTATTGTACTAAAAGAAAAGAAAAGGAAATACAGATCTTGCAAAGCAAATGCATCTTAATTGCTCTCACATTGTTGTTGGCGTGTTGACTAGAAGGCTCAAAAGGAATACTGTAGAGAAAAGATGAATGTGTCACCAGCTGTTTGTTTTGAAATGGCGTCTGTGAGGGCGGCCTCTGCAGCACACATGCAACCTGCTGGGAGAGTAAAAGGCTTGGCGAGCTGATGACAGAAATGGTTATTGCATAAATAGAGGGGTTTTTTTAAACAGCCCCAGCCACATCATACACTGCAATTCAGCAAAGATAAAATCATGCAAATAACGTTTCTTTCAGATGGTCCGGCGTTTTTTTGCCACTCTCCCAACAAATCCGTTGCCGTAATTGCAGTATTTTGAGAAAATTGTCTCGCATGTTTTCAACAGCTTTTATTTTTCCACAGAGAGCCATGGCAATCTGAGAGAGGGGAAAAAACAAAGAGGAAAGCCACGTAATTGGGTTGAGATTGCACTGACAGCCTATTGTTAAACGTGCTAAATGAAAGTATGATGCTGCCCACTGTGGCATTTTTTTCAAACGTCCATCACAATGTTTTCCTCTCGCTGCAGAGCTGGAGCTGCTTTCAAAGCTTTTATCAGCCCTCAGTGAGGCCAACGGTGGATCTAAAAAAGGAAAGTGTGATATGTAAATGAATTTGTCCCAGATTCCACATGGATATTTTTAGAAGTGCACCTTGGTACATCTCAGCAGTGGTTGGTATTAATGAAAATAGATAAGGAATAAATAAATCTTACCCTCATAGTCCAAATCCATACTTTGAAGCTGTCCTTTTTTTTTTTTTTGGCCTTTATTTGACAGAGAGAGATAGACAGGAAAGGGGGGCTGAGAGAGGGGATGACATGCAGCAAAGGGCCGCAGGTCGGATTCGAACCCGGGCCGCTGTGTAAGTGGGTCGCCAGCTCTGCCGACTGAGCTAACTGGGTGCCCCTGAAGCTGTCTTTTGATTCGGTGGGTTGGTTCCCGTTTGGACTGTTTTTTAAGACTATGGATGTGGCAGTGTCAGCTCTGCCTGTTCCCAACTCCTCTCATCTACTGCGTGAATGGATTCATTAGCCTTTACACATAGTCACATTAGTCATCGTTTATTAATCTATGGCCCTGCACCAGCAGCCTCTCTCCCTCTTTTGTACATTATGCCAGTCATTACAGAAATAGGATTACTTGAGCGCAGTCCCTCCTCTCAGATGAAGGTACGAGGCACTCGCTGCTAGCTTTTAGCCGCTAATTGGTTATATCTTGGTTATGGCCGAGACCTTAAATAACCCCTGTTGGGCCCTGTGATCAGAGGGGGGCTGTGTAGGTGCTAATAAGGGCTGTCCTCAAAGGAAAACCTCTGCTGTGCTTAGAGTGGCACACCTACAGGGTCAAAGCGCGACTCCAGACTATGACCATTTAGTCGCATTTTACAACTTTTTATGGAGATGGATGATTTTTCTCTTGATAAAGTAATTATAATAATATTAATATGGTGGGTTAATTCATGTGTAGAATTATGGAGAACCTAATATATATTTTATTAAGGTTTTTTTTTTGGCCTTTTATTGCCTTTATTGATAGTGACAGCCGAAGACAGACAGGAAAGGGGGGCAGAGAGAGAGGGGAGGACACACAGCAGAGGGCTGCAGGTCAGATTCGAACCCGGGCCGCTGCAGCAACTCCGTACATGGGTCGCCAGCTCTCCCGACTGAGCTAACCGGGCGCCCGGAGAACCTAATATTTTAATGATGCAGCAATTGGGAAATTCTGGGCCAGTACTGACCGATGCCAATGCTGATGCTTTTTTGTTGTTATTTATTCGCCCATTTGTGCCAGGGAAACCAACTTCTACAAAAGCATGTCTGCCTTGTTGATATATTAAATACCGAAATCACCAACAACACATTCATATTATTATTGTGCTGCTGATCAGTCAGTTTGCTAATACACGCATAATTAACATATTTGCTGTGACTTTAAAGTGTCACGGCTGAGTTTATTCTGAGCTGGTGTTCTTGGTAAATTCTATTGAGAGAAGGCCTTGTATTGTTATTAATGCATATGGCTTCTCACATTTAATGCTTTATCACTCTCAAGAGTATCTTCTTTATAGTGGTGTATTCTGCTTCAACTTGTTCATTGATAATAATAAATATATGTTACTTTTCACAATCATCGACATATGACCAATATTCTCATGTCTGGAAAAAATTTCATGAAAAAAAACCCAAAAACCTTTGAGTATATATTCTGCCTCAAAAATCATTATCACGCTACAGTACGAAAGCGAAATATTTAGAGAGCTTGACCCTGTGTGAAGAACAGATCCTGTTTGTGGGATTTAGTGTTTTTTCCTTTCTGTAAACAAAGATATTTTGGTGGGAGAAGCCGCTTGCCATCCTGTTTCTAATTTTGTCTGACATTGTGACAACACAGCTTGGTTGATCTGCTCACAAATGTCTTCCGTTTGCATTCTGTCCGGCAGCTGGAGGAGCAGCTGAGTCGTCTGCAGAGAGAGAAGAATGATCTGCAGTCCAGGATGGAGGAGGATCAGGAGGACCTCAACGAGCTGATGAAGAAACACAAGGCTGCTGTGGCCCAGGTCTCTGTTTCACACACACTGTACACATATTGTATATGGAGTCTTGAGTGTGCCCAAATAGATATATCACGTTTGCATAATTATATAACTCTTCATTTCCTTATGCAGCTTTATTCTATAACGTATTCATTCATTATGTGATTTTAAGGTGAAATTATAGAAATTATTCATTTGTTAAATCCTTTTAAAGCTTTTAAATGTAACTTTTTATTTTACTTTCTAATGTGTCAGCCTCTTGTATTCCATCTCACAACTAATTTGTTTCCTACATTGATATACTGTGATCGCTTTTATATATAGACCTAAAAATTAAAGGTTCTGTGTGTGGGATTTAGTGCCATCTAGCGCTGTAATTGCAGATCAAAACTCACACACGTCACCCTCCCCTTCCAAGGGCGAAGGGAAAGACTGCAGTGGCCACAATTGTGCGCAAAAGTGGCGAAAAAAGTGTTTGGATTGTCCCTTCTGGGCTACTGTAAAAACATGGCGTTTAAACATTGATGACAAACTGTAGATAAAAATGGCTCATTCTGAGGTTGCAAAAACAAAATTTTTATTTTCAGGTGATACACAAATGAAAACATAGTTATGAATATTATATTCCATTTCTTTAACATACAGCATGTTTTTGAGATTCGGGGGGGTGTGGACCTCCTCTGCAACCTCCTGCACTCCTCTCTGTGTAGGTCCGTAGAGACTTTCTCTTTAGAGATCCAGCATGAGGTCTCCTAATCTCTTTATATTGTGCAAAAGGCATCTTACAATTCCAAACTCTTCACAGCCAACAGTTGATTTCTATACTTATATGTCTGTCTTTTCTTCCAGGCTGTTCTGTACCAGATAATATCAATATCATATATATTAAATAGGTAATTTGATGATTGATGATTTATTTTTGTCTGGAGGACAGAATTACTAAATTTTCTCTGGAAAAAGACAAATAACTGCCATTCCAATGAACATTATAGACTGAGACCAGGATCAGTAGTGTAATGAAGTAACTGTACATATCATTTACCAACTAAAAATGTAGATTTAGTGTGAAGTCTTTTAATGCTAACTAGTGCAGTGCCCGTAGGAAGTATTGGCGCTATAGAAAAGTGGGAGGTTAAGTAGCTTTTTCATGGATGGCCAAATGAGGTTGTGTTTGAAGGTGTAGCAGCTAGCTCCTCAGACCGGAACAGACTCGGTCCGGACTCGTTCAGTCTCAGTAATCCACAATAGTCAGTTTTGATGCACAGAACGAGACCGAACAGCAGGCAAAACCTGCTGCAGGTGTCGTGGGGGTGGGCTCTGCAGTGATTGGCTCTGCAGTGATTGGCTCTGCAGTGATTGGCTCTGCAGTGATTGGCTCTGCAGTGATTGGCTCTGCAGTGATTGGCTCTGCAGTGATTGGCTCTGCAATGATTGGCTCTGGTGCGCACGTGGCTATGGTGGCTATGGTTGACAATGCTAGCGGAATTCGTAAATCATTTATGAAATAATTTATTAACGGTATCTTTGTAGTCCAAACGAAACGGAAAGTAATTTCCCCACTGGGATTATTAAAGTATTTCTGATTCTGATTCTGATTCAAACAAAGCCGACGTTGCACACCCTTAAACCACATAGCAGCCATGTTGAAACTCTCAGGTCAGTCTGATCCTGATCTGCAGAGATATTTGAGGCACACAGACACACACACAGACAGACAGAGATTTCTTGCTTTTATAGAGAGATTAAATCATCCATAATACATTTGAATAGATTAAGCTAAATTCTTGATTCAATTCAATTTTTAATAATGCAGTATATAACTATTACAATTTGGGGGCGCCTTGGCAGCTCAGCATGTACCAAGGCTGAGTCTGGGTTCGAGTCCAGCTCTGGCTCTTTGCTGCATGTCAGTCCTTCTCTACCTTCTGCCTTTCCTTTCTCTCTCTGCCATCACTGTCAATAAGTGAAAGGCTTTAGGACAGCCAGATGAATTAATTATTATTACGGTGTCATACTTGAGACTGCATACACAAAAGCTTCTGATTGGTAATATTTTGTCATTATTCTGTGTTTTATAATTTGATGTCTCAGAAGAAAAAAAAAAGATACAAACAAACAATAATACAAGGTGTTTGGAGGGTCTTAAAATGTCTAAAATCCAATAATATGAATTTTAGGCCTTGAAATATCTTAAAATGTCTCAAAAATGTATTATTGAACTTAACATTACTCATATAAAGTAAAATGTTTCGGTCAGTCTTTTAAATGTGTCTTTGGGAAAAATGTGTTTTGGTCATACCGTAACAACTGCAAAACAAAATCAACATGATACCAAGACCGATTTTCTATCATATACTTAGTTTTTTAAATTACATTCATATTGTTCTTAAAAAGGTCTTTAAAAAGTCTGACATTAAACCTGTTGTAACCTGCGGAAAAGTATTCATGAGCTCTAACAAACATGTTGAATGTATTTCTTTCCTCATAAATCCTAGGCAGAGCTGATTTATTGAGTATTATACATTCTACAGTGTTTACATCCATGTTCACTTGTTGTTGGCAACATATCTTGATATTTTACTGACACTTGTATATCACTGGAACTGTGTGAATCCATTGGTCAGGCTGTGTGTCCCATCACCCAAGCATTTTAAACTAAACCCATTTATAGAAAAACAGCTCACAGTGCTACTAGAGGTCAAACATTTCTTAGAGAACCTTTAAGGGATTCCCTTCCCTAACCAGTCCAGTACTGATCAAATATACAACAAATACTGTAAAACTGAATCTAATAATAAATATTTAACCAATATATCAGCAAGCTGATGTATCAACCTTGCTACAACACACATACATAGCCTATGCATGTTCCTCATATGTCATGTGTGCCACCACATGATGTCAAAAAGCAAGTTAATCTGTAAAAGGTAAAAATCCCTGCACAGAGCTTTACATTGAATTGTTTTAACACCGTCCATCCCCGCCAATTGAGTCATATTTGAAAAGCCCCCTCCCATTAGTAATAATGTAGCTGTATATGCAGATGAGCAGCAAGTGGAAATGAAAGTGGAATAAAAGCGCTTCTTTTCCACCGCTGATGGAATGATGAGTGATCTGCCTCCACCGGCTCCAAATGAATCCATCCTTCTTTTCTAAATTGAGGCAGCTGAATTCCCGGTGGGACTCCCTGTAGCAGAGTGCTTCATCTACTGTGGAAATAAAAGCACTCGTCTCAAATATTTCACACAGGTCACATTGAAATGAGATTTATTGATATACTTTCCCTACACTGAAAAAATCTTTCCAGCAGATTTATTTGTCTAGGTAATCTCACTGTGATGTCATCATGTTTTACTGGATCTACTTGGTATTAATCTACTGATTTAGATGTAGCTTTTTGGATTTTATCTATACAGGTATGTATAGTCTGCCTACTGTATAACGCATATAATGATGTATTGACGATGTACTTACTTCAAAATGAAATCCTTATTCATTCTTCCATCAGATGGGATAAAAGAAAACAATGTCTAATATCCATCAACAGTTGAATGTTGCTCACTGACTTCACTTCTTTCCTGCATTTGTGTGTTTTCAGTCGGCCCAGAACCTGGCTCAGATCAGTGACCTACAAGCCCAGCTGGAGGAGGCCCTCAAGGAGAAACAGGAGGTTCAGGAAAAGGTAGACATTGGCTTTATGCTCTTACCATAACACTGATGTGACAAGGACAGCCAGTTAAAATGTGCAGTCTGTCTAAAAGCACAGGCAGGGAGAGATTTATCAGTCCAGATAGGAGGGAACCAATAGGAAAGGGTTAGTAAACTGGAATCCAGCCCTGAAGTAATTTCACATAGGGTTTTAAATTGATGCTTAGCAATTGATCAGAAAACAGCATTTGTTTGTTTACTCTATTAAACTGTGTTGCTAAGTAACTACTGTATGTTCCTAACCAAACTAAACTGACCACCAAAATACCTGCTGTAATATAAAAGAGGGAGATTTGACTGATGTTTGGTTTACAATATTTGGGATGGCAACATTGACGAACTATACATACAAGTACAAACCCTCACGATTCTAGTGCATAGTACATGACAAAAGATTGAGAAATTATAATTGTACTATATCACTTAGACTAATTCTGACCTTTGGATACTTAAAAGTTATAGAAAATTCACTTGTCACTGGATGTCGCACTAGAGCACCAGCAACTCAGACCGGACCCTTATTTTACAGAGTTAGATGTGAAGATGTTCATGAAAAGGGCTGCAATGGCCACAACGTAAGCTAACATTAATCTTTCGGCCAGTCAAAGTACGTCCACTAACATATCTCGTTTTTGCCACAGACAGCAACCAGAAATGGCTGTAATGTCACTATCGATATTCCCCATCAACAGACATTTAAATATTAAAATTAGCCATGTGTTGATAGGTCACAACACGAAAATGTAACCAATGAAATTACTTATTTTGACACACATTTTTAGCCAATAAGTATTAAACTAACAAGGTAATGTGTCAAAAGGCGGACCTTTTTTGTTATTTTCTCAAAAGGAGGACAAATGAGTGTCCGGCTTAAGGCTGCGCCTGCAGCCGGACAGGGCATTTAAAAGTCGGACTGTCCGGCCTAAAGCCAGACGAATGGCCACCCTACCGATGTAGATGATAAAAACAGCAGTTTCAGTCGCTCTACACAGCTTCACACGGAACAGATCGGCTATGTAAACAAACTACAGACAGGCTGCAATAGCAACACAGGCAGGGGGAGTGTGACACTATTTGTACATAGATAATAGTTTTTTGCTATTAATGATTTAAATGTCATATGAATTATCTTAAAAGAGTTACCTTTCGGGATCATGGCTGTAATGATTGTTTTTCAGATTTTGTGACACAAGCAAGAATACCAACCATTTGCTGGTTCCGAACTTGGTTTAGAAATTTTAAACTCATTACCACAGTTTCAGTTTCATATGAAGGCCCTGGTCCTACCCTGACACAGAGAAGTTTCTAGAGTTTCCTCTTCTGCAGTGTCCAGTGACAAATCCCATTTACAAACTTGCATGAATGTGCGGTTCTGCCTCAGCTCATTTCCTTTGCACTGCTCTCTTGACAAATACAACCCTTGATGTAATTGATGTGTCATTCAAGGAGGATTGGCGCTAGCAATATGTGACACAGATGGCCAACTTGGTTTTCCTACTCAGCCAAGCAATAATGCTGAACATGTTAGTGCTGTCATCCTTGTAATGACTGCTGCTGCATGAATCTGTTTCTCCATCAGACACAGCTGTACCAGACAAATCAAACCCAGCCAAGAACAGGGAGAAGTTAGATCAGTATGACAAGGGGTTGTACAAGGGATATGTTGTCATAGTATGACCCAGGTCCTGCAGTATTCCACACAATGATGCCATCTGAAACCTAATTTTAAGGGCATCTGTCATTGATAACTGAGAGTAAGAGACAACCCTACAACTTATCTGAAGCTAGAAAAATATCAACCCCTCCCCCCATATTTGAGAATGTTGTGTACCTGTTCTGATTCAGTAGCAATACCTAACCAACTTCTGATAATACCTTACTTTGAGGAATATCTAGTGTTGTACTTTATACCATTAGCTACATTTCCTCAATGTTTGATTTTGTCTAAAAGGAATTGTTCAATATTTTGGGGAAAAGGTTGATTAACTTTCTTTCCAAGTGAGATGAATCGATTGACACCTTTCATGTCTGTGTGTTAAGCACCCACCCTGAGCTGGAGTAAAGACATGGTTAGCCCAGCTTAGCATTCATACCAGAAGCAGGGGGAAAGAACTACCCTTGGACTGTTTTAAGAAAAGAATACACCTACCTCTAAAATTGACCCTTCCTAAGTCCCGCCCCTTTTTGCTTTATGCTCCAATGACAGTTGAGCAAACCACGGTCACCTTCCTCTATTCCTTTACTTAAATATGCTATGTGCTAGGCTTATCTATGCTGAAAAGACAACCACATTTTTTGTTGGTTAAAAGATAAAAGCAACATATCGTCAAATCTTAAGTAAGCTAATGTTAGCAAAGTGCTAGCCAACTAATCTAAATGAGTTGTTAGCTAGATAGTCAGCCGAGAGCTGTTAACCACTTAATTGTTTTGCTTTGTAGCAAAACACTAGCTAACTAGCCAGCCAATCTAAATTGTAAGCTAGTTAGTTACATTTTATAACTGTTAACAAAACGCTAGGTAACGATTGATTAACAAACTACTTTAGTGATTGGTTGAAATAATGTGATGTGCTGTCACATACAGAGAGAGTGTACTAAATTGTATGCACAGTTTCCTCTTTCGGATCAATAATTATAATCTCAGTTTTGTCCTGAGATTATATATTTTAGTTTTTAAGGGAATAAAGGGGGCTCAGGTCATAAGGATCATCAGCTATATAGAGTTGGGTGTCATCTGCATAGCAATGAAAATCAATACAAATGATGACCGTCATAACTTTCGTAAAATGAAAAGCAGTTGACCGAGGACTGAGCCTTGCAGTACTCCATGTCTACTCTTTGTGATGAGAAGCTTTGCTGAGACAAACAAAATATCTCTGATTTTATTCTAGTCAATGCATGGCACTGTCACGTATAGTGATATAAATGTGTATGTTTGTGTCTTAGTTGCAAGCCCTCCAGAGCCAACTGGAGTTCCAGGAGCAGTCCATGGTGGAGAAATCCCTAGTCAGCCGGCAGGAAGCCAAGATCCGTGAACTGGAGAGCAAGCTGGAGTTTGAGAAGACCCAGGTCAAACGCCTTGAGGTGAGACAGGTGGAGGAGTGCTGGTGGTGCTGATGGTAATAGGCATGTGGGAGACAAAGCTCCATCATATGCAAGACATGAGAAGAGGTTGGTGGGAGGGTAAAATATGCTGCTGGGCTCACAGATAAACTGTAGAAACAGAAAAAGGTCAAGATGAACTGAACATAAATGGCACCACATGAATATGTACTGTAGGTGCATTAAATTTCAGACCTCCAGTTGGATACAACCATCCCTGCTTCACTTTTTCCTCTAGCTTGTGTTACTCTTACTTGACAATAGCATTTGTTATTCTGTCATTTTCAAATTACTTTCAGATTTTGCCTGAGACAAAAAGCACAAGTGAAGGATAAAGGTTACCATCTGCACGCTCCCAGGGAGAAATTGAAATCCTCTGCCACCCAATGATAAAATGACCCTGCGCTCAATTTTGCAGGTTCAGTTTAGTAATTACTAGCTGTGCTATGTGCTCACCGCCAGGCAGACTCCCTGTGCTCCTTGCTCGTCAAAATAAATACATTTATTTATTAAATGTGTGTTTTTTTTTAAGATAGCCGGTTTCTAGCCGGTGGTGATATATGCACAGAAAATATACACAAGGGTTAGACTCATTCTGCATTTTGGTTGGCTTTTTAATGGCTTCTCCACAGCATTAAAAACTGCAGCGAGTGAATATTTCAGGTTACCTGAGTAGTACAACTCATCAAAGCTGGAGGTAGCAGAGCTCAATCAATACAGATGTGAGTAGGTACAGTACAACACCCACTCAGTATGTGGACTATGGAAAGAGCTGATGGCTAATGCAGGAGCTCACTCACTGATAAGTGTGCTGTTGGCATTGATGCACAGGCTGAATACAGACTTGCTGCAGATGTAAAAGACTTGTATAGGAGTCGCCTGTTAAAAAATAGCTGAAGACTAACATATGTGATTAAAGTCTTCTGCACCCCTCCAATGCATTATTGATACCAATAAGCTCATCAATAGTTTACATTGCTTTCTGCCTCGGTTGTGTAGAAGTGTTGCGCTCTTATCCATACTCACTGAACCACAACAGGCATTTGCTTTTACCATTTCCTTGGAATCTATTGAGTTTTTCTTAATGTGCTCGGATTCTTATCTGCTACAGAAGTGAAGTTTGAACCAGGGATTGGTCGATGCCGATTTCTGAGGGCTGTGATAATAACGATACTGTATTTATTCAGATTATTTTAGCCATTGACATTGAATCTGGTACAACTCAACCTTGAGTCCATCCATCTCCCATTGTTTGGCCAGTCCTGTTTCATCCAAAACCAGACATTAGCTAGTAGCAGCCTCAAGTCCAAGCTCGGCCAGCATGGCTCCTATCCGGGTCTCTTTCTCTACACCCTGGGCAACAGCACCCAGTGTGGTGGGCTGGTCTCACTGATCTGGCTGGGTGGATCATTCCAAAGTCTGCTGGTCTTTAATCCAAACCCGACACTTCCTTTTTGGATGACCGCAAGCATTTCTGTCATGTAATACGTGTTTCTGCAAAAAAGCCGGAAACAGATTCAAACAAAAACAGAGGTTTGAAGGAGCTAGCCAACCATATGAATGTGCAGTGGTTGCCATAGTCAAAATCTTGTAATCCAGTTGATTTTAACAATTTTGGCTTTAAAATCAAATCCAATCAGACATCATTCAATGATGTTTCCAGCTTTATTGCTGGAAACAATAATTAAAACAAAAATGTGACATTGTTGAATGGAGAAATGGGAAAGCTACCGGACGCTGCATATAGATGTGCAGCTGTTGCCATGGCACTGGCAAAGGTTGAGTCAAGTATATTATTTTTGGTGCCCCCACCATTTATATATTGTATAAATCTGACCATATTGTTGAACCTTCTCTCTTTATTACTGCAGAGCCTTGTAGCTCGTCTTAAGGAGAATTTAGAGAAGCTGACGGAGGAACGAGACCAGCGCAGCAGCAGCGAGAATCGAGAGAAGGAGCAGAACAAACGTCTGCAGAGACAGATCCGTGACACTAAAGAGGAGATGGGTGAACTGGCTAAAAAGGAAGCCGAGGCCAGCCGCAAAAAGCATGAGTTGGTGAGTATGAGACATCGTACTAACAGTTATCCCTTAGCAAGCACTACGGTCAGACATTGTAGCAGAGCCTGCAGAGCATCCATCAGCCGTCAGTCGTCCTTTTGTCCTGGTCATCTGACTCTTGTCTCATTAACAGGAAATGGACATTGAGAGCTTAGAGGCAGCTAATCAGAGCCTGCAGGCTGACCTCAAGCTGGCCTTCAAAAGGATTGGTGACCTCCAGGCAGCCATCGAGGACGAGATGGAGAGTGATGACAATGAAGACCTTATCAACAGGTACAAAAAAATGTAGCTCTAAGTTCCTGAAGGTGGAGGAATATGAAAATAGTGTAAAAAAAAACTGAGTTTGAGAGCCAGAAGAATTTGCTCTTGCCCGAGGAATAACTGAGTCACTAGGCAGACACCATTTACATATGGAGTCCAATATTTATTGTATTGAAAGGGCACCAGTGTACAAAGAGAAGGAAATATCAGTTGTTAGTGTTGTTGTGTGTTACAACAGTTCATTGGCTGATGAAGATCACAGGCAGTTAAAAGCTCCAGAAAAAGCTAGCAAGTGGATGTTGATTTACGATAAAGATTGTCAAACTACTGTACCCAAGGTCAAGAATGAATGTTCTCCTCACATGAATATACTCTACTTCAGATAACAATAAGAATATTATTCTTACCAATATGTCCTTCACAGCTTCTGGTACGATGTATCACTATGGTTTGTTTTTTTTCAGGTGACTAAATCCCTGGTATTATCAGTGCTGATACAGTTTTGTAAATTTTTATAGCTCATGATTTTATGAATTTGTTTCAATTTCCTTGTGCAATTCTGCACACTTAATGCACTGTTTGGGAAAATGCAGTACAAAGCTGTTATAGGTTGAAAAAACATGGTTTTTGCAGCATTTTATTTTATCTAGTGTATGCATGTATATTTTTCATTCTCTCAGAACCATCCATTGTTAGCACTTTTTACTATAAATCCTCATCCTGCCATGAAAGGTTGTCCGAGTGAAATAGCTACATGTGCCATCTCCTTTCTGCTGTATCTCCTAACGTTTTTCTTTTCTCCCAAGAGTAAGATAAAAATATCGATATCAGTCATATGTCTGTGTGTAGAACAGAGCTTTGATGAATAACAGCCAGGAACATAGAATTCCTGGAGTCTTGTTGGCACAGTGAGGTTGCCTTCCATTGTGCCTGTAGAGAGACTAAAACAACAGCCTGTGCTCACCAGCTGGATCCGGCAACCAGTGCTGTAGCCTTAGATGCTGCTCACAAGTGCTGGGTAGATACATGAACAGTTATTTGTCGAGAAATCGTTCTAGGACATAACTGTCCCTAAAATTGCAATTTGTCATTTTTTAATTTTGGTTTTTGTACAGATTAAACAACTGACTTCTTATCCGCTCTGCATGCAAGACATAACATCAGGATGAGGTGTCATGCTGAGTCAATGCCCCTACAAACACAATGCATACGGTACAGTTAGTTTGCCAAAGGGAAAAAGAAAACTGGGTTATCACGGCCCTGACATCTAAAATTATTGAGATATTTGTAAGGGTCATTCACATTTCTTGTATTCTTTTGTTCATGTTTTTCTTTTCTGTTGTCTTCTGTTGTTTTCTTTTCTCATCCGTCCCTCCACCCATCATCATCACGACTAGTTTGCAAGACATGGTGACAAAGTATCAGAAAAGACAGAACAGAACGTGAGGAACTTGTGTTGTCTTGGTTTTTTGCACCACTGGAAATGATGCACTATTCTACAGTCTTTGAACATTTAGTCGAGACGTTGATAGCGGAGAGAGAAAAGCCCAGGTCTTTCCTCTGGGTTTAGTTTCGGTCCAGTTAGTCCATCACTTCTGGCTGTCACACTGTACAAAAGAGCTGATATTTAAAGGAAAAAATCCCCCCTGACAGAGTAGCATAGAAATTTCCTTTGGAATGCACCTGGCATTCTGGGCCAATTTGGTTGTTTGGTGCATTTTCTCTGATACCTGTGATAATTTTCATCTATTTTAAGACATCAGATTTTGTTGTCAGGCCCTCGGAATCAAACACTGATGACTCACTTCCAGATCCACACATGTTCAACAATTCAAACAGGAAGAATGCCTCATGGCAGGGGCAGAGATACAGTAAATCCTAGGGGGGATTTTCCTTTGATGTGTGAAGGCTCTGGGATAATGCATCATCAACAGTGCTCAGAGATTTCCCTCATAACCCCAGTTTACTCCACTCTTCATTGCATGCCCTCACATGCTGAGATGCATGAATACCACTGACAATATGTTACTTGAGCCCCAGCATGAAACCAGCCCACCCCCCTCCTCAGTTTCCCTGTATGGTTAACCACTTTGCAGAGCTTTTAATTCAAAGTGTCACAATCTCTTTGGTCATCCCCCTGGAGGCCTAGATCTCCCTCACAGTTCTCCTTTACGCTGCCAACGGGTATATCCAGCTGTGTTTACTTCTTTGGGCGTCATGTCGGACACTGTTGTGTTGTGTCTGAACAGCAGTCGGCAACGAGTCAGCCTCTCGCTCCCCGGGCCCTCTTAATATTTCATTGGGCCGCTCTGGGGCTGTATGTGGCCTCGGCGGTGACTGCCCTCCTGACAGGAGAAAAAAAAAGGGTGTGTTCCTCATCAATCTTTGACTCGCACTTGCTTAATAATGCAGAACCCTCAAATGTCTTACAAAAAGCTGTCTTGCTCACCAGGCGAGGAGCACACACGCAGCGTTAACCTCTGGCTCGCAGCCATTCCAGTCCCCTGTCACTGTTTGGTTTTCTGACTGTGTAAGGGATTATTCATCAGAGCTGGAAAGTGCAGTGTTATATTTTCATTAAATATAAATGATGTAGCGATACATTTAAATATATTAATATTAACAGCTTAATTCCATTTGTATTAAGTTGTTCTAAAATACATAAAATCCAGGAAGGCATATATCTAATCCAGTGGTTTCCAACCTTTATTCTTAAGCCCTTTTCTATCATTGAGTGAACCAACTCAAATTGTATGGATATTTTTCATATTCTATTCAATACATAACAATAACAGTAGAGAACAACTGATAAACTGTACAATGAACCCAAATAGTGAACACAATAACTGCAGAAGGTTTGTGTAAAACCAGTGGTTTTGATTAAATTTGAGCAGATTATTTCCTGTAAATATTGATCAAAGATGGGTGTTCCTGATAATTTTAGGAATGTTTTATACAACCCTCTGTCTGTATTCAGTGCTTTCTTCTCATTGTTCTATTAGCTCTTTTCTAATGCGGGACGAGGCTGGATGCAAATGTATAACTTCAAACAACAGAAAGCCCTAATGAATACTACATTCAAAACACCTAAATCCAACAAAAGTACAATTTCATCAACAACCTTACTACATAAAAAGGTTTCTCTTGTTTTTGTCAATTTGATATGTAATAGAAGACTGTTCTACAGTAGAAAATAAGCTTCTGTAGCACAATGAAGAGCTTAAAAATCTACCTTTAAATGTCTGTATTGGTCAGTTTAGATGTTGTGGTCTCTATTCTTCAGTACCACTGCTAACAAAATGCTTCCTGTCCTGAGCTTGTAAACTATAGTTACAATGTCATGCCACTGCTGGCTGAGATGTCAGTCAAACATGTTCTCCGCCCACCCACTCAGGACCTTTTCCACCAAATAAGTTCTGGTTCTTGAACCAGTTCTGTTCAAGATTCTTGGTACCTTGCTGCGATTTAGTGAACCAGCCTGCATTTCCACCAGTTTTGGTGGAACCATAGTAATCTGATGCATCATTAAGAGGGCTCTGCACAATGCACAACAACCAGTAGAATATGACACGCCATCTTTGGTTCCCAAGGAAAATCTAACTAACTAACTAACTTTTCAGATTCCGAACCAATTTAGTTTTGGTTGAAATGCTCTGAACGCTTCAAACTAGGGGCTCGTACTGGAACAGAGTTGGTTCCTTGTTAGTGAAAAAGGTTTGGAGCGTAAAGGAATATTTTTGATCTCCAAATACCTTAATTCTCTCTATTTATTATTTTTGTATTGGGAAATCACGTTAGCCAGGATTTGAAACTATGAAATGGCATGGTTATTGGAACTTGAGTTTGTTTTTAGTACAGCTAATTAATTACTATTTGAATATGTGCTGTTCTTATTGCAGTGTTACCTTTTCATGTGACACTATGGATTAGAGTAATTTTCTAAGCGTATGCTTCCTGATGGTCTTGGAAAGGATGCATATGCCTGTCTGTGCTCCAAAGCCACAGGGACTTCACTCGGTCGACAGTTTCATATATCGGAGGCATAAACAGAGGCGTCTATAAGACCCAGGGACACGGAGGAGCAAAGCTAAGCAGAGCAGAGCAGTAGGATCCATAGAAGCTAATGATGAATGTAATAGTGTGTAACAGAGATGTACAACCAATGGCGGCAGAATGTCACAGACAATTAATGTCTCCTCAGCACTGTGTTTGTTTGCTTCCCCCAGGCTTTCACCAGGGCTTAACTAATGGTATGGTGGTCAAGGACATAAATTGTGGTTGACACCATGTGTGAAGCACTCAATTACATAGTGCCCACCATTGTGGTTTTGGCTATAGACCTGAGAGGTCTTGCTATGTGCTCTGAATGTATCATGAAATAGTGCAGTGTCTGAGAATAATGACAGTCTAAGTTTTTCAGCTGGAGGATTAGAGTAACATTTACTCAGAGGAACTATTACTGTTTAACTTGTACAGTATTTACAAGGTACATTTATTGATCATTTTACAACACACGGTTATGTAATAAGTTGTAGTTCCCTTTATGCTACTCACAAAAACAAACATTATATACAATAGATGAGTGAAGAAGTCATAAGTCATTGAAATAAAACTATTTTACATTGTTGATTATTGAGGATGATTTAAGCAGTTTCCCAACCTGAGGAAAGAAGCTGTCTTTAAGTCTGGTGGTGCGGCAGCGGATACCTCTTCCCAGATGGCAGCAAGGTTAAGAGGCTGGGGAGATGAGTACCAATGATCTTCTGGCCGGTTTTAACCAAATTTTAGAAATCTCTTCAAACTACACATTGGTTTAATGGAAACATAATTACTGAGTTCAGTTGGATGAAAGCTATACATATTGTTTGGGTTTTTTTTACGAACATTTCTGCAAAACACTTACAATGTATCTCATTTATTTTAGTGCAATAGCTGCTCATAGCAACTAAAGCCTGATGAATGACTTCGTGGTTATGTGCATGGTTACACTTTGTGGACTCCTTTTTGCCAGTCCACAACATAATCCAGGTAATGATTACGCTTCTTCCTAAACATATTTGGCATAAACCTTTCTTGGAGAGTTGTTGTTCCAAACAGTCATTTTTAATACTGCTTTTTTTCAGGAAACTCAGCAGTGTTATTAAGGTTACAAGGCTAAAAGAAAAACCTTAACTGCACTTAATTTCCCCAATTTCCGTTTTCCAATTTTGTCAAGGCAGGAGTTATTTAAGACGAATGTTGCCAGTGAAGACAAAGGTTAAAAGATTAATTTAAGAGGGCTGCAGGGAAGAGTTGACTCACCAAAAACCTGACCAACACACAAATCCTCGCAAAGCTTTAACTCTAAAAAAAAGGTCAGATAAGAAAACATGTCTGGGTTTTAGGTTCTGCTACCTGACGTTAAAGCATCCCCTCCCCTCAGTGACTGATGTTTATCCAGTATTTCCAGTCCATAGCACCAAAGACAAAGACACTCTGCTGCTCTGTCATCGTAACAGTAGTCAGCAGCAAATCCCCAGATTGTCTAATAGTCGAGGCATGTTCCGCAATGCTAATTACAGCTTAAGAGTTTGTCGCCCCCGTCCTCCCTGCCATCCCTCCCTCCTCGTCTCGTGCGTGAATGCAGTCCCAGCATTGCCATCCAAAGTTATTGTATTCTATAAAAGCTAGCAGGCTATGCATGTGGATCTCACTGGGCAAGCCATTATTTGAAATATCCCCTTTGAAATCCAGTGAGCTTTTGTCTCTGCCTGCTAATGATTTTAATTATAGGTGGTACTGGGCCTTTCTGAGCCCTGTGTGCTGGAGAAAGGAATATTTTTCTCTCTCTTCCTCAACAAGATGGGAGGCTCTCTGAAACAGATGCAGAGATGTTGAGCCACCCCTCTGATGTCTCTATAGGACTATTAAGCTGTAACAACTTAATTTCACAGCGCCACACAAGCACTGGGCTTTGACGGCACTTAATGAGTGTTGCGCTCTTTTCATCCGTGTCAAATTTTATGACAAGCCCTCTATTTTACTCCATGGCTCGCAGTGGTTTGTGAACGTGTAATGATAATTGAGAGGAAAAACAGTGCAGTGCCCAGCTGTGTACCAAATCATTCTGTCAAGAACTGAAATTATGAGTGTATGCATATGACGCGTGTGTGCAGGACTGCTGATGAAAATAATTACCAGATGAAGGGTAAATGTGGACATTTTCTGCAACTTTAAACTCCCACTGTGCAGTGCGAAGAAACATTTTTCAACAAAGGTGTTGTTTTCATGGTTTTTGCCATCTATCGTCATTGGTTGTCGTAACATTTATAGATCTAAAAACAAATACAAGCTGTTCAGGGGGTCTTAAAAAGTCTGAAATCCAATCAGAATTTTTATGTGTTAAAGGTCCAGTGTGTAGGATTTGATTCAATTCAATTTTATTTGTATAGCGCCAATTCATAACAGAAGTTATTTCAGGACCGTTTTTCAAATAGAGCAGGTCTAGACCGAACTCCTTATAACATTATTTACAGAGACCCAACAGTACCACCATGAGCAAGCACTTGGCGACGGCGGCAAGAGAGAGAGAGAGAGATGGCATCTAGCAGTATAGTTGCTCACTCATTTCTCCCTCCCTTTCCGACCCGCGAAGGAGAAACTACAGTGGCCGCGAAACACGCAAAAAAACATGCATGTTGGGTTTGTCTACTGTAGAAACATGGTGATTCAAAATGGTAGACTCCGTAGAAGGAAGAGGACCCATTCCCTCTGTAGATAAAAAAAGACAAGCTCATTCTAAGGTAACAAAAACACGATTCTTATATTCAGGTGATTATACACTAATGAAAACATAGCTATGAATATTATATTCCATTTCTGCCATTAGATCCTAAATGTTACACACTGGACCCTTAAAATGTCTTTAATATGGTCTTGACAGATCTTAGAAATTGATTGGATTAATAAAGTTAACATTACTTGCATAAAGTTGCATTTTCTTGCTTTTAAATGCGTTTTTGGAAAAATGAGCTGGTGACCCATATACGCAGCGGCCCGGGTTCAAATCCGACCCCTGCTGCATGTCATCATCTCTCTCTGCCCCCCTTTCCTGTCTATCTCTAGCTGTCTCTCTATCAAATAAAGGCATAAAGGCCAAAAAAATAATACTTAAAAAAAACTAACATGGAACCAATACCAATTTTCCTTCATATCCATTCATTACTTTTTTTTCGACAGTATGGACGTAAAATAGGTCTTAAATTGCATACATAATGGTCTTAAAAAGTCTTAAATTTAACCTGTTGAACCCTATAGAAGGGAATATTTTCCCACTTACATTTAATATGGTGAAGCTCTGGCATATCTAGATGAAGGTTGTTTAGACTTAAACTTATGAAAATATTGAAAAGTATGAAATAAAATAGCCATCTGATAAAAGGGACATTTAAAGTCCATTTACTAGTCAGTTTGCTACACACATAAAGTACAGTACAATTTTCACTGCAAGCCACGTGTACCTAGGTAAATGAATTGGTTGCTCTGCCAAAGTTAGAATAACTTGTGAACTGAGATACTGGTACTCCAATAACAGAAGAAATCTCGATACCATGACCTCACTTGAGCATGTTATTATTTTGTGCTAATGCATTTCAGCAGTAGTAGTATCCCCAAACAAAGATTGCACTGTTACACCAAATCAAAATCACACTTCTGAATTGAATTGAGTTGAAATGTGGGCAAGTAACTTGAGCACTGTGTAAGGCCCTAAATAATACTGACTTGTGAACCAAAACAAACTCAGAGTACAAGGTAAGTTTTGAGGGAACCCTCAAGCTTAAAAAACAACATAAAAACGGAGGATTTTTTTTTGCTGAAATGTATCAGCAGGAAATTCAAATTGTAAAACAAGACACAGTTTTGTGATTTATTTGTGTTTTTGGAATGCCACTATATTAGTTGTACAAGTTGTATTTGCACAATGTCTTCTGTGGCTCAGAAAGACCTGTGCTTAAAGAGGACTCCACCGACTTAGCATTGCACTAACATTTTTGGACTCATGATACAAAGTTTAAAAAGATCCAGGACCAGAAATTTTTCCTTCTTGTCAAACCTGGAGCCTACAGTACCAACAATGTAATTTCTCCTTTCCTGTACTCAGATATGCTATGTGCTAGGCCCTCCTGTGTTGAAAAGACAACCACATTTTGAAGATGGTTAAAAGATAAAAGCTAGATATAGTCACATGTTAACTTGCTAGATAACTCATAATTGATGTAGTTCATTAGTTAGCTAGTGTTTGCTCACGCTACTTAGCTAAATTAAGAAGTGATTTTATGTATGTATATATATATATATATATATATATATATATATATATATATATATATATTTATCTTTTAACCATCTTCAAAATGTGTTTGTGTTTTTTTACATAGATTAGCCTACCACATAGCATATCTAAGTACAGGAAAGGAAAAAGATGACTGAGGTTTGCTCCACTGTTATTGGAGCACAGATCATAAAGGGGTGGGACTTAGGAGGTGTCAGTTGTGGAATTGCCGTACTAAATCATCGCACTATCCCTTTATAGTAACATGAGTTATCAGACAGCCTGGCAGATTTGGAACACATTGTCAGTTACCAAATCCTCAAAGCACTTATTTGAAAGTGAAGTTATTACCTAAGCCACAATTCACATTCCCTTTCAAATAAGTAGTTTAGATAACAACGTGGAACTGTGAACTTTGAAACCAGTCAGCCTGGGGGTTTGGTTGCTCTGTAATGATTAAAATGTGTCTAGCAGAGTTGCTTCTTTCCCAGATCTCAGCAATAAACTTGGTGTATAAAATCTCCCCATAACTTACAGGGACAATGACCAGAACTGTGAAATAAAAGCAAGATTGTAAAAAACAGAGTTCATATAATTTAAGATTGATCGTTGGGTTTTGTTCCTCTCATGGTGCTATTTGAGCTCTGAAGTCACTTTGAAGGAGTAATGGTAGAATGTTTGTTGGTTGCCACTGTTCCACCTAACTACTGGACCATGATAGCACTCACCTAACAGTGACGTTGCTGTGTGACGTTTTCTTCTATACAACCTCTTGTGGGCATGTCTGTGTGTTTACAGGGGCTCTCAGAGCTGACTGCATGTGCTGCCTTTCATCCAGAATAAATGCCACAGCCCCGCTTTGCTTCCACACTAACACTTACAGCCTGTTCTTCGTTCTCTGGTTCCACAGCTACAGAGAATTACAAGGGCATTTCTAGCAGTGTTGACTCTCCTTTCACACTAACATTTATTTTACCTGATTGTGTCCTCTCTCTTTTACTCTCTTATCCGCTCATAACCTCCTTTGCTCCCTCTGACTTGTTTTCCTGTCTCTGACTCCTCACCAGTCAGGGGGATTCAGACACAGACTCTGAGGTGGAGGATCGTGTGGATGGGGTGAAGTCCTGGTTGTCCAAAAGCAAAGGTTCTGCCAAGAACCTCTCAGATGACGGCAGCCTCAAGAGCTCCAGGTCAGTACAAAGGCTGAAGTGAATGTAACAGCAGCAGTTAGTGAGAACCTAGACATTTGACTGCTTTTGGCCTTTCTTGATGAAGTTGTTTACATGATCCGACCTAGAGGAAATAAAGCAGAGCAGGTTACTTGCCTGAAATGAGGGGATTGCTATTACTTAAACGTATTTTCAAGCTGCTTTGTCTTTATTGTCATCCACTTGGTGAAGAGGGAATTTTTTATTTTTTATTTCTTTTTCAAAAAACAGACCACCTCCATGCTAGATTTATCGATAAGCCCAGTGGCCAGCTGGCATAGTCTACCTGAGCCGCTCGCTGAGATAAATGAATGTGTCTGCAAGCTGACAGCTTCGATTGCCCCAGATTTGTCTCCTTACCAGAAGATTTAACTTCCCTCCCTTAGCTGAGCCACTCCCAACTTTAAAAACTTTGGGAGTTTTTAAATCTCTCTTAGCATCATGTCCCCATAGACTTTTTAGTTTTTAAATCACTTTAATTGCCAATTACACACATACACAAGTACAAGTACATTGTAATTCTTGCCCAGGTCAGGGGTAAAAAGGGACAGAGGCTTATTATTTCATAAAAATAACTTTTTGTCATACTTGTTGAAACTTGCACTATATCCTGACAGTAGTACATGAGACAGATAATCAGTGAAAAACATCTGATTTCTCTGGCTTCTCCTAGTGCTCCTAATGTAATTTGCAAGAAAGAACAAAAATAACCTATCGGAGCTGAGACATATAGTTGACTGTTGAGTCTCATTCCCTGGTCGTCAAATAGCGACGCAGGGAATGAGACTCAAACATCAACGATCATAAAGCCACCAACCCAAAGCATCTTTCTCGACTCTTATTGGTGTTTTTCGTTCAAGCTCGATGGATTCTTCCTTTTCAAATTCCATTTTTTTGAATACTTAAGTTTTGTTGCAACTAGTGCTGTCAAACAATTAAAACATTGAATCGCGATTAATCGCATTAATGTCATAGTTAACTTGCAATTAATCGCACATTTTTATCTATTCTAAATGTCCCTTGATTTCATTTCATCATTTTAATGCTCTTATCACCATGGACAAGTGGCAAATGTTTTTATTGAAAAATCATCCATTTTCGCCTGGCTTTTTCTGACGTTACTAGTTGTTGCAACTGCAAAGTGTGCTAGGCCAAAAAGAACGTTAATCTCACGATAAAAAAATTGACGCCGTTAAAATGGTTTTGCGTTAATGCCGTTAATAACACGTTTAACTGACAGTACTAGTTGCAACATTATCATCTGAACATAATGCTACATTGGTCAAAACATTTCAATTGCTTCTAAGTGCGTTTGTAGAGAATTGAAGGTTTGATGGAAGTTTTTCAATTGTGCCCTTCATTTTTCCTTGGTGGACAAATAAATACCGTTGGTGTCTGTCTTGATAGTTCAATGCAGGAAAAGCCCTTGTTAGTCCTCAGTCAGTTGTCTCCAGTTGCATTCTCATTTGCTAAATTCCAGCTCTTACTTTTCTCATCACATTTCTGTTTTTCTGATTTGTCAAGTTTGATTAATCTTTTTCCTGATTCTCTTCCTTCACTCACCTCTACTTGACCCAACATCTCATCTTTGTCATTTTCTCTCCCACTGTCCTCCTTCCTTCGTCCTTTCCGTTGTTGTTGTTTTTTTAGATTTGCTGTAAATGTAGACGCAAAGGAAGGGAAAGAGTGGAAGGAAGGTAAGGAATGGAAAGAGGTAAATAAAGAGGGCAAAGAGGTAGAGTCGAGCAGGCCAATGTCAGTGATGAGCTCCCTCAGTTACAGAAAACGTTCAAACCTTGATTCCATCGGTGGCAAAGGGGATGCCCTCCTCAGTTCCCTCAAGGAGAATGCAAAGTCAGAAGACACTATATCCTTCCATAAGGCTAAACCAAAAACCTCTGATCTTCAGGATGATACCTACTCAGTAAGCTCCAGGAGGAAATCCCAGGCAGGGGATGACATGAATGACAGAGAGTCAGTCATCTCCCAGGCCTATTCAGAGGCCAATAGCCGAGCCAGGAAAGGCATGGACAGCCGCTGGGGTGACTTTGATAAAGAATCAACCATTTCATTCACTGCACCAAGTCGGGCCTCCACACGTCTTGGGTTAAGCCCAGAGAATGATACCAAGTCAACCATCAGCTTAGGTATGTCAACTCCACTAGGACGCCGCCAAAGCACCTCACGCTTAGATGAGGGCAGAGGTGGGCGTCCACTGTATGGAAGCAGTCCCAGTAGCCCTTGCTTCAGCAGACGGTCTGGGGGTCGCAGTCCTGGAAGTGTTAGCCAAGCTGATTCTCACATATCACTGTCACGCAGCTGTCGCCTAAGTGAGTTTGGTGTTGACGCTGATGATAGTCGAAGTGTTGCCTTCACCGAGAGGTCAGCGTACAGTCCTCACTCGTCCACTGGCCGCAGTTTCTCCATGCCACCACCACAAGCCAGATCATCAACTGCTGATGATGACCCCATTGATAACTTGGATATCAAAACAGTCAGTCATCGCAACTACCTCGACCCTGACCTAGAGAAAGCCATCAATGAGGTGCTGAGTTTCAAGCCTATCAAATTTAAACGCAGGAGCTTGGAAGACTCTGAAGGTGAAGAAGAAAAATGTAAAAATGATGAAGATGATAGCAAAGGCATATGTAATCAAGACAGTAACCGCCCCACCAGCAGTCTTAGACGCTCTGCATCTGCTTTGGACTGCATGAGAGCATCCCGCAGTGCCAGCAGCTGCAGCAGTCGCCATCGCAGCAACAGCAGAAGCAAAAGCAGAAGCAAGAGCAGAAGCAAGAGCAAGAAAAAGAAAAGAGACCACAGCTCAGAGTCTGACAGCTCAGGAGACAACCATCATCATAGGAGCAGCTCCAAGACGAAGTCGAGGAAGTCCAAGAAGTCCAAGAAAAAGTCCAAGAAGAGGGATGAATCTTCTTCCTCTTCTTCCTCGTCGTCTTCTTCTTCAGATTCTGACTCGGATTCTGGGTCAGAGTCAAGCTCCGGCGCCTCCACCATTTCCTACCGAAGTTCCAGCAGTGTGAAGAGGGCCCCGGTTCGAAAGGTGTCCAGCCCAGAAGGAGAAGGAGAGGCTCAACCACAGAGTGAAAGCCAGCCCCTTAACAAAAAGGATGATAAGAAGAGGAAGAAGAAGGTGGACAGCCTGATGATGAAGTACCTGTACCGGCCGGACAGTGACTGAGGAAGGCAGTAGGTGGTTCCCTGATATGGAGTTACCTTGAGGAGTGTTTTTGCTGCATGATGTGACCTAACTAATCAAAGACCTTCTCACTGTTATCAATTCAGACCGTTCTGTCTGATTGGGATTATAGTTTACGTTTATAATTTGCGTTTTTGATGATTGTGTCATTGTCAGCATGCTAACCATTTTGTTTACTCCTACACCTTCTCAGTTTCTAGTCAAACAGTAGTCACCACATCCTTTGCAGCTGTTTTGTTAAAGGGTTAGTTTGGATTTATTGAAGTGGGGTTGTCAAACTAACCCTTTAAGGCTTTCATTGAGGACTTTTTGGGAGCTTGGGTACATTTTGAACTTCATCTCACCAGGAAGTGTAGTTGGTGAGATGGCGCACGCAACGTGGATGTTAACTCAGCCTTTAATTACTGCCGAGATGTCATATTGATTTATGGCCCCAGAAAGGTAAAAATAACGGGAGTCTATTAAGAGAGGCCATAATACATTTTTCCCTCAAGCCCCATAACTCCAGGCATAATTAGACCCCAAGCATTGATTTACACCAACTAGCAAATTCATTTGAGATGCACAGTTGACAGTAATTAACCCCCAGTTTGCAATATTTAAGCAGTTTGATAATGTGAAAAGGCTGGGCTAAACTCCATGCAGACTGGCGATGGGATTGGATTTTTCTTACGTAGTAATATTTCAGATGATGTTTAAAAAAAAAAGATGACTTGAATCATGTTTAGATATTGATAATAATTTCTTTCATTTTTTCAGTAGACTTAACTCTGGATTTTTTATTTGTACTAATTCACAGTTCTAACATTTTGAGGGGATGGAATCACATCCGTCACAATGCTTTGTATTTGATATCTGAATAGCACAGTGCCTTAGTAACCACAATAACAGTTTGGCATGTGGCACCATATTGCATGAGATTTTGTGCCCACCAGATGCTAGAGAAAAAGCTAACCTTACGACATGGCAAAATGTACAGCTACTCTGTGGTGAAGACAGCTCAACATAGTGTAACACAAGCAAATAGATAAAACACAAGCAAATTAATAAAAACTGCAAATCTATAGAACACATGTGCAAATAGTGGAAATGATACACAACACAACAGAAGACTTGTTGATACTAAAAACAGATCAACTAGTACAGATACAACCACCTAGAATTGTTGGCTGGTCCATGCTCCGAATGGATATCTGGCAGGAAGCCGCTTGGCTGGTGTTGTAGATAGTAGGCTAAAGCTAGGTGTGTTAATACCTCCAATAACATCAGACTCACACAATATGAGTCTTAAAACTAACATTAGCTCATCTTCAATTTAAAGGTCCAGTGTGTAACATTTTAAGAGGATCTTTTGGTATAAATGGAATATAATATTCATAGGTGTGTTTTCATTGTGTAATAAGAATTGTTGTGTTTTTGTTATCTTAGAATAAGCTGTTTTTATTTACAGAGGGAGCAGGTCCTCTTCTACAGAATCCGCCATGTTGAACTGCCATGTTTCTGCAGTAGCCCAGAAGGGACAAACCAAACACTGGCTCAGATAGGACCGTTCGCTTTTTTCACACATTTTGTGTCCACCGTAGGTTCTCCTTTGTGTAGTTTCTCATTTAGTTTATACGAGGGAGTTGCAATCTACAATTACACAGCTAGATGCCACTAAATCCTACACACTGGACCTTCAATTAAGAAGTTGTTTAATTCAGAATATCGCATGGGCATACTTTCAGTGTCCCCTGGAAACTTCTGTTGTGTACGACTTGCAGTGTTTATGTATTTGTTTGTATTTTATATATTTGCAGTATGTTCTTATGTTCCTTGTTTGCTCCGATCCAGGACAACTATGTACAGTCTTGTATTGCCATCTCATACATATTTAGGGCTCATGCTCAGGAGCCCAGCAAGAATGTTGACCATGCAAACGGTAGGCAGGTAGTAGGCAATCTTCTTAGCAACCTTCCAGGTATGAGAAAAACAATGCCAGGTAAGTGCAAAGTGCCAAAAGAAACCTTGATTTACTCTGACTGAGAAAGGTGTCCTCTATTAAATTCTTCACTTGAAAATTGGAAGATTTTTCCTCACTGTAACGCTGCTCATCCACAGTGTGCTTAGTGCTGCCACCAGTGGCTGGAAGATATTGCGGCAGTTCATTCAGTTCATATGCAGTTTATCAACCTTTCTCTGTCAGTCTAAATGATTGTTTTTGTAACAGAACATTGCCTGCCAACCAGTGAGTTTGTATTTGGAATATTTTTTTTCTTCTTAATGCAACGTATGTGTTGTCTCAGGGAGGAAGATGATTTCTGAATTTTTCTTTTTGATAATAACATCAGCTTGTGCTTTTTCTTTCCCGCTCCAGCCCCCCTGGCCGAAGACGCTACTGCTTCGACAGATCTGATGAAGAGGAGGAGGAAGAAGAAAAAGAAGAAGGCGGGGCGACCCAGGGCTCTTACTACTCCAGATACAGACATAGCAGCCACATGAAAGACGACGATGGTGGCGAGGAGCGGCCTTATGAGACCACATCGTAGTCCTTCCCGTTAGCATTCACCATCTCAGACGCACCCTCGTTCAACTGTGACAGTCTTGCATGCCAAGTTGACCCGAAACCTGGTCAGTCCAACACAACCATACTCACAACCCTGCAGGAAAACCCAGACATTCAAATACTGTAGATGTTCCTAACACTCAGTCTGACCTCCTTATGGGAGATCCAAACAAACCACATGGTGTGTTTGACTTGGCGCTCATTGGTCTAACCTCACTGCACACACAGCAGCTCCGTTATAACAACTCCACTCCGCTGGTTGCATGCAAGCAGTTGTTGCTTGGCTTGAGCAGCCATCCTGTTTAACTCCCATCATCACGGTTGTAACTGAGCCAAAGAACTTAAGGTTGCAGTGATAATAGATTCTTTCTTTCTCACTCTTTGTCTCTGTCACTCCTCCTCTCTTCTTTACATATAGTACACCACAATAATATGTATTGCCATAGTACAATGTATTGCCAAAAAGCCTTTGTTCAAGTATGTGTGCACACCGTTTTACTTACTGCCAGCTGATGCTGAGTCCTGGGAGAAGTCCCAGCCTTTTCTTCCTCTTTTCCTGTTTGGAACAAGTGCCATTTGAAGTGGACTCCTCTGCAGCTGGCTCCTCTGCAGCTGTGGTGTTTCATGAACTGCTGCACTGTACACTGAAGACTCATCATCATCATCTACTCGCTTTTTTTTTCTGCCTTTTGCTGGCAAATTATCTCTTCTTACAGGGGAAGACAATTGCATCAGTAACTGTTCCACTATGAAAGTGAAACACATTTTCTCAATTTGAATTTATTCTTTATTATGTTTGACAGATTTGTTGTTGCAGAGGAGCGCCGTCAAGCAAATGAATTTCTACGAGGTTTAAACTTAACTCTGTAAAATGCCTTGTCTTATTTTTATTTTTAATTCTATTTGATTTGACTAAATACTTGCCAGAATTCTCTAGTGCTGAAAAGACTCTGGCTATGTCCTTGTGGTTGTCGTTCACATGCCGTCTGTGTTTTGTGATAAGTTTGTTGTGCTTTCTTTTTTCAAAGGTAATGTACTTGACTTTGGGCACCAGTTATTTGTTGCTTCGTCACAAAAACCTCTGAACATACGGTATCCACAACCAGCATGTTAAAGGAAAAAGCTGGTGGTATTCTATATTTTATAGACCAAAACCAACATTGTGTTTTCTGGACCTTTGGGAGCTTGTGTAGTGTGTGTGTGTAACAAAATATTGGTCCATTTATCAAGTTGTTGTTTTTTTGTTTTTTGTTTTTTAGCTTTCAACCATGCTAATAGGACTGTCAATTAAAAAAAATCTCATTCAAAGAAATTTAAACCAACACATAATTTATTCAAGTTACCTAAACTCAACACACACAGTCCTTAAATGTGTCATACAATTAACGTGGTTCAATTCCTTCACTGTGCCTCTGCTGCCTCACTTAAATGACGAGCTAACTTTACGATTACATAGTTTCACTTTACAAAGTCAGAAAACGGCCCATCCATTTTTACATCCATAGTGTCAAATCCAAATGGTTCATAATGGCTAGCTATTTTTTTCCGTGTTGCGAAAACAAAGTGCTAAAGCGCCCAAAAGAACATTAGTGCTAGCAAAAAGAACATCAGTGTCAGCGAAAAGAACATCAGTGCTAGCAAAAAGAACATTAGTGCTAGCATAAAGAACATTAGCGCTAGCATAAAGAACATTAGTGCTAGCATAAAGAACATTAGCTCTAGCATAAAGAACATTAGTGCTAGCATAAAGAACATTAGCTCTAGCATAAAGAACATTAGCTCTAGCATAAAGAACATTAGTGCTAGCATAAAGAACATTAGCTCTAGCATAAAGAACATTAGCTCTAGCATAAAGAACATTAGCGCTAGCATAAAGAACATTAGTGCTAGCATAAAGAACATTAGTGCCAGCATAAAGAACATTAGCTCTAGCATAAAGAACATTAGCGCTAGCATAAAGAACATTAGTGCTAGTGAAAACAACATCAAGTGAAAAAGACAGTAAAAGAAAGCACTAGCAAAAATAACATTAGAGCTAGCAGAAAGAACATTAGCCTAGCTTACAGATAAGACATCCTGTTGCACTTATACGCTGAGAATTTATAAATCAAACACATTATTACATCTTGAATATTACATTTTCTTCCATGTCCCATGATTCCATTGAAAAGAGAAATGTATATTCCTTTGGATTCTCTGATTTTAATGAAAAAAGAAAAATGTAGAATATCACCAGCCTTCTTTTAAGCCTCATTGGGTACTTTAACTTCATTAACTGGACACACTACAGTCTGTATTAACAAAAACTGTGAAATCATGTAAAGAGAAAGAAAATAGGAACCTGCATTTTCATTAAGTGTCACATCACACCCTTTGGTAATCTGGTATTTACTGAGTAGCATCGAGGTATTATTGAAAGCCATTTAAAGTCCAGAAGAGCTTGATGTGGCGTTGGAGGCTGAAATAAATTTGCGGATGTTGTTCATTGTGGGAGAAGCTGGGTGTGATTCTACTATACATGCTTTTTGTAGTCTTCATTTTTATTCTCTATGCAGTCAACAAGTGTGGAAATGTGTTTTGACCTTATTGACCCTGATACAAGAGTCTGGCTTCAACAGGAAAAAACAAAACTGAACAGCAGGCTTAATATTGCTGACTGCACATAGTATTTATATATAAATATGTGTATGATTCATGCTAGCTTTGAAAATAGTTCGTTTATTTTCATTATTGAACAAATTGACCACTTGTTATTAATTTTGCATTACAGTTTAATATATTGTAAATAAATGATGGTGATTGTTTTAGAATGCCTTGAAGAGTGGCTTTGTCTGAGTTTAAATATTTTGCTGCTGTGTGTCTTCAGTTTCCATTCACATCTGGAATTTGGATTTGCTTTTGTTCAGAGATTTCCAGAGGACATGCAGATAAAAAAACAAAAAACAACAAAAACGCTGCTGTTTTCTGCGTCTACTTTTGACCCTGTGAATGCCTTAAAGGGACACAAAAGCCACTGATTTCACTTTGTAATATAAGGGAAAATAAGCATTCTCTGCTCCAAAGAACTAATAACAATAATTAACTCTCCAGATATGAACTCATTTTGCTGGAGGCAGCAGAGTTTCCGCTGGAGAAATCCAGTTTGCATGATGGTGAAGATGATTCAAAGTGTCACAGTGATAAATGCAGGCTTTCATTTCAAAAGCACATATTAAAATCTCACTTCAACTAATGGACTCTGGTATGACTCCTGAGGTTATATCCACAGACGAATCACGACCTGTTGAAGAAGACTGCTCATCACTTAATGAGCTGACTGAGGTGTTGGACAGCAGCAGGCAGACAGGATCAGCTCAGTTATTTATTTAAAGATACACTTTTGCATTAAATGTCTATAGACTCTATGCTACTCTAGCTCTATGTTCTATATGTAGTTGAGTTGTGTACTTCCATTATCCCAAATGTTTCCAACAATGTTCAAACTCAGAGAAATCTGTCATTTTATTCAGGTAACGCTGCGTTTCACCGGTCGCCTGTCGATGGCGTCATATCCCCTTTGTGCCTGCGTCAGTGTTGTGGTTGTCTGCCAGAAGCTGTCATACATTGACTGTTGATCCAGTCTGAAGCCACATTGTTACCATCCACTGTTTAGATCTTGGTGCTTTTTAACTCTAGATTTGAACCAGATGAAGGATTTTAGTCATCGGACGTCTGGATCTTAAGTTATCAGAGAAACAAGCTGAGCTAACGTTAGCAGCAGCTCGACTCACAGCCCCTCCGGGACGTCCTCTGTCTGTCCAACAGTGTGGGAGAAGCAGTGATTTTTAAGGTGGAACTGCTTTATTCAGTGTTTTAGTGGTTTTAATCAGCAGGTCTGTTTGTTCTGGAGAGGAGGAGACCTCTGTGGATCATTGGGCTCCCGGTAAAAACCTCCTGAACCATGAACACTGAAGGAATCCTAACTGGGAGAAGCTGACTGCAGTGACGCCAATGGAGGTGAAGACAACAACTCCCATGATCCCCACGCTGCTTCATGATGTCATAAAACCTTAATTAAAAGTCCATATAAAACAGCTAAATAGAGAGCTCACATTGGTATAGATAAGTCAGAATTTACTTTTATATTTTATACTCATAAAGACTATATTTATTTATACTTAAGTGTTAATAATAAAAAAGTAAGTTTGTCTTTTTTTTCTCTAATAGGTCATTCTTAAAATATATTAATTTTATTAGGTCCAGTGTGTATCATCAGTAGTATAGGAAGCAGGTCATCTGCTATGGAGTCTGCCATGATTCTACAGTTGCCCAGAACATGCAAGAACAATGATTCAAGTTTTTTGTGTTTCACAGCCACCATAGTTTCTCCTTTGCGTTAGGAAGGGGAGGGTGAAGTAAGGGGGTTGCTATCTGCAACTACACTGCTGGATGCCAGTAAAATCCTACACAGTGGTTCTTTAAATAATAAAGGAACTGTGATGATGTGGCTTCCCATGTACTCGACATACACTTTAAGCAATAACCTTTACTTTTCATATTGATCAGGTCAAATGCTTTGTAATAAACTAATGATTTTGTGACACAAGTTCTTAAAGCTTCCCTTCAGTCAGAAATCAGTGTTTCTTTTTGTCCCTACAGTGTGCTGTCTGAATGCTGTCTGTGCAGAGTTTGACTCTAGAAGGATGTTTTCACATTCATCTGCTGAAAGTGGAAAGTTTCTCTGAGCTCATTGAAAATCTGATTTTAAGGGGCGGGGCCTACCAGCATGAACAGTGACATCACAACTAGTTAGGAAGTCAATCAAAAGTAGATGCCTTTTTAAGGATTTTAATGTGGAAATATATATGACAGACATTATTGTTCTTAGCAGATTATTTGTATATATGTCTCAATACATGACTTGAAGGGCTCTGTACATATTCTCAACATTAAGAGAAAATACTGTAAATAATATAATGATTAATGAATCCTTCAGTTCCATCCTGTTACCTACAGACAGAATCTGTCAGAGCAGCTGAAGGCCATCATGTGTTCACTGTGTCAAGCATTGCTTTCTTAACACAAACATCTGCTGGTGTGTGTGTGTGTGTGTGTGTGTGTGTGTGTGTACAGACTTAAGGACGTAAGGACATCAGAGTGAGAGCAAAGATGTAATCTTTCTTTGCTGATCAATATTCAATCTAATATTTTGATATGTGTGTGGAATGTGCTCTGCAGTTTGTCCTTCATTCAACTTCTTACTTCAGATAAAAAGTCCTTCATGTTGTTCTGTCAGATATTGCAGTTCACACTAAATGTATCAGACAAGTTTTTCCAACAGACGTGCAATATATTTATTGTCACGCCAGCGCCTCCTTAAAGGTCTAGTGTGTAGAATTTAGTGACGTCTAGCAGTGTAGTTGCAGACTAAGAGAAACTACAGTAGTTGTTAAACTCGAAAAATGTGAAAGGTCCAATCTACAGCCAGTGTTTGGTTTGTCTGTTCTGGGCTATGTAGAAACATGGCGGTTCAACATGCCAGATTCCGTAGAAGAGGACCCACTGTAGATAATAACAGCTTATTCTTTGGTAACAAAAACACAATTCTTACTTTCAGGTGATTATACACTAATGAAAACATACCTATGAATGTTATATTCCATTTCTATCCCTTAAATGTCACACATTGGACCTTTGGACTGCATTAAGTCTGCATAAGGATATATGACATGATATATGTCTGAATTCAGTCTGCTCCAACAACGGACCCTTCCAAAGGCTCGCCCCTTTTGGACCCTCAGTCAACTTTCTTTTGTCCTGTACTTAGATATGCTATGTGCTAGGCTAATCTATATTGAAAAGACATCCACACATATAGCCTACATATATACAGCATAGAGCTTCGATCGTGCCCAAAAAATCAAGCCCGACCCGAGCCCGTGCACGCTGTGTCCGAGCCCGGCCTGACACATTAAATGTAATTATGAGCCCGAGCCCGATTTAAACCCGACAATTTTCAAGGTTCTCAACTGCAATTCCGAGTTGTTTGAACTACAGAAATCTGTTTAGAATCATCTTAATGAATAATGCAACAAGGACGAAGCATGTAAACTGCGTTGTTTGTGTATTCATAATGGAATCGATCAGCAGGCAGGCCCGGTGTGATGCGTGTGAGTGGAGGACACGCTGCGCATGACACGTGTTGCATTTTGTAACTTTGTAGCCTAACTTGTGCAACTTTGTACACATTTGTTACTTAGGCCTACTTTGCTAAAACATATACATAATATTTCTGATTATGCCGTAGCTTTCTCTCCACCCAATTAGGCTAATAAAGTAATGATTAGAAAAAACACACAAATGCTTGATCAAGGGAACCAAGTTCGGGCTCCGGCAGAGAATCGAAACTCTAATACAGCGAGTAAAATAAGTATTGAAAACGTCACCATTATTCTCAGTAAATATATTTCTAAAGGTGCTATTGACAGCAGCAATCCTGCCACTTGTCAGTGCAAATTAATATCAGCTGGTTCAGTCCCAACTGATGGCCTATAAAAAGGTGTCTCATCACCAAGGTGTCACACAAGAAACATCTCATGATGGGTAAAACCAAAGAGCTCTCTCAAGACCTTCGCAACCTTATTGTTGCAAAACATACTGCTGGCATTGGTTACAGAAGGATTTCTAAACTTCTGAATGTTCCAGTGAGCACTGTTGGGGCCATAATCCGAAAGTGGAAAGAACATCATTTCACCATAAACCAGCCACGACCAGGTGCTCCTCGCAAGATTTCTGACAGAGCAGTGAAAAGAATTATCAGAGGGCAGTATAGGCAAATGTTAAGGGCGCAGTCCCTCTAGGGGGCGCCACAATGGGGGAAGAAAAAAAAAGGTGCAACTTTCAATATTTTTATACTAGAACTAGTTGGTGCTATTATTTCTTATTATGAAAAAAAATAAGCCCGCATTAATTTAACTGCATAGCAAAGCCTATTAAATAATAATAAGACTTTATTAAGCCCCCCCCTCCTCTACCTGCTCTCTGAGAGATGGTTGAGTTTTCTGACGTCACCCCAGAAACCATTAACAATGGCAAAACCACCAAAACTTTCCGGTGCCCAGGGAAGGAAAAAAAGAAAAGAAGAGGAGGAAAAATGTCACAAAGACAGAGTAAAGATAATGTGATGAATAGTGTTGGGCAAGTTAAAGTAATTAGTTACAGTTACTAGTAACTTCTTCCAAAAAGTAACTAAATTAGTTACTCAGTTACAAATTATAAAAGCAACTAGTTACTTCAGAAAGTAACTATTGCGTTACTTTCAAATAAATTTTTAAATGCTCAAATGTGAGCCCACCTCCACCCCTCTTTAACGGAACTTAAAATACATATGCATGTTCAATTATTTATGATAACTCTGAATATTATAATGAAATGGACACTTAATACAATCCATTATTAACAGAAACAATGTACACAAATCTAAACTATTTTAATGTTGCTGTGGGACAAAGTGAGACTAGCCTCCAATCAAATGCCATGTATGTAGATATTATGTTTATATAGTGGATCGATACAAATAACACAATAGATGTTTTGGAACTTTTGATATTTATTGCCCCTCAACAGGCCACAACTGGGCAAAATTAAATTATGCTTGTTAAGCACTATACCAAAAATAAATAACAAATATACACACTCTTTGTAGTGCAAATAAAACAAAAAAAACTTCAGACAATTGGTAGATATACTGTACTTCAAGTATTTTCTTCCTCGAAAAAGTAGAACAGTGTAACAATATGAGGTGCTTTCAATCTAACTGAAAAGTACAATGTATAGCAAAACTAAGGAATCCAAATATAAACAGGTAATACATAAGAAATAAAAAATACATCTCCATAAAAATAAATCTCTTTCTCTGGCCATTGACAGTCTCACTTCAAGAGGCTGCAGCCAGCCAACAAATAAATCTAAATTAAATGATGCTCTTTAAGCAATGTACCAAAAATGTATTCAAACAATATATACACTCTTTTTAGTGCAAATGTAATAAGATGCAACACAACTGGCCATACCTGTCTCTCGTTGACTGACTCTCTTGTGTTGTTCGTTGTTAGTCCGACTATGCGTGCTTTCAAACACCAGCCCAACTCTACCTCTGATTGGCTTACCATGAAATTTTACTCAACCTCAGCCAATCGCCAGCATTTATGTGCTTGTCTCGTGCACTGCCCACTAACCAAGGAAGAACAGTAAAAAAAAGTATTGCCTCTCGGCTCAGAGATCTAGTTGGTCTGATGACAAAAACAGCTTCAATTATAGTAACGCGCCGCATTTTCTGGCAGTAACGGTAACGGCGTTATTAAGATGGGAAGAATAATCAATTAGATTACTCGTTACTGGAAAAAGTAACGCCGTTAGTAACGCCATTATTTATAACGCCGTTATTCCCATCACTGGTGATGAAATGATTGGTCTGTTGCTGAACGATAGTAACCTTTAGCCTAACACGGTTTGCTTTTAAATAGCGTTAGCTCGTTTTAACGTCAGTTCATGTTATAGAGGGGTGTATAATATATAATATATATAATATATAATATATATAATACTCTCACCTTCTATTTCTCAGGGACGTTTGTAAAGATTAGATCTGTTCAGCAGCTGTTTACATTATTTGTATTTATTATTGTTAGCTAACGTTTGCTCTGCTTGTAACAGTCACACACCTTTATATATTAGAGTTGGAAGCCTTGTTGTTTGTTGTGTTACAGTTCAGTATTGTCTAAAGTGTGTTTATAGTGTTAAACTTTACATCCATGTTAAAGTGCACATCATTAATGTTAATACATTCCCATATGTTATATTATACTGCAGTTTACTGCTTCTTTACATTCTGCTAATCAGCATTTCACTGTAATGACAATTAGATTAAATCTAATCTAATTTACATTTCAGAAAAAATTCAACAGTATATCATTCATGTACAGTACAGTGAAAGTAATGTATCTCTTAGGTTGTTCATCTTTATTATTTAATTTTATTCTTGGAATCATTTCTTTTATTATTAGACTGTAACACCCAACGGTGTCTCTTACTCCTCTTCTCCCTTCAGATGCGCTGTTGAAATATCTAAATCCACCTCCTGCAAATCCTGAGCCATCTACAGTCATCACCGCTTCAACAGCATCAAGTGATCCTCCTGTCGCCTCCACCTCAGAAGAACCCAGGGATGCAGCATCAGGAATAAAGGCTGCATCAATAGATTCTGCTGACTGGCCATCTCCTCTAATTTATTATTTTCTTGTTAACAGTTTTGATTGAGCAACTTGTTTCTCTGAAAATAAAATAAAATGTCAAAGACAAAGCTATTAGTTTCTTGCGTGAGTATATGTCTGTATATTACTGGCAGTGGAATTTACTGTGATGCAAGGGGGGCGCCACATAAAATCTTGCCTAGGGCGCCAAATTGGTTAGTGCCGGGCCTGAGAACAGTTGTCCAAGAGCCAAGGACCACTTGTGGTCCTGGAATTAGCAGGTACAATTAGCAGGTACAATTGTTTCAAAGAAAACAATAAGTAATGCACTCAACCGCCATGGCCTGTATGCATGCTCACTGCGCAAGACGGAGAAAAAGCATGTTCAAGCGCATTTAAAGTTTGCTGCACAACATTTAGACAAGCCTGTGAAATACTGGGAGAATATAGTCTGGTCAGATGAGACCAAAATTCAACTCTTTGGATGCCATAATACACAGCATGTTTGGAGGTCAAATGGCACTGCACATCACCCCAAATACACAAAACCAACAGTGAAGTTTGGAGGTGGGAACCTCATGGTGTGGGGCTGTGTTTCAGCATACGGCACTGGCAAACCTCATATAACTGAAGGAAGGATGAATGGAAAAATGTACCGAGACATTCTTGATAAAGATCTGCTGCCATCTACCAGGATGATGAAGATGAAACGAGGTTGGACAAAAAAAGCTGCTAGAATGGCCCAGCCAATCACGTGACTTGTATCCAATAGAAAATCTATGGAAAGAACTAAAGATCAGAGTTCAAGAGGCCCACAGAAACTTCAAGATTTGAAGACTGTGCGGAACAAAGGGCCAAAATCACACCTGAGCACTGCATGTGACTAGTTTCTCCGTACAGGAGGCGTCATTACCAACAACGGCTTTTGTACAAAGTATTAAATACATTTCAGTAAGCGTGTTCAATACTGTGTCATTCCATTTATTACACATAACTTTAATTTCAGAAATTATTTATTGTGGATTGCATGGGTTGTTACCGACATCTGGTGAACATTTCATGTCAATAGCACCTTTAGACTTTATTTACCGAGAAAAATGGTGACGGGTTCAATACTTATTTTACCGTGTGTGTATGTAGTCACATCTTAAGTTAGCCAATGTGAATCAATCAATCATTTGCTAGCTAATTAGCTAGCATTTTGCTAACATTAGTTATTAGATGTAATTAGCTAGCTGACGATTGATATAGATCAGCAGGCTAGTTAGCCAGTGTTTTGCTTAGCTAACTTGATATTCAGTACAGTCTGACATTTTCTGCACAGACATTATATAGAAGCCAGAAGATAAGCTGCAGCTTTAAAGGTTTTATGTAAATATAGAATGAGATTTAGAACATGAATATAGCAGCAAACTCTATGTAAAGATACAGTGGAGTCACGGTGTCTCGCTCCCTCTGTCTGTGTTGCTATCGCAGCCTCTCTGTGGTTTGTTTCCAGCTGCTGTGTTTATCATCTACATCGGTGAATTAAGGATTTATGCATTCGACGTGCATTTGTCCTCAAGCTTACCTTGCAGCCATTGCAGCACATTTAATGAATATTTTCACATCTAACTCTGTGAATTAAGGGTTTATTTTGACCGAACCAGTGTTAATGATTGTTTGTAATACTAACAAATATGGTTTTGTATAGTTGTCCCATTGTTTTGGTCTGAGATGGTGCTCTGGTGTGACATCTAGTGGGAAATTAATTTAATGTGTAATCTTTAAAGCTGTTTATAAACTTCAGTTTTTCAAAACAAGGCCTGCACTATTTATCATAAATATTATTTATTTTTTACAACATTAACATCACATTTACACAGGTATTTTTGAGCAGTTTATGACACCATCTGGTAATTAGCAGTATCTGCAGCAGTAGGTGGCCACACAGTAACCTATGCCGAGAGTTGATAAGAATTAATGCACAAAATTCAAAAAAGAAAAAAGAAAAATTGTTCATCTAAATGCATCTGGCTAATGAATTCAAATAAATATAAAATTCTTCTTCCATGCACACTTCTAGATGTTTGGATTTAATTATGCACCAGTTGCCAGCCAATAGTAGAGGATTGTCCGCTCAAACGTCTCATATTTGGGAATATTTGGGAGGTTGGGAGGTCGGTCTCATGCAGTCTGCTCTTCACGGGTCAAATACGTTTTGCTCTTCATCCGCGGCTCCCTGCCTGCAGTGCAGTCCCACTGACAAGCAAAAGCCAGCAGGAAGCAACCTGAGGCGAGGTCAGATCATCTGTGGAGCTGGTAAGTGATAGTGAATTCTCCCTCACTGTGGCTCTTCTATAGGGGAACATCCCCAAACAGCAGGCGGGCGGCTGCTCAGCCTCACCTCTTGTACACCAGCTCACAGGCTCAGAATGTCAAAAGTTGCTGTGCTGTCTCAACACTTCCAGGACAGCAAAATGGCAATTTCAGGCAATTCTCTCGGGTGTTAATACCTTATATTTCACTTCTGTCTGGAATGAAATGGAAAAAAGCCACTCCCTTAAACACCCACAGCCTTGCTCCGTTTGAAATTGTTTAAAAATGAAACATGAATTATTCCAATCCTCCTCTTCCTCTGGCCTGTTTTCCTAGAAATCCCTCTCCCGCTGGAGAAAGATTGCAGATTACTGTCTCCAACCTTTGTACCTTCTTAATCAAAACTACTTGAGGACATTCAGTATTCATGAGCTGAATCATGGAAATTGGCCTTTCAGCCACTATAGCACATCTCTGCTGGCAGGGAGGGTGAGGAGAGGACAGACAGACTGAGATGATGGAAGGAGAGAGCAACGGTGGGAAGGCGAGCACACCTTTTCCCCAGAGAGACAGTGACAAGAAGATGCTGTAAAAACATGCAATGCCTTCAATGTTTTCTCCTGGCTGCCTCACAAGCGAGCTCATTACCCTTCCAAATGTGGCTGCTGTTTCTCTCTTTCCCCTCGGGCTCCTTGGCTGACAGTCCATCTTGTTTTTTGGCTGACTCGCAGTCATTGCCTCTGACCTTGTGTCAAGCAAACGGTTGACAGCCCCTTTGAACTGTCATCTGCTTCGGAGGCCGAGCCGCTCGGAAGTGGTTCCTTTTCAATAAGAGCGAGGAGACCATGGGAAAACAGCCGACCTGGAGGACTGAGGTCGCTGCCTGCAGCAGGGCCGCACTTAGAAAGGGGCCCCGAAGGACACAGTGGGCCAGAGCTGTTTCCAGTGACTGGTACTTCTGCTGGATACCAGGAATTGTTGGGTTGTGGTAATTCTTCCTCCTGCTGTGGCTGGAAATCTCTTTTCGTTGTTTATATGATGTATGGTGGGTCATTGAATCTTTTCAACTGGTGCACCATTTAGCTCCAGATGTATGGAAGCCAAAAGTGGCCATACTTGCTAGTCATTTTTGTTTAGCTCTGTATCTCAAAATTATAATATTGAGATACCAATCTTATTATTTTGATTCTAACTTAATTATGTCATTATCTCAACATGGCCAGTTGTATTTTTGTGTTGCTTGTATTGATTTTTTATCCAGGGCTGTATGAGACAATTATTTTTATTTGTGGTTCATCCGCTGATTGTTATCTGGAGTTATTGTTTGGTTTATAAAACGACACAAATTAGTTGAAAATGTCATTTGTTTATTTGTAGATATTTTTGTTTCCAGCAGATCTTCACATTTGCGAAGCTAGAACCAGTTAATTTTTTGGGTTTTTAGGGGACAATTAAATGATAATGAAAATGATTGCTGTTCGTTGACTAGTGAGTTATTTAACTAATAGTTTCAGCTAGAATTTGCAGATAGTTTTAGCTTTATTAGCTTAAGTTTTGAGATATCTGCATTTAAAAAATGACATTTGAAAAGCTGAACACTAACATATCTGTATATGCAGGACATTGCTGCAAACTGTTATATAATAATAATAATAAATAATACTAATAAAAACTAATGTCTATGGACAATTCAGCAACCAGGGGCCTCACTTATAACACTCAGTATGGATTCCATCCTAAAACGCTGCTCACAAACCTCACAATCAACTACAATCTTCATCGTGCGCGCACCTGTACGCAGTCTTCCCGTTATATATATCCACCTGTGGTGAATTGTGAGAGCTTTTACTTCTCCCAGTGTCTTCCCACAATTATCAATAAATGGTTACTGCTAAATGAATATACCGAACTGACTTTCAATGAGGGAAAGATGGAACAGCCAACGTTAAATATTATTGTAAGGTAGGTGCGCCTACAGTAACCAGCAAACCGTGTAGTTACTTTGGAAACAACCGGAAAAACTAAAATACGCAAACACGACAGACAGTTAATGAACAGTGTTATGAGTCGGTATTTAATTCGACGTATATAGATTGTTATTAATCGTCTCTCAGTCTTCTCCCACTAAAATAACGCAGCTAACCAAGAAAGGCTAAATGCAAAGTTTGTACGGAAAAACAGTTTGTCTTCATGGATTATTCTGAATTATATACTGAATTTAATTGAATCTTGTGTTGAATGTTATGTTTCTTAAAGGGAGTTTGGCATAATATTTGCCTGGGGCGCAGGGAGCTTAGTTGAATTCAGACTGCTTTGAGCATTTTACACTACACTACTAGTTACTGGAGAAAGTAATGTTGTTACTGTAATATTATTACTAGTGATGAGTTACTGCCCAACACTGCTTCTGTAATACCGAAGCTGAACTATACTATACACAGTGTAGGCAAATTCACGGTGTATTTAAATAACTCAAGCCAGACGCATTAATTGTGTGCATCATTTATTTTGTTCCAGTTTATTCAGACACAGTCTCAAAGAAGCTGTGGCTGCTGAGAGGGGGGCACAGGTTGGACAGTGTGTGCCAGGGCCGAACCGTGTTTCCTGTGTGCGTACAGTTCGGCCATGGTGTCCAGTCAGCCAGGACCCAGTTCTGTTTTAGTATTCTTGTTTAGCCTGTGCTTGTACTACTACTACTACTACTACTACTACTACTACTACTACTACTACTACTAATAATAATAATAATAATAATAATACATGTGTCCACAATGCACACACTGAAATGTAGTGATGATGTGTACTCACATTTCACCGCAGCTGCTTTTTTGTACACTTGTCTAGTTTAGACTAGTCTAAAAAGTCTTAAAATGCTGGAATCTACTTCTAAAATACCCAGCATGTGTAAGTTTTTACTTGTAGAGTTAAACTTCCCCTGGTTGCTAAACCCACCAAATTCTTCTTCTTGTTTACAAAAACCCACTAGATGTCAGTGTAAATATATGTCCTTGTGATTTGAGTGAACTGACCCTTTAAGAGTCAAAATGGCTGACAGCCAACATGGCTGCTACCTGAGGGCTGTTGAGAGTAACCAGTCAGGATCCAGACCAAAGCTGATCCTCCACTGCTGTCTGAGACTTTCAACAAAGTTTTTACCAACAAGCACTGACCCAAAGATTTCTGTGGAAGCGTAACAGTGTCATCAGCATTGAAAGCAGCTGCAGAAACAAGCCCTCAGAGCTCCCTCACCAAGGACACACAGGTAATCACACTACTCTCTTTACACGGTGTTGAGCAGTAGTTCGTTGACGGCACAAATGTTGAGTTTCTTTCCTCCTTTTGTTGCTAAAGTTGCAAACAGCGGACAGAAATTTAATTGTATTAGTGCTTCAGTGGGTTCAGGTTGTCAGAGGAGACACAACGACGCAAAATCAGCATCCTCCTTCAATTTCTCATAATGTTTGCTCCTCATTCATTTGCCATTCTGTGGGCCTCTCCAGTGATCCCACTGGTGGAGATTTCTCCCTACTTTCAACTGTTTATTTACGTTTCCTTGGGCTCTGGGGCTCAGTCTTACCTTTGGGGCACAGCTGTAGGTCTGTTGTACAGAGGCCCAGGTCATCTGAGACTAGCAGCAGCGTGCGTACGGAGCCTGATAGTGTGTGGTGTTGATCAGGAGGACAGGTGAAGCGGAGCCTGGAGGGCTAGTGAAGGCTGACCTTGTGTCAAGGCTCATCTCTGGGGTTGTGTAGGAGTGTTTAGAAAAGGCCTCTGAGCCACAGCTCTGCCCCCAGAAGGTTACTGCAAAGTTATTCACACATCTAACACCCAGCCGGTGGTGTGCATATTTACAGCTTTGCCTATACATCACTAGCCGTGCTTAGAAGCATTTTAACAGCACGTAAAGGACATGGCCTTTTCCTGGTTTTCAATGTATGCTATACTGAGAAACATAGATGCTGATGCTTCGTCCTTTTGAAATCCAGATCCAAGCACATAGTGTTATTGCATGTTTTAGCATATTGAATAGAAATAACTATACTAGTGACAGCGTTACAAAACATACTGTACATACTGTGTTTTTGTGTAGATGGGGCCATTTGTGTTTTTAGCATGTTTTTGGCAGCCACCCTAGTTTTTGTACTTAAAGTTTTCTAATTTCCTTATTCTTGTTCATTTCACAACAGTATGAAAATAAACTAGCAGAGGCTGTTTGTTAAGGGTCAGTAATCAATGGATGGTAACGAGGTAGGTCACTGTTCCCCTCAAGTTTAGACTCATTTTGTAATTCTTCGTAAATAATTGGTATATTTCCATACCAATGCTTTGTCTCATTAAGGTTCATAAATACACTAACACTAAAGGAATCTGGTCCTCACTGAAAGAAATGACCTGACTTGGCAACCAATAGAAACTGGAACAATCTGTTGTTGCTTTCATCGATGTGGTTCTTTCACCATCTCTGGAGGTGATTGCTGTTCCTGCTGTTTGCTGCTGCAGTGTCTGGTATTTCTTGGAAAGGTTAATACAGGCCGGTGATGTTTCTCAGACAGGTGTCATGCTGATGCACAGTTCATGTAACTCTCTGTGGATTCATCAGTACTCACTGAACTGTCAATGAGTACGACTCCTCTGACGTTCCTGTCTTACTTTTATAACCTCACGAGGACAGACAACATTTACATCCTCAGTAACGTCAGAGGGAACCTCAGCTGCTCTCTGGCTCACACTGCATCTATGAAGAATCGTGCACTGTAAAAACATTTCTTATAAAAAAATATATTCTGGCAGCTGGGGCACCAAAAAATACTGTAAGATAACAAACATTACTGACTGAATACATTTTTAATTCTATAATTAAAATACAGTTTTTAGCTTTAATGGCTTTTTATTATATATATATATATATATATATATATTGCCTTTTTATTGCCCTTATTTGATAGTGACAACTGAAGATAGACAGGAAAGGGGGTCAGAGAGAGGGGATGACACACAGCAAAGGGCCGCAGGTTGGATTCAAACCCTGGGTCGCTGCAGCAAGGACTCAGCCTCGGTACATGGGTCGCCAGTTCTACCAACTGAGCTAACCGGGCGCCCAATATTTAATTAAAGATATTTACATATCAGGCCTTATAGATGAGTGCTGATATTAGATTTTTCAAATTTTAATCTGAATGTTAAAAGTCAATGAACAAACAAATCGATGTAAAATTACAGAACAAATACTTTAAATGTTTTTGTCTTTGACTTTTTTACTGTTGTTACTAATTTAACATTATTTCAGAAATGTATTAACATTATTAAACTTGAATTCAACAGTTCTAACAAATCTATTAAATAAACAGTAAATATCTGCAAAAAAATTATAGATTTGTAAATGTCTTATCTGGAAAAAAAATCTATTTTCTTTAAATAAGCATGAAAATCCAGAGGCTATTTTTCTATTTTATTAATATTTCCATGTATTAAAACAAAAAATACAGAAAAAAACTCCTGTATGTTTAGTTGTCTTTTGCTGTTCAAGGCATCAATATGTGGAACTCCTCAGCCACAGAACTCAAAATGAGTCATGAATGGGATGATTTCAAACTTAAGATAAAACATTCTTAAAAGAGAGGACACACAAAGTCTTGTATCATGACGGTACTCCTCATTAGGTTTTTATGGTGCTATTTTTTGTGTTTTACCATACCTATGATTATTAAATTTAATTTCCATAGAACTGCCTAAACACTGGACCTTTCTGTCACATTAAAGTGGTTTTATGTCTGAAAAATAGTAGCAAACCCAACAAACTCATGAGAAAACATTTCTATTGGTTCTTGTTTGTAGTCCCATTCCACTTGCCCTGGTGCTTAAAGCTGCCTTATTTATATATTTATTATATATGATTTTGACACCTTGAAGTCAGTGAAACAAGCACAGTAAACAGTGAAAAAAATAAGTGAACACTTTTTTAGCTCCATTCTGGTCTCTAACCAACTCTGAGATAAATGTGTTTTCTATTGTTTTATATGTTTTCCTGTAAAATTGTGTGTATTTACACCACAGCGGGTGGCTACATAGCATTCCTGTTAAAGGTGCAGCGTGTAACATTTAGGAGGCTCTATAGTCAGAAATGGAATATAATATCCATAGGTATGTTTTCATTAGTGTATGATCACCTGGAAATAGGAATGTGTTTTTGTGTAGATGGGGCCATTTGCGTTTTTAGCATGTTCTTCACGGCCACCATAGTTTTTCCTTCACACTTGGAAGGAGAGGGTGAAGCCTTTAACCTTTAAGTAGCCTCACCCTTCTTTCAATAAACACATATATTAAAGCAACAGAAAGACGGCAGTTTTTACAAAACGACAAAGCCCCTTATTCCAAAAACAAATGTTCATTGCTGCAAAGGCCCAATGTAATACGCACTCTGGTATCACCAACTTAACTGATGTAGCCAATGTACAATGGTAACCCAATTGTAAACCTAATCAAACTGAAACCATTTTACAATAGAAACCACATGTTTATTATTATTACCATGACAATGAAGGATAACTGGCTTCATCCATTCCTGCACATCAAAACTCCAGGGAGTGTGTGTATTGTCCTGAAAACCCACTCCTCCAATTTTTTTGATAGCGGGCTGTTGGAACAATGGGAAGTCCCTATGACCCCACCCAACATACCCACCTGACACTCAGCCAGTGAACGCACGCACTGAACATGTGTGTACTCCTCTTTGGAGCTCTCCTGCAGCTGCAGACACAGCAGCTTCTTCTCTCCGTAACTTTTTATGTGACTTTTGTTTGCACTGTAACAGATGCAACTTGAAATATAGCCAAGTACCATACAATAAAAACTACTTAAAACTGCAGTAGGTAACTTTTATGAAAATAACATTTTGTCATATTTTCACCATATCCTGACCGAGTAGAACATTAGACAGACAGGACATGTATATGCATTGCTCAGTACACTCACAGTGACCAGTGGCAGCTGCCCAGTTCCAACCTGTTCCGCTGTCTAACTCATCTGGGTTCTGTGTCTCCCTCCAGAGACACCTTCAGGTTACCGCCGCCCCTGTAAATATTGCATTCCGGGAAAATGTCACGTATGATCTCAAGCTTGCATTTGCCTGAGACCTCCATGACAGCAGTGGCAGATTTCCTGCACAACAGTGAGAGAGAGAACAGCCGTGACACTGCGCTGTAAGCTCGGCCAAGTGGAAAATACTTCTGCTGTCACTCTGTCTGTGTTATTCTTCCCTTTTTCATCTTTTCAGTGTCACAGCAGAGACTTGAGAGATCGTTCCAACAGTTGGTTTCACCCCCTCTGGGATAATCTTTAGTTAACCACTGGTGCTCCTATTTGGCCCTCTTTATTCTGCTATGATATTCACAGGGTTGAAAGGTTTGTGTAGACAGCTGCAGCACCTTGTCCCTACCCCATGTGGCTTTCAGTGATTCTTTACAAATCATGATATACAGCGGCGGTTCTCAGACTTTTTTTCTACTTTGTTAGTTTTGGAGACATGTGACACCCTACCTCACTGTAAAACTACATGTTTTTAAGCCTGTGAAAGTACTGGTCAAATGTTAGAACTGATTACAATTAAAACATCCATGGTGGTTCAGATTATGAGAAGTCACTATTCTATGGTGTGTTGTGGTGTGATTATTATTTACAGCCTTGTCCTGCTTTAGAAAAGTAGTTAAAACAACCAAATAGCTACTAGAACAATGGTGACGTGTCAGGGAGAAGAAAACACTGAATTTGTCAAAAAAAGTTAAATATGTATTAGCTCATTCTAACACATTTACCAGTATGATATATGATACATAAAAATAAAATAAAAAAATAATACAGACAGATAATTCTATAAAAAGTTCTTGTAACTATTAGCAAAACTCATCTCTGATAAATATTCACAGGAAATAATCTGCTAAAAAAACATTTTTAAAATGGCATACTCTATATTCTTATATTCAGGTGATTATACATGAAAGAAAACATACCTGAGAATAATATATTCAATTTCTAACAATATATCCTTCTAAATGTTACACTGGACCTTTTAACATTCCCTATCATGTTATCTATTTTTCTCTTCCTGGCAGAAATGGGCTTCCATAAAAAAAATAATTATAAAAAGGGCATCGAGGCATGTTGAATTGTTTTTTAATTAAAATAAATAAACAGCATGTGTCCTTTCAACAAGTGTGACTATGTACATTTAGAAAGAAATAATAATGCCAACTAGAAAAAAAAAGAGACATTTAAAGCTAAAGGAGAAAGCTGGGTGATTGTTGAGTCTCATTCCCATGATGTCAAATACAGAAGCTTTGGGACCCTGGAGAATCAACAATCATCTATCCTCAAGCCACAGTAAACACAGTAAATATATTGCCACCTGATCATTTTAGACTTAGCAACATTAGCACTGTCTGAATGCTAACCTGAACACTCTGGTTTATTGCTCCATGAGAATTAGATTAATTCAACTTTCTTGGCCTCTATAATGCCTCTACCAGCTACTGATATGAACTCTGGAGCAGTACCAAAATACAATAAGCATACTAGATGCCATTACCAATTATGTACTAAGCTTCGGTGTCTAGCGGTTGTACCACTAAATATTGTTCATGTGCAGAAAAAAGTTGGCTGTTTTTCAAAGCTTTGTTAGATTTTACAAGCAAGACAATGTTCCAGAGAGGTGTTTCAGTTGGCCCTGCTTGATGATTATTGGTGGTTGAATATTTGCATTTGCATATTTAATGTACTTCTAATTCTTGTAATTTACATAATGGCCCTTTGCTATCCATCTGAAGTCACTTAGAGGCAAGGGAGCAAATGGCTCGCTGATCTCTGCCGTTTCGCTGCATAATTTCCCCATTCCCGCTGATGGCCTTGGTTGGCATCAATTGTAATAGGCCGTCTGATTAGTGATTAAAATGTTTACCGGTACATGGGGAAATAGATCCAGGCAATAGGCCACCTCTGAAGCCTGAGCACGCAGCTGGCTTCACATAGACAAATGGCTCGACGGGCTGATGTCTTTTTAACCATGTACTTAGTTGGCAAAACAGTGAATGCTGGGAAGGCAGGGAGAGGGAGTTTACTGATGCATGAAATCATACAAGCCAACGAGATTATAGCTTTCTTTATTACCATTTGTCACAGATGGCTGAATTTACAATTGCACAACAATGTTAGAATCTAGTTGTTGATGTTGATTCTCTGGTCAAAATCAAGGCAGTATTAGTTTATTCCCAGTTCATTACATTAGATTCTTGTTGCTTTGAACGACAACTAGACTTCTTATTCTAAAGGTTGTTTCTGTGGGTTCGATGTTGCACAGCACTGTGGACTAAGTATTAAAATAATACTGAAGAGGACAAGTACCACTTGCTATTGCAAGCTCTGTAGCTCCATATGCAGCTCAGGTGGACTGCTGTCTGGTGACAGGAATCTGGTGTTCCTGTCTTTCACCACCCACAAGGAGAATTTTCCACTTCTGTAATTCAGTAGGTGTTGAACACAAGAAACTAGGTAATCTCTGCCAGCCTGGGGGCCATTTCCAGCCCTCCATCCCCCTCCCTCGGCCCACAACATGGTGTCAAAAACATCTGGCCCACAGGATTATTATTTTGAAATTGTTTCTAGTTGTTTCCTATCAATTCAAAGTTTGGCTGCGAACAACAGAGATAATGTAAAATTATGATATAAAAAAAATATAGATAAACTGCAATTATGTTAGTAATGGAAATATTTTCTGAAAATTGTGCTTTCTTGTAGTACTTGAACGTTGTGGCTCTTTTTTTATGCAAATGTGTGAAATTTACACAAAACAAGACTTCTAAAAGCTGTTTTCCACCAGTTTACGTTTCAGTCTGACTTTGCATTGCCACATGAAATGATCTCTCCTTTCATCCTGATGCCCTTTCTTTGTCATGCACATGCATGCATCAATTAGACACCTGTATATGTGGCCAAGAATTTTTTTTTTTCAAGAGAAATCTAGCTGGGCAAACCAGGTTTCTACCTCTCTCCTATGTGAATAGCGAATGTTCACCTCCTTGCCCAGAGTTAGATAAGACTGTTAAATCCATTTAAAAAAAACTATAAAAAGTGATCTGTAGTGATGTGTTCTGTATAGTTTTAGTGTGTAACCACAACTTTTGCATTTCTGTTTGTGTATGGATTAAACAAATGAGATTCACCCATTAGCAAAAGTGGCTTTTAAAACCTTGAACACAACAGGAGTAGTTAAAAGGAGCGCTTCCTCGGCTCAATTAGATTTTTGTTTGAGGTGTTCTTTGGATTAGTATACATATGGACACAACAATTACAAGAAATTCCTGTCTTTATTGTTACAGAATGATCAAGTTAGACCTAAAAAGCATCAAGCTTTTATCAGGGAGTCGAACTTCTGTAAAGCTGAAATCCATCGGAAATCGAATTTGACCATGCTGTAACAATAAAGGCATTTTTAAAAGTGAATGCCTCCGAGTTTGTATGTGATTTTTTTTACAGCCAAACTAGCAATTTCCTAGTGCTTCCAGTCTTCATGCTAAACTAAGCCTATCACCTGCTGGCTGCAGCTTTATATTTAGCGTACAGACAGAGAGTGGTAACATGTACACACACTAAATGGTTTCATGAAGCTTGAGTGCTAAGCAATTGATCGCACCCTGTGGAATTGACCCTTCCTAAGCCCCGCCCCTTTCCCTCTGTACTCCAATAATAGTTGAGTAAACCTCGGTCAGAACCTCGGTCAACTTCCTCCTGTCCTGTACTTAGATATGCTATGTGCTAGGCTAATCTATGTTGAAAAGACAACCACATTTTGAAGATTGTTAAAAGATAAAAGCGACATATTCCCATCTTAAGATAGCTGTTACCAGAATACTAGCTAACTAGACCGCTAATTTCTAACAATTGTTAGTTGGCTAGTTAGCTTAGCTGTTAGCGTTTTGCTAACACTATCTAGCTAACTCAAACTATGACTATATATAGGAGAAGGTTGACTGGTCTGATCAAACCTTCCTCAACTAATATTGAAGCACAGAGTAGAAGGGGCTGGGGCTTAGGAAGGGTTAACTGGCAACATCAAATAAACCTGCAGACAAACATGTGGCCACTGTGTGATTGTGTTTGACAACTTAGTGCTAAATTACCACGAGAATCTCTAATCATACTAAAGTTACAATGAGTTAAGACTTGATCTGCAGATGCTCCGGATATCCATTTCCAGCTCTATAAAGCTGATTTAGTCTTTCCCTGGAAGCGTTTGACTCGGAAAGGTGAAAGGTCACAGGAGGGCACTTCTCCCAGGCTGAGTTCACACAGAAGCTTGCCAATGATTGGTCCAAACTTAAAGCCGTGACCTAGGGAAGAGAAGGCATAACAGTGAGCAAAGAACGTACATAGGTCATCAAACCGTGTCGGATGAATCAGTGTCCTAATGTGAGCAAATCCATGCCCCGCACCTTGTCGGAGCCCATAAATAGCCTGCATCTCCGGGCCTTTGTCTGAGTCAGGCGATGGGTTTGAGCCCCACATAAGTTAATAGATGAAAGAAGAGAAAAGCTGTTGTGATGCCTGTCGCTGAGCATCTATTCACTTGAGTGATCCAGGACCAAATGCTAAATTAAGAGAGATTTGTCCTTTCTCTGCGTAATGGCTTCATGTGCTCAGGGAGTGAGATGAAAGAGCATCTTTTTTCAGAATGTAGCATCCTTGTTGCTAAGGTCTGAGAGGCAAATTGTGAATGTCAACAGGGCTTGAGGAATGCAACACATTGCCATCTGACAAAGGTCTCCGAGCTCCCGTGGATTCTGCCAGGCTTTGAAGTCATAAAAGCTTGGCTCTGACAGTTTGGCCACGTGGATTTTCATCTCACCAGAGGAGGAGAATGGAAAACCTCAATAGATGGCCAAGCCCACAGGGTGACTTTGTAGCCATGGCAACCCCCCAGTACTTGCTTTAAAGCACTTGTGTTGGGCTTTGATGACAAATGCACGTAGTGAAGGAGGGGGAGGAAGGCAACGCATTTTATTTTCTGTAGTAGGGAGAAGCACTGTGAGCTTCTCCAATATGGCTCTGAGCTTCTTTAGTGCTGCTGCAGAATAAGCACAAACTGTGCACTAAGTAACACTGACTAACTAAGTTGTTCTCTGGAGATTTGAGTCTAATGCAACATTGTGAGACTTAACATAATTCCCATTTTCAGAATTACATTCATCCAAGCTTAATGCCATTATACAACCCTACACTGTGAATGACAATACAATAACCTTGAATAATTACAACAACTACATATCTGAGTGTGTAAGATTTAGTGAAGTTTCAGATTGCAACTAACTTGAATAGCGCTTGACTTTCAAGTGTGTAGGAGAACATGCGATGGCTGCAAAACGTGAAATTCTCTATCTAGAGCCAGTGTTTCGTTTGTCCGTTCTGGGCTACTGTAGAAACATGGCGGTTCATTCATCATATAATGGACACCATGGAAGAGAACCTGCTCCCTGCATTCTTTCTAATGGCCAGCAGGGGGCAGCTCCATGAGCTGCAAAAAGAAGCCCCGTGACATTTAATGCAGGGGCAAATTGACCTTGCATTATTAGCTTGCTGTATGAGTTCAGTAAACAGTTTCCTAATGCACTTATGGTCTCAATCTCTAGTTTCATTCTTCTTCCATACATTATGATGTTAATTTAGTAAATGATCCCATTTAGAGTAAAATAGACAATAAAGCTGGGTAGCCGGCATTTCTTCTATAGAAGAGTCAAAAATAAGCGCAGCCAATGAGCCGTAATGCTGAACTTGAGACTTCAACGCGGTACTCCACAAAGCAATGGATGACATCACAATAGGTTAACACTTGGTCAAGATCTGATGGACCATCTTTACTAAATCATTTCCAGGTGGAAACTGTAATTATGTGGCTTCTAAATCTCAAATTTCTAGCCAAATTGCCATGAAGTTCACAGAGGTTTCCTTTTTGGATTGTCAAAAATGGAAAAGGTTCATTCTCCTGTGCCACCCATCTTTCACACCAAATGCAATAGTGAGGTATAGCATAACACAAGAGCAAAATATACTGGCAGAAAATTGGGGTAGTGCATGCTGCTAAGGCTATAGAGCTGCTGCACCCTCCATTGAACAAAATGCCCTTACTCTGCACAATGTTGCACTTGTGCATTCGGTGCGAAAGCAGGGTCACACAAGCATTTTTAGCCTCGTAAGGCTCTAAGAATAGCAAAAATCATTAGTATATAATTCATTTGTCCAACATTTTTAGACTTTTAGTCCATTCATCTCAGCAAGCTCCACTGAAATCAGAGCATTGTGTCCAGGATATTAATTACAGATATAATTAGGTAAAGGACATGACTGCATGACGAGATGGAAAAGTGCCAAGAGACACTGAAGGTAACCGTAGGAGAGGAGAGGTGGAGCAGAGTCGGCCTTCTGGGTGCCTCCGCCGTGTTAATTAGAGAAGAACATGAGTGTAGACCCAAAGCACAGGCGCTTTCACCTTTCACAATGGACAAGAACATCTCATTAAAAGTTAAGGATCTATAACCTGAGAATACGTGGAAGGTTTGGTGAGTCCAGTTAGACGCTGTGCATATTCTGCTGCTATGAACATTGCAAGCACACAAGGATATCCTCTTCTGCATGTTTTCATTAGCATTTTTTATTTATTTCAGCCTTAAACCATAGATACAAGACAAAATAAGCAAAACAAAACAAAAAAACACTAGATAGCAGTTAGTTAGTTAGTTAGTTAGCAGTCTACAGCCTGAGTCCGACCCAAGTCTCACTCATTAATTCGAATTTGAGGTGCATTAATTATAACCTTAATTTTATATATAATATAAAAACAATCATTCTGTACGAGCCCGACCTGCTGCAGTAGTTTTGGGCCCAACCCAAACACAAATTTTTACTTACAAAAAAAAAAGAAAAATACATTAAATAGTTTATTATAAGTACAGTAAAGTAAACTACATTGTGCATATAATATAGTGCAAATTATTAATAATTAATTTCAGGCCCATGAATTGTTAATTAAATATTACATATATTTAAAAAGATAAATGTATTCTGTCTGTGCCTGACCCAAGCCCGGGTTTGGGTTTCGGGAGTGAATGAAAGCTCTACTGTGAATCCAGTACAGAGATCAGGACAATTTTGGGTCCTGTACTATGAAGCAGGACTTGGGGTTAGCGAAGTAACGTCAGCAGTAACCCTGGGTCCTCAGTCCTACGACGGTGGTTCACCTTCTTACTGAGGTACGTTGCCACAGTAACGGAGCAGGTTATGTTTGAGACAAGAGATCAACTCTACAAAAGCATCACCTACTGACCAATCAATTGTATTGGAAAATGATGTCACCATTGATAGAAGATCCTGTGGAGTGGTGCGTAGGTCGTGAGAGGGTCCCTTAGGAGGGAAAGAGTGTTTAGAGACTGGCAGAGCCCTTTGGCTTTCCTTAATGATGTTTTACAGTTGCAATCAGAAATATTCAACCCCCTCAGCTCAAAAGACATTATAGTGATGTGGACAAACGTTTTCGGTAGGTGCTGACAAGATTCTTACAACTCTCAATCGGAATCTTTGCCCATTTTTCACGTGCAAAAGCCTCTAGCTCAATGATGTTTGATGGCTTCCGTGCTGCAACTGCCTTCTTTAAATCCCACCAAAGATTTTCAATCGGATTTAAATCTGGTGACTGAGAAGGCCACTCCAGGACGTTCCAGGATCTTTTTCTCAACCAAGCTTGGGTTGACTTGGAGGTGTGCTTTGGATCATTGTCTTGCTGGAAAGTCCACTGATCACCAAGGTTTAATTTGTCAACAGAATGCATCACGTTCCTCTTTAAAATGGCCTGGTATTTCTGGGAATCCATGATGCCAGTTACACGATTAAGATTGTCAGTTCCTGCCGCAGAAAAACAGCCCCACATCATTATTGTCCCACCTCCATGCTTGATTGTGGGGATGGTATTTTTCTGGTCATAAGCCTGGCCTTTCACACGCCAGACATACCGCTGGTCCATATGTCCAAACAGTTCCAGTTTGGTTTCATCAGTCCATAGAACTGTCGCCCAAAACTCTGTAGTCTTAGTGAAATTCCTTCTGGCATATTCTAGACTTTTGATGTTCCTTGTGGTCAAGAGTGGAGTGTGTCTTAGAGTCCGGCCATGAACTCCTTGTTTATTCAGTGCATGTCTGATAGTTGCCACTGAAGCACTTGTACCAGCCATCATCAGGTCATCCTGTAGGTGTCCTGCAGTCACACGGGGGTTTCTCTTAGTTGTTCTGACTAGGTTGCTAATGTAATGATGGGCTTTCTTCCACAGCCAGGCAGGTTTGCAGCTGTTCCATAAGTTTTAAACTTTCTTAAAATGCTCCCAATGGTGTCTTTTGGAATATTACATTTTTTGAAAATCTTCTTATACCCAAGGCCCTTCAGGTGTGATGAAATAGTCTCCTCTCTCAGCTTTTGTGGAAGCTCCTTTGTCTTTCTCATGATTGCAGCTCACCTTCAATGCCTTAATGGGTGGGGTTTATAAATGCATCACAGCTGAAGCAAATGAAGGATCATTATAGAGTTCCCAAAGGCTTAATTATGTTTCAACTCCACTTTAGGCCATAAAAACAGTCAGACAGCATTAAAAACAGCTAAATTATATAGGGGTTGAGTAATTGTAACATGGCTATCTTAACAAAATATACTCTTACACACAAATACTACATCATGCATTTTCTGTGTTGATTTTATGTATCACTCAACTCATAAAGAAGTCATCTGAAGCAGAATCTTGCTCTTTGAAAAAAATGTAATTGATAAATCCTTAAAATCTTTGGGGGGTTGAATATTTCTGATTGCAACTGTATATAAGAGATTTAGATTCTGACTTATCATCCTACAACAGACTGAGCACTACAGCCTTCCACTTGTAGTACTTATAAGATATTTTTTGATTGTTAAGATGTTGATTATAAGTGCGTTTCACACCGCAGCTGTTTAAAGAAATTGTATATATTTTTTCTTTTTATTATGACCATATATTTAGGTATTTAATATGAATTTAGGTTGCATTCGTTTCATTACAGACTTATCATGTACCGTCCAACCTTTTGATATTATAAGCCTCTTAATTTACACATCACACAGTCAGCTGTTCTTCCTGCATTTGGCAGCTGCAACTGTGTTGCTTTCAGTCTGGATTATGTGTTTAACTTCTTTGTATTTGTTTGATATTGTAGTTTGCTCTTCATTTGTAAAATATGCCGCTGTGCTGCACTTGTCTTTGGACGACTACAGTTGAAGGTCAGTTGAAGGTTTTTTTTTCATCAAGTATGGCTTACAGTCTGTGCTGACTACATATCGTTAGCCGGGTTTCCATCCAAATGTATCACAAATTTTAACTGAATTTTCAAGGTAATTTGGCAAAAGAAAATGCTTGTTTCCACCCACTATCGTTATGCAAATATTAGGATTTGGTTCACGAGACAAGCTGTAGGTAGCGGCAAATCTCCAGCTGGAAAATCAGAAGTAGTCGCAACAAAATGACAAATAAAAGAGCGCCAGTCTGACCACAAACAGTGAAAAACAATGCAATACGTCTTATGGAGCCATGGGGTCAATGATAGTGCTCACTTTTCAATTCATCTTATCTTATCATTCAAATACACAGATATCTCGAGATTAGAAGCATAGAAGCAGCTGTTTCACAAAACCGTCTGAGCGAGAGCAGGCAAACCTACATCCATTGGGTTGCTGTATTTCTGTACTCTATTACTGCAGACCACTGGCACCTGCTGGTATGGAGAGTTATTACCTCTTGTGCAGGTGCAGAATGTACGTGCTAGTGTTGGCCGTTCGCTGTAGTCGGTGCGGTTTGTTCTTTTTTTTCTGTGTTAACTTGACTTTGAGCAACAGAACAGCAAAGTAGGACCAACTGGAATGAATTAGTGAGTGAAAACAGTAATTGTGTTAAAAAGAGAGTCAATCAGTACAAGAGGTAAACATGGAGGAAGTACTGAGTTTGTATTAACAGCAAACTGCATCAAAAGTGAATTAAAATGGGAGCAGTTTAGAAAACAGGGTCCTATCAAAACTGTATAAAATATAAAACAGGAACAGTTTATAATAAAGACCTCTCTAATTAAAGCCTGTTTCAAATAAATGTCCGACAGCTACTGCTCTCCTTTTCTTTTCCTCTTCCTGCTAGATAAATCCTTCTTACACTGTGATCTTGTTCCTCTGACCCAGCGTGGTCACACACCCGTACCTCTGGAGCTTTTTATGTCTGTGCTCCACATGCACACACACACAGAGCTCGTCACACACTCTCCTCTGGGCAGCTTGGCTCCGTGCTCTTTCTGGGTGAGGAGGGAACAAGTGATGCTGATTCATTTGGCTGCTGCTTCTGCTGCTTTTGTGCTGGCACTCATCAACACACATCTGGTGTACAAGGTGCCAGATACACTACTCTCTGCTCTTTGTCTTGTCGAGCTGTTGACATTTTCATTCCGACATCGACATTTTCTACTTGACTCCGTCGACTTCAAAACACAGACACTGTTTGTGGTGTTGTTTTCTTTTTAAAGACTATCTTCCTGGCATTTTGCCCTTTTAATAAATGATTGTGAAGATAAGAGTGGCACACAGCACGTGTCAACAGTCCTTGAGTAGATGTGAACACAGAAATGCTTGTTTCTCTCATTTCTCTGATTCCTATGTGGGCCCACCACATTATTGTTTGCATTGCTTCCTATTGAAGTCAATCTGGAGCTATCTAAACACATCTTGAACTGTACTGTAGCTACTGTATTTTGTTTATTCCTCCCTTTTTATATGAACCCATATAACCACTGTGATGTATTAAAGGTGCAGTAAGTGAAATATTTGCCTTGTTGATCGGTCTTTTGGCAAATAAGATGATAATAGGGCAGATTATCTGTTGTAAATTTTGTCAAATTCTTGTGTTGGTTATTTCAAACTCAGATATTGCAGTAATAATTACCTCTGTTTTCCAGCACTGGTACAAATTGCACACAAATACCGATTTTGGATGAGAAGAGAAATAGACTGAGCTGCAACAAGCTAAGGCAGAGATGCTCAGCTTTTTAGATTTCCCTGGTACAGGAAGGCGAATTGGCCAAATTGTTATTTTAAACATCGGCCGAGGGTTTTCCATTTGGTGCATCTCTTGGTGCTTTATATGTATCTTTAATGGATCAGATCGTTGGCAATGCATTGAGATGTGTTTTGCTTTGGCCTCATTGATGGAGAGGCACATCCTATCCTTACCTGTTCTAGATCTGCGTGTTATGCCTCAGTACAGCCTCACAGAGCTGCCAGCGTGGCTGTAGACTTTGCCTGGCGTAAATGTACAGCTCTGATGCGGCAGGCAGCCATGACATAATTGTTCTGAATGACTTCTCACAGCTGGAAGGCTGCTGGTGTCAGCTGTTACTAGGCTACAGCTTTTACTATATATAATAGTTTAAGGAGTAAAGGGTCCGTGTATGTTTTGGTCATTGGATTTTCCTTTCAGAAACGGGTATTAAAAGACAGAAAACGAGTGGTTATTTGATTTTTGTTTTAAAATACAAAAATTAAAATTGAAATACAAGGCGTTTTTCTTTTTCATGGTCAGAAAAAATATTCGATTTTCATTTTCTATTTCATATAACAAAAAATAAAATCACTAGAAAACAGAAATGGAAAAAAGACGTTTTTTTTTTTATATGAAATAGAAAATGAAAATCGAATAATTTTTAAAATTTCGCTCATCCCTTTCTGACCATGAAAAAGAAAAACACCTTGTATTTCAATTTTAATTTTTGTATTTTAAAACGAAAATCAAATAACCACTCGTTTTCTATTTTTTAATACCTGTTTCTGAAAGGAAAATCCAATGACCAAAACATACACGGACCGTAAAGGAACCTTAATTCCAACGCTGGCAAAGATTGCTTCAGCATTCCTACTTATAAACAGCAGTCATGTTTTGTTAGTTGGCAAGTGGCTATGGTAAACATGGGATCACACAGATCATCCCTTGTATAGATTTTGTTTGAATTGGTTTGAGTTGTTTTGTGTTATTACCTGAGAATCCGGCTCCAATCACAATGTTGCTGTAGTTGGGGTGGCAATCCAGCACAAAGTGACGGTCAGGCGTTAGCTGAGAAAACAAAGTCCAAAATGAAAATGAGAGGGTCCAGGTTGCTAGGCTCGTCTATGTTGAAAAGATAACCACATTTTGAAGTTGGTTTAAAGATAAAAGCGACTTATACAGAAGACGTAACCATGGCTTTTCCTGACTAAATCTTTATACTGTATATGAGGGGAAATTGCTGACTGTAAGGCAGGTGCCATCAATCAAAGTTAATTTTAGATCATAACACAAGTTACCAATGGGCTTCTTAGAACCCGCGCAAACAAAGCCTATTATGCCTTTCATGAATCGAATGTAGGCACATCGTCAGAAATGATCTTAAGACTTAGTTCAAGTATAAATCTAAGAACATTTATACAAGTTTGGAACTACAGAACTGAGTTAGGATCTCACAGATATGGATCTGGACCCAATGCTCGTGTCCTATAAACGCAATGAAGCTTGTGCAGTAGAGCTACAACAATCACTTTATTAATCATCAATTAATTGGTTTCAGTAATTTTTTCAGCAAAACATTTACAAATTATCTAATTCCAGCTTCTCATGTGTGAATATTTTCTGCTTTTTTTAGTCCTCTATGACAGTAAACTGAATATCTTTAGGTTGTGGCCAAAACAGACATTTAAGGACATCACCTTTTGGCTCTCGGAAAGAATTATCAACATTTTATGGACCAAACAACTAATTGCTTAATCGAGAAATGATTGAGAAATTAATCGACAGTGAAACAAATTGTTAGCTGTAGCCCTAACATTTAGTCAAGAGTGCTGCCGCCTTCGTTCTCCAGCCTCTTCATTCCACTATATGGAGACATGAATAGGGAGATTGACCTGGGAACCTTTTGACAAAGACGCACACTTCGTCTCCAGACATGTGGCCTTTGCAGCCGTTCCTGTCAAAGTCTTTGTGGAAAATGTGTTTAAAATGTGTTTAACTGGAGGAAAGGGTCTATCGTGGAACACATAATGACCTCTGTCAAAAAGCACAGCTGTGGAGACGCATGTAATTTAACTCTCTGTCCTCTTTTAAGAACCACTGCTAGTGGAACAAAACACTTGCTGTTAAGTGAGAAGAGCGTGACTGTCAGGATTTTCAGGGGCATTGGACAAGGTCACAGAAATTATGTTTTCCTACAGCTTCAGTATGTGATCGTGGTTAAAGCAGCTTGCTGTGTTGCTGGAGGGCACAGCCCCCCCACCCCTCTAACACACACAGACATACACAGTTCAGCATAGCCTAAACAGAATCGAACACCTAAGAATGGCTTTGGAGAGTAACATCCGGCAGTAAATGAAATACAGACAGCCAGCAGCTTATACACTTTATATATACAGTTTAACCGCACAATAATAAACTTGAACACATAATTAACTCACAGTCCTGTTACTGGCTGCTTCAGACCATGTTGGACAGGAATGTCAACAATCATCTAGCTATTGTTAGTCTTAGCAGAAGTAAGGTTAAAACTGCAAGAGAAGATCAAATGTCATTGCAATCTGCCCATAATATTTTAATATTTCTTTCTTTATTTCTTTAAAATGTATTATCATTTTTCAAGATATATATATCCCATATTTTTTTTAATAACACTTGATAGGGTACAATTCAATACCGTAGATAAGCAACTGTTAATTTTCATATCACGGTACACTATGATGTTGGTATTCCGCTGCAACCGCAAACATAACTATTGAAAAATTACAAATCAATATATATTTATACAAATCATTTGGTAATGTGTGAGGGTTGAGTGTGATAGAGGCAGTGTAGTTTTGGATAAAGCAGAGATTTATTATTGTTAAACTTGTCATAAGCTGTTTCTGATATTAGAGAAGTTTAAAAAGGAATAACAAATCTCTTATTATCTCTAGAGTGAAAAGGGAGCACTTGTGTTATTTTCATACAAAAAACTAAGAAAAAAATAAAATTTGTCAATATCAAGTTGCTATATCGTAAATATAGCAACTTTTCAAGTCAAAATATCTTCCATTTTTGAAACATTGCTTCTGTCAATAGCTTTTAAATTAATATAGCAACCTCTGATCAACCCATGTTAGTTTCAGGATTAAATGAACAACTGGTAAGCCCATTTTGTTCTGATATTTCCTGATGACCCACTGGTATAATCAGATCTCTTCACCTTCTGAAGCTTATATCTCAACATGGATGGATTAGGATGATTATTATGAACACTGTAATGCGGGGTATTGATACGGACCGTGTACATGCAGCTCTCCACCACAGCAGGTTCAGGGATCAGGCCAGGTAAACAGCGGGCGACATAGCGCTGAAGGATGTCGATATCGGACCGGTCTGTCTGCTTGTCTCTCTGGTCTGGGTCTGTCTCACTGCCCATGTGGTAACATATCTGCACACAGAATGGCACTGTTGATATTATGTCTATATGGAACATCGAATGCTTGGCAGCCGTGCAGGAGAGCTTTGATTAGGCCTATAAAAACCTGAACCAGACATGATTCGGTCCGAGTCTGAACCACAGAAACTGTTTTGGATCCTGAACCTAAATTTCCACTCAAAATAATTAAGTAAAGAAAATTATTACTTAATTAATTACAAGCTGAAGTAAAACTAATACATAACATTCACTCATTAATTAGAGGTGCATGCATTATTAATAAAGTATTAAGTATATATTTCGGAGCCTTACCCGATCCCGACCTGCGGCAGTCCAATCGGATTCGGGCAGAGAAAAAAGCTCTACCCTGCATACATAGCATAGCATAGTATAACACCATCCAGCTCTTACTCAATTTAGAAAGGTGTATTTATTTCATATCTATCGTTTATCTGCTGGTATTGTTTGTTTTCAGTGTCAAGAACACAAATCAGATGCAGACACATGGCACACATACAGTACAAGCCAAAGAAATACAGAAAGAAATGCATCCAAAACAACAAAACATGAAATTAAACAATACAAGTGAGCTAGAAAAACAATTAAACAGAACAAATACTTCTGATTCATTGATTTAAAATGATTGAATTGTAAAATATGAATATAAGATTTTTTTATTACTCAGAATGAGCTGAACACTGGCTCTAAATAGAACCTCTTTCATGAGCTGTATTCAACTGCTGGCAATCGACAACTTTACCCCTAGATGCCACTAAATTCTACACACTGACTTGAAATAAATCCAAACATATCATTTAACTATTTCAGCTGTCAGAATTTAGTCTTTTCTAGAGAAACTGATTTGTGGCCTTTTTTTTCGTAATTACTTACCAAATGCAAAAACACAGGCAGTAGAGTAGAGTCCCATAGCTCTGTTTATGCAGCACTGAATGTGGTTATTTAGAAATGAATCTAGTAATGTTTCATGTAAAGCTAAGTAATAAGGCAGAAAATTACATGTTTCACATGTTTCCTATTGCCAGCTTGAGAGGTAAATGACAAAAGGGGGAGTGACTGTCAAACACACACTTCAAACTTCCAAAGCTGCTTGTGTGTGCTGCTGCTGTCAGCCAGGTCTGACACATACAGTGTCACCCAGAGACTAAAGGCACAGCGAGGAGGCTGAGGGATTAGAAGAACCGTTTTTATGTTTTTCTGCAAGATTTTCTGCTGTAGGAAACTTTCTGACAGGTCCATGCAGTAAAAAAACACATCCAAACACAAGTGTAAAAAGAGTAATTACAATATTCCTCTCTGGTTTGAGTTTTTTTTTCTAACTATGTTAAATGGTCCAAACATTGGACATACAGTAGCTCTGGTGACTGTGTATCAGAGTGAATAATGCGACGTGGCATCACCATCTGTCCCCCCCTCTCTTCTATGCATGTGGTCTGCTATTAGGCTGCGAGCTCCTGCTGGCCCACCATAATGCCCGAAATAGAGATGTGCCATCGGATGACATCAGACCCGGCACAACTCCCACAACTAATCTGATGTTGAGGTAAGACAAATCACATTTAACAGTTGACTTTGCAGCAGTGTTTGTGTTTCAAAGAGAACAGCAATTGTTCCACTGTGGCAATGTGGTTCTCATTAGCAACACTGCAGTCAAATGTTTCTCTGTTTTTTACTGAGCAGTTTGAAATGAATGTATTATGAGTGTGAGGGTTATCTGTGTACATATTTTTAACAATACATTATCATTAACTGTACAAAATCTAGATAAAAAATGTTAAAGATCGCCTCCACACATACATACAAATAGTCTGCTTCGAACAATAATGTGTGTATGATGTTTTCTGTAAAAAAATACACATTAAAATTCTTTAAAAGGAATTTCCTTCTGCCTCATTAAAGCTTCCAGATTCTCTGAATATACAAATGTTGTTCATTTCTAATGTTTTCCTGCTGGTCTCCTACTTCACTGTAAAGTCCATTCTCAGTGGATGTGCACTGGTGGCTTCAGGTTTCTACATCACACTGTACAAGTTGATACTGGACCAGTGCCCTTAAAATATATTACATATACAGTGCCTTTAAGAAGAATTTCCCTGCTTGCCTTTTTTGACCCTGATCAACTGATAAACAGAAAAAGACCCTTAATGATCTAAAATGATCTAAATTAATTGCAACTAAAATATAAGGAAATAAAGCCACTTGAGAGAAGAAATTTTCCAGCAAGACAATGAGCACAAGCATAAAGCACAGGAACGGCTTCAAAACAACAGTGTTACCGTTCTGGAGTGGCAGAGTGAAGTGAATCCAATTGTACTTTTGAGCTGGACTTGAAAAAGGCTGTTCGCTCACAATCTCAACACAACCTGACAGAGCCTGAACGGCTCTGTAAAGAAGAATTGCAGCAAAGCTGACAGAGGTTTATCTGTGCAGACTCAAGCCTGTGATTGCTGCATCTACTGGCTTGGCGGGAGTGAATATTTGTAGTGTTTAGTATTTTATACTTGTAAATAATTGACATCACTTTGTATAGATCTGTTCTCACTTTGATCAAAAGAAAAATACCCTTTAACGTGTCAAAGACACATTAAATCTACTTTGATTCAGTGTGGTGAAAACATTAAAACATGAAAACTTCCAAGGAGGTGAATATTTTTATAGACAATGTAGTAAAAGGCAAATTTGTCCACTCCTATCCGAGCTGTGAATTTTTTAGATTCTGGTTGAAGGATTTAATTCTCCACAGTTGCTGAGGTTTTAAAAGGCACATACTATTTATTTATTAATTTCAGTGCTGTTCTGAGCATGTGTGTAATTTTCCCTCCCTGCCCAGTTATTATATTATAGCCCCAAATAACAATCGGTTGGTCTACCAACATTTGAAGTCCAATAGGTGGAGAAATGTGCTGTCTGTTACAACCCTCATCCTATAAATTTGTACTAAACCACACACACACACACACACACACACACACACCCACACACACACACACACACACACACATAGAAGGTACTGCAGAATAATTAGCAGGATAAGATCACAGGGTTTTGGAGTAAAGGCTATTTTGCAAACACCAGAGCCTCAGAACGTTTTCAGTAAACTTTTTCGTTACTTGACAAACTGACTGAAACTGAATTTGACATTGGTACAAGATAAAATTTCATAAAATGATCTAATAATTACAAAGTAATTTTGTCATAATTACTACGATGTTGATCCCTTAATAGTATGCAGTTTTCTGATAATTATGAGAAGTGCAATATGCTTTTTTAAATTATAATTTTTAATATAATTGTATATATTTTCTATTGATATATTTAATAATATAGTGAGCCTGTGATTTTGTCAGCAACCAGTGTACATTGGATTTTCATGAATCAGCTGCTTTTACTTGTGGTGGATGTGTGCATTAATAAGGACCTGTCTGTAGAGTTTAGTTTTAAAAAATATATAAATCATCTTTTGATTGTGGACCATTTGGTAATGGTAAATGGTACATTGACTGTATTTTGTATAGTGCCTTTCTGTCTTTCACCTACTCAGCTTTTACACTACATGCCACAATGGCCCTTTCATTCACATTCACACACCTCTGAGCCACAGCTGCTCCTTTCAGCCCATGCTCTCGTTTCCCCTCTCATACCACTTAGCTGACCCAAGTGGATCCCAGATAAGATGCCCATTTTGGGCCCATACCCCACTTGGTACCACTGTAGCCCAGCGTAACTTAGACCACATACACATGTTGGCTGGGAGTTAGCAAACTGACTAAGTAAGTTGTCAGTTACATAACAATACCTAGGAAACAGTAGCTAGCTTTGGCACTACACTATCTACATATAACTGGTCATATCCTAACTGTAACAACAAACTCCCTGAATGTGGTGAATCGAGAATTTTGTATTGCTTAGAATTAAACTCAACTTTTTATATTGTGCTATTGTTTTAATCAAATGCTACATAGGGTCTTTTTTTAAGTATATAAAAATTTATTCCTACATTTGAAATATGTTACTGTGGCTAAAACAATTTTACTAACCAGCATTAGTAAAATTGTTTTATGGTTACAACACATGCTTTGGCATTCTATAATAAGTCACATCATTAGATAAGCAGTGCTCCAGTGTGTGCGTGTACCTTCATTTGATAAAAAGCTGTGTTTGCTTCAGTGCACACACAGCACTGGTTTAGCTACTAATGTTGAATAATGAAGCCAGATGATCAACTATAAAATCAGATGAAATCAGATTAAAAATGAATGATCATTAATAAACTCTACTTTATGTTGTTACCATTAATATTTGAGGAGTCTGTACAAGAGTTTCTCTCCTGTAAAGTCACACTGGAGGGTCCAGTGCTGCGACGTACCTTCACCAGGCCTGGGTACTCATTGGATGGGAGACCGTAGATATGCTCTTTAGACTCCTCACCCTCAGTCAGCAAGAAGCAGGGAAAGCGCTGCTTCACATTGTATGATCCCGGAACCTTCTCTTTCCAGTAGCATACGTTGATCTTCACCACCTATAGCAGTGAAACCAGAAAAACTATTAGTACCAGACAAGTCCTCAGCAATCTGGCTGGTTGGCCTAATGATCAAGTATACTGTATACCGTGCATTAGCTTTGAAATGACAAAAATCCTTGATTTATCAGAGGGATTCCCAAGCAGCATCCCTAAGAGCCGTAGCGTAGGCATGCAAAGAAACTATTTCAAAATGTACATAAAAATTCAACTAATATGGAAAATCACAATACAACTTTCTACCCAGATGGAAATTAAAACAACCTGCTGTGCACACATTTCTTTTTTACTATTGTACTAATTTCATTTTCGTCAGAGCCATACCAGCTGCACTAAAAACTTAAAAATTTGTCCTGAGGGTAGCATTACATGAAAGGCGGTGGGACCAATGGGAACAATTTATCACCATTTGACAACTGGCAATTTGCCTGTTTTGATGGCCTGTGTACACTCTTGACAGTTTAGCCTGATTGTGGTGCAAGAGAGAGGCTACAGAGTCCATCCTCTGACCAGCATTAATGTGTTGTCCCCAGTAAACTTCATTCCGATCTGCTTATTCATTGAGATCTTTGTGGTGCAAGAGGGAAGGTAACACACCACAAAGCATTGGGGGCCTTGAATATCCACATACGATTTGATGGAAATGTGATCATATGCCTTTTGGCCTGATGGTGGCACTAGAGGAGAGATAAGGGGCTCATTAAAAGCCCAGGAATTGGTTTTTTTTTGGTTATATAAATGTCATAGCAATCTTGGTAGTAGTTGCTGTGTGTGGGTTACCTCAGATATGATAGATATTATTGTACAGCTGATGAATACTACACTTGGTATCAGCAATAAAACCCCATATTGGTTAAAATACAAACATACCTAACACCGTCTCCTCCATCCTCCTCATCATCTAATACGTAGAAGTGCAGTTACAAAAGTAGCTCCACGGCGGTGAAGTGAGAATTAGGATTTAATGAAATGTACACATGGTTGTACAAATGACGTCCATCTGAGGGTGGGAATAATAAGGACACATTGTTCAGGAGCTTTCACTGTAATGAACTAACCGGCCGTGCACTCATTCCCAGGGACCATAAAAATTCAGACTCTGGTGAGTGAACGAGCTCAGAGCCTGGGCTTTTCTACCAGCTCACTCAGGCATGGCGTTCCCCCGGCCGCCCCCTCCCAGCCTACTGCTTCAATAATGCAATTCCAATATCAACTCCAATTCTCCACTCTAACAGCTGTCTGCTTGTTTTCCCATCACCTTCTCTTTTCAGGCTGTGTGGCATATTGTGAGATGGAAAAGACTGCCTTGCTGACTAAGGCCTCTGAGCTGTTTTAAACATAGAGGAGTGATGCTTTTGTTTCTGTGGCATCTTCAGATAGGCATTAAAGGACCAGTGCATAAGATTTAGTGGCATCTAGTGGTGTCGATTGCAACTCACTCGTTTTACCTTCCCCTCCCAAGCGCCAAGGAGAAACTATAGTAGCCACAAAACGATTGTTTGAGACCATTGTTTGTCCCTTTTGGGCTGCTGGTGGTTCAACATGGCGGACTCCTTATGAAGCTATAAACAGCTCATTCTAAGGTCACAAAAACACAACGATTCCTATATTCAGGTGATTAAACACTAATGAAAACATACCTAGGAATATTATATTCCATTTCTGTCAATAGATCCTCCTAAATGTTACACACTGGACCTTTTTAAAAGGTAGGCAGGGCAACATCCCAGTGGTGAAAAGAGGGAGGAACTGGATTAGAAATGGACAAATTGAAGTCGTAAGACGTGTCTGATAACGTACGGTGCAGGGTCAGATTCTACTGTGTATCTGGGGGCTGTAAACAATGCACAGAGTAACAAAACCCATGCATACACCTCCCACACATAAACTGGTATTTATAAAAACAGATTGCACACACAGAGCAGGCCGAATGTGATATAATGAAGTGGAAATAAAACATGTGAGGGACAGAATCTAGTTATAAAACAATGTTCATTTAGGGTTGTGAGCCAATTTCACTTACTTATGGTTATACAGGGATCTATAATTTGATGAAATGGTGCCTCTATATTTTATTTCCCTGTTTATACTCTTGTAATTTCATCCTTTATTGTGGAATACTTTGTAAAGTCTGTTTCAATATAAGTGCTATAAACTAAATTACATCTGATGATCATTATTTAAATATTACTGATGGTTAAAAAACTCATGTTGGATTATGGGTCATGCGTAATAAATAGTGCTTTAGCTTGTTGGTCACCTCTCCTTAGCCATTCTTTCCATTGAGAGGTTGACTATGCAAACAGATGTTCTCATGTTACAGCTGGTAAAAGTGAAACTCATTGTAATGACTTTATACTGCTGGGTAGCTTAACTTAATAATACGTCATCAACTGCAACTAAAATTTTCATTTTTATTGCAAATGTATCTTGCATTCAAATATCGGTTTCCTTGATTACTATTAATCTGTAGCTGTAGCAACCTTGAAAAAAAACTGAAATATTATTACTTAAATATATTAGGAATTGGTGACACTACTAGTTACTACTGCAATATTTTTATTATTAATAATATTATACAGCACTGCAGAACGCACTCTAGTTTTGCTACTATTGAAACCTTTTGCCATGCTAGTCAGGGTAAGTATGGTACCCGGTCTGGACATTTAGGTTGCATTACAGAGAAAAACATGTGTCTAGTTGATTATACTGTGGAGATCACATCACAGGGTGTAGAGCAAGTGTTAGCAACATTCAGTTAACCCCTAAAGTACAGTACTGCATATATACACAGCTATATGAACATTACTGTGCAGAATTCAAATACCTCTAGTGGCAGCTGTAAGCCAGTGTGTGCCAGCAGTTTGTTAGCCCAGGCTCCAGCGGTGATCACCACACTCTTGGCTCGATAAACACCAGCAGAGGTTGACACCGTCACAACAGGGCCAGGCTTGATGTCCGTCACCACCTCTTTGTCTCTTATGGCCCCACCCAACTTCTGAAACTGCCCCTGGGGAAAAAAAATGACAGAATGAATGAAAATCCTCTGTAAACCTATTTGTAATTAAGTGCTTTTAAATGAATGATATTGATTGATCAGTAATGGCTTTTAAAAGGGCTTGCCCACCGTAATTACCATATTTATTTAAAGAATGCAATTAGAACATAGAAAACCAATGAATAAAAAGAAAAATACAAATATCCTGAAGTTAAATTGGTACTATTATCTAAAACACTGTCTTCTTCTTCCACTTGTTTTCACATTATTAATTGATCATCTCACCAAAATAAGGGTTCAAAATCCAAATGTTACAGGTGTCAGTATTGATAAACAAATTGCAGTATGATTTATTTACCCAAACATTAAAAAACTGTACACTCTGTGATAACCTGTTTTAGAATCTTTGGATGTTTCAGGCCTGTTGCACATGAGTTACTGAACGTGACAACAAATACTATGACATAATAGAACAACTGCAGTAAATTGATTAATTCTGACGTAGACATCAATGGTAGAAATGAACTAGAATGAAGTTCTTATTTTTTATTCTTGGATCAATTATTCTGCCTAATCATATTAATACAATCAGTAGTATAGTACAGTCTGTTACAGAGAGACACACAAAACATGCTCCTACTATAACTGTAGATTTCTAAAAGTCAAGTATACAATAAAGACCTGTTTTTGTAATTAGGGTAGAGGATTAGAGATTGATTTATCCTGGAGAGAGACAGTTTCTTGGCCATGTACATGCATTCATATATCTTCTTTCTAATCAGCTTAACATGTAAGTCTCTGCATGACAGTGCCTTCAGACTGGTTTGTGTTGCTGTGACAGCAGTGATGAAAAGAGATTGTTACACATAGCGATACATACAAACTGAAAATAGTTTAATTTACAGTCTAAAACTGACACTAAGTTGCCTCTGTGAGTCAAAATAATTTGGTTTCCACAGCTGATCATTTGACTACTCTCGTTGTAAAGTCTGAGTTAGAGTTTGTAAGAGCATGAGTATAAACGCAACGAGGCTGTAATGGTGTTTAAATGTCACTGACAACCTCTGTAGTCTCATTTAGCCACTTGTTAGAAACTGTCTTTTTGAAGAATGTAAAAGCTTCAACATTCACATGTGGGGTATTTTGGGGTATCACTGCAGACTTGTAGGGCTGTATATTGGCAAGAATCTGACAATACGAATCACGATACTGGGGTTACAATTCAATATATCGCAATACTGCAAGCAAGGCAATATGTTATAATAATTATAGAAAAACTGTATAAAAGAGAAGTATAAAAGAACACACCACCATATGCATAAAATCTGAGTTTAAAAAAGTTTACTTTTTTTATGTAACCAGAGTAGTGGGATCTCCATTTGGATTTATTACAGTCGCTGTAACATCCGTCATCATAGCCCTCAGTTTACAACACTGCTGTCTTGCAGTTGGGGATTTAAACACAAAAATCAATAGTGTTTTTGAGAATCGATGCAATATTTTTAGACATTTTCTTACAGCCCTAATGACTCCAAGAATGTTCGGGTGTGGTCATCAATCTGTTTGGGAACAGGCCTGAGCTGCCCCTGCATTCAGTCATGAAGAAAAATCAGCAGTTTGTTTTCAAAAGGAGAGAAAAAGAAGACATTCAGAAATGTGCCACTCTGAGATAATGTGACAAGACAGATCACTTGCGACATATATATTAAGATATAATATTAAAGGCAAGAGGCTATTAAAGAGCCATGGCATGAAAATGCTCAAAGCGATAACCTACCGATCTATTACACATCTGTCACAACAAGCTTTAATTCATAATTGACTGCTGCTTCATGGAAAAGCGGCTGAACAATCTGTTCGGTCAATTGAAAATGGCACCTCACTGAAATAACAAAGCAGTGTTTTGTGCTTGACCTGGCAGCCATGGATGAGTCTGTTCTCCTCCAGTGCTTTTTTCTCAGTGCTGACAGAGTCCAGTAATGTGAATTTATTGCTGAAAGATATTCCTTGTGTGAGCTATTATTAGATTAAAACAACGGGCATGATATATGTTCAATTATCCACATCTTGGTATTCTTCAGGCCAATTCTCTATCTAGGTCGTATACGAATCAGAAAATGTTTTGCTTCTTTAATCTCTCATCACTTCAACGTGTTCTCTAAGGTTTTTTTCACAGAGGACCATTGCCTATAGTTCAGTCAAATGCTACATTTTGTATGTTGCAGATTTCTTTAATTAAAACACCGCTTTCTGCCCTGTACCCTGGAGCAGACATGAAGGGCAATTTATGTTTTATTGAAAACACTTTTATAGTAATAGGAAATAGGAAACTTGCTAATTTGCTATTGATGTGTTAAATAATGGAAAAGTAAATTCCTACAGAATGCAGCTGAAAAGGCCATGCCTGTTAGTATGTGAGGGAGGCAGACACTGGCTTTCATATTTATCAAGGAGAGCAAGACCTTGAAATCTCTGAAAAACTTAGGATGCAGATCATTTGAGCTATACGAACTTCATGCACCTCAGTGATTAGTCTTAATTAGACTTCAGTCGCAGCAATGCATAAAGTCATACATAGGCAATTTAAAGAAAAACTACACCTTATTACAACTTGGATTTTATTTTTACCTGCAGAACAAAAAGCATATTCAGCAGGGTGGTAGCTCTGTCCATCAGCTCTGTCAGTTACCACAGTGACATTACGGAAAAATGTCTCACACGACAAGAAACACGAGCAGTCAGACGTTTAGACAGGCTGAAAACAAGATCTAAACTTTGAAGACCTGAACATGAGCTATATTCATAGATCCTTCACTCTCTGATAAACAGCCTCGTCCTGCATAAGAAAAGTTCAAACAAGAGTTAACTTGTTAACAGACAAAGAATTGTATAAAAAGTTATATTAAATATTAGGAAATTAAATATTAGGAAAACTAATTTCTGATCAATATTCACAGGAAATAATGTGCTCAAAGTTCAACCAAATCTCTGGTTTTACACAAACTTCCTGCAGTTATTGGGTTTTTTCATTTGCTCAGCATCTCTGTAAAACATCTCCAGGTACAGCACCTGTTGACATGTATGCTTAGTACAAGCATTTTTGTCTAAAGGTATGTTAAGAAGAACATTTGTACCCTGCATAATTCCCATAAATTTGACCACTGAATTGAATATGATGCATTGACTGTACATATGTTAACCATAGCTACTTTCAAAATTCATGATGATGTGCCTTTGTCTCAACTTGCATTGACCTGGGCAGTCCATATCATCTCCAAAGTGGATCACTTGATTGGCTTTGACTCATGACATCAGTTCCTGAAGCTAACTCACCTAATGCTCTGTGCCGTACCTGTACAGTCTTGAGTGCGCGGTCAGCATACAAAACTCCAGCAGTTATGTCCACCAATGCTCCATCTCCCATAGCCAGGTTGACATGAGGAATGTGCTGGTTGAAGTTGTCAGAGGTCAGGACCACCGTAGGAACCTTGTTCCTCTGCAGGGTGTTCTTAAACAGCTGGTAACTCTGACTGTTCTCTGGTCCCATCACCAGGAGTCCTGTTTGTCTGAGAGGGGAGATCAGTGGAGATGAAGGTACATGGCTAAACATGGCAACAAAAAATCTGACAGATTGTAAATAAACCCAGAGGTTAGTCAACGTATTTGCAACATAAAACAAAGGTGAATTAACCAAAATATCCATTGTAAATATCTATCATAGTTTACAGACAACTCCTTTTACTTTATCTTCTGTACTTGCCATAGATATCAGCACTCACTGTCTTCTTGATTAATATTTTATTAATCAAAATATCTCTATACTTGTTATTGCCATGCAATTTTTTCCCTACAATTTGGTGATCCCCTTACTCCATCTCCTGCCATCATCAGGTCAAACTCCGCTAGCATGACTCTTAGTCTCTTTGTAACCTTGTTGTTTAGGTACGACAACTTGTTGGACCTGTCGGGGGATGGCAAAACAGAATTGTTCTGAGAAGCAATAACAAACAACCTATTTTTCTGTTTAGGTAGGCCGATGACGAGTTGTTGTAAGATGCCAATACTATAAAATCCTAGTTTATACTTTCTCATGCCAATGATATAGCACCAGTCATATCAATCGCTCAAAGATTTGTTCAGACATGCTTCCTCTCCAAGTACACCCCAGCAGGATTATTGAACTTCTCAACCCAGGAACTTGTAACCTGATGCCAGTAAACTGAACTCATGTGCATCAGCCCAGCTGCTCTGTGATGCTTTCACATCAAAAGACAGTCAAAGGGATGAGAGGGGAAATGATCTAAGTACATACAGTATATTAGGCCAGAGCACCCACTCAGTGTTTAAAAGACACAAACTGACCAAGTTTTTATAAATAGCTTCCTATCTATCCTTTAGTGCTGACCAGAACATCCAAATGTATAGTGATGAAGGACGTGACTTAAAACACTTCAGAACACAATATTACTGTGGATTGGCAATAACCTTTTGTGTGAACTTCCATTGCGAATTGCAGTTAAATGCAAGGTCTCGTGATCTATGGATAGCTGGGCCCCATTGACTCAGATTCTTGATTCAGGCTGTCTACAACATTCTAAGTATATCCAACTTGTTCTGCTGAATGAAGGTGGAGTAACCAGCTTGCCCCATGTGACTGAAGGGAGGCACACTAAAGCTCATCCTCAGCTGCTGTTTGAAAGCTCTCGGCAAGTGATGCCACTGCTGGTGCCTTAGCGGACTCCATCTATAATCAGATAAACCACTGTAAGCATTTACGCCCGGCAAAGAAGACCATTGCTTTTGCCAGAGCTGGCAAGAAGCCAAAACCAGCTGCCAGGACCACCTCTACTGGCCTGCTTGCAATGGCGCACAGATGGGAACTAAAGGTTGACTTGGGGAAGCAGCTTACGTTTGAAGGAACTTTGAAACAACAACATTGAAGCCCAACATGATCCAAGCTAGTGCTTAATGTTATAAAGAGTTCGGTCTAGACCTGCTCTATTTGAAAAGTGTCCTGAGATAACTTCTGTTATGAATTGGCGCTATACAAATAAAATTGAATTGAATTGAATTGAATTTAAACTAGAACTCGCTGTTCACTGGGAGGATTGCCTTGAGGAGGCCACAACGAGAGAATGAGTGCAAAATACACCAATCAGCCATAACATTCTGACCACCTGGACACCCTGGTGGTCATAATGTTATGCAGCTCATTCACACTGCCTACTTGAGCAGCACATTTGCGTGGCAGAACAGTTAGATCAAGCCCAGGCTTGGTTGCCTGGGCAAGGGCATCTGTTTGCTGAGAGACCAAAAATACCTGAGGACCCCAAGAACTACCGATGATGTGTCCAGACATTTGAGTCTGATACACTTAACACACAAAATATTTAACCATTTCTAAATTGAAAGTTTTGTCGCAGGGTGGGCTCTGATTGGCTACCCCGAATGCTGCACAACATAACAAAGAAGAAAAAATGAGATATGGTTTTATTAATTTTACATGCTAGTCATGTGCTTGATCGATTTTTTTTTTTTTAATTTTAATATTATCAGTAAGAGTCTGCTGTAAGTGGTAATACAGACTGAATCCATCCAACCTGGTCTGAACATTACCTTTACTCAGAACCAAAACCTCTGCTTCTCTTTAAAACTCCTTTCAGTCAAGTCTAATTGCTATAAACAGCCTTTCACTTACCCAGACATAGCATTTAAAAAAAAAAGAAAAAGGAGGCACAGAACTGTTCAACCCTTTGAAGATGCCCGTGAAGATATTGAAGTAATGATGTAAGTGCTTCGGCAAGAGTTACTATATGGCTTGCTAGTGGTGCTTATGATGGCAATGTTTGCCAGTGAGTTGGTCTGTCTGTAAAACAGGTCTAAGGATATTTATTTTAAAAAGATAAAATTTTAATTCAATGTAATTTTTGGGCTTTTGTCCATAATTTCTCTCAGTTGTTATAACAACTGATAATACTGTTATCACTATGTACTAACGATAACAGATTCTAAGGATAATAATTACGCCATTAGTCTCAGTTTTCTCTTCCAAATTAGTTTGGCTAACCTGCCATTATTACATTATATTTTTGGTTTCTTTTATTAAGAAATAAAAGAAACAACAGAAACAAACAGTAACAACCAGAATGATATAAATGTATTAACAAATGCATACAATAACACCAGACAAAAACAATGACCAAACACAATTTTGTATTTTTTACAACATAACACTAGAAGATTATTAGGAATATATGTCTACTTCCTTTCTGAATACAAATAAATTGCATTATTATGTGGAAAGATAAAAAAACATATTCTGTATTATAATCTCTATTTGTCAGAAGTCAATGTGTTAAATTCATCATTCATCAACTTTCCTTATTAGAGTTAACTTGATGAGTATTGGTAGGAATGATGGGCAAAACTTGAAACAAAGACCCCAGTTATAATAATTTTATATTGTGCGCCTATGTAAAGGTAAACATACGTAAAGCACCTTCTTCTGACCACTCCTTTTACACCCATTCACACAGTGAATCGAACAGAAACTGACACATTCATACACATTCACAATTTGGGGTTCAGTATCTTGCTCAATGATACTTTGACATGCAGCGGGTATCGAACCAACAACCTTCCGATTAGTGGACAAACCCCTCTACCTCTGAGCCACTGTAACAATTTATGCCAAGAAAATGATAAAAAAAATCACTTTCTTTGTATTTTTGTGTACAGATTTTCTTGTAAAACAATGTTACCTGTAAGCTTAAACCAACCTATTTTAACAATAATATCATGCCATCCAACTATCGATCAATCTTTTACTTTAGTAACACAATATGACACTGACAAGTTTTATCAGCACAGAGCATGGGCTCATTGATTGCTGTACAAAATCACAACTTTACCAAGTTAATGAATGGATTGACTGAAAGCAATTTATTAATTTCTACTGCCAATTTTAGATATTTCTATTCAATTCAATTCTATTCATGTGCCACAATAATGTGATGTTTTTGACACGACATTGACATTGACTGGACATCATATGAGCAGTTGGCAGTAATACAGCAGATCACAGCAGCTCCAGTGTGACGTTATTGAGTCCCAGAGTGAGAGGTTGTGAAACACAGGGTTTAATTCAGTAATCTGTCTGATAGATGGCTGACTCGCCCTTTGCCAGCAGTGTTTTCTAAAGGCTGCTCCGACATCTGTCAGCAGCCGTAAGGCACAGACAACCCCAGCTAAAGGCTCCAGCCATTCATCAGAACATTTTATGACTATGTCTCCCTGTGTGCTTCTGTGTTTACGAGTGTGTGACGGAGGAAGGAAAAGCCACGCGAGTGTATGTAGGATCATAAATATGATACCTCATCTAGTCCAACCTGTCAGACTGGGTGATTGGTGGCACTAGGTCAGCTGGTGGATGTACACACATGTTGTCGTGTGTGGAGAAAATAAAAAGGCTGGTGGTAGATTTTTAGCTTTGACTCGGCCCCTTTTTCGATGGCTCCAACCAGCCCAGAGGCGGCGGCAGTAGAAGCGGGAGGCATTGCTCACACCAGCCTCGCCTGAACATTTCTCATCGTGGTGCAGACGTTTTTTTGCCAGCCGAAGGGCACAGGTGGCCTTCAGATGTGGACCCATCAGTCATGAGCTATGGACTGGCGCACAGGGGATGGGGAGGAACACTGTTTCTAGGGAACATAACGTGGGCGTGGCTTGGTATCATGAACTATTACCCTGAGACATGAATAATGAAGCAATGTGTTATTCAGCTCTCTGGTACTGAGGACAAACACAACTGCGGTCAGAAGTAATATGACCAGGAAAGTTAAAGTGCTGGAAGGTTGCACACAGTTTGATGCCACTGTCATATTTATATACACACAAATTCCTCCCCGCTCTGCGTATGAAAATCAGAGTTTTATCGAGATGAAAAAAGCCCCTGTTCCACATTCAAAGGCATGGGAGGTGTCAGCGGGTGATTTAGTGACGCCGGAGGTAATGAGAAAGTCATGCATTTATGGCTCCCGTAGATTGAGTTGCTGCTCTTGTGCGTACATAGCACCTTGAATGTGACAAATCTCTGTGTTCTGGCAAAGCCTTTGTTATGTTCCGTTTAATGGGTTTTCTCTCTCTGTGTTTCTGCTGACTGCTTACCTGTACAGTTTGACACCCGCCTCCCTCTCCAGCTGAGCCCACAGCTCGTAGCACTCCTCCATCATGTGGGTGTAGAAGTCCTGCTCGTAGGCCTTGCGAATGATGCGGGTCTGGCCATGGGAGCTCCCCCGGGAGTGGGGCAGGACAAACTGGAAAAGATGAACAGAAATATATTTCTTGGTTCAAATGAAATAACTTTGATTTGGGAAAAAACATACAGCCAAATGTATTCAATTCAATTCAATTTTATTTGTATAGCGCCAATTCATAACAGAAGTTATCTCAGGACACTTTTCAAATAGAGCAGGTCTAGACCGAAATCCTTATAACATTATTTACAGAGACCCAACAGTTCCCACCATGCCTGGTATGTGGACATCCAAACATTTTACCCGTATGTGATAGTTGAACACGTAATTAGAGATTCATTGATCTACTTTTTTCCAGTTCTGCAGGGTTGCAAGGCATTTTCCATTTCAAAATTCCATACTTTTCCAGACATCTCAGAAGATCATATTTCAGACCATATTTGACATCTGAGTACAAATAGCTGGATATTTATTACGTAAATAAATGTTTTTTAAATCCAACAAGGTTTTAAAAGGAACATATATGTACATTCTGACTATGTATGCCAAATAATTGCCAGAAGACTGTAGTGAAGTACTGGAATCCTTAGCCAACCAGGCTTTACACTTGGGATAAAAAGATTTCCCCATAACATATTGAATAAATATTACATTATTAATGCCCCCACATATTTTAGTCATTTCAGTTATGACCTTGTCGAAATGAGGATGAACGCAGCCATAAAAGATTCCTTACACAGAAAAGATAGTCTGTTTACTTTTCTCATACAACATCACTGAATAACTCACTAAAATGTTTAGACAAGCTTGCTATTATTTGGAATGGTAATAATTTCTCACTAATAATTGATGCTAACTAATTTGGTCGTGGTCCTGTTTGCAACATCTACAAGTGTGATGTAGAAACTTCAAGCCACCAGTGTACATACACTGAGAATTAAAGTATTTTTAACAAGGTAGAAGGACTTTTTAAGGATTTAAATGTTTGTTTGTTTTTTTAATGGAAGTTAAATAAGTCATGTTACATTAAGGCGGGTTCATGGTCCAGCACAACCTCCACCTGTAGGTCTACGGGGACTCCTGGATAGCTTTATATTACTCCTTAATTACAAATTAATGAATTTGTGCTACAACACTGGACAAACAGGACCTGGAAAGATACAAGTTTTTTGATCTGTCTCCAGATCTGCAAATCATGTCATATCATATAATATAGAAATAAAAATAGATTTTGTCAAAGACCCAGTCTGTAATCTTCTGCAAATTGTCTCTATCTTTGACAAATACATAGGTATCACCACATTAGATAGTACCATAGTTTTGTTAGTTTATACCAGTGCAACATTTTGGCTATGGGATTAAAATTACATGATTATATATTTATAATTCGTAAAACCATCAGACGATGAATCTGGATCGGTACGTGTATCACTGATGTCAGTCCAATATCTGATGAGCGACTTTAGGCAGTATCGGCACCTGTTACAGATACTGGACTGGATCGGTCCTAATGTGAGCATCATAAAGCAGTCTGTTTAAAGCCGTCTTACAGCTTATTGGTGATCTATTTAGTCCCAGATACTTTTTGGCTGCCATCTGATCTTTGTATTTTTAATCATTGAACAGTATATATTAGTAGGACAAAGAAATTAGTTTCTGCAGCTTCACAGACTTCAGACTAGAAGTGACAGAAATAAACTTGTTTTGCTGTACGTGAAGACAAAGCCAATAACAAATTAAATGCATCAATAGGTATTCATTTTAAATAAATATGGCATTTATATACATAAGAGGATTTCATGCTTCAGAGATGCAAGCCGCTCTGGCAAAAAAGACCCAATGTGTAAAGAAGAAGAAAAGAGCTGTGAGTGATATTGAATGCTCACATGTTCTACGGACATTACACTGGCACACTGGTGGATCTCTGGCAGCCAGAAAGCGACGCAGCTGCATCCGATGGACATGGGGTTAGAGGTTAGTGGGGTCGGCTGGGGATGTTTTGGGGTGAAAAGGCCTGCCTCACATTTGGCATTCCACATTATCCCAAGGGTGTAGGATGGGGATTGAGGTCAGGACTCTGTGCATCAACTTCTTCCACACCAACCCTTCTTCATGGAGCTGGCTTTGTGCACAGGGGCACTGACATACTGAACCAGGAAATGACCAGACAAAGTAAAATATCGCTAAAAATCATTTATGCTTCATGGGAGCTAATGGGGTCCAGCCCAAGCCAGAAAAAAACAGACCCAGACCAAAAGTATACAAAGGTGGATAAGAGTGTATACTTTGGACCATATAGTGTGTCATTGGAAAAAAAAACAATAATAAGACAATTAGACAAAAAAAAAGACAAAGACCAGCAGAAGCAGAAAGGTGGGACTTGCACTTAAGCTCAACAGCACCAGTAGCCCATCAGCTAACATCACAGAGACAACCACACATTCAGGACAGACAGCCTGAAGGCAGATAAATGGCACTTTGCAGCATCTGATCAAATGTTACTCCATTATTTTAACTGTGCGACTTGTGGGGACCAGTGCTAGCAAATGAGTGGTTAGGTCAACCTGGGGATCCCCAAAGCTTCCTGGGGGGTTGCAAGGCCTCCTTGAAACAAGTCTCACAGGATAAGGGCACAGTGAAGACCTGGGGCCTCATTTATAAACTGATTTAGGATTAATTTTGAGCTTAAATATTACTTGTGCAGAAAACCATGTACAAGTAGTTCTTTATAAAACTTTACTTTGACACGCAGGTGGATACATTTTGACATACATCTCCATCCGAGCGAAGTCTAGCCTTCACTCTGCTAAACAGCCTAGTCCTGCATTAGAAAAGTATGCAGTTAAACAAAATAGCTAATAAAGTCAAGAAAAACACAATCTGTAAAAATGATGATGTATAATTGTAAAAAAGAACATTTTTAAATAAAGAATTGTATCAAAGGTTCTTAAAATTATCGGTAAAACTCATCTCTGATCAATATTCACAGAAAATAATCTGCTCAAAATTCATCCTAATAGCTTGTTTCACACAAACTTCCTGCAGTTATTGTGTTCACTGTTTGTTTTCATTGTACAGTTTATCAGTTGTTCTCTACTGTTATTGTTATTATTGAATATATTGTGAAATATCCATAAAATATGTCACTGAGTCAGTTTACCCAATTGATACAGAGGGGTCTGATTGGGGGTTAGGTGAAGTTATATACATATATACTATTTTACAACATACGCAACAAGGTCAGGGAAATAAGGAAGGAAGCCGCTGATTGGTTCTTGCTGCTGCCACTGTTGTGTATTTACCCAACCACAGAGTCTCACTTCAACACATTATAAAATACACATCATAAAAAGCTCGTAAAAAAACAATGTATATTGTCTGTATGCTGAGCTGTTGCCAGACCTGTCTTGTCAAGATTTCCCATATGCGAACAAATTTTATTATATCCATTCAAATATGGAGAGAAATTAGACTCAAAGTGGTCACAAATGAGGCCTTTTGTTTTCTCGTGAACAAGATAAATTAAACCGTTATCACAAGAAAACAAACTTTGTTATACCGGGATAATGAAATAAACAACTTGTGATCTCCAGAATGGCATTAAAAATGTATTGAGGGCTTATTAGTGATGGGTTTCAAATAGCCATGGTAGTAAAGGGGCTACCTGATTCATACAAGCCATTCGTCGAGCACATCACCCAGACAAATGACATTGTAACGCTCGGTGAGTTTAAAACAAAACTGTGAAGTTATGAGAGTACTGAAAAATATAGGAAGAGTGACGTGAATGTAGAAGAAGACAACGTGATGAAGACTAGCGGGGCAACGTGGTCTCGTGGAAGAGGGAGAGCTCTACCCTATTACCCCACTAGAACACTACGTTCTCTGAATGCTGGGCTACTTGTGGTTCCTATAGTCTCTAAAAGTAGAACAGGAGCCAGAGCCTTCAGTTACCAAGCTCCTCTCTTGTGGAACCAGCTTCCAGTTGTGGTTCGGGAGGCAGACACCCTCTCCACATTCAAGAGTAGGCTTAAGACGTTCCTCTTTTTATAGCTTATAGTTAGGGTTGGCTCGGGGGGAGTGTGTGTGGAAGTATGTAGGAAGAACGATTGGATAGGGTGTGTGCGTGTATCTGAGAACAGCAGGAGTATGAATGAAGGGGAAAAAATGTAAAAAGACAACCTCCCAAAGATCATGAGTAATACCGTATGTTGCAATGTTAGACCTAAATGTACAAATGATCTGGTAATTTGCTTTGTGGGTTTGTGTTGTAAAAATAAAAATACCCCCCCAAAAAAAAAAAACTTAAAAAAACAGATATGTTGCAAAGGGGTATGGTCAAGTGGAAGGGATTGACTATAAAGAGACCTTTACACCGACAGCCAACATGACCTCTGTCCGAGCACTGATGCAGGTGGCTGTACAAGAGGATCTTACCCTACACCAAATGGATGTAAAGACTACTTACCTCTATGCTATGGACTGTGAGGTATATATGGAGCAACCGGAAGGTTTTGAGATCAAGTCACAAACAGGAGAACACTTAGTGTGTAAACTCAACAAGTCATTGTATGGTTTATAACAGTCCGGGCGTAACTGGAACATGTTACTGCATGATCACCTTACAGAGAATGGTTTTGTACAAAATGATGCTGATCATTGTGTCTACAGCAGAGAATCTGACAAAGAAAAAGTGATTCTGTTAGTATGGGTAGATGACTTAATCATAGCGGCGAGTAACAACACCTTACTCAGTGATGCAAAAGAAATGTTGGAGAGAAGGTTTAAGTTGAAGGATATGGGTCCACTTAAACACTTCCTGGGCATCGACTTTAGACGAGGGAGAGGTCAAAATGACTCAAAAGAGACACATAGAGAAGATGTTAGCGAAATTTGGAATGTCCGAATGCAAACCAAGATCCACCCCATGTAAGCAAAAGTTAAACTTTGACGGTGAGGGTGAAGTTATTGACTCAACAGGATATAGAGAGATAGCAGGTAGCTTAATATACATTATGACATGTACCAGACCTGACCTGAGCTGGGTTGTTAGTAAACTATCACAACACCTAGCAGAACCAAAGCAGCAGCATTGGGCTACAGCAAAACACCTACTGAGGTACTTAAAGGGTACTATAGATCAAGAACTACACTTCCAGAAATGTGAGGGAAGCCTACAGCTTGAGGGATATAGTGACGCTGATTGGGCAGCTGATACAAATTACGGAAGGAGCACAACTGGATACTGTTTCAGCTTAACTGAGAATAGTCCAGTTATATTGTGGAAGAGTAGGAAACAGCCAACGGTGGCACTATCAACCTGCAAAGCTGAGTATATGGCTCTAGCAGCCACTACTCAAGAGAGAGTACCTTATACAACTACTGAAAGGAATAGATAGTAGTAACCAGCATGTACCAGTCAAGATATATGAGGACAACCAGGGGGCGATAGCTTTATCAGAGAACCCAGTATGCAGACATAGACGCAAACACGTGGATATAAAGTATCACTTTGTATGGTCTGCACATGCAGAAGGGAAAATATCTATAGAATACTGCCCTACTGCAGACATGGTAGCTGATGTCCTTACCAAGCCAGTGACAAAGGCTAAGTTTGACAGGTTCAAGGGGTATTTGTTTGGAGAGTAATTTGAACTGGCAGGCCAAGCCAAAGTGTCTTTCTATCTTTCTCGGCTCTGATTGGTTGTTTTCATTCCGGATTCTTATAAATACCATTAGGAGCACTAGGAGGAGCCAGAGGAACCTGATTTTTTCACAGATTATCTGTCTCATGTAGTACTGTCAGGATATAGTGAAAGTTGCAGTGAATATGACAAAAGTTATTCCATCCCAGTATGGTGTCAAATGCTGTCAAGTTTAGAAGAGAAAATTTGTTTCATTTTTTAAATACTGTGTTAAAATGAATGAAGTAATTAATTAATGATGATGTTTTGGCCACATTTAGACTCAGTGATAGGCTTAAAGGCAATTTAGAATAATATTTTGGCAGAAATTAAATAATATACGTATGCATAAATATATTTTTATTAGTGTATAATCACCTGAAAATAAGAATTGTGTTTTTGTTAGTATGAGCCTTTTATATCTATAGGCGCAATGGACGCCTATCCATGCCTCCAGGGAGTCCACTATGTTGCAAAGCCAAGTTTCTACAGTATCCCAGAAGGGACAAACCAACCAAACCACTGGCACTAGATAGGAGTGTTTGTGCATTTTATGGCCACTGACGCAACAGATATCCAATCTGCAACTGCAACGCTAGTCGCCACTAAATCCTAGACACTGGACCTTTAAATTCAAGGAAAAATGAATTTAGAAAAATATGTAAATTGATTAATTGAAAGATTTTGAAATAAAACAATGGTTTGATTTCTATTCACCTTTATATATTTTGTATTCATTGCTTTACTAATGTGCCACAATACTGTTTTTGAGTACAAATATCTTCATCTGGGGGCTGGTATATGTGATTAAATCAGTATTCATTTCTGCCACCCCTTAAAGTCTCCATGCCACCGTCTGAACACCCCATGAACATTTCTCCAGATCCACTTCTGGTTGTTGAAGCAGGGGTTTGAGATTAATCAAAGCAGAGTAGTAAGCACGTGTTAGGTAACAGAATGCCATGTTCGGCCACGCGCAGCAGGAATAGATAGCTGCCAGGCAATGCATGAATGCCAAATAATGCCAGCTGCTGCCTGCAGCTCAGTGAGGAGCAGCCAGATATGACTTTCACAGGTCACACTACTTATGTCTTTGACCACTTACTTGGACGCAAGATTCCAGCAAGAGCACTTATGAGAGGGATATTGAGTCAACTACCCCTGATACAAATTAGTTTTTAATCTATTCATGCACAACTGGTCATGTGATATAAACCTAAGTACCGGTAGGAACGGACAGCAGCTGCTGGCCAAAACCCACATACAACAACTGTCACAATCACATATCCAACAATAAAACACATCTGCTAACTAGGGCTGCACGATATGGTAAAAACATTATATTGTGATTATTTTGACAGATTTGTGAAATTGTTCCAGAATTGTTAGGAATTGATCCAGAATTATTACAAATTATTTTTTCAGATTTAGGCTATCACATATGAAAGTGCCCAAATTAGAATTGAAAGATCAGATTGCATGGGATTTGTGCGGTTTACACTGTCATGAAAATCTCGGGTCTCTTTGGCCTGCAGTCTGAATGTGGACTTGGAGACCCTGACCAACATGGACACTTCACTCCACCTCTACCAGTCCCTGTAAGATATATTCCCTTTTAATTTAGGTCAAACAGCTGGCCACCCCTGAAATCTGATTTTCCACTACAAACGCCAGCAAATTTTGGCAATGGAAAAACGGTATGGCCATTTCAAAGAGATCCCTTGACCTCTGACCTTAAGATATCTAAATGAAAATGGGTTCTATGGGTACCCACAAGTCTCCATTAATCACACATGTCCACTTTACGCTAATCCCATGCAGTTTTAGGACAAAACCATGCAGATTTATATATGTGGCAAAAAAGTGTTATTTATGTGTAGTGTATGTGAATATTTCTGCATACTGGTTTCTATAAACACACTGGATGGAACTGCATAAATTCAGAATGACTGGAAAGCTGAGACACATACTTCATGATCTGTGGATAAAAACACAAAACAATCATTAACATTACATCCTGACTGATTCTGTTGGCGTGTGGGAGGTTTTAATCATCAACTAAAACGCTGCTGTGCCTCATGCGTAAATATGCACAGCGTGTTATAAAGGGGAAAGGGTTCACCTTATTTAACCCTCACCCCCAGCCACTCACTTTATTCTCAGACTTTTAACTTTAAACTCAGAACTCAATACATTTTTCACAAATGGCCCTAATAATCTTCCGTATAAATACACCTAAATCATCCTTGGGTGTTTCTAATTTTTTTCTGCACCATACAGGCGTTAAAGACTGAATGTGTGTGTTCAGGGATGTACTGTATGATATGGAAGCCCATTTCTTCCAAAGATTCAGTAAGTCGTGTATATCCTGATCTGCAATGACTCCATTTGACTGTACCCCCCCACGCTCTTACAGTATTTCTGTCAGAATCATGCCTAGATTTAAAACCCACTACTCTACGCACTCTGTCTCTTCTACTGTTAGATCTCATAATTTGGTTACGGTTTACTGTGGTATTTCCACTCCAGCTAAACCCCTTATTCCAGTTGCCTGTGCTCTTCTGAATGCACAGTCTATGTCTAATAAATCCTTCATTCTCAATGATATAATTACATCCCATAACCTTGATTTTATGTTTCTTACTGAAACCTGGCTAAAACCTGGGGAGTGCTCCCCGCTTGTGGAGCTCTGCCCACCCAGTTACATTTTTAAATTCACCAAGACTAACAGGCCGAGTGGGGGTATTGCAGTTGTCTTTAAAAACCATCTTACTTGTGTTCCACTCAGCCTTGGCTCTTTTAACAGTTTAGAAATCTTAACTTTTAAAATTGTGTGTAAAGACCCCATCTGCTTTATAATCATTTACCGTCCCCCCAATTCCAACTCCAGTAGTGGTTTCCTCAATGAATTCTCTGAGTTACTGTTCTCTCTTGTGCTCAAATTTGATACGGCCATTATAGCTGGTGACTTTAACATTCATATTGATAAAACTTCAAATCCATTTGCCACAGACTTCTTAAACATTTGTAAATCTTTTAATCTTGTGCAGCAACATAACTGTGGGCACACGCTTGACTTAGATTTTACTCTGGATCTGTCTCTTAGTCCCCTGAATATGCATGATTTTGTCTATGACCACAAATGTATTACATTTGATAGACATTTTTACAACTGCTTTACCATCCCAGAAACGTATAATCCACTCTGCATCTTTAATAATCAGTCAGCAGCCACATTTTGTAGCCATCTTTCTAGTCAACCAATTCTCCTCCTTACTTTTTCAATATAAATTATCAAATTTTAGTTTAGCTAGTTTAATAATTTGTGTACATCAGCCCTTGATTTTTCCACTCCATGTACATCCAGGGCTGTCCCAGAACTTCTTGGATCAACAACAACATTAGTCAACAAAGAAGGTAATATAGGAAGGCCAAGCGTTCAGTCATCCTATTTTACTGTCTGATTTTGCTCCTATGTCTCTACAGATCCTTTTAAAAACTGTTGATAATATGCGTCCCTCCTTCAGTCCCTGTGACACAGTTCCTACAACACTTTTAAAAACCATACTGCCTGTCTTAGGTCCTAGCCTGCTTTCTATCATCAATTCCTCTCTCACATCAGGGTCCGTACCTGACCTTTTTAAAATTGCCAGTGTTCAGCCACTTCTTCAAAAACCCTCTCTCAATCCAGACCAGTTAGAAAGCTATAGACCAATCTTCAAACTTCCCTTTCTGTCTAAAATCCTTGAAAAGGTTGTTGCGGACCAGCTCCTGAAACTGGTAGAGGGTCATAGAATCTTTGACACATTCCAATCTGGTTTTCGGCAAAAACATAGCACAGAGACAGCATTACTGAGAGTGTCTAATGACATCCTTATGTATGCTGACAAAGGTGAAAACTCCATCCTTATTCTTCTTGATCTGACTGCAGCCATTGATACCATTGATCATGCCATTTTACTTGATAGATTACAGAACTGGGTTGGCATTTCTGGTACAGCCTTAAACTGGTTTTATTCCTATTTGACTAAAATAATCTTTAATGTCTGCATTAAGAATCATGTTTCCTCTTCCGCTGCCCTGCTATGTGGTGTCTCTCAGGGGTCGGTTCTTGGTCCAGTTCTGTTCTCCCTGTACATGCTTCCTCTGGGTCATTTGTTCAGCCGCTTCCATACCACTGTTATGCCGATGATACACAGATCTACTTTTCTGCGAAACCCAATAACCTGAATCAACTTTCCTCTCTCCATGAGTGACTGGATGTCTCTTAATTTTCTCCACTTTAATCCTGACAAAACTGAAGTAATTTTATTTGGCCCTGAAAACTTTGTCACTGCAGTTGATCAGTTTATTGGACCATTACGCACTAATATCAAACCCACTGCTAAGAATCTGGGTATCATCTTCGACCAGTGTATGACATTTGACCTTCATGTTACAAAACTTGTCCAGTCCTGTTTCCTGCAGCTACGAAATGTAGCAAAAATCAAATGTTTCCTGTCATCCAGTGATCTTGAACAAATAATTCACAGCTTCATTTTCTCCCGTCTAGATTACTGTAATTCCCTCTACACGTGCCTCAGTCAGGCTTTGTTAAATCGTTTACAGTTAGTCCAAAATGCAGCTGCCAGACTTTTAACCAGAACCAGCCGTCGGTCCCACATTACTCCTGTTCACGCATCCCTTCATTGGCTTCCTGTAAAATTCAGAATCAATTATAAGATCTTACTGATTACATATAAGGCACTTCATGACCTTGCCCCCAGTTACATTTCAGATCTCCTTGTTCCTCATTCCACTCCTCGGCCACTTCGCTCCTCAAATCTCTGCCTTTTATCCATTCCCCGCTCTACCTGTAAAACTAAAGGTGACCTTTGCTGTTTTAGCCCCAACACTGTGGAATAGTGTTCCCCAACCACTCAGATTCACTGAATCTGTGGACTGTTTTAAGCGGCTCCTCAAAACCCACCTCTACAGACAAGCCTTTTTATAGATCTCCTTGTTTGTTTCCTCATCTGTAGTCTCTCTTTTAATTTATCCTTCCCTCTTGTTTTATCTTCATGTGATTGGGTATGGTTATACCCATGTGTATATTTGTTGTTTGTAAAGCACTTTGGATCTATGTGTCAAAAAGGTGCTATATAAATAAAGCTTTACTTACTTACTTATAATGAGAAGTCAAAATATTGACTTGGCATCTCAATACCTTAAAATAATGACTTATCATTGACAATGTCATTATTTTGAGATGTGAAGTCATAATATATAATATCATTATATTATAAACATATATATATTTTACTTTACTTTACTTTTATTTTGAGTTACATAATTTTTTCCCGTCACATTGACGGAAATGGGCTTCCATAGAATGAAGCTCGGGGCGAGAGGAGGACAGGAATGAAGGTTCAGAAGTACCTGCAAGAACTTCAATCTAATTCCACCCCCGACTATGGCTGAGTACTGGTGTATCTTCTGCTGTCTTAACGGTGCTTCTCCATAACAGATCCCATGGAACAAAGTTTTGTATGACACACCTGCTCCAGCAGAAGAGTCTTCCTGTTCTTCTTTGCCAGCTGATAGGCCGTGAAGGAGCCCTGGACTCCGGCCCCGATCACTATGCAGTCATACTCCGCTTTACTCGACATCTCCGCTATATTTCGCTCTGAACTACACCACGCACATTCATTTCACTTCTTATCACTACGCGGCTACAGATACGCCCATTCAGTGGAGGAGGAACGGAGGAATGTTATGGGCTGTTTGGGCCCTGAGTGTTGCCAGCCAGGGGCGCAGAACGTGCGCAACACGGAGTGAACGTCACATATTCGATGTTTAAGGTTAGATTGGAGGTGTTATGGTCAGGACCGGGGCCAGTGTTGGGTTAGGGGGGTGCGCCAGTTTTGGGAGAGAAGGGGTAAGGGTAATTTGTAATGGGCAGGCTAGGACACGAGTGCCTGATAGTCTAATTATAGGGCAAAAGTACTCAATATAAAGAGTGACCCCGCCCCCATTTTATAGCGTAGCCACGCAGTAACTTAAACCTTACCTTTCCACTATATGTGTAGTCGCCTGTCGCTGGGTTTTTACTGGACTTTACTACAGTTATACTGTATAATGTTATTCTGGTATTAGCACACTTATTCATAGAGACATTTCTCAGCATTGTTATTATTATTATTATTATTATTATTATTGTTATTGTTATTGGTGGTATTATTAATATTATTATTATTATTATTATTATTATTGTTATTGTTATTATTATAAGTAGTAGTTGTAATAGTGTTATTTATTACACTGTTATATATTGTAGTATATACCTATGTTTTCATTTCTTATTTTTTATATGCAAATCCGTTTTTTTATATATTTTTATATACTGTAGTATAATGCATATATTTATAAATATATCTTATTCTTATTTTCTATTTTTTTTAACAACTGTAACATAACCCAGTTTGCCACTGGAGATCCATAAAGTATTTCTGATTCTGATTCAGATAACTGTACACTACTATATTCTACACTAAAACTGACAGTGGCAGACACTCTCCAGTAAAAGTAATTCCACAATGGGAAAATGCACATTTCAGTTTCCTGAGGTAAACGAGTTGCTTATTAGCAGAGTTATAAACTTTATTTTATTCTAGCGTAAAACACATGTCACAAGCGGCAAACAAACGATATAGATGTATCCATTATGACAATGGATGTAATAATGATAATGATAATTGTAATTAATACAAGTAAAATAAAACAAACTAGAACTAACATAAAACTAAAAAAAATTTCTAAAAGTTTTTAGATGGAACTGTACTGTAGCAGCAGTATTTGGGATGGAGATAACGGTAAAGAATGGATGGAAGAATAAGAGTTGAAAAGCCTTTTTATGTAAGATGACAGCTGGATTATATTCATCTGTCCAAAGCTGGAAAAAACATTACAGCATGAAAAATTATGCTATTTTAGGAAAAACAGCTTTATTAATTTATCAAAACTGTAGTTCACTGTCAGAGCAAACAAATAAATCTAGTTGTTTGTGACAAGTGTAAATTCAAAATTATTATTTTATTATTCAAAATTATTTAGAATAATATAGTTCCATAGCATTCACACATTCTCATGAAACTACTGATATACTGTATATATATATATATATATATATATATATATACAGTATATCCTAGCTTGCACACTTGAAATGGGAGCTACTGGTATAGAAAGACATATAGACAACAGAGTCACAAAAAAAAGGTCTAATTCTTCATTTAAGCCACTATATGAACTATATTATTCTGATGTGTAAGTAATGACTTGACCTGCTGGAAATTGACTTCATATAACCCTAGATCACTGACTAGGTGGACCTGTGAAGTATCCTGTATATAGGGTGACTCATGATGCATGCTTCATTTTGCACTGTGGAGTCCAACATGGACTCGAACATTTGCACTCTCACACGTTTTTCACTCTGTGTACAGCCCTGGGGTGTCTTTAACAGAAATAATGAAAATCAAGACTTGAGTCTAAATCTCTTTTTGTTGTGTGTTGTTGACAACGTGGATCATCAGTGGTAGGGTCACTCCAGTTACATCTGGTCATTTCCTGCACTGCTGTCCTACTTTCAAAACAGACCAAAGTGCACCTGTTACACTTGTATAACCATGAACCTACTCAGTACAGAAGTCACTCCTCTGCAGGCTCTGCGCACACACTGTGTGATATTTTCACTATCTCATATTTTGCCACAGTAAAAATGTCTATTCAGACTTTTCAAAGTTCTCTGGGCCAACTGGAGATTTGTGTAGCTCTACACTGACTGATCATGAACATCTAGACAATAAACTTCCAGGCTCAAAGATAACAAGGGCTAGCTCTAGCCATTTTATTGCCGTAGGTGAGATTACCCCCTCCCCCCCATTCAGATCTATGTCCTTTAATCTGTATCTGTGACAGTACACAGTAAGTACCATGGAAAGCGCAGTTGCTGCGGTGACATGCACATGAAACGATAAGTGACTGAACACACAGCACAGACATATTTTCTATGTATTTTTATCGAATAAAAATTGTAATTGAATTCAACAAGATAAATGAATACTTATCAGATGTATTCTTGGGGCTTGGACATTATTCTATTTTTAATTACAATGTTTTGATGCATTATTGGTTTTATCATTGAATGATTTCTACAATATCTGCACATTTGAACTTTGGTTAAGGTATGGTTGAGGATCAGGTTAATTGTTGAGTGGTTAATAATTAACAGGTAGATTGTGGGAAATAAACTCAGTCATGATAATAGGTCATTATTATGATTAAAAAATAGCTCTGTTACATTGCCTGTTTATTCACGTATGATATATAATAAATACATTTGTTGTCATTGACACAACATTGTCGTTTTGACCACAAACACATGTATAGTATGATATCCATGAACCTGAGAATCCTCTCTGGCCTGATTCTCATATCCATATCTGCTCACTCAAACCAACTACTTTACAAAGACACCTAACCTTTATTATACATATTTATTAAACCAAATAAATTAGCTTTCGTTATTAAAGAAAACCAACAAGTAATTGGGCAATGACAGTAGTTAAGGCTGCTGCTCTGGTTACATGACACTGTGAGCTGCTGCTGAAGAGCTCTGCTGTTTCTGAGGGCAGCTTTGTCCTCATGAAGCTCAATTCATAAAATATATCATGATAACAAATGGAAAGTTTAATTTATAGTTTAACTTATATAATACAGTATACAGATACTGAATCCAGTAGTAGTAGTAGTAGTCAGTTTGTTTATTCCCTTAGATATGTGCACCCTAAATAGTTTAGTTTGGCTTTGTGCACATATGTGAGAGATGACTGTTGGTATGTCATATTCTGTATACCAACATCAAGGATACGCACAGAACAGCAGGAATAAGGTGGTAGGGCAGAGACATGTGTGAACGCGTCCCTGCTAAAACTCAAAGAACTCAAAGATACCTGGAACTGAACCTGATTCAAGAAAAGGAACATCAACTGTTGGCTAATGAGGCTACACGCTACCAGCTGTTTCACAACCACACAGTGGTTGTTGGTAGATCCAGATGTGAGAAGCAATTCAGCCTGCATGCTTGAGATGCTAAAACACCATGCTAGCACCTCTATAAGACTTTACTTAGGCACAGCAGTGCTTTGAGCCAAATGCTCACATGCCCACCAAGACAATGCTGTCATGCATGTTATCAGGTACAATGTTTACCATTTAAAAATAGAAGATTAGCCTGTTAGCAGGCTAAAATGCGCTAATTAGCACCAAGCGCCAACGGGGCTGGCAAATGAAGCCAACACGGAAGTAATAAAGAAAAGTAGTTTGAGTGATATGTAGATGCCGTCACCAACAGCTGTTTTCAGTGACCAAGCTTCATTCAGCCCACCTCAGCTTCACCCCTGACGCCCAGAGCCGACCACACTGAGCTTCACAACAACTCTTCAGAAACCTATGGGTGGAAACTGTAGCCATTTTTAATTTGAAGGTGTATGATTAGTACAGCTGAGGCTGATGGGAAGGTCATTGATTTTGGACACTTGAGTAGAACAGAGCCATCGCTAATGTTATTGCAGCATGCAGTGCAGTCTCCCCCATGTGGCGCAACCTCCGCATTCTGTTTCCCATGAGAGCTCCCCCCACAGTTCCTTTATTCATTTAAAACCAGATCATATTCCAACCAGGTACCAGGAAATGTAAAGTCACAACCACTATCAAACCACTTTTACACCCTGCCCTTATTGCAATCCTGTAAATTTTGGTCTTTTAAATATCAATTCATAAATAAAAGATCTTTATGTCATGATTATGCACCGATCGGCCATAAGCTTAATGAGCACTGACAGGTGAAGTGAATAACACTGATTATCTGGTTATCATGGCTCCTGTCAGTGGGTGGAATATATCAGGCAGCAAGTGAACATTTTGTCCTCAAGTTGATGTGTTAGAAGCAGGAAAAATGGGCAGCGTGAGGATTTGAGCAGCTTTGACAAGGGCCACATTGTGATGGCTAGATGACTGGATCAGAGCATCTCCCAACCTGCAGCTCTTGTTCCTGGTCTGCAGTGCACTGGAGACAGGGTCATGGGTGGCCAAGGCTCACTGATGCACGTGGGGAGTGAAGGAGTAAAGTGGGAATGCCTGCAAAGGGGAGACTCATGGGTACCCATGGGGCCCATTTTAATTCAGATATCCTGAGGTCAGAGGTCAAGGTCTTTGAAAATGGCCATGCCTGTTTTTCCATTGCAGCCCTCTACTCCGTGGAGTGCGGGGGCTAGGACGATGGCGGCGCCACCAGAGCCATCCTCTCTCGACACACCACTACTAAGGATATCTGTGTGTTTGATCACAAAGCAGTTTTATTCATTGCGATTTTATCCCAACTACCTTTTAATCACACCATACCAGTCTGCTGCCAGGTTTTTTTTTCACTGTCTGCCACAAAGTTTTCTGAGCTTTTAACTGCTGCTTCTGTAACTGCCTTTAATCCACATTTTAACACAGGGGAGCTGGTCTCCCTTTTTAATCAAACCTGTCACACTGTCCTGAACTCTGTTGCCACCTACAAAGACAAAAAGTCAAATAGAACACTGGAGCCTGGGCTAAACAAATCCACTCAGGAATTAAAGACTGCAGGAAAGAGGATGAATATGTGTGTTTTATGACATCTGTAAAGTTTCTTCTTGTCCCTACAGCGTGCTGTTTGAATGCTGTCTGCAGAGTTTGACTCTAGAAGGATGTTTTCACATTCATCTGCTGAAAGTGGAAGGTTTCTCTGTGCTCATTGAAAAACTATTTTTCGTGGAAAAAACTTTGAACTATTGTCTGTCTAGTTGTATTATGTGTTAAGACGTGTCTGGAGGGGATCTTTAGATTTAGCAAACCACTCTAATTCTGAATCAACCACATACCCTGAGTCTCACTAAGAGTGGACTTGGTCCCCTGTGTGAAGCCTGCTGCCAGAAATGTGGGATTTCTATTTTTTTTTAACACAGATTAAAAAAGTAGTAGTCAAATTAAAACCAGATTATGCAGAATCAAAACAATGCTCTTATACTCTGACCTGAAAACGTCATTCATGCACCTATCTTCTCTAGACTACATTACTGTAACTCCCTCTTTCTGGCACAAACCAAGAGTCAATCTTGCCTGACTCCCTGCTCAATTTTTATTTGATTTTAGGGGGGTGGATTCCTGGTCTCAAGCCCTGAATGTTTGAAAAGCCCTGGATCCTTAAGCCTTTTAAAAGTCCAGTGTGTAGGATTTAGTGGTATCTAGCGGTGTAGTTACAGACTGCAACTGCCTCACTTCACCCTCCCCTTTCAAGCACGAAAGAGACACTACGGTGGCCATGAAATGAGCAAAAAATGTGAGCAGCTCTATCTAGAGCCAGAATTTGGTTTCCCATTGTGATTTACTATAGAAACATGGGCCATGTTGAAACACGGCAGTTCAACATGGCTCTCTCCATGGAAGACAACCAGCAGTGTCTGTAAATAAAAATGTCTCATTCTGGTAACAAGAGCACGATTCTTATATGAAAACTTACCTATGAATATTATATTCCAATTCCGACAACAGATCCTCCTAAATGTTACACACTGGACCTTTAATGTAACTTCAACTTTGTATCTCTCTGACTGGACCAGAAAATCAATGGAGCAAATGTTCTATTACAGTGGAAATTGTCATAGAGGGTTGCTGTCTTTTGTGTCCCTGTGTCTACCTATGTTATGTAACCTAAAAAAACAATAACTTCATTGTTCAGATCATTTTTGCCTCTTTTTAGGTGGCAGGAGTGAAAATGAATCATTTTCAATGTTTGTTGTGTTTTGGTTTGGCTCTACAGGAGGATTTTTTTCCTGGGCTGATATAATGTTTTTCCCAAATTACGTACAGAATTTAGGCATTCTAGGGCGCATGGTAGCTTATCTGGTAGCACCTAGGCTAAGCCCCGAATTATTATGTCCTGGCACCGCCCCTGCTTAGATCCTCAGGTGGGGCCCTTCTGGACGTTCTAAAGTCAAGGGTTAAATCTAATGGTGGCCGTGCTTTCACCATCAGGGCCCCTTGGCTTTGGAAGGACCTGCCTGAGGAGATAAGGCTCATAGAATCAGTGACTTTTTTTTAATCACTTCTGAAAGGCCATTCTTATAGACCTGCTTTTATGTGACATTGTTTACTGCCTAAAGGTTTATAGGTTTACAGAGCCTATAGGTTTGACCAGTGAAGGACGGTGCCTGTTTACCTCCATATGAACATATCATTGATCTATACATATAAAGACACATATATCACAGGCTCTGTGCCATTTTCTGCATACAGTTAAATTACTTTTTAGTTTTTTGAATTTGAATCCAAACTGATTCTTCCCAGGCACACAAGTTTTCTCTGATGGGGACTGAGAGATTCAAGCGTTCATCCATTGATTTTTTTCCTCCTCTCATTCTTTGGACAGCTGGAACCTCAATCTGAACAGTTCTCATTTGCAATCGATCAGTGCCGAGATTGCTCATCCCCATCAACCTCTGCAACTCAGAAATACAGAGGTAAGAGAGGCTCTCATACCACAACTTGAACTAAAGTGTTACTCATATATGCTGTCAATACCTTGCTTGGACACACCCTGCCAACAAAATGGACAGTTTGGAAATGATGGCCAAATTTGAAGGTATCTTATTTGTAGCTGTAATAATGAACTAACATCAGTAAAGCAGACTAAACTGAACTAAAGCATATACATGGGTAATCTACCTAGAATGACCTTGTACGTAAATATATACCAGTGCTGCATCCTGTGCACAGCAAGTGAAGACCATCTGACTAGAGCGCACAACTAGTGATGAGTCCTGTAGTTTGAAAAAAACTTCAAGCTTATCTGCACACAGGAGTGTGCGTGTGAGGTGGTAGGGTGTATGGGGAAGTTTTCAATCTGCTGGTTGAACGTCATGTAATCTCACACATGAATTTCCTATGTTCGGCTATTTTTGACCGGGAACACCACAGATACGTACAGTTTGAACAAACCATGAAAAATCAATGAAAGTGCTCATCACTAATGTTATATGTTTAAATTCCTGGTATGGAGGCGTCAACACGTTCTCATACCAACTCGTCAAATATGGCAGTTTGGCATGTGCAGGGCTCCGAGGTCAAGTTAGCAACAATTAATATACAAGGTCTGGTTGGACTTATACAATACTAAAGTTTGCTGAGAAACATTTAACATTTTATGACTTTTAAAAAGGCAGAAACCTAGGACAGATCCTCCGGCTCTAGGTGGGTGGTTGTCTGTCTCAACCAGTTGGGGTGAGAGAGAGAGAGAGAGAGAGAGAGAGAGAGAGCGAGAGACAGACAGACAGACAGACAGACAGGTGCACAGCAACAACAGTATTGGCAATGGCAATCTAGCAGGACCATAGCAGGAGGCTCCTCCAGGATCGATAAGAACCTGCGAGACGAGAAAGCACAAGAACTCCAGGGAAGAAGTGAAGTTAGTAACATGCATTAATGGGACATGAATGAGTGCAGAAAGAGAGAGGAAGGGAGGAGCTCAGTGCACCATTGGAAATCCCCCGATAGTCTAGGCCTATAGCAGCATAACTAAGGGATGGTTCAGGACTCACCTGATCCAGCCCTAACTATAAGCTTTATCAAAGAGGAATGTCTTAAGCCTACTCTTGAATGTGGTGAGGGTGTCTGCCTCCCGAACCACAACTGGAAGCTGGTTCCACAGGAGAGGAGCTTGGTAACTGAAGGCTCTGGCTCCTGTTCTACTTTTAGAGACTATAGAAACCACAAGTAGCCCAGCATTCAGAGAACGTAGTGTTCTAGTGGGGTAATAGGGTACTATTAGCTCTTTAAGATATGAAGGGGCCTGACCATGAAGAGCTTTATAGGTGAGGAGGAGGATTTTAAATTCTATTCTACATTTTACAGGGAGCCAATGCAGAGAAGCTAGTTCAGGAGAGATGTGATCTCTTTTTCTAGCTCCTGTCAGTACTCATGCTGCAGCGTTCTGAATTAATTGGAGCGTTTTAATGGACTTATTGGGGCAACCTGATAATAAAGAGTTGCAGTAATCCAGCCTTGAAGTAACAAATGCATGGATTAGTTTTTCTGCATCTGTCTGTGATAGTATGTGTCTATTTTTTGTAATATTACGTAAATGAAAGAAGGCAGTCCTAGAGGTCTGCTTTATGTGGGAGTTAAATGACAAATCCTGATAGAAAGATAACTCCAAGATTCCTGACAGTGGTGCTAGAGGCCAAGTTAATGCCATCTAGAGTAACTATATCTTTAGACAGTGAGTCTCTAAGGTTTTTGGGGCCAAGAACAAGAATTTCGTTTTTTTCTGAGTTTAACATCAGAAAATTGCAGGTCATCCAGGATTTTATGTCTTTAAGACATGTTTGTAATTTAGATAATTGATTAATTTCATCGGGCTTGATTGATAGATATAACTGCGTATCATCTGCATAACAGTGAAAGTTAATGGAGTGATTCCTAATAATGTTGCCTAAAGGGAGCATATATAAAGTAAATAGTATTGGTCCAAGTACAGAACCTTGTGGAACTCCATGACTAACTGTAGTATTTATTGAAGATTCATCGTTAACATGTACAAACTGTGAGAGATCTGATAAATATGACTTAAACCAGCTTAGTGCGGTTCCTTTAATGCCAATTTGATGCTCAAGTCTCTGTAAAAGAATATCATGGTCAATGGTGTCAAATGCAGCACTAAGATCTAATAATACAAGTACAGAGACAAGTCCATTGTCAGAAGCAATCAGAAGGTCATTATTAACTTTAACCAGAGCTGTCTCTGTGCTGTGATGAACTCTAAATCCTGACTGAAAATCCTCAAATAAACTATTGTTATGTAGAAAGTCACACAACTCTTTGGCGACTACTTTCTCCAGAATCTTAGAGAGGAAGGGGAGGTTAGAAATCGGTCTATAGTTGGCTAAAACCCCTGGGTCAAGAGTGGGCTTTTTAAGAAGGGGTTTAATTACAGCTACTTTAAAGGACTGTGGTACATATCCTGATAATAAAGAAAGATTAATCATATCCAGTAAAGAAGTGCCAATTAAGGGAACAACTTCTTTAAGCAGCCTAGTTGGGATCGGGTCTAATAGACAGGTTGATGGCTTCGATGAAGAAATGATTGAAGTTAACTGATGAAGATCGATAGCAGAATATATATCTAAGTTTACATTAGCAAAAGTCCCTGAACTTGGAGAGCCACTGATAACTGTTGATGGCAGTTGGTGATTAATTTTCTCTCTAATAGTAATAATTTTATTATAGAAGAAACTCATGAAGTCATTGCTACTTAAGTTTATGGGGATATGTGGCTCAATAGAGTTGTGACTCTCTGTCAGCCTGGCTACAGTGCTGAAGAGGAACCTAGGGTTATTCTTATTTTCTTCTGTTAGTGCTGAATAATAGGCTCCTCTGGCATTACGGAGGGCCTTTCTATAAGTTTTAAGATTATCTTGCCAAATTGAGCGATATTCTGATAATTTGGAAGAGCGCCATTTCCTTTCAGATTTCCTAGCTATTTGTTTTAACTGGCGGGTTTGGTGGTTGTACCACGGTGCTAGTCTCCATCCGATCCATTGTGGCACTTGACCATAAAGCTCTGTAAAGCCGAGGGGAGCAGCAAATTCAGGTGATATTTCTTTGCAGGTTCATCATTATGAGCGACCCCCTTAACATTGTAACATTAATTGCCAATTAATCTGGCTGATTATCTGGCATTTGATATAATTGGCATCAACCGATGTCTGTGCTCACTAACTGGAACTATCATGAAATGTTTACAAGTTTCACCTAAATGACAGCAAATGTAATCTATTATTATATGTATAGAATAATGCAGTTGAATGACATTGCTTCTGACAAACTGTACCCCACTCTCTCTTAAATACCATCATGTCCTGAAATCTACAGCATAACCCATTTAGAGACTATTGGATTAGAAAAAATGGTTTTGAAATACATTACCTACCCTAGCTTTAATAAATGTTACTGGCTAAGAAAACCATGTATATCAGATTGTAATGTGCATGGAATAATGGAATTATGCCTGACTTCTGTTTGATTTGATATCAGCCTTATATATCAGCTATTGGCTGGCCTACATTTGTCCTTGAAGAACCCATATCTGACCCTTGAGACCCCCTGTATTTTTCATTCTGGAAACCTTTTTGTGTACTTGATGTGTAGTTAAATGCAGGTATACAAGAACTCCTAATGCCCCTAATGGGCAAAAAGTCAGAGGCAATAAAAACAACATGTACAGTGCACTGTTAGTGAACTGCCTGACTGTACATTATTGTTGCCTTTGATGAAAGAGGTTGTAACCACACCTGGAGTGGGTTATATTTGTTGAATTGTTGGTAAACAGTGGGCTGGGTAGGAGATGGCCTCTGTTCCTTCCATGGGGGTCTGGAGACAGCAGGCCGAGCAGATGGATGTTGAGGCAGGACAGATCTGCAGAGGGTCAGCTGGTCAAACACCCTGCTGTTCCACCATGTCACACACACAAAGTGTGAACCCCCACCCACAGCCTTCATCCTGCTACATCACTCTGCAGAATATTAACCTCACACACCATATTTATCCCCTGTGCTTACAGCTCTACCTGAAAGAATAGTATCAGTAATGCTACATGTTTCTGTACATTTAGTTAAAATTGCATATGCTTCTACACTGCTAACCTGTTTCCAAAGGATGTTGTAGTGTTAGTGCTAGTTCTATTCAGGTTCTTTTAGTACTTTCCAGAAAGCAGTTGGTTTTAATTTATTCCACTACAGTGAGAGACTCCAGATACAGTCATTTGGCAAAAAGACTTCAGCTTACTGCTGATTCCTTCATTTTGATGGTCTTAACAGACAAGTAATTGAACCTGTTTCTAGTCAGTGCTGATTGTTTTAATATAGTTCTTTTTTTTAAGTTATTTTTTTGGCTTTTATTGCCTTTATTTGATAGTGACAGCCGAAAACAGACAGGAAAGGGAAGCAGAGAGAGAGGGGATGACATGCAGCAAAGGGCCACAGGTCGAATTTGAACCCTGGCCGCACTGGGGTTGTCAGCTCTACTACTGGGCGCCTAACCTAGTTTGTGTGTAAAAAAACGTCTCTCTTTTTCAGGATTGTTCGGCTCTCTGAAAAAAAATATTATACATCCAGTGTGTAGGACTTAGTGTCATCTAGCAGTGTAGTTGTAGACTGCAACTCTCTCGCTTCACCCATACCTTTCAAGCTCGAAGGAGAAACAACGTTGGAGGTGAAATGTGCAAAAAACATGAACAGCCCCAGAACCAATGTTTGGTTTGTCCACTCTGGGCTACTGTAAAAACACAGCTGTTCAACATGGCGTACTCTGAAGAGGAGGACCTGCTTCCTCTGTAGATAAAAACGCCTCATTCTAAGGTAACAAAAACACAAAGATTCCTGTTTTCAAGTGATTATACACTAATGAAAACACAGCTATGAATATTATTTTCCATTACTGACAATAGATCCTTCTAAATGTTACACACTTAACATTAATTTAAGATAATCAAGTATGAACCTATCCTGACAACACCCATTGGCTCTAAGTTTTGACTTGTCTACTGCAGGAGTGGCTGTAATTGTGGCTTCCCTGGTCACACAAGTTCTCATATTACAGATAAACAGTAAAGCAAAATATGTTTCTGAAACAATTTTAACAGTATTTTGATTCGTATTTGATCAGCATGGCCTAGTTTGAGAGTGGGGATTGTAATTGGATCATAATTTACTAAATAAACATCATGCTGTATGGAAGAATACTTGAAACTCAAGATTGAGACCATAAACTCTTCAAGAAACTGGCTTCTTTTTTGCAGCCAATAGGAGCTGCCTCCTGCTGACCATTAGAAAGAATGCAGGTTTAAGACACTTCCCCAGTGGCTTCACTTCACAGACCTGAAAGCTGTGTCCACTAGAGAAACGCTCTGTCATCTGCTTCCATCATGTTTACAAAGCCACTGTGGACGGTTGTATGCTCAGTGACATATGGATTCAAGGAGCATTATAGAGTAGCAATTAATCTGCATTAATCATTTGGACATGTCATATGTCAAACATGTTTTTGATCTCTTTTCCCTAGACACTCATTGATGAACTTTACAGTCATTGAAGTGTGTCATGTTGAATGTGCCAAAGGTTGCGTGCCCTTCTCAGGATTAACCATGTTCAGATCACTCACTGTAATCCTTGAACCTATGCATTCATTAGGAACTGTCGGACCAAGGCCACATTAATGGCCAAAACAAGTTCTACTCATGCAATCTGTCTAAAATATGTTACTGATTTTGGTCAGTTACGGCAAAATATGATTTTCATGGTTATTTTCTTTTACCTGGTTTGTAGAATGAAGTTAGAATTACCTTTTCAGTGACTCCACAAAGCTCCACAGAGAGATAAAATGAGACATCAGTGTGCTGTTTATGATCTGGGAGTCTTACTGGGACACTGAAATCACCATCTGCTGGTAGTGAAAGTTTATTCCCTCTGTGCACATGGTGCAGGCTTGCCACTGAGGCCCCAGCAGTCAACGTCCCTCAGCGGTGTGTAATATGATGAACGGTGTGCCTCCCTGCTTTCTAAAACACCCTCTCTGCTATGCAGCGGGGGGAGAAAATGCAGCGTCAGGGCATTTCCACTAAGCACTGCCACTGTCCCTGACATCAGGGATCCTGGAAACACTCTCCAGCAGAAAATGCCCACATCACCCCATGTTAGATTGATTTTAATGATTTATTAAATAAGGGTGCATGTGTAAATGTTTGTGTTTCAGGTTGATAGTATTGATTGTATCCTGCTAACACACAATATATGTAGCTTGTGTATAGATGAAGAATAAGGGCCTTTCAGCCTTTGTTGGCATATTCTCAGTAATTTCACGTACAGTGAACTAATATTTGTCCTCTGCATTTTGACCCATCCTGTACATTAGGAGCAGTGGGCAGCTGTGGCCGCAACTTGGGGTTCAGTGTTTTGCTGAAGGACACTTGGACCTGCTCTCTACCTACTGAACCACAGCCGCTGTTTAGTTTTGTAAAGTAAAACTCACCTGGAAGAAAACATAAATGCTTTTAATCTTATTTAGAACATAGGGTAGTGATGCACTTCATCTTACAACAATCATTACAACAACAATCACTCCAAATGATTCTGACAACAAAAAAGATGTAAGTAAAGTAACTTAGAATTAGAATTATCCTGGAAAATCTTTTTTCCCCTGCATGTTTCACAGATGAACATTTTTTTCTGCTGAAAACCTATATATGGTTACTGTTGTTGATTGTCCAAATCTTAACAAAGTATTGGAATTCTACATATTTTGCTAAAAAAACTGCATAGCGACCAGCCTCTACTGGTTAAAACCCGGCTATTGCAATGGAATTTTGCTGCTGGCTTATCTGGAAGCAGGTGACACTCACCAACCAACCCCTGCTTCTAAGGGGAGGGTGAGGCGAGCTGGTTGCATCTCACCGCTAGATAGCCAGGATCACCAGTTTTTCTTCTCCCTGGCTTCCATAGTAATGTAATTGCTGCCAATGTTTTTCCATTCAGGGAAGTGTGTGTGTTCTCTGACCACACAGAAGTCATAAGGAGGAGGTCAGAGTGGATGGTGCGTCTTCAAAGTGTGGGACTAGGGTCACATCCTGAGTCGCACATGTAGTCAGGTTTAGGCTATGCCTTTTTCAGTATTTAATCTAATCATTATTTTTGCCTAATCTGCATCATGTGCCTTGAGTTGCTTAAACATAGTCTAACCAAATAATTTTAAGATGATTAAGTTGCCATAAGTTGATATTGTCAGGAATATATTGTCAGTAGATGCTTTCAGTATAAACATTTTGTGACCTTGCAATTTATAAAAAAAAGTCCTCATTGTGTTGATAAAAAAGCAATCTAGGTTGCAATACGTTTTTTTTTTCTTCTCAGAACCGATTTGCTGTTGCAAATGAGTAGTTTACACACACAATAAAAGACAGGGATTAAAGAACTTAAGTCCCTTTTGAGTTGAGGTCAGTCTCAGTCACATAAAAACAGATATGCTCCTCACACAAGGTCAGTGCTTGTGTTCCTAACAGGCCACAACTGTGGTATCCCTTGGAGTTTTTGACTGCCACTACTTAATGTTGTATCGGGTCATAGTTTAATTTGTATCGCACATTCCCCCAGACAAATAAAAAAAAAATACAATTCAATATTTTCTATGTTATTCTAATATTCATTTAATGATATTTTTCTATGTGGGTAACATTAAGGGACTGCAAACTTTTAATTGTACAACCTTGTATTGTATAATGATTTGTACATTTCCTTGACTGATTAGTTGGCTAGCAAGCATTCATAACATAAACATAATCATGCACAAGAAGAGAGTCATCACTTACCTGTGAAGAGCAGACGCCATGTCGAGGCTGTCCTTCTGTCAGCTGTTGGATGTCCATCCACGTGTTTGTAATCACAGAATGCACAGGTGTAACGCTATGTGATCACATTAAATCATACCTTCAAATCTACTCTTATGTGAAATGAAAGGAGACATCTGATTTATGAGTCCCTTTTGAAAAAGATACAATTGTGAATCCTGTACACATTCATTTAATATCATAATTTCTATAGACCCATCTGATTCCATATAGTTAAGCTGTTTGTAAGTTAATTAATTCTGTAGGTAACTTTGTGCCAATGATGGTCTTTTAAACGATATCTAGAGTATGTGTTGTTGTCAGGTCACATGACCTCCTCTAAATGTGGATGTATGTACCAAACTTTGAGAAATGTATAGTAGTATAGTCGTAGTATTTACTATAGCCAGCAATAGCAACTGGTAGTTCAAGGCCCAAAGTGGAAAAGGATTGGACTGCGCCAGACTGGTTTGTTGCACAGAACCATCTTGGATCTGGGAAGCCGTTGTTGAGAAACTGTTTGGAAAAGGTCAGACACTTAAATACAGGAAACAAAAATACAGGTGATTGGATAAACAAATGAATCAAAGGCAAACTTAAACCAATCAGATCAATGAACCATATCATGTATTCTTCCTGGAACCATTTAGGAGAAGAGAGAAGCATCTTTTCCATGGAGAAAAACTTGTTCATTTATTGCCAATAGTGCATTTAGTAGAGATGACTTGTCAGTAAAACAATGCTGTGTATGTGCAGCCTATGCAAACTAATTTCTTGGAAATATAAAATTCCTTCTAGTACATGATTTGTACACCAGATGCCAAGTGTCAAATCACCGCTTTATAAGTTGCTGCAGCTTGAATCACTGGAGCATTTTTTATCATTTAGCAATAGCGGCAAAAATGCATTTACTCATATGGAAATGCCCCAGATTATGACTTAAATTCCAGCATGGATTTAGAGTTTTGAGATATTTGACACATGCTCATGTCACACTCACTGACTGCCAGCTTTCTCTGCCATTTGGCTGCCTGAATAGATTATTTGGCAGAAAATACAACCTGGTGACATAAGCTTCATTTGAGAAAAGGTCATGCAAAAAAGACAGCACTCCCCGAGACTCAAGTACTACTCCACTCCTATTTACCTGGCATTTACTGCTGGCAATGTATTCTGAGTCATGTTTAAATATCAAGCACCTCTTGTAAATATTCATGACGATTGCCCATACCAACGGGACAAGAGTATGCTCAGGAACGTCTAATGAATAACTGAAGCCTCATGAATAATGAACAGCTTTCCCCCCCCCACTGCTTCAGTTTCAGGTAGGCTGTACAGGCAGCGTCATCCTCTTTGTTGCTGTGATAATGCACAGTTCCATTGGCCGCGGCAGAGAGACGCCTCTGACCTGAAGAATAGTCCCTCCACTTTGCCTCTGCTACGTTAATGACTCTGTTTGACCGCTCTCTCCTGTACATGAATTGCTGGAGGATTAGCTGCCTCATTCTCCCTCTGTGGCCCCTATTGCTGCCAATTTTAATGGCCGCTCTTTGCTCGTCAGATAGATGTGGGCTCACCGAGGGGGAACAGGATTACCTTTGCTTCAGGAGGGTGTTTATGGATAAAAGCTCCGACTGCTCACTTCACTCCCTTTATCTGTGTAGATGCTGGCAGACAGACACATTTCTCAGGCTTTAAAGTCATAACTACTTGGTTATCCTTTCATGTGTTACTGATCAATCACATCAGGATGTTTTTTTAAATCCAAATCGGCAGACATTCTAATCCATCCATTTGTTTTTCTAAAAAAACACCCAGTAATTCTCGCTGGGTACTGTAGCATTTTCTACACTATAGTCTCTGTTGGGGGATGGTAAGACAGCTGTCGATATCTCTCCCTCTGGAGCTGGCAGACAGGCGAAGTCTCTCTAATGAAAAAGACATGGCTGCTATCCCATCAGCTTGCAAGTGGCAATGTTAGAACCCAGGCAGTCATATAAACAGCATCTCTCCACAGCTTTTAGAATCAGAACCACAATCCTGAATCCTTGTTCACAACTTACTCGCTTTATTTACTTTATGCACTTTTATATACACTGGAGATCAAAATTGAAGAACAATTTAGGAACACTTGATTTTTTCAGAAATAATGTAATCTTCATTTCTCAACATTTAAAGGATTTTTTTGTTGTAGCTATACGATGCTAGAACAGTGTTTTACAAAATAACCATGGCACCTTTCAATTTCAATGTTTTCACTATCAAGGAAGTGCTCTACCCGTTTTGCTGTGTGACGGGAGGCATTGTCCTGCATGAAAATTGCTGGCTGATTGGGGGATGAATGCAGGGAAGGAACCATGTTGTCGAAGAAGGTTCTGATAGACATTTGTATTCATTCTGCCATGTAGCTGTATAAGAGGCCCAACTCCTGCTGCAGAAAGCATTCCCCAAACCATGACACCTCCTCATCCACCTTTCATTGACTTCTTTACACACTTTGGGTTCAGTCTTTCCCTAGTTTGACGACGAACATATTGTTTCCCATTGGACCAAATAAATTAAACTTGCTTTCATCATTAAAGTGAAATTTGGACCAGTTCTCCTCTGTCCACACAACATGCTCCTCAGCAAAGCTTAGTCTAGCCTTTTGATTCTTTCTGCCAATGAAAGGTTTGGTCTCTGCAGAGTGGACTTTCAGTCCAAATGCTCTTAAACATATGTATGACAAGACAGATCCTCACTCTGTTCAGCATTGAACTGGTGAGCAATTCCAGCTGCAGCGTTGAACCCATTGCCCGCTGAGATTCTCTGCATTATCCTGTCCTCTCTTGCATTTGTCTTTTGTGGATGACCAGCCTTCTTGGGTGACTTGAATGATTTTGTGACATTGTAAAGATGCAATATTCTAGAAATCACAGATTTGGAATGACCAACTATTCTTGCTATGCCTTCATCAGGACAACCTGCTGCCAGAGGGTTTCAGTCACTTTAGATCGGCTCACCATCTTGCAAAGTCAGTGAAAACTGTAAAGTTAGCCTGCAAGTTAAATAGGGTTAGTCAGATAATGAAGGAAATTACTACCAGGTGCCATTTTTACACCAATAACTGAGAGGTATCTGAAAGTGTTCTCTTATTTTGACCAGTGTTCTTTTTCAAATATCTCATTTAAGTTTTTTATACTGTGCTTCAAAACATATGTAACTCATGAAATATGCTTAAAATACTGCTCTTTTACTCCTGTTTCGATAATTTTAAATAGGACTACACAGAGCCTTGACATTTAGCAAATTGTAGATTGTTCTCTAATTTTGATCTCCAGCGTACATTTTCATATTTATAAATACCTTAGACTATAAGGACCAGGGTGTAGGGTTATGTGACATACTACATTACATAACCAACTGAATACAGCTCACCTTCCAAATGTGTAGGAGAAACTATCGTGGCTGTGAAATGTACCACTTTCCACGGAAGGCAACCTGTGGTGTCTGATAAAAACTGCTCATTCTAAGGTAACAAAAACATGATTGATGTGCTTATACGCTAATGAAAACACATTTATGATATGATGATATAATTTCTGACAATAGATACTCCTAAATGTTACACACTGGATCTTTAATTAATCAGTTCATTAAAAGGGAACACCTTTGTATTCTATTGTAAAATAGGAACTAGATTATGAAAAATAATAATAATTACATATTTAAAGAGTCTTTTTATCTCCCTTACAATGAGCCAACTTTGGCCTGCAGGCCCCACTTTGGGCAGCCCTGCTGTATCAGTTTACATGAGTTCCTATTTTCCTATTGGTATAGAACAGTTTGCAACTACAGCTTAGTACAGTAAATACTTTATTAAAGGTTATATATATATGAAATTTAGAACATTAATATAGCATCAAACAACTATTATCTATGTAAAGATACAGTGGAGTCATGGTGTCACACTCACTCTGCCTGTATTGCTATTGTAGCCTCTCTGTGGTTTGTTCACATAGCTGGGCTGCTATGCTAAGCTGAGCAGTGCAACTGAAAACTGCTGTTTTTATCATCTACGTTGGTGAATTAATTGATAGGTGAGGTAAATTTACAATTTTTGTCTATAGAAAGATAGATAGATAGATATACTTTATTGATCCCAAGCTGGGAATAGCTGTGATAATAATATTAAATGGTAGATGGACTGCACTTACTATATAGTGCCTTCCTAGTCTTTGGACCACTCAATGCGCTGTACACTACATGCCACACTCAACCCATTCACACACATTCATTCACTGATGGTAGTGGCTGGTGTCAACTGCTCACCAGAATGGAAACTAATCATTCATACACACTCATACACCGATGCACAGCATCAGGAGCAATTTGGGGTTCAGTATCTTGCTCAAGGACACTTTGACATGCAGCGAGAGGAGTTGGGGATCGAACCACCAACCTTCTGATTAGTGGACGACCCGCTCTACCTATGAGCTACTATTACAGCTGCTTCTGGTTTAACAAAAGGTCTATCTCTGTAGGGATCCTTTATCAAATCAAACTTTTGAAGCATCATTTGTCCCCAAGAATTAATGTTAGCTTGCGTCCATTGCAGCCATTTTCACAAATATTTTTACACCTAACTCAGTGAATTAAGGGTTTATTTCAACCAAACCAGTGATGGTGAAAAATTAATGGACAGTTGTTTTATGTTATTTCTGTCCCACTGTCTAGATGCTCCAGTGCAACATCCAGTGGCAAGTGAATTTTGTATATATAACCCTACAAGAAACTGGCTTTACAAATAAAATGTCTTTGATATTACCATAAATTCTTTGTAATCCCTCCTGTAGACTTTGCTCAGAGCAAACAAGGGAACTTTGCCCTTTAACCCTTGATACAGAACTGAAACATGGCAGGTAAGATTATCTATTGTCAGCACAGCGCACCATGATTCAGTGATAAGTGAATAAATATATGATAAATGTAAGCGTGAGTGTTAACGTATGCACTGAATGTTGGATATCAAAGCACAGTGTGTTAGGATCTGCATTAGAATGACACATTCAGATGAGGTTTCCTTTTATCATATCTACAAAAAATGTTACAGATTTCGTATCCTATCCAGACTGTCTATAAGTATGAGGTTTAAAGAAACTACTAAAAGTACTAAAAAAACTGCACCCAATTTCTCCTTTTCCCCCTCTGTGACAAAACTGTTTTATTACTTTATATATGAACAGATGTGGCACCATAATGCTGCTTAAAAGCATCAGACTAACTTAATGTTTATGAGAGAAGCACCTGAGCAGCAAAGTGCTGACCTAGTGAAACGAATAAACATGACTGTATTTGTGTACAACAAAAGAGGTTTGGGCTGAGAAGCTGCAGGTTCAGTAGTTTTCATTCCTCATGGACATGAAAGAGTCTTGTGAAACATTTATTTTCTTCTGCAAGGCATTTGGAACGGTTAGTGCTGGCAGGTGTGATTATGTTGGTTCCCATCAGACACACACAGACACACAGAGAAAAGACAGTATGCTTCCAGTGATGGCAGATGTGTGACTGGAGATGGAGTGAGGATCTGGTAGCTGAGTGAAGGGCTTTAAAGCTTGGTGTCTTTCTCTTGTCACCTTTAAATCAGAAGCTCTCACAACACCAGCCTGTTGTCTGAAAACAACAATGGCTTTGTTCACAGCAGAGGACCATCAGTTCTCTTTTGCTTCTTAGACGCTGTAGGGAAGAAGAGGGAGAACGCACTCGGGTGCATTCATAAAGTTACATCCTTTGGACTTTCTTGGAAAATCCGACCTGCATTCATACTAACCATCCCTAGCTATTGTAACGTCACCCTTTCATCTGTGGCGTACTGTTTTGAAACCTATGGTCGACACCATGTCGTTTCTTTGCAGCCAGCAGAGTTGAGCTGCTCTCATTGGCTGTGCAGTTTCAACTTGTCCATAGCAGGAAACAATGGCGGCTTGCCGGTTTCACACATAATCTTGCATTCCAGATAAACAGTGCACTAAAATATGTTTGTGAAAAGATTTAAATAGGCAATGCAGTAACTTGAATCTTGATTCATATTTGATCAGCACTGCCTAGTTTCATAGTTTAATCTGAGTTTGGTGCGTTGAGCTGGACAGACTCACTAAGAATGTTAGTCTAAATGGGACCATAAGTTACTAAATGAACATCAGGCTTTATGGAAGATTGAAACTACAAATTGAGGCCATAAACTCATCAGAAAACTGTTTACTGAAATCATAAATCAAGTGGGAAGTTGGGTCAGTTTTCCAAAAGACTCAATACTATCAGACTTTTTAAGCAGCTAATGGAGCTTCCCCCTGCTGGCCATTACGTACAATGCCATTTGAAGACACTTCCACATTGGCTTAATTTCACAGTCCAGGAAGTTCTGTCCATTATATATTCATACATATATTCAATGATCCCTACATAGGAACACATATAAATCAGTCTACAGGCAACCGAGAAAGTTAGGGAAGGTCTAATTTTTTAAGTTACATTACAACCCAATTTGGTAATGAACCTGAATTAAATAAATGTACAGTGGTGTTAATATTGACATGTATGCAAAATCTGCATTTCATGGGTTTCATGGGCGCATTTTATTGATTTCATGGGGAATCTGACCTGGTGACAGGTATTAAGAATAACTATATAGAAAAAGCCAATCTCGCTGATGGTCTTGTTTGTTTATGTAGGTCATATATAGGCAGCAGTATTGCACTGAGACTGTTTATAACCAGTTAAAAGCTCACCCATCTGCAATGTTACAATGCTGTTTCCACAGTAAAGCGGTGTTCGCCCTGACATTAGCCCTGTATGAAAAAAAAAAGCCCCCTTTATCATTTCAATACGGCCACAGGGTTGACGCAACAAGGGGGCCAATGCAGACTATAGCTTTCCTAGTCCCAAGCAACGTTATATGGTAAGAGAAAGGTTTGCAAGCACACAACTTCCTCATGCCACTGCTATGTCACTGCCCTGAGGTTTTACTTTCTAATTGTTTCCATACCGTTTTAGCAACGAAAACCAAGATAAAGACCCCAGTCTCTATTGAACGTTTGATTTGCGAGTCTAAGCAGCAGCAATTTATGGACACTCTTCTTTTAAGATGAAGTGTATGCTATTTCTGAAAAGTGACATAGTATGCATCATCATGCTGGTCACTGATTTCAAACATTAGATGTGCATCACACAAGGGAAAACCGCTACACTGCAGTGTGAACACGGCCGTAGAGAGCCTCAGCTCTGCATGTCACACCTGGTCATGGTGCGGACAGAGTGGGAAATTAGCTGATCTCTCTTCACTGAGCAGTAGCATGGCTGGACTGTTCAGCAGGATGCATGCAGTGGGTAGATGCAGTGGCATGAGCCCATTTGTTCAAATTACTTATTGCACCTACTTTTAAACAATCATGAAATCACTGTTACATGGAATTCAGTGTTATGTCAGACAGTTTGATGATGTGTTAGTTAGCCATACAGGAAAGAAAGTGCTTTGTCATGAAGTATTAATATCTTTCTGTGTGAATACCATACATTTAGGATGTCACATACAAGCTTTGTGTTCTATATAACAAGACAATCATGCCTACCGAGGCAGAACAAGAGTAAACTAGCAATGTTGCTACTATTTATACCCAGAGCATATAGTGAAAAACAAAACCTTGATTAGATGTTTTTCCCTAATTCCCCTGTCCTGGCAGACAGGTGTGCACTGCCAGAATAACTTCTGGGAGAGCCGCTAGGGCAATCTATCCTTGGTTCTGAAGGGAAATGCATTCAGCCCAGCCGCATATCTAATAGAAGCAGCCACGACACTATTGCTTATTAAGACAAATAAGCCCCAGTGCCAGAGTAAAGGTGCAGAGGAGCCTTAATGTGATGCTGTTATTAGGAGGCAAGAGAACTGAGCTACTTGCTCCACTCCACACCACATCCAATAAAGTTGCTCTACTCTGATCTGAAGGGAATAGATATATCTGTCACTATGCTGTGTATTGCTTGTTCTAAATCCTGCTAATTACTGTCTCACACACTTGCTGCCTGAAAAAGGGAGTGAACAAGAGAGGAATACAGCAACTTTAGTGAGGCAGGTCTATTGTTAGTATAAAGCTCTGCTAGAGTCCTCTGGAGGTTGAATCATTTAGTAGGCTACACACAAAGTGTTGGACAGAATGAACAACATCTTGACAGATTTGTTATATTTATAGGATTAAGGCCCTGTTAAATTCTAATTAGTCAAATGAATTCCTTTGTGCCATTGCCTCCTTACCCTTCTTAAGTCACTTCCCTTTTTGCTCTGTGCTCCAATAACTGCTGAGCAAGCCCCGGTCAGAACCTCAACTTTCTCCTTTCCTGTACTTAGATATGCTATGTTTAAAAGACAACCACATTTTGAAGATGGTTACAAGATAAAAGCCACACACACACACACACACACACACACACACACACACACACACACACACACATATATGTATATGTATATGTATATGTATATAAATACTAGCTAGCTAGCTAGCTAGTATTTTAATCAATCTGCATAAATTATTTGCTAGCTAGTTACATCTGAAAGCTAATGTTAGTGAAATGCTAGCTGAACTAGCTAGCTAATTTACATCCATTACACATGGAAGTTAATTCTTTTAATTTCTTTCTACTAGAACCAGCATGAACTGTTTTAGCAGTTTGAGCTACAGTAGCTGGCCACACAGTACCACACAGGCCAGCCTTCACTCCCCACATGCATCAGTGAACCTTGGCCCCCCATGGCCCTGTCTCTGGCTCACTGCTTTTCCTTCCTTGGAGCACTTCTGATAGGTACTGACCTCTGCAGACCGGGAACACCCCATAAGAAATGTAGTTTTGGAGATGCTCTGACGTCGTCTAGCCATCACAATGTGGCCCTGGTCAAAGTTGCTCAAATCCTCTATCCGCTTCTAACACATCAACTTTGAGGACAAAATGTTCACTTGCTGCCTAATATATCCCACACACTGACAGGAGCCATGATAACCAGATAATCAGTGTCACAATAGTTGTTGAGACATTTCATATGTCAAAAAGTCAGGGGATCATCAAAGTCAGGGATTCATCTGCTGGGAGCCAGGAATTTTACGTCAGTTATTGTGATAGTTAATTTAAACTGGGAACAGCATTGGGTCATTGGGTGTGCAAAAGATGAAAGCATTAGGAATGTCCAAAAAGAAAAGGTTCATCCTCTGGGAAGCATAAATGTATTCTGACCCATAGATTGTAATGTTTTTGGTGTGAGAATCTGGTCTGGTTGTGGTACTATAAGACAGAGGTCACCAAAAACACAGGGATACAAACAAAACCGACCAGCTGCCCCACTGAGACAAGGTGGCAGCTTGTGATTCGATATGTAGAACAGACATGTAAAGGGTTTTGCTTTTGCATCAAAAGGGAAATCTGATCATCTTTGATTGCCAAAGATGTTATGTAAATGCACATTAAAACTGCATTAGGCAAAATTTCTTCAACCTCAATAAAAAGTCCAGCCATTCTCTCAGCCTAAATTGCTAATTTTCACAGACAAGCATGCTGACTATTTTAGACTGGTGACAATCTCAGCCATATAAATGAAATGATGAATTGAAACTTGAACTGAGCTGTAGAAGTCATCTTGCACACCACATATTAAGACGAAGGCATCTGATGTCACTTCTTGATTTCAAAATCCTCCAAACTGGCTTTCCTTGTGCTCTCTTTGAGACCTGTGTGCTTCTGCTTCAAGCTTTAATAGAAATGTCATTATATTTGTATGTCAAAATGGTTTGTTCAGCTGCAGTAAAAAGTAACATTTTCCTAAATTCTTTAATATAAGCACAAGGTTTTTCTCTCTCTTCATGCTAGATGAATGGATATTTCACTAGGACATGAAGTGCTCTGGTATTTCACTGAGCTGTTGGAAAAGCTCAGACAGTGACTGACTCTGATTGGCAGACTCCACAGTAGGGAGGAAATTAAGCCGTAGGTAGCATAGGTGGGTTTAAGCTGAGAGAAAGACACAGAGAGAGTATTTGAAGTGAAGCCTGAAGCCCCAGTTACTATTCCACTGACCCACATAAGACAGAAACTGATGGTCCCACTTTGTCCAGCATATTTAGTGAGGTGTGCCAGTAAAGAATTAGATCAGTGATTTTACAGTTATGTATGACATTTAAAGGATCTGTGTGTAACATTTTCATTAGTATATAATAACCTGAATATAAGAATGATTGCATTTTTGTTCCCTTAGAATGGGCCGTTTTTATCTACAGATGCCATGGATCACCTTCCATGGAGTCTGCCATGTTGAACCACCATGTTTCTACAGTAGCCCAGAAGGAACAAACCAAGCCCTGGCTGTAGATAGGGCCTATCACGTGTCATCAAATACAGACACGAGTGGTGTTAGGGGTTGCAATCTGTCAAAATGTCACTAAATCCTAGACACTGTTCCTGTTATCTATGTAAAGGTACAGTAGAGTCATGGTGTCACACTCCCTCTGCCTCTCCCCACAGTCAGCCAACTCAGGGTGCTCAGGTTGGATGTGGACCCAAAAGTCTGTCAAACCTTTCTCTCTGAAAGTTGTCTTACGTGCCCCATCAGATGTGATGTCCACAAAGCCTGTCTCGGTGGAAGCTTGGAACTGACCTGTTCGATGTGTGTTTTGTCCCCAAATGGATTTCTGATCCACTCAAAGCCTGGTTCTAGCTCTGGAAAATACCTTCCCAACTGAGAATGAAGGCCCTGCAAATGTTTCTTGCAGGCTGCAACTGTGTCGCCATCAATGTGGGAAAACAATCAGACTCCTGGTGATTGAGACGGGTACACCACAATTCCATCGTGACACTTGCAGCTTTAATTTTGTCCTGGACATTGAAGACGGTGACGGCTTTTCCTAAATTCAAAGTGTTGAGAGTGCTGAAAACATCAGCCAGGTATGCCAATTTTGCCACCCACTGGAAACCATGCAGTCTGTCATACAGTTCATCAGTATGATGCAGGAATAACTTGACCTCGTCACGCAGTTCAAATAGACTATTAGATTTAAATATTACTATAGACTAGGCCATTGCGCGCACACGAGTTGCCAGTCCCTTCTGTTTTCCAGTCATTGCAGTCTGTGCAAATGCCAACATATCTTGTCCAGTCGAGGTTATTCTTCATTATGAAATTATTGAGTGAGTCAAAAATTGCCTCTCCTGTGGTGTTGCAAAAAAGAAAATCATCATGTACTCCACCAACATAAATGTACCTTACAAAACACAACAGATTTATCTCATTCCCAATGTCAGTTGACTCGCCCAATTGTAGTGAGAAAAATGGGCTTTGGCGTAAACGTGTCTTAGCTGATCTTCAACATTGTCAGCCATATATGTTATTCGCCGCTGGACTGTCACTGGACAGAGGAACCCTGTTAATTTGATCGCTTGCTTTCCCCCCAAACAATATGTTAGCCATGACCTTCGCAGCTGGTTTGATTAAATTCTCACCTATTTAATGAGGTTTTCCGCTATTGCGATCAACAGGGATACCCTGTATGAAGCCTCTGTAGCTTTCACAGGGCTCCTTCGCCATGTGTTTCTTAAGTTCATCAAGTTTTCTCACAAAAAATCCAGTAGGTTTCATAGCACAAAACACAATGTGGGTTTTGATCCTCCCAAAAAATCCAAAATTGATGTAGTCGCTGTGGTATTTTCGTTTTACTTTAGCACTGGATTTTCTATGTTCTTACCGAGTTTCACTTTGAGGGATTTTGTTTGACGGCTAACCATCTTCCCAGGACTCAATGCTAGCTGAAGCACTTGTTGCTGTTGAACCACTCCCATCAAGGCGACGCATCTTGCCTGTTGTGTCAGACATTTCATTTGGTTTTCTTTTAATTGACCCTGTCTTAAGCCACCGATCCATGATCTTTACAGTTAGTCAATGGTTAACGTTAATCGTAAAACAGCAGTGTCGAAAAACACCGCTGTTTTACAATGGTTAATGTTAATCATAAAACAGCAGCGTCAAAAAATGGTTACAAACGGCCAGCTACATTGCTAAAGTCCGACAACACCGCCAATTTTATTAATAATGTTTGACTGTACTTACTAACTGGCTTCATTTAGAAAACAATACATACGTGGTACTCCCAAATAAAATCTGTAGTCGCTTGCAGACAGTTTGAGAAACAGTTTTAATTTAAAACATAATATTTTCCAATCAAGTCACGGACCACTAGGGGTCGCTAGCGGACCACAGGTTGTCCGCAGACCACTCTTTAAGAGTGACTGGTCTAATCTGTCTCCCTTTGGTTTCTGTTTCTTCTCTTCCTAATAAAACTCCTGTGCCATTGGTCAGTGTGGTCACCTCTTCAAACTTGTGTCTGCTGCAGCATTTTTATGTCAAGGATTTCATTGGCCCGGTGGGCTCTGTCTCTTCAGCCCAATTGGTCAACATGGGCGGGGCCTTGGGGCAGTGCTTCACAGCACTTCTGTGTGTTCCTGGCGACTGGCTACAAAAAATCAAGATGAAGGGTTTGGATGTTAATCAAATTGTTCTCAGTAGGGAATTATGATTTTAACAGAAGCAGATTACACAGTGTTATACATACTTAAATTCAAGTAAAATGATAGGCTTGAAAAGAAGCAAAAACAACAAAAGACTTAATTACAAGTAACGTGAGCAATTAGTAATTAGGTATATACACAAATAGAAACACAATATAAAGTGTGTCATATATTGACAGTCGTTTTGGGATCAATATAATCCAACTGTAAACTAAACTAAACTGTATTCTCTCAAACTCAAACTTTAACTCACTTAAAATAAGTGCTGGTTGGTGCATCAGATATACTGTATGCAAATTAAACACATACTCATAACACTGTTAACCAATTTGCACCCAAAGACTATATTTAGTATGATATGGAAAAATACCATAACATTTGCTCTGATTGGTCTAATGTCTTGAAATTTGGTACAGACATACTAGTAGTATCTGTAACATCAATTGTTAGGATTTTTGAAAAATTAGGAAAACTATTATTAACATTATTAAATGTTTTCCATATGATTTTGCTAATTTTTATTGCTTAATTCTATCATTGAAAGAAAAAACAGTAGTCCCATGTGTCCAAAGACTAACTATAGTATGATAAGAAAAACTTACTTTTCATTGAAATTAAAAATTTCATTTGCAAGCACAAATGGGTTAATTCACAGTCTATCGTGTGTGTCTTTTGGTCTATGTCTATTCCTGACAAAACAGCATAGGCGGCATCATGGAGGGGCTTGAGGGTGCTATAGCTATCCCTAGGATTGCCATAGCACAGCCTTAGAACCCCCAACAAATATCTGCGGCCTATTTATATTAGTGTGAATACTATCATTCATAATTTGAAAAATGAATAAATACATGAATAAATCAAACCAATCTTTTTTTAGATGTAAAAACACATGCTGTGTTGATCTGTTGATCTGATTGGGTCAATGGGTGCAGGACACATTTAACTTCTGACTTTACTTCCACTTCCTGTTAGCCAGAGTGCATGCATCTGGAGGATGATGCACAAGTTCTGAGTTATCTCTCTGCAATGTTTATTCATCTAATATTAGGTCTGTGGTACTGAGTGCTGTTGATTCATTAGTGGAGGTGTGTGTAACTGGCAGCATGAGTTTGTGACCTTAAAATCTGAAGCTGAAATGTGAACTTTGTGAACACTGCTTGTGTGCGAGCTCCATCCATAGAGCTGACCTATTTTGACTTGTATTTAACTCTAATAACATCATAACTGTTGCGGAACTCTGGGTACTGCATATGTGTGCAAGTGTAGACCTATGTGTGTCAGGGAAGTTGTGGCAGAAGTTAATCTATGGCAACTGTCACATTAAAGCCTAACATTTCAGAGCACCTCACTGAAAGGTCGAGCAACACCATAGCACCAGCATAAGAAAGTCTTTGCTAATCGTTAAGGCATCGCTAAGGTGCTGTAAATTTTATGTTAATTTAAGATTTATAAAGCACAGATCACTGGAATATGGATATGGGCCGATAGTGTCCGTATCCAGAAGATTACAGACATAAAACTTTGACAGATATTATTTATTTATTTGTATTTTTTATATGATATGATATGATATGATATGATACACAGATCTGGATACACTTCTATAAACTTGGATACCATTGGAGCTTTCCAACTTCATGTGCTTTTAGTCCAGTGGATGTGTAAGTTATGGGCATCTTAGAACCTGCAGTCTTCACGTATAAATCTAACCACTTTTATGAATAAGGCCCCGGTCTAACATTAAATAACAACTAAATCTTAAATTTTAAAAGTTTTAAATATTTGCTTATGCTATTAAAGGTTTGTTTACATCAGAAATATTTGTAATAAGCATTTATCGTTGGTATCAAATGCATAATATCTGATCTCTAACTCAAGCTCTTCAGTGACTGTATGTTTGTAAATAGACCTCACATGTATGTGGTCAAAAAGTCTGCTCCTTTAATGTGATGAGTAATGCCCGTGCATGACTTGTCTTTTACATACAGATTGTTTAATCTATGAATAGCTTTACTGCCGTGAGGCAAAGGTATTTGATTCACAGCAAATATGTTGCGACGATTCAACACTGTGTTTCTGAGTTGGAGACTTTCTCCTGCATCGATGTAGTGAGTCAACTCTCAGTGAGGTGAGCAGCAGCTGCAAGGCTGGACACACATTGGAGGGATGTGGAGGACCTTGGCTGCAAAATCTTCAGAACCCCAAGCTGGGATCAGCCGCCCAGAGGCCTTCATTGAGTTTTACGTAGCCAGAGGTGCAGCAGCAGGAAAACATTTCTGACATCTGAGCAGTGCATTCAACAATTCTACATTAATCCCCAAAAGGCCACTGTCTGTATACTCATGTACAGTTCATTAGTGTTTCTTCTCCTTAATGCAGATTTAGCTATTTCCAGAAAGCGAACATGTTAATGAGCAGGTCACTGTATGGCTAAACTCTGTAAAAGACTGATTTAAACACTTCATTTCCATTGTGCTGTCTTTTAATGTTTTTTCCTTTCACAAGAATTCAAGCCAACACATAATAAATATGCAATGTTAGAGATAAAACGCAGTGTGTGTATCGTTTGCGTAATTACCTCATTGTAATGGCAATCCTTAGAGGCAGTTTATAGGTTATTAATCATCAGATCACTCACTGAGACATTCATCATGTCTAATAATCATTTGATTGAACGTCCAGTGAGTAACATTTAATAGGATCTATTGGCAGTATGTAATATAATATTCATAGGTATGAATGTAATGTTTTCATTATATGCATAATCATAATGGGCGGCTGTGGCTGAGGAGGTAAAGCGTGTTGTTGGTCCAATCCCCGGCTTCTCCCTGCTGCTTGTCGAAGTATCCTTGAGAAAGATACTGAACCCCAAATTGCTCCAGATGTCATCGGTGTGTGAATGTGAATGCATGAGTTAGTTTCTGTTCGATGGGCTTTGCCATTGCTGTGTGAATGTGTGTGAAAAGGCTTTGAGTGGTCAGAAGACTAGAAAGGTGCTATACAGTACAGTCTATTTACCAATTAATGGTGTGTAATCACCATAGACTGTATAATGAAAAATGGTCGTAGTCTCTGTGACATCACCCATAGATTTCTAAAGAGATGTTGTGAAGCTCAGTGTGGTCGGCTCCCAGCTAATCCAAAAATGGGCAAAGAGCGTGGGTTGAGCTGAGGCGGGCTGAATGAAGCCTGCTTTCTGAAAACAGCAGCCTGTGACGGCACCTACCTGTCATTCAAAGTGGCCATGCCCTTAATTATGCATAACTTTAAGCCTTAATATAATTTAAAGAGGTGAGTTAAAAAAATACAACCCCTTTAAAGTGTTCATGAAAGGGGAAATCAGCTATAGAGACCATGATTGTCCTTTGTACTAGGCTATAAACATGTTTATTTCTGCTGTAAAGTTGGGCATTTTGATATGGGATCTTATGGAGATTGACTCACTGCTGGAGCCAGTCTCAAGTGGCCGTTAGAGGAACTGCAAGTTTTCTTTACTTCCTTATTGGCATAATTTTGCAAGCAAGTTCAAAATACATCGCTTCATATTCAGATGAAAATAAGAATCGTTGTGTTCCTGTTACCTCATAGTGAGCCAATTTTATCCACGGGGGATGGGGCCACCTATCAAAAACGGCCATGTTTCTACAGTAGCCCAGAACGGACAAACTAAATGTTAAATGGTAAATGGACTGTACTTATATAGCGCCTTTCTAGTCTTTGGACCACTCAATGCGCTGTACACTACATGCCACACTCACCCCATTCACACACATTCATACACTGATGGCAGTGGCTGCCATGCAAGGTGCAAACTGCTCACCAGAACGGAGACTAAGCATTAACACACACTCATACACCGATGCACAGCATCAGGAGCAATTTGGGGTTCATTATCTTGCTCAAGGACACTTCGCCATGCAGCGAGAGGAGCTGGGGTTCAAACCACCAACCTTCCGATTAGTGGACGACCCGCTCTACCTCTTCATGGAGAGCCTTCACCTCTACTACAGCCGCCCTAAACACTGGCTCTAGAGTGTTTAAATCTTTTGTGCATTTTGCAGCTACTGTATTTTCTCCATCATGCTTGGAAGGGTGAAGCAAGGGAGTTGCAATCTACACCTAGACCACTAGATGGCACTAAATCCCACACACTGGTCCTAAACTATCTATGTACTATCTATCCTATATACTGCTGTGCCTGGTTACAGGTACAAAGCTGTAATTTGACAATAGCTGTTGGAGGTGTTTAGCTTTGTCTGACTGAGTTTCAATGTGCGCACACAGTAACACAAAATGCCATACCTCCAGTTTTGGACTTGTCATCATGTCATTTAATGTTTGACAATTTTATGTTTTAAGGTAAGAATTTGACTCTTTGCATTAGGTTTTGCCCATTTAAACTCACATATCTATGGCATCATGCCATGTGTAATCGCAATCAGCAATTTTACACACTGGCCAACATTAGAAACTGTAACACATCTCTAAACCCAGACACTCATCACATCAGTGTCTCCCTCCCGTGGAGCCTCTCTGATGCAGGCAGATACATGGCTATAATAGTGGATTGTATCTGTTTTGTTCCGTATTTCTTAAATATTTAAGTCCGAGCAAGCAGTGTGTCATTTATTTAGCAGCCTGAAACAAATTTCATTATTTATATTCCAGACCATTAGTTTTTTTTTGTTTTGTGAGATATTTCACTGGACTAATCTAAAAGGATCTGAAGTATATACATTTATCTACAAAGTCCTGATGTGTTTTTCTAAAAGGCTCACTAAAGGGAAATTAGCTGCATAAAAAAATGACTTTGTCTTCAGTAAACTCCATGGTTCTGAAAGTAAGTTAAAAAATGAATTCACTTATTTTGTATTGTCCAGTTCAGAGTTTTGGTTGCCTTATCTTATCTGAGTCTGAGGATAAATCAGGGGTGCCCAAACAATTTTCCATTTGGAGGGCCAAAACTGAAATTTAATGGTGGGCCACAGGCCAAAAGCAAACACCTACTGTATTGCATTGCATTGTGTCTTTCAAATATCATGCACTAAGGTCATTCTAGCCTTCTGGCTCTAAAAGTCATTCTTAACAAAACTGTTCTTGTACCAGGCTTACATTGTGTTTTGTAGTGAATATCGTATCGTAAGATTTTGTTTTGTGATATTGTATCTATTCTCAAAAACACTATTGATTTTGGTGTTTCAAACCCACAGCCACTAGATAGTAGGGCTGTAAACTCAGATTTTATGCATATGGTGATGAGTTCTTTATACTATTACAGTTTTCCTAATCTCTAAAATCTCAATATATTGCCTTACTGCAATTTATCACAATATATTGAATGATAACCCCTGTACTGTGATAGGTATCATATTGCCAGATTCTTGCCAATTCTACCTGAAATACTTCATATTGAGAGCTCTAATTATATTATTATTATTATAATACTATTATTATCTGTTTTTGTACACACACACACACACACACACACACACACACACACACACACACACAGAATGTACACAATATGAAATGTGTTTGTGAAAATCCCAACCAGCTCGTATTTTGTAGCTGCTGGAAAGAAATGGTGGAAAGTTTGGTGTTAACTGACTAGTTCAGAGTCTGAGCTTCCACTTTTAAGCTTTGTAAGATACTTGAATTTCTGGGAGAGTTAAAGGACTCCAGGGATTTATTATTGCACTTATATAAGTTGGGGGATTTGCAAAAGACAGATTAAAAAATAGAATGGGGGCTGATATATGCTGACTGAGGTGTTGATTGAACTGTATGATCATTCTGGAGGCTGCAGGTATTGGGTTATGAAAGGTGTTCCTATTATTTTTTCCACTTTGTTTATATCAAATAAGGTAGGCTAAATAATAGAAACATTTCTTTGTGTACCGCAGTACAGTTCAACAGTATAAACTTCAGCCTTCAAAATGATCTAGTTGAGTCAATGAAAACTGAACAATATAACCTTCATAAAGGGAGGATTTAGTTTGAACACCTAATAAACTGTACCAAATGTCCCAAATAAACTGACCACTTTGTGTATATAATATAAAACTGAAAGGGACTGTTATGTATAATGAGTGCTTTTACTTTCTATACTTAAGTATATTTAGATGATTCTTTATTTCTGTTAAAGTCCAGTGTTGAATTCAGGACTTTAGCTTGTGTTTTTACAGTACGGTTTTACTACTTAAAGCTCCCCTCCAGTCTAAAATCAGTGTTTCTCCTTGTTTCTACAGTGTGCTTTTTGAATGCTGTCGGTGCAGAGTTTGACTCTTGAATGATGTTTTCATATTTATCTGCTGAAAGTGGAAAGTTTCTCTGAGCTCATTGAACATCTGATTTTTAAGGGGCGGGGCTTACCAGCATGGTTTGTGACATCACAAATAGTTAGGAAGTCAGTCCTGGTCCAGTATGCAACTTTTACAGTGTGATGTAGAAACTTGAAGCCACCAGTGCACATCCACTGAGAATGGACTTTACAGTGAAGTAGGAGACATCTTGTGTCCAGCAGGAAAACTTTAGAAATTTGCATATTCAGAGATTCTTCATTTTTCATGAGGTAGAAGGAGGAAATTACTTTTTAAGGATTTTAATGTGGGAATGATACTTTTTTGTGGACAAAAACATATCAGACACACATTATTTTTCCAAGTAGATTTGTTTGTATATATGTATTAAAGGACCAGTGTGTCGCATTTAGTGGCACCAATGAAAACCCCTTGACTAAACAAAGAGCGAAGGAGAAACTACAATGGCCGCAAAACTTGTGAAAAACACTACAGGCCCTATCTAGAGTCAGTGTGGTTTGTCCGTGGGCTACTGTAGAAACATGGTGGTTCAACATGTCTGTCTCCGGTTCTGTAGATAAAAATGTCTTATTCTAAGGTAACAAAAACACAACAATTCCTATATTCAGGTGATTATACACTAATGAAAACATAGCTATGAATATTATTTTCCATTTCTGACAATAGATCCTCCTAATTGTTACACACTGGACCCTTAATACATGTCTGTATAGGATCTTTAAGTATGTTTAGGTGATGTGTTACTCCGACTTAGGTGCAGTATTAAATGCAGGGCTTTTACTTGTAATTTTACAATGTGGGTGTACTTCTTTTACTCAAAGCATAGCTGCTGAAATGATTGGAATCGATGGCTGCATGAAAAAATATGAAAAAAAAAAATCGTGAATATTCAACGATGTGAGTCAATGAAAACACACTTCTAGTGCTTGAGAGCAAATCATGATGCAATTCTACAGTTTACAGTTTAGTACGTCCCAAACTTTGAGCTTCATTGGCTCTCCGTGTGTTCCATTGGCCAACGCTAGGAGCTGTCCGTGGTGCTGAAAGCACGGCGGCGGCGCTGCCCTGAAGAGGAGGCTCCCAGCACAGAGCACAGAGCACGGTGCGGGGCAGCGGCGGCAGCAGCTCTACAGTCTCCAGCCTTCAGCCTTCACTCAGTGGACTCAGTACGCACAGCCAGTACAGTCTGTAGTGGCGGACCGAAACTAAAAAAGACCTCGTCTCTTGTCAGCGAGCGCATTCAGACAGAGAACCCGGGCTGAAGTGACGAGAGGAGCGCTCAGAGGAAAAGTGTTGATCCCAAGGACGTTCACTAGGAAAAGCTCGAGAAGCGCAAAGCGGGGGACAAAACGCGATGAATGCGATCAGAGATTATTTCCCTCTCCTGCTTGTTCTGGCGGCGGTGGTGACGGATACGGGCGCTAAAGGTAAGAATTGTCCAAAAGATGTTTACTCCCTTTTTTTTTAATCCCCCCCGTGGTTAATGAGGAGCTTTTTAGCCCACGACCTCCTGAATTAGGTGTTTTTCTTCTTGTGGATTTGTGTGTTATTTTCGCCCGGGAACCTTTCCGCTTTCACGATTTTCTTTTGTCAGTCCCTCCATGTGCTCACACGGCTCACTGCTTTCCCCCGGAAAAACACACTCCTTAATGCAATGAACACTAACAGGGATGTGCTGTTTTCTTAATTTTTTTAGGCTGTGTTTTTCCTCATTCCGGTCACACAGCACGCATCCTCAACGCCTTATAAAGTTATCAGTCAAAACACCGTTTCTAGAACAGAAATCACAGACTAATTACAGTTCAAACTTCTGATGTGATTCCTCTGTAGCTTTATTATCCCTCAAGTTTTCAATTTTCAAGAGGGGAAAAAAGGAAAGTCAAGCAGGCGAACAGGCTGATAAAAATGTCATTTTCCAGCCTTGGTAAAAAAAAAAAGAAGTGCTCCAAATGAATGCAGCCTATCTCGTGGTGCTCTTGTCACAATAGTGGAATGGTTGATAGTGCTTTTTTTTTTTTTTTTTTGCAGCCTCCCTGCATTATTCATATCCCCTGACAAAACAGAGAAGGCTACACAACATAAGCAATGTCAGAGAGTTGTCTCTCTGGATGGTTGCAGCAATCTGAACAATAAACATTTTCTTCTTACCTCGCACTTTATATTAGGTCCTAAATATGATTTATTATGAAATCAATTCTGTGCATTAAAAACTATCATCTAAATATCACACACACACTCTTTGTGTTGGATGGATGTCAAGAAATAAACTTGTCAAGGGAAGAAGTTATCTGAAGACAGTCATCTTTTAATTGGATGTGTTTGTGGAAATGCAGCTGACTCCACAACCTTGGTAATTCAGGTTGTGATGGATGCTTACGCCTTGTGTTTGCGTTTGCATAATCACATCTCAGAGAATGTGTCGACTGGCTTTGTGCGTTCAGGTCTGTAGGCTGGCTGCTCACATGCCAGCGAGCGTGTGCACAAAGCAGACGATTAACGGTGACATAGATGGATTGAGCTGCTCGCTCTGCTTGGTCAGAATACTTAAAGTTTTTCTTACGCTGGGTGGTGAGTTTCAAATGCAAGATCAACAGTTCCTCGCTCACTTATTAGCTCAGTGATGAGGCCATATTGTGCCTTCACACACACAAAACCCTCACAGTTCACACACAAACGAGGTCCTCACTTATTTGTACACTTAAATAGCTGTATCCTAAATCCATTCTATGTACTAATTCTGTTCAGTATGTACACTAAAACTGAACTGTATTGTTAATGAGCACTGCTGACCCACAATGCAATGCAAAAGTGAAATGGAAAGGCTACTCACAGCAGGTAAAAACGTTAGTACTGAACTGGTGGGTCCTGTGGCGCCCGGTAGCCACAGCAGACCAGGTTCTATTAAAACCTGTGGCCCTTTGCTGCATGTAGTCCCCTCTCGCTCTCTCTTCCTGTCTGTCTTCACCTGTTCTATCAAATAAAAGCCCCCAAAATATAAAGAAGAATGGTGGTGCCATTCTGAAGATCCTGTTCCCTCATTTCTTTTGGTATGAAACAGAAAAATATGTTGACTTCTTGTACTTCACAGCAGAACACTATGAAAATGAGTACTGTATGTAGTACTTTATTTAGTATACAATTAGTATGTAGTTTATAATCAGGCTGAGATGTGGGATGATCAGTAAATAAATCGATGCTTTCATTTTTGCTGTCACAATAGAGGCAGATGGTAAAAACACAGACACAAGTAAAACATTCAACATCTTTTGTTAAATTCTTGCATTTAATTCCATTTTGATATTTATTTTTGCGATCACTTCATTGTACACCTCTGACACAAAACACCAGCACGGAGACGAAAAATCAATGCCACTTTTGACACCCGTTTTAAAGCTTTTATAAGCTGGTAATAAAAATGCTTTATAGGGCATTATAATGTATCAATAAGAACAACTTTTGGGTTGGCAGGTTGTGAGAGAACCTCTCTTGCCGGTGGGTCATTAATAGTCAGGTCAGGACAATTTGCTGTCCTGGAACGGGCTTCTCATCAGGACATCAGGATTGGACAACCTTTTTCAGGTCAGAGGTCAAACAGTCCATTGCAGAGCTCGTCCCGATGGAGTAAAGAGCCAAAAAGACAAAGCAAGTGATTCAGTGGAGGATAAACAGCAGCCACAACCTGACAACCCTGAAATAGTTTTTTACTAAAGGATGTTTGAGCTTTGGAACAGTTTTTGCTTGCTGTAATCATTCCTCCTGTTCACACTGGAGATTCCTCTATAATGTGCCTCCTGTGTAAGTGATGGGAGTAAAAATGCATTCTAAATTGTTATGAAGCTAATATGATAAAGCATATATCTTCAAAAGTTATAGTTTATTTAGTATAAAGTTTCCCTCTTTGTGTTACTACGTGTCCAAAGAGGGAATTGACCTCCAAAGCATTAATTTGAGTTAATAACCATTAAAGCATCTGTTAGTTACAACTTATAAACCCTTTACACCTCTGTAAAATGTGAGGGTTACTGGAAAGTGGCACCCAAAATTTTATATTTCTCCAAACTAAATAACAATAACATTAGTTCTGTTAACATGGAGCCTAGTTTTCTGATTTTAATTGATTAAAAGCCCAAACATAACAACAATGCATATCAACACCTCAATCAGAATAAACAGGCCTAAACCAGTTGCAGAGGTGTAGTTTAAACCCTTTTCATAAATGTATCAAAAGAAAAATTGTGCCATTACTTCCTGACTGTGTTCTGTGCATGCCGTCTGTCTGCGTGAGGACATAAAAGCTTCAAAGCTAAACTTCTGCATAGAGTTTGTTACTGATACAACAACATATTTGACAGTACCTGAAATGAGCTAATACAGCTACCGAATACCGACACTTCTGATTTTGTCCACTTTTTATTGCGTACCGCTACCTCCCGGTGAACTGAGATATAACTTTTAACCCTAAACTCTTGTATTACGCAAAATTTTTTCCCCTGCCCTATTCTGCCTCTTATTGGCTGGTATTCGTTGCCTTTGTTGGTTTGGTTGATTAGGTTTAAGACACGAGGAGTGAGATGGTTAGGGTTAGAAAATAATACCAGGGCAGAGCTAATCAAGGGCAGGTTAAGGGCGGAATATGGGTGGGGAAAAACTGCAGCCCTGCATAACACACACCTAGCTTAACATGGAGAAAATGACACTGAAAATGTCCATTTAATAATGTATAAAAACATAAAAACAACAACCCAAAAAGATGTAGGGTTAAGTATGGTTAGGGTTGTGCTGAATTAAGGTATTGGCACCTTTTTCATCCAGTTGGATTAGGTTTAGGGTCAGGATTAGGATAAACTGAAGTGTTGAACAAATTATGACAAATTACATAGAACACGTGTTAAAGAGTTATTACTGAATGGGTTGGTGCTCAATGCATGACATATTCATAACTTTTACGTGCGTCACACTGCTGTTTGAATAAATGCCGTATTAGATCACATCCTATTAGACAACTGAGCCGAAATCTTAAATCTAAATGATTTCATTCTGAATTTTGAGCTTCAAAGTAACCACGGCTGTAGATGTCTCCTGTCTTCTAAGGTTTGTGCACGTATAAAAACACATAACCATTCTCCTTACCCCTAATGCTATGAAGTCAAATGAGGTTGTTTTCCACACTGTTTGAATTCCTTATTGAAGATATACACTGAGTGAAACATTCTGTTGCCCTGTTGCTGTGTGTTTATAGCCGCACCAGTACATCCAATTGAAATATTCTCTCTGCCCTGTCTATTGTTTTAGACACATTTCCACATAACTCAACCTGACATGTTTGGTATCAGTGGAAACTTTTGGATCCTGAAGGGAATGAAAGAAATTCTATGGGCTTGAACAATGCTTCATAATGCTACATAACTTGTAACAATCTACCTGCCAGTGGGTGTGACATGCTTGTAGAAATGTAACCAGCTAGGGTACTTTTGGGTCCCAGCTTCACACACCTCCACTCCAGCAGAATATTCTAAAGCATTTATCACTTTTTCATGTTTTGTGCATGTGCAGTAGGCCTTCTCTCCGTTCATCCATCATCAGCAGATTAATCAGCGTTATGAGATGCTATTCTTGCTCTAATAGACAAGTATCACCCAAAGCAAGTGATACTTCACATTAGCAATGGCCATCCTTCACCCTGCCCCCTGATTAGCCTGTAATCAGCAGTGCCAGGACCCTGCAGCCTCTTCGTCTGGCCGCTACCTCTCCTAACGAAACAGATTCAGGGCTCCACGCTGTCGCTGTGGCACGAAGCAGTGAGTTCTTTGAGAGCCTTGCTCGCATTAAAACAAAACAAGTGTGAAATGTGTATCTTTGGGGAAGCAGAACGGCAGAGGTCATGGCTGGCTTCAGGGGCGATGGTCTGTGGATGACCTCCACCTCTGAACTCTCTGGAAGGCAGTTTCCCTGCAGGGATCTGTAACATAGTGTTCTGCTTCATCCCAGTTTTTACAAATCACAAATACTTCATGTATGGCCATCTTCCAAAGCATGTCATAGTGTGTCAGATTTGGAATGTCTTTCTACTTTGTTTCCATTCATGTTGCTATGGTGTGAAAATCAGTTTGTACAGACAGCAACCTTGCAGTGGCCTGTCTGTTAACAAGCATTTCAAATGAATTTGCATTTACAACAACAGTATGTCAGCACACATAAAAGCAGACATGATGTTCTCTGCGATGGAACTCAAATTTACATTTTCTGATTTTTATACTTAATTCAAGTTATACAGTGAAATGAGTGGTAATCAGTGGTTAGGTAGAAGGTAGGAAAACATACTTTGTAAAATTGTTGTGACAAGTTGAGCTGCTCTCTTTGGCTGTGAAGACGACTCGTCCGTAGCAGGAAACAGTGGGTCGCCTGAGGTGAGAAATACTCAACACAGTAACAGAATCTTGATCCTTATTTGATCAGCACTGCTTAGTTTGACAGTTTGATCTGAGTTTGGTGCGTTGAGCTGGACGGACTCACTGAGAATGACTTTTCAGTCACAAGGTAGCCCCGGAAGTACCCTGCTATATCTTCTATTTTACTCTAAATCCGTCCATAATTTACTAAATGAACATCATGCTGTATGGAAGACAACTAGAGATTGAGACCATAAACTAATCATCAGTCATTTCTATTAGTATAGTTGTTGGGCACCTTTGTCTCTGTCTCTGTCCTTCTCTCTTGTTTCTTCATAAGACTCAATACTATCTGACTCTTGCAACCAATGGAGCTGCCACATGCTGGAAATGAGAAAGAACGCAGGTTTATGACACTTTGGACCGCCAGGAGGAAGAGGACAGTGGTGCCGTTATTAGTGTCCCATGTGAAACCAAAAGTCAACGTTGACTTATTTTAACTTACGTACGAATGTTATCTTACTAACGTATGTAACAATAGCCTCCTTAGCTAACATACTAACATACTTACATTTTCCTAAAAGATCATAGTTTGGTTTGAAACCATGGGATAGTTTTGGTGCCTAAATGTAACCAAACTACAACCATTTCACAATGGAAGGACGCATGTCTGGTCTAATGAAGGTCCGGTATGCCTGTTGCTGGTACTCTGCAACAGCAGTCACTTATTTAGTCGTTAAGGTATAAGAATGTATAGTTAATATGTGTTCATATTATTGAAGAACAACACTAATATTTTAAACCACCTCAGCCTGTATACAAGTGATACAGCAGCACTTGTAAGCATTGCTAATGTACTCGCTATCAGAGTGAAGGAGTGTCTCCAGTCTGCAGTAAATCACTGTGCACAGTCAGTAGTGAGGTGACAATATTGCCGTTTCAGCTTTAGGCCAGTTTTAGCTCGGAGCTCAGATCCATGAGCGATCAGTCCTGCTTCTCCTTAATAGTTTACCCATAGCTGCTACACTCACTGCTGATTGCTGCTGTGTTATTCATCAGCTTGTCTTCATCAGTCTGTGCTGTCTGACAGCAGGCCCTGTGCGACACGGCGAGTTATGGTGGACTTGAAATAGAACCTGTTTTGATGATGTCCCTGAGGTTTTGGGGTCAGGCATTCTGTCCCTTTTCCTTCAGATTACTGCCCAGATAAATACATTGGCCCTGGCTGACCCAGAGCAAGTGATGCCCCGGAGTCCCACCCCCAGGGCCTTCTTGCATTGCCACTGCCTGTCATCATTGTCAGTGCTCTGCTGGGAGAGCTGCCTCAAACTAATGGCTGCTGCAAGGCTCACTGGGCTAAAGGGGCTTTATTTTAGGCCAACAACAGCAGCAATTCAGTACACCAAACACACACACACACAGCCTTCAGATTCCAAAGGCACGGGATACTCAGTGCCAAAGTAAGGAATGCAATCTCACACAACCTAAACACGCACATTTATTTGTCTCTGTGTTAAAACACTGTTTCTCTTTTTATTTGTCCCCACACTGCCAAAGCCTTCCAAATTCTAAATTCTTATGTGATAATTTTTCTCTGAGAGGAAGCAGTATGTTCTTGAGTTCCACATATGGGTTTTTAAAGCGTGCGATGTGGGAGGTTTTTGTCAAGACTAACGCCTGAACACCAACTCCAGTCTGCAATTTCGTTGAATTTTTGAATTTTGACAGTTTTGTAGATTTTTAAAGCATGGCCATATTAACCCACATTGTGTCCCAGGGGAAAAAGTGAACTTAGCCCCCTTCCCCATTTTTCAGTCCATGCATTATGTATGTATTCATTAGTAATTTGTTTGTTATAACTTGATTAAGCACAATTATTTTGTATTAGAACGCACTGTGTACAGACAATATAAACCGGAAAATTAAAGTTAAGTTAGATTTTAACTTAACCTCTGCATGACAGGACATGACGTCATAATGCAGCTGCTGTTTTATCATTTCAGTCTATAATATGCTTTAGTGCTGCACATTAGTATTAAGATATTCAGAAACAAATGCGCAGTTAATCAAATTGCTACAACCTAATTCCCTTCCAGTGAAAGCGGGAAAAGGACTGTGAAGTTATAAAAGAATATCTTGTATTTATTCATGTAACAGTTCAGTGCAAGGCTGGACCACACTAAGCAGGAAAGTGCCAAAGTGGGACACTGAACTTTAGGGGCCCTGAAGGCACCAGATCACTTGCATAGTAACTGGTCGTAACGGAAACTACGATTGTGCGGGCATTCTTCTTGCACTTCCGCCTTAACTTCAATTTTACCAAAATATATAATTCTTACCTATCCCTGAGGCTTAGAAGAGCCCTTGTTCCAATTTTGTTTTAGGATCTAAAATAATTTAGTTCATACTATGCTTACATAGTGTATATGCTTGAATAAATTAGCTTTTAGTCAACTCAGGGCACCACAGCTCATATCGGGAGCTCTGCCCACAGTGCCAGGAATGTAATTCTGGAGGTTTCCCTTAATAAAATGTTTTTCTAGAAATTGTTACATTTAGATATGGTTACTTTAGTTTTGAAAAAAAAACAAAAAAACATCATGAGTAATTGTAGAATGTAATGTTGCTAATAGCCAGTGTTTTCACATACATTATTTACATCATTATCACAACAACAAGATAGTATTTAGACCATCATATAACACTATAACCCTGTTTTTAACCAAGAATAACCAAAGGAGGAACCAGATCTTTGTTTTGTCTGGTAGTAGCTCAGTGTATAGGGACTCCTGTGTACACCTAACCCCTAACTGCTCCCCGGGCGCTACAGCTGCCTAATGTATATAGTAATGTATATAGGAGGACAAGTTTCGTTTCATGTTTGAAAAATGCTGTATATACTGTGACAATAAAAAGATTTATCTTTATCTAAAGTAAGGGACAATATTGACTCATCAGTATATTGGTCGAAGGCTGGTAGGCCCATGGTAAAATAATGGGTAAAGTGAGCGGTAGTCCTTTGCAATCTGAGTTTGTCAGTCACTCTGTGCTGGTATTGATCAGGCTTGGAAGCTATATGGACTTCATCAATTAGATGCTCCTTCTGGGACCTGTCAGGAAGACAAATACTGTTATTGTTTCTCCTGGCTTTGTTAGATTTTATTCAGTTCAGGTGTCAGTAACTGCCTGAACAGGATGCTATTTTATCCCATAGTCTATAACGTTCATATCTACCTATAGATGTTCATATCTACCTATAGTGTATTCATATCTACCTATAGTGTAATCATATCTACCTATAGTGTAATCATTTCTAGCTTCCAGTTTTCCGGGAGGCAGACACCCTCTCCACATTTAAAAGTTGTCGTTGTCATCATCATCATCACCATCAGTCACTACTATTAGTGTAGTTGTTGTTACTGTTGTTGCTGTGCACCTTTGTCTCTGTCTCTGTCCTTCTGTTGTTAGCTCTGTTCTCTCTCTCTCTCTCTCTGTCTCTCTCTCTCTCTCTTTTTTCCTCTCTCTCTGCCCAACTGGTCAAGGCAGACCACCCACCTAGAGCCGAAGGATCTGTCCTAGGTTTCTGCCTTTTAACAGGCCGTCGCCAAGGTCTTGCTCATGGTGGTACTGTTGGGTCTCTGTAAATAATGTTATAAGGAGTTCGGTCTAGACCTGCTCTATTTGAAAAGTGTCCTGAGATAACCTCTGTTATGAATTGGCACTATACAAATAAAACTGAATTGAATTGAATTGAATTTTATTGAATTTTATTTAATCTAATCTAATTTAATTATCATTTAAATATCACATATAGGCCATTGTTTTTAGCCATGCTAGCAGCGTGGCTGTGGTGTTGGCAGTGTCGGTTGGTCAGTCCACCGCTTCAGTCCAGAGTACTCCCCAGAGGATGAACTGTAATAAATTTGGTCATCCTCTGACTTTTCATCTAGCGCCATCATAATGCATTACAAATCACTTTTGTTTTCAGAATGTAGATTAACATTAACTTTGTTTGGCATTAAACTATTTCAAACCCTGGGTTAGTGAATATACAGTGCATACTACATATAAATACACGTGAATACATGTGTAGTTTGTGTGTGTTGAAGATCTTTCTAATTCTAAGCCTGCCATATATATACCCACGGTACTTAAAGTTAAAATTCCATTTTTCTCCTCATGATTTTAGTTCCTGGGGATCTTAGTGGCTCAGTGGTCATAACTCAAAGCATGTAGGCTAACTGCAATGTCCTTAGTGTGATTCCATATCATACCCATATCTCTCCTCCCACATTTGCTGTCTGTATCAACATTTCCACTCTTTAAAAACATAGATAGTAGGTTAAAATGGGGTGTGATGTAATGAAAATGAATATACCTTCAAGCTATGTTTCCTGTTTGCTTTGTAAAGCACACATGACATCTACAGGCCCCTGGGGTGTCAAAGGTCCCCAACCAGTAACCAGTTTGTGACATGAAACCTGTTGTGTGGTCCTACCCTGTTGATCATTCTCACATTCTTTTATTCTATTTGTATTACTTTTTCTCTTCACAACTTGTAAAACCTAAAACCCTGACACAGAAAGTTACCCTGAGATCTTCATAAAATAACTCACACTGCAGCTTTTCGTAAGACCTGCGTCGATCAATTAACCAATTGTGGCCCCTGGTGTTTCCTAAACATAGCTGGTTTATTATGTGTGCGCCAAAAAATTTGACTTTGAAAGACACCTTATTGCTAGATCTGACCGTGCATGTGCACTCTTAGATTTACCCGTAAATGGTTAATAAAACAACTAACAACTGTAAACAGGTTTATTTGCTTCCAAAGATGTGTTTGTGGGTGTATTTATAAAAAGGACTGCTGCTGTGGTTGAAAATCCGAAAACGTCAGATTGCCCGGAGTCGTCTGGACGGCGAAAATGGATTAGCCCCGCCTCTCTAGCCTTTAACCTTAGCCGCCGCCGCTAGACGCGTCATAACAACAACACTAATGGCGGACTACTACTACTTGTTTGTAAACAGCGCATGCTCCATGGCTTCTCTTCCAGTTTTAGTGTATTGGTGTGGCAGCACATACAGGCCTGGCATATGTATTACAGCGTTTTGGGTCGTTTCAGTGAATCCGTGTGGACGCAGATATTTCTGGAAACGACGCCGTGTTTACGGAGATTTTTTTCGAAACAACATCGTGTTGGGTGAGGCCGCGTATTCGTGAGGACAGGCCCTAAGTATTACAGAGCAAATATGTATATTTTACAGCACATTGACCGTAAACACTGGAACAAACGTACTGATATTATTTCACCTTTTATCACAGAATATACATATATAAAATATAAATTATATATAACCTTTTAAGGAAGAATGGCAAGCTGAAGGATATTGGTCACTTGAGAACATTCCAATGTTAGCATCAGAGATTTTTATTTGCACATCACTTTATGTGCTTTAAAGTCCCCTCCAGTCAGAAATCTGTGTTTCTTCTTGTCCCTACAGTGTGCTGTTTAAATACTGTCTGTGCAGAGTTTGACACTAGTAGGGTGTTGTCACATTTACCTGCTGAAAGTGGAAAGTTTCTCACAGATTTTAAGGAGCGGGGGCCTACCAGCATGATCTGTGACATCACAAATAGTTTGGAAGTCAACCTTGGTCCAGTATGCAACTTGTACAGTGTGATATAGAAAGTTGAAGCCACCAGTGCACATCCACTGAGAATGGACTTTACAGTGAAGGAGGAGACATCTTGTGTCCAGCAGCAAAACTTTAGAAATGAACAACATTTGTATATTCAGAGATTCTGGAATTTTGAGGTAGAGAATTTTTTTGCAGAAAAACCATATTAGACACATTATTGTTCCACTATTTATGTATTTATATATATGTTTTAATACATGTCTGGAGGGGGTCTTTAAATACCTGGGTGTTAGCTGTAGGCCTGTAGAAAAGATTCACTCTATTCTGATACATGATTTATAAATAAAAATTAAACTTGAAATCCTTTTCACCAGCTTGAGAAACAAATTTTTGCGCAGTAATTTTTGCATCATCTTCAGATTAAAATCACCATTGTGCCTCTCTTGTGATAAGCAACACTCTCTCCCTATTACCCCCCCAAAACACATACACACACAGGCACCCCCTGTTCCCACCCCCTTCATCATCCCTGCCATGGCAGAAAAGCAATTTGTTCTTAGTGTCACTGATCTGATGCAATCAGCAGCTTCACGCTTTTGAATAAGGAAAAGACAGCGGGAAAGGACACTGTGTTTAATTAAAAGACGCACTTTTGTGAATGTGACGATCATATAATTTGGGCTGGAGGATTGTAAGGTTGCGTGTTCAACACCTGCTTTCCGATTACGGCTGATTAACCTATCGAAACTTGCACGTTGCCTCTCATCAAGGGCTATTCAGGGCGCTGAGGCTACGCTCTCATTCTAATTGTCTCCGAGCCTTTTCCTCTTTGAAGAGCTCAATTGGAAATGAGTGTTATCAAAATTCAGTGCTACTCCCTCTCACAGGAAATGGGGGCGCTGGGTTCTTTACACACAGCTCCTGACACCTCCTGAGAGGAGCTGAGGGGGTGGAGGGGTGGAGCACTCTCATTTTCCCTTTTCTCCGTCTATCCCCTTCTTTGCATAACAGTGCCTCTGAAGCGAGCGGCGCGCCTGTGAAGTGTTTACCCTCGTCTCTGTCAGTCAAAGCTGGTTTCCTGAAGGCTGCATTCATCTGCTTTACAATATCTCTGTCTCCTCCCCTGTTTGAGATTCCTCATGACAGAGCCTCTCAGAGTTAAATTAGAGAGGATGCAAATGGGATGTGATGTGCTTTGAACTGCACCTGCTTTATGTGTCACCATCACATCCCACATCCTGTCATCTTTGAACATCGCTTCAGCTCTCTGGTGTATTCTGGTCTTTGAATAACACGCTGTGACGTGAATAGTCATAGAATGAGTTGAATGTCTCTCCAAATCTGACAATAGAACATTCTCTGAATCCAATTCTGCTCACAGATACACTTAATTCTACCTTAATTGACAGAATAATTCCCATGGTTCCCGGCTGCTGCATTAATACTTAGCACGGTCTAATTGATAGCTGTCATGTTGCAGCTGTCACTCAACATCGTGCCCGGGGCACCTGGGGATATTTCTTGCAAATCAATGGCCAATCTGAGCCATGTTGGGCTTGATGCCCTGCCTAAACAGCACTCTGCTCTCTCTCTCACCGCCTGAGTAATATCAATGAATCATGCAGCTCACACGGCCTGTAACTGCCACTGATTAACACAAGCCAGTGAGGATTTGATGGACGGTGGTCAGCAGGAGGTGAGAAACAAAATATTCACCATATATCAATTTATGCACCCAATTTAACGACACTTCACTCTAACCCCCTGCCTTTAGAGAAGGATTTATAAAGGCTGTCAGTTAATCAGTTACTATTGTAGCATGCCAAGGCTGACGTAAAACCAAGAACTGCCCCGAGGTCTGAGACCCTCAGGGCACCTGAAGGCCCCAGGTTGTCTGTGAGGCAATTGCTTTGTGGTATTTTCATTATTTATAAATTTGTTTGGTAGTATGTACCACTAGAGCACAATTATGACACTAAAAGTCTACAGACATGCTAGCATCTCTGAGAGGCTGTGTAGAAGTTGCAGTTCATCCTGAAACGGGGGGACTCCATCCAAGGTGTAGAGAAAGGTTAGTCTAAAACCACTGGTTCTCAAACTATGGTACGTGTAAAATTTAATTAATTAATTAAAAAACATAACTATCAAAATACAAACAATTCTAATGAATATACTTAAACTATGAGATTACTGAAATGTCATTTAAAATAAGTCATGTTCATGCACACAGCGCACATACATACATGATTAGTTAGGAGCTAAAATGTGATGATAAGATAGTGCAGGTAAAATGAATGGTTCAATTGTTGCTGGAAACGGTGGACTATTCAGAAGAGAGGTGTGGACCAGGAGGAACCCTTTTCCAACAAATTATCTCTGGTTCTTGAACAGGTTCTGTTCGAATTCAAGTCAACAGTCATGATAAATAATCTTTTTATTAAGAATAAACCTGCCTGCTATCAGTACAGATCTGTTGTCTGCCCTTTGCCTGTTGTTCAGAGCAGTGGCTCTCGACCTTTTTGGTGTCAAGGTCCCCCAATTTGATTCACATCAAGCCATGGAGCTGTATTTGATAATATGTAGTCTCAGGTACCCCCGTCTGATCAAATTTCCATTATAACTGTCTGTACTGTGGATTGGCAGATTAACAGTGAAGAGCGTGAAACATATGAACAGTCATTCTTATACATTCTCTTACTGGGATAACTTTTAGCCAATGAAATAATAGTGCACCACTTCATTCCCCATTTTTCTGGAGACCCCCTCAAGGAACTTTGAAACCTTTAATATTTCAGCCAGTGGATAGCCTTAAGCAAATCTGTGTTGAATCAAATTAGCAAAAACTAACTTACAAACAGCAGATCTGTTGGGGCAGGGTAGAATTCCGATTTAGGAATAACAGTAGGTTTTTGGACCTCTGGGAAAAATGGTTTGGGGGAAAGTTGCCCAGTATTCCCAGGAATTATGTTCATATTGGTCAATAAACACTGCACAACGTCCAGTGCCAACATTAAGTGCCAGTGCTGGACGTGGTGTGTCGATGCGGAAAGTAAGGGTGTGGAGGTCGGTCTGTAGAACAAAGGAGGTATACAATTACTACTTACATTACTAACTGATAGACCTGTACTATGCATTCTATACAATAACCCTTCAAGAACCTTATCATGTCTTTTTGCTTACAACCTGCCTTCAGGGTTGTTCAACTAGAACAGCATCAGATCTGCAGTTTTCTGTGGAATTGTATTGTGTGTATATGTAAAGGTGTTTTGCTGAAACACATTTACATTCATGAACAAAATATTTACAATATCACAAGTCTGTCTTACTGGACTGCATAACACTGCAGAGGGATCTGTATTTTTCTGATCACTCTCTCACGTTTTCATTATAGTTTTAAAGGTTATATATAACATGAATATATCAGCAAACAACTATTCTTTGTACTATATCTCTGTAAAGATATATTGGAGTTATGGAATCACACTCCCGGTCTGTTCCGTGTGCAGCGACTGAAACTGCTATTTCTATCATCTATGTCGGTAAATTAAGGATTTATTTCCACCAAACCAGAGTTGGTGATTGTTGGAACAGTGGAAAGACTAACAAAGATGGTTTTAGTGAGTTTTATTTTGTTTCTGTTCACTTTAAGTCACGATGTTACGATGACGTGATGTAAGATTATCATTTTTCATCAAACGTTTTGTATCTAATTCAGTGAATTAAGGGTTTATTTTTACCAACTAGCTTTGGCGATTGTTGTAAAGATTGTGGAAAGATAGTTTTGGTGAGTTGTATTTTATTTCTGTTCTATTTTATTGTTTTGGTCTGAAGTGCTGGAGCTCTATATCCAGTGGCAAGTGATATTTGTATAACCTTTAAGACTTGTGTATTGTTTATATACTACTCTACAATGCTGCTAGAAGGTATGTTGGAATTAACATAAAAAACTCTTTGAACTGATGTGAGAAAGATGTTTCACTCCTGATGTAATGAAACAGTGCATGCAGTAGCTACAGAAGCTGCCTCAGCTATCCTTGTGGCTCTATATTTACACTCTCCTTTAGTGACGGAGCAGACTGCCGTCTGATCGTCTATTCACTGTCAGAATGTTATGTGGGAAACAACAACTCAGCACTCCAGCTCTGACAAGTTGCGTTTGTAATCGACATCAACAGCTCCTCATTTCCCTGACGATCTCTCATTTCCTCAACATTCTGTCAACATCTCATCCGTCCTTCCTGGGATTATTTTCAGCCACTGCTGAAAGCTGCCTGCTGCACAGTCCATTCTAGCTCTCGTCTTGTGTCCCAGAGCTGCATTGATCCAGCAGCGGTGGCGCAGAACCAGTGTTTGTACAGAGAATAGGGCCTGTCCACTCTCCTCTCATGCGCTGGCAGACTGTATACACCTGTCTAATTGGGGCTGGCGTCTGTTGTGCATACAGAGCCAAGGGCCTCTCGACAACGATTAGGACTCTGACAGGCTTGGCTCTCTTTTAGACCGCCGCTTCACATCCGCAGAGCTGTTTGGGGAAAGAGGGAAGGAGGGTCACAGTTTGATGCTCAGCGGCAGCAGCAAGGGAAGTTGCTCATTTTGTGTCTGTATATACGAGTCCAAATGTGTGTGAGTGTGAGGGAGAGGACGAGATAAACAGCACTTGTCAGTAAAGGCTGTGATTTTAATCCTTGCTTCATGTCCTCCTCTTTGGATCTATATTCCAAAGATAAACGGAGATGCCTGGGGGAGCTGAAATCTTTCCAAGGAAAGACAGAACTTTGGTAAGGGAGAAGGATGAGAACAAATGAGCAGAGGAGACGTGAACAAACCAGACCAGACCACTGTACTATTTGCCGAACGCCTGAGTCTGCAGCAGTATCAGACAGTCTGTTGTAATTGTAGGTTACTTGTTGTTGATTCTGTTGGTGTGTTTTTGCTGGCTGGAAAATGTCTCATGAACATTATAAAAAGCTGTAATGACGGCTAGATCATTCAAACTGTAATCAGTCTTTTTTGGGGATTTCACTGCACCTTTTCAAAGAAATTGCAATGCATGTTGCCGTTTTTTAAGGCATTTTTTGCAACAAAATTGCAGGAGAAAGTGAAAATTGCATTTTTCTTTTTTTATAATTATTAAAAAATTTAAACTTTGTATTATTAAGTTGTCCAGGAGACTCCTATGTTGAGGAACATTAAGGATACCATTAAAAAGATTCTTTGAACTGTGAATCTACAGTGAAGAGAAATACCGATACAAGTTACATCTTTAAATTGGTTGAGGAAACAGTAGACAGACAAAGTTAGAGACTAGCTTTTATCGCTGCATAGATCCGCTTTGGGAAGCTCTGATCTGTGGAGAATAGTACATTTCCCTTAGATTTGATAAATGCAGTAGGACACAGATAGTATATCTATTTAAAACAGTGAGGTGGCTGAGCAGCCCAGTGCAGACAGTCAGTGACTAGCTGATGAACATAGAGGAGCATTTAGCAGCTGAAGCCAAACCAAACCAGAGCTCATATTGGACTTAGATTCAACAAATGCAAACAAACATGTCTCATAATTTGTTGAAACTTGAGCTCACAGCATAAAATGAACTATTGAATGGAATTGAAGAATTTTATTATATTCTTATGGTGCGGCTCTGTTGTGTCGTGATACTGTAATATTAGTAATTAAAGTAGATATCAGAAATGGTAGTGGTAATGGCAGTGTTTCTACTAATATTACCTTTTTGTTTTTTTGTATGATTTGCAAGCTGTGTTCAGGTTGTGAAATCATTTGTTGTTTCTAATAGGTTCCTCTGTTTTCATATAAATGTGCATCTTATCCAAGAAACAGCTTTTATTACAGCTTTGAGCCATTTTGGGAGGCTCTATTTCCCATAGATCTTATGAATACAGTCGAAAACAGATAGTATTTAAAACAGTGAGGTGACTGAGCAGCACTGTACTGTTGATTACAGCAGAGTACATGTGGAATGGTGACATCTGTGAGGCCCAGGGGCTTGCTGCGTCCCTGTAATGGTCTCATTAGTACAGTATGCACTGCAGATGATCACAGCCACGCTGTTGCTTCTCAACACTAAGCCTAGCCATTTGCTTTAAACCGAAGACGATATGAAAGCTGAGAATCGCACAAGCTGCTGTTGCACAACAATGCCATATGAACGGAGGGGAAGAGCAGAATCCGCCCTGACGTCTAACATGGTTTCATGCTCTCATTTTGTCACTTCAGCTATTTTTTCTCCTTGAAGATATTAGAATGATTATTCATTCAGCAGTTGAATGTGTCGGCACAGACAGAGGAGCTGTATGTGTTTATTCTGTCAGTGGAGTTTATAAATTATATTGTGGACATTAATTCAGAGCCTTAGTGACATTACTGAAATATTAGATATTTTTATAATGGTGGGTTTTTCATTTTAAAACACAGCCCGTCATTAATTCAATGAAATATTGTACTGCAAAAGAGAGTTTAAGGAGAAATCTGTATTAATCACTTTCATGGAAATGAAGGGTGGGGGTGGACTTCAGCTGGGCACTGCGCATGTAATAAACTGACCAAGTAAAATGCCACTGACAGTACACCCCGGGCTCTCATTCTTGCACTAATAAACATAAAACATGCAAATGCAGAGCAAAGACACAGAGTCCTGTCAGAAGGAATCAGTCGCATCATTATTTACCTTCAGAGTTGTCAGGTGAGCTGCAGAGCAGCGCTTAGAGCCAAACAAATGGCCGACAAAGGCTCCGCATTGCAAATCTGCAAAAGTAAGACAGAGTGTATGAGGAGTGCAGACTTTGTTTTCTTACATAATAGTAATACTAAGAGCATTCTGTGCTTTTGAACATCCTTTTACGTATCTTTACCGTTTACTATGGTAGTATACAAAAGATTTCAGAGAGCACAAAGAAATTCTGCAAGTCAACCCGAGAGGTGAATCAGATTCATTTTGGCAGTCTGAGTCTCAAACTGAGAGCACAACCTCACCTGTTCAGTTTGACCAGGAAGTCAAGAAAGGTTAAGATCTAGACGTCTGATGACTACAATCCTTCATCCAGTTCAAATCTAATCTGAACAGTGGATGGTAAAAATGTGGCTTCAGACTGGATAAACAGTCAATGTATGACAGCTTCTGGCAGACAACCACAATGCTGACGCAGGCACAAAGGGGATATGACGCCATCGACAGGCAACCAGTGAAACACAGCGTTACCTGAATAAAATGACAGATTTCTCTGAGTTTGAACATTGTTGGAAACGTTTGGGATAATGGAAGTACACAACTCAACTCCATATAGAACATAGCTGTAGAGTTTATAGACAGTTTAATGAGGAAATGTTACAGATAATAGCTTTAACAGGCCAATCCCACTCAAACAAACCCACTTGATTTGCTCACTCACCAAATGCGCTCTACTTAATGCATTACAGAAAAATGTAATGTAATTACAATTATGTGTTACACCCGAACACTGCTCCTTACAGAGGACAGCTGGAGGAAACAGGAAAGCAGACTCAGAAATGAGTGTGTACATCGCCGGGGCTGCACACTCAAATCTGATTCTGTTCTTACAATCTGTGCTTGTGTAGCACTCAGAATTTGTTTTGTGCTCTCTCAAATAAGCTTACAGTGAAGTGTTGCAGGGCAGTGAGACATTTTCAAACAGCCCAATGTAAAAATTGGCAGTATTAGTCATGCTGTATTCTTGAATAAGGCTTAATTATGTACCAAGGAAATGCTGCAGGCTGCGGGGGGTACTGCGTGCTCTGAATGGCTGGCGGAAGCGTGGAGGACCGAGTTCGATTGCTCTGCTCCCCTACAGTAACTGGCACCTGTTTCCCTAAAGGCCGCTATTCAAAACTCCCACATTGCAAATAACAGGCTGGCACATTTCTCCCTGTGAGTGTTATGAATTACAAACTGCATGAGCAACAGGAAGGAGGACAAAAGATGGAGGCACAAAATGGCTGTGCACAAGAAAGAATGTCTAACAAAGCGTGTGTCATGGTAAAATAATCTTATGATATACACACGGATGAGGACTTAAATATTCCATGGAAAAATGGATGGACAGCAGTTTAACTTCTACAAATCATTTCCAAACAATTGTTTTATAATACAATTATAAGTGTAGGAGTATTACAGATATGCTGCAGTAAAATAGACAAAATTGAGAAAATAACGGCAAACATCTACATTTATATCACTGAATAAGGAAACTATCCTGTTAATAGTACAAAATATTCTAATTATACTTAAAGCTGCAGTAGGTAACTTTTATAAAAAATTACTTTGTCATATTTACTGAAACTTTCACTATATCCTGACAGTAATACATGAGACAGATAATGTGTATTCTTAAGAGCACTAGGAGGAGCCAGAGAATCCTGATATGTCTCATGTACTACTGTCAGGATGTAATGAAAGTTTCAGTGAATATGACAAAGTTATTTTTATAAAAGTGCAGCTTTAATGTTAACAATGAAAACATTGTATGGATGTAAACAACACTGATATAATTATGATGATTATGAATTATCTTGAGGGAGTAGTAAAGTAGACACAAAACTAGAAAATGGCACTGTTCTTTGCCACATGGAAATAAACCACCAATACAATCCAGTCACGCTAACGTCTCTCAACAGTGTCATCCTTGTAAATATGCCTGACAGCAGCCAAGAAAACCATCATTACCACAAACAATGCAGCGAGGCCGATGGCACGGATAAAAACGACACAATTCCTTCTAGACAGTTGCACTGCATTTGAACACCTACTCAGTCGACTGCTGCCGCTGCCCCCATCATGAGTTATTCTGTCTCATTCTTTCCACAGAGATACTGGCTTTTCATACATTGATTGAAAGCCTCATTCTCAAAGGAGCTGATGCTGAACGGCTGACAACACTATAGCCAGTAATGGCTTCTGCTCCATAGTGCAGACGGAAGGTGCTTTCAGTGTCATTCTTCTCAACCCGCGCATTTGTAGCCCCCCCCACAAATTACACTAAGAATCGGTGCCACTGTCTGCTATTCATCCGCACATCTACGAGGTCAACCACTGTGGTATTTTTCCACAGCGCTTCTTTTCAGCTGATCCACTATTGAAGTCTTCAATCTTGAATGCAGTACAAGGCCAATCATCACCTTATTTTAGCAGATTCAATGAAAAGATAAATACAAGTCAGTTGCCTACAGAGCGATGCTCTCTAAATTCCTTGTTGCATTTTGTGACATGGTGCTACAGCGTATGCACAGTGCAGGGAGGTAAACACACTCCCACAGCCTCAACAAGATTCAAATGCACGTCAGCCAGGTGTCTCCTGCACTGGCTTCTTTTTCTTTTTCTTTAGTTTTCATGCTTGCTGTAGCAGGATAACAGTTACATGGAAAGGTAGGATGAAATATTTAACACCGCAGACCTGATTCTGTTAGTTTCAAAGTGAATGTAGAGAGCACTGGAGGGAGAACTGCGCAGGTCCACAGTGGCAACATGCACTGTGCAAGGTTACACTCAGCTCTGCCTTATATTTAATAGAAGTTTTATATGGTTGCATGCAGTAATCATCTTGAAGTCACTAAATAGGTGATGTCTGTTTGAAAGGGGTGTTTGGGAAGATGTCAGTAGGAGTAAACTAGCTCACTCTATGAAGTGTTTTGTATGCAAATTTGGGTGTATGTCTGTATTCAAAATGCAGAAAATATACACGTATGAATGCACCTTATAATTTGGCAATTTGCACTTGAAGATATTATCATAGCCCCAAAATAAGTCGCCTAACAAATTGCATACTTTAATTTTTCTTAACATCAATACAGGATATCAAAAACCAAGCAAACAATATCTTGTATGCTACCAAAGTGATTTGAATGAATGGGAAATTTTACGGATTTTACACATCAAAGTTTCCAGGGTCCTCATTGATAAAAATGTTTTTAGATTTATACTTGAACTTTGTCTTGAGATCAGTTCTGTCGGTGTGTGCTTAAGTTACATTCATAAGATAATAACAGTTTACACTAAGAAGCCAGTTTGTAACTTATGCACCTGTGATTTATAAATCTGAAATCAACTTAAAATTTACCACACCTGTTTAGTCAGGAAATGACATGGAGTGAAAGTCACACGTGATAAACAGTTAAGTTACAGTGCTATGAGTCAGTGTTTAATTTTCCATGTATCTGAACCACCAACCGGCACTTATTAAAGTGAGAAATCAGAATTTTCTAAATGCTTTGTCTCTCATTTCCACAGACTTCTCCCACTAAGCTCAGCAAAAAATGCAGGCTGAGTGAGATCAGGTGACAAAATGTAAAGTTTTGTACAGAAAACTGTTTATCTTTATGGATTATATTGATGCCAAATTAACAAGACTGAAGACATATGATGTATTATTATTATTATTATTATTATTATTATTATTATTAGTATTATTATTATTATTATTATCTTGTGTTTCTATGTGTCTTTACAGACACATAAGGAATTTTTAAAATGTCATATTTTTTGGTTTGGTCTAATATTTTCCCTGGAGAGTGACAAAGATTTTCAAACTGCTTTGTGTATTTTAATGTGTTTTTTCACAACTACAGTATGAGAAGGTTGTCTGACATTGATGGCTGTCAGTTATTGGTTTGATTAATAGTTTGATAATGTGTGTATTGATTACTGACGCTACTGAAAGCTAATGCAAAGTTCACCACAGGCTGCGGTTCCCCTCCATAACCAGCAGGAAAATCACTTAGTACAAGTCTTTGCTCATAGATAAGATAATTTCCACATCAAAGTAAGGTTTTTTGTAAATATCTACTTGTACTTGGTCTTCTGTGCAAGTTATACTTAAGATCATAATTGAAAAAGGCAAAAAAAAATCTAGAGGTGTGAAGTTAGAGAAATAAAGAAATAAATGAGCTTGCCAGACCTCTGCAGCCTCTGCTACTTTAGCTGCTAGTGGCACAACACAGCCGACTCTCCAACTGAAATGTTGGCAGCCTAGTTGCATTATGGGTAATACTAGGCGCTAGGTTTTGACAAGGAAAAAAAAAAGGCATGAATCTCCCTCATAGGTATGTTTTCATTATTATCATTCATAGGACTCTGGTTTCAAGTCCTGCACTTTGTATACCATCCACCTCGACCACCTCTGTATAAATTCTGTACTGTAAATAACATAGCATTTCCCTTGATTAAAAAAGAACAAAAACATTGTCATGGAACATAATCCAATTTTTTTACCTTATAAAATATAAAAAGTAGTGCTATATAACTGTTGCTCACATGTCTGATTTCCAATAATGTCAATTTGGCTATGTTCAAAATACATACAATAAATACATTTGAGCAAATACATGTCTTAACATAGTAATTCAAATACGCAAAACAAAAAGACCCTCTAAATTGTACTGTGAAGCGTCTTGGCATCAACCTTAACATTACGAAACCATTAAAACACTTTACAGAAGGGTGACCTTCAAACTAGAATATGGTTTGAACTCTCCTCCCGCCTCTTTCCTCCAAGACCATTTCTAATGAATCAGGTGTCAAAGCAATTATAAACTCAGCCTTTTTTAATAAACTCATTAATCCTATCCAGCCACTGGTAAGAGGCCGTCAGGCAGAAGAGATGTAAACTACCTGGTTTAGCTTTTTCACGCTGAGGTGAGTTCATTAGCCTGTTATATTCAGATTGAAGAAGTACGTTTTGTAAAAAAAAACGTTTTGTCATATTTGCTGAAATTTTCACGATAATTATAATAATATTTTCTATAAAAATTACCTATTGCAGCATTAAGAAGGTATTTAAATCACACAGCAGTGGTGGAATGTAAGTGCAATTACACTGTAATGCAATAAGTTATTTTAACTAAAACATTTACTAGGTAATTAGTTTTCACATTACAAATACAATTACTTACTTACTTACTTACTAAAGCTACTTGATCAACAATGTTTTTTAACTTACAAAATTAAGTTAGTTTACCTGGTTTTAAAATGTATGATTAGTACAATTACAACTTTAAGGAATATTCTCTGGATATTGGTGCTGTATCAGTTATGATAACACTGTATAAAGTAGATTCCTTTTGCACACACTCCCCGCTTTGATTTGGAGAAAATCAGACACAAACAGCCAAAGAAAACCCCAGCAGATAATAGCGCAGCCTGCAGAATTCAGTCCATTGTCGCAAGGGTTATAAGTGTGATAGTCATCTTAGTGGATGTGTTAACTGGTCTTGCATGTGCTTCTTTGAGACTCCCATCCACTTCCTTCACCCTATTCCTCACAGCGCGACCTTCCCACCTTTCTCAGGTGTCTCGATGGGGGCAAATCTCAGAGGAAAGGCAATTTAGAACAGCATTAACCACAGCCCGGCCTCTGACCCCACACTACAGCTTTAAGCTTCTGACAGAACAGCCATGCTAACTACTGTTGGTCAGCTGGAGTAAAGAAAAGCACGCTGAAACACCCACACCCACACACACACACACACACACACACACCACCCTGGGGACTCCTTCACCTGCTGACCTCTTACAGAAAAGGGGATTATCGCAGGCTGTGCTGTGAATGCTAGAATTCCATGTTGACCTTGCAGCAAAACTGCATTGTGCTTCAGATACATTGATGATTACCAGTGACTATTCTGGGGCTAAAGCCAGTTAGACATTACAGGTTCCGTTTTTAGTTGTTTTTTTATATATAACATGACTGTTAGATTAATGTGGATATACATTGCGGGCCAGATGTTGTGCTCAAAATTAGTTTCAGTTATGATGTGTTTACTGAGGTCAGTGTGTGAGTGTAAATGCAATGACTTGATAATTATGGAGAGAGCAGCCCATCTTTTTACAAAGCAAAAACACATCCATGGCAAAAGATAGCGCCTTTTTAAGACCTAATTTATGTCCATACTGGCAAAAGGAAAATCAGTATTGGTCCCATTTTAGTTTGGTTTTGTAGTAACAGTATGATCAATACAGATTTATACTGCTTTTACAGCTCGTGTCTGTATTTGATGACCTGGGAATGAGAATGGGCTGTGAAGCGTGTAGGAGAAACTACGGTGGCAATGAAAAATGCAAAAGGCCCTGTCTACAGCCAGTGTTGGTTTGTCCATTTTAGGCTACTTAGAGTGGCTACTTCCATTTCGGTTTAGTTTTGTAGTTGTTACAAAATGATCAGTACAGATTTTTCCCAAAAACACATTTAAAAGTGAGACTAAAAGGGCAACTTTATACAAGTAACATTAACTTCAATAATCCAATCAATTTCTAAAACCAATCAAAATCCTATTTAAGACATTTTAATGCCAAATTTGGATTATTAGACTTTTTGAGTCCCTGCAGACACTCTTTTTCTGTTAGGAAAACTGTGGACTGGATATCCTGTCAGACAGAGAAGCAACCTACACGAACACAACATTGTGTTAGATGTGTCCCAAATTGCACTTTTGGTAATTGTATGGCTAGGCTCATCTGGCACACTTGGGTATGGGCTGAGATTATAGGAAGACAACATTATCATACATTATGGGTGGGCCTGTTAGACGCTGTGACAATGAGGGCCCTTTAAACATCTGGCTCTCCTCGTCATAATACACAGAGGGGACATATCACTGTCAGGAAAGTTGCTAAATGAATATTCAGCAGCTCAAATATGCCGCCATGAGAAGATGATGTGTGGTTTAGAGTTAAATTCATGTTTCTGGACATGTTGTAGAATCAGTGGTTGGAACAGATGGTCCCAAGAGAGTTAGTGAGCTGCACTACTCACCATGCGTGGGCCCAAAAATATGTCCCTCAGACTCAATACCACCTAAGCTATCACACAATGTGCTGTGTGGACAGGGACTTCCTAATATAATATCATAATGACAGGAAAAAAAGGGGAAAAAAAGCCATTATCGCTTCTAGATGCCACATATTATTTACTTTTCAAATCACAATTTCAATTAAACATACATTATTCACTTACTATTTAACAAGATCTCCATAAAGATCTTAGATTAACCATTTTTCATAAACGTGTATATTATAGGGGAAATTTAATTCGTATACTCTGGCCTCTGTAAAGTAGAAAATCTGCCAAGATGAAAAGATGGGAAATGAATGGCTTTAGAATTGCCTTGCCTTCCACGAACATTAAAAATGATTTTCAAATTTGCGTACTGTTGTAGTACATGTAGTAAACTTTAATCTTTGCATCAGTGAACACAGCCTGACACAAACGAGTATTAAACCTCAACCTGCAGCAAAATACCACCCAGAGAGGATGGAGCAGAACAATAACTGTTTTTATACACAGCCTTTATGAAGCAGCAATTAGCCTGTTTCTCATGGCTCATTGACCTCACACTGAACCCACTGGGGTCTGTCTGCAGAAACCCCCATTAGTTTCCCATTAAAATGTCATTAAAGCCAAGCCACTGATCTGTCCCACCTGGGTCACTATTGCTTGTCATTTTCAGAAAGAAGAATGTGGAACACGCTGAAATACTGCAGTATTGTTGATGTCATTATAGAGATTTTTTGTACAACTATTTAACATTGCACCACACTGCATGAGCTGTATTTGAAGAGAACTTCACTAGATAGGATGAAAATAGCCCTCACAGAGCAACACATGAAAGGAATTTAACCAAACCACTAGCCTTAAAATCAGCTCGTCATCGCCAGAAAGAGTGACAGAGTGCGCATGCAGAGGAGGTTGGGGTGGATGGCTCAAACACCACAGACTTTCACCTAGGAGGCTGCTGTTCATGTCCTCTATGAGAAAAGTCAACGTTTATTTTCAAGTTAACGTATGGGTTTGGGGGATTACTTTACAAATGTAATCCAATAGTTACTAATTACCTGCTAAAAAAATTGGCAGTAACCCAATCCAAGTATTTTAAAGCAATGCAACTTAATTACTTTCTATTACTTTTGGATTACCTCAAATATGCAAATAAAAACACAAGAATTATTGATGCAAATGTATTCTATAAGATAACAAAACAATGTAACCTTTGAAATCAGAAATGCGTCCTCTGCTCAGTGTATTTAAAAAGAAAACTGATGTATTTTACAATTGTAATCCTTTTTAATAATCCCATTTTCACTAAATGTAACTGTAATCTGATTTTGATTCAGTTTTGGTGTCTAAAACTAACCAAACTACAACCCTTTAACAATGTTAACCATATGACAACTTATGTCCAGAACAAAAAAAGGTTAGGGTACGCCAATGTGTTGTTTTTAGAACAGTCATATATACATCCCTTCAGTCAGGATGTGTGTTTAATATTAATAGTGTCATTAATATGCACATGATTAATTGCTTAGAGCAGAATAAAAAAAGTACAGAAATTTACGAGTCTCATATCCTCACAGAGCTTCTTCCATAATAATGAGGTCTAAGTATTTTACATGTAATTTAATTTGCTGTATTCCTCAGTGGCTGCAGAAAAGCATAAATTAATAAAGCAACAACAGTCATACAGGCAACATATGATCATAGATCAACCCTTAGTCCGGAAGAATATGTTGTTTCTCTAAATAACTTAACATGCAAGAAGCATAAGAACAGCAAGGGACCCAGAATTGAACCCTGGGGAATACCAGGCACAAGTGGAAAATAACTACAACCTAAATTCATTTGGTGTGTTTATTTATTTATTTATTTATTTATTTATTTATTTATTTATTTATTTTACAGTTAATTAGGACAATAAAGATAGAAATAATTAATAGTTAGTTGAACTTCTTAAAATAAGTGTACAGAGTGCTTCACAGGTTAACACAGGAAAGCAATTACACAACTAAACCATCAACAGCATTAAAATGTACTAACAGGATGAACTGGAGGAGAATGTTGTGGACAACAGATACTGTAAGAATATTTCACATTAACTTACAGATAAATGCAGGATTATATACTGGCAGTCAAAATATCAACTTGTTTTGAACAACCCCATTTGATTGAAACGTGTGCACTGTGATTGGCATTACAGATTGCCCTAACTTCTAAAAAATGGCTAAGAACAAATGCATTTAAGAGAATGTACAAACAAAAAGTGTAACATATGCAAATAGTCGTTGCTGCTGCATTAGTTTGCATTAGTTTGATACTCCTTCCCTAACTGTCCAGAAATGTTTTGTCACTTTTCATATGCTGGTTTCTACAAATGAGTGTCCCTTGTGTGACAGAATTAATTAATAAATGATTTGTGTTTTAACTATGCATTGTTTTTGTGTAAGAGATGCATCTGAATATGTATTACAGATGTGTTGTATTAGGATAAGTATGCTGGCGCCCTCAACAGCAGTCAAGAAGCAGCATGTATAAAAAGCGGATCAGATAATTCTAATGCTCATATGGGATTCTCACCATGTTTGAACAATATCTCTCGCACAGACGTGCTGAGCTATTAGCCTGATACTGGGGTTGATAGTGTGTGACTGCTGTATGTACTGTATTCTAAGAATTGTTTGCAGTGATAATGCTGGGAAACAGTGAAGTAAAACAGAGTGGACTACAGAGATTTCTGTTTACAAATCACACTGAGAAAGAATGAGAATTTGTTGTGTTAAAAATTCATATATCCAAATGAATTCAGGACTAGGGTTTTTATCTTCATTTTTGTCATCGCTAGTTAACACCTGCCCCCTAATCTAGGTTAAGTATAGCTGACTTGAAATGGAGGACAGAGCCAATGAGGTCAGAGGTCATTGCTTTTTCACACTAGAGGTGAACAGTGTTGCCAGTTTGAGCTGCTTTTTTGTATCATCTTAGCCTCTCAAATGCTAAACTACTTATGTTTTTGGAGCAGTTTTTAGGTCAGCTCATCTATATTACATGAACTAAAGCAAGAATAAAATACGTTTTAAAAATCAAAAAGGGCAAAAGAGTAAAACAAGGACACAATTTGCGTTGATACTTGATAAAATAAAATGGATCCGCTAATTTATGATTCTGAAATGTCATGGAGTACAGCAGCTAAATCCATCCTACTGAGTATAATTGTTATTTAATGCAGAGTTCTCTTCTGTCGTTATCCAACACCGGGGTTTGTTTATGCAGGAGCACGGTGTGTTAATCAGCACCGTCTTGATTATGATTGGTGGGGCTGTGGGTAATGCCGCTACAATCACCATTAGCCATTTGCTTTATCATTACTGAGAGGCTTCAAATAGCTTCACTGCAGGATGTTTTGGGAAAACATCATCAGCCTTGATGGAGGACTAGATTTACCTAGCCCCAAAGCAAAAAGCTGCGTCGTGATCTACAACATTATACCTGCAAAAACAGTAATTCTATTGACATCTTGAATATATTTTACAGTCAACACCATCCAGACTTTTATTTCCCTATAGATTTGAATTGGAGTCCATAATGGCTGCAAGCAGAAGATATAAATTAAACAGACTCTTCCCGGAGATGTCTGCTTTGCTCATATTAATAGCGGGGAGACCTCTCTTTGCTCCAGGCAGTTATACTCTTGTCTGCTTCGCATTCATTTAAGAGCTTCTTTTCTTAGCTAACATATACTGTACGGCGCTATTGATTGGTTGAGTCAAACATATTAGCACTGATGGATTGCTGTCTTAGTGCTCCACCTGTCAATGGAAATGAGCTAGGTGTCGGTTAGAGAGAGAGAGAGAGAGAAACAGGCTGCAGTATCAGCTGCTTGTCTGCTCGGGTCACCTCTGGTTTACGCTGGGTGATCTTGGCCCCAAGGACATTTGAGTTTTAAAAAGATCTGTTTCTGCATCAGGTTAAAAACAGGAAGCGTGCTAAGGTGGATGTTCCCTCCAGATATGTTAATTCATTGCTTTCATTGCAGTCTTTTGATGTAATGAAATAATGATATTCAGTTCCTAATTGTTTGGATTGGAGGTATAAAAATGTTGTACACCTAGGAATGAACTTTGTTGAATTGTACGAAGTGTAACTGCACCCTTCAATTCTGCTAGTTCCCTCCCTCCCGGGAAGTTTGAAAAATACATCATTGACCTCTGAAAGAAAATGAGCCAACGAGCAGCTGCTGTCCACACGGAAAAAACGCTGAGTCCGCTGGAGCTTTTACAGTCACTAGAAGCACATTCATGGCTGTTTGTAAAAGTTTCTGTTTGCTACCTAGCTGAGCTAGCGCCTGTGTTGTTGCTAAGTTAACTGTTGAGAGTAGTTAACTGTGTCTGTTGGGGGACTGTCAGTGCGTGGGATCAAGGAAAACATTGCAGTCTGATGGTGCTTCTACAGCCATCTGAAGCACAAACCCGAACCACTGCTCCAGCATAGAGAAAGCATTCGTTCCCAGAGACTGGGTCATGTGAAATTTTATTTGGGTCACAAATAAATTGAAACATATACATTTGCAGAATTTCTTCCTCCTGCCAAATGCATGTATTTTTATCTTATTGATAAAGTATTTAAAATTTGTAACCTTTTTTGCTAATGATAGAAAAACACTCCTTAACCTCTAAATGCACTTGAATAGGCTTGTTTTGAGTGAGCCTACATTCTGTAAGAAGGCGATAGGGGCCAAATTACAAACTCCAAATTACCACTACTGTGAGGAAAAAACAAGAGCCTTGCATTTATTTTGTCTCATTTATGAAGCATTTAAAATGTGTACATTATTTTACTGATTGGGTAAAAAATATGAACCTTAACTTTTCCTAAATGCACATATTTTGTATCATAAAGTGAGCACACATTCAGTTTGTTTTACTGAGAGAAGAAACCTCAACCTTCATTTTGTTTCATGTGTTAAGTATTTAAAATGTGTTTATTGTTCTACTGATAATGAAGTTGTGATTTATCAAATGTATATATCTCATCAAAATTGATGCTTTACCTGTTCAAGAAAATACGAGGTGATGCAGAAGTAACAGTAAAAATGGTCAGTAACCTTAATTTATGCACACATTTGCTCTTCTCGCTGTGAATTGGGTTGCCATGGTTTGTCTTTTTTAAAAACTGGGTCCCCAGGAAAAAAGTGACTGACGTAGAGGATTAGCAAAAACTAGCATAAACGCCCTCTTTTGATTATAGGGTGTTAACACTCTTTTTTTTTATATGAATGTCACAACATAAAATAATCCCAAACAGTTGACTCTCTGTCAACATTGCAAGGTCCAGGGTGGTTTAAAACAGTTGAGCCATTTTCAGCCCATGAAATGCAGATTTTTATAATAAGTAAGAATGTCAATATTAACATTGATGTATTTCATCACAGTAAAGTCATATAAATTAGTTTACAGCTCAAAAAATATGTTGTTAATTTATATTGCTAAATATTTGAATGTTGATGAATCAGAATGCAATGCAAGAAAGAACAAGTAGCGATATGAAGGTGAAAAGATGAGGTGGAGATGAAAATGAATCTGATGTTCTAATAATAAAGCATTATATGATTTCAATTATTTGTTTCAATCCACACAGTGATCTGTAAAATGCCAATCAAACACGCATTAGTTACTTCTGTGTACTCAGTTTAATCAATCTTTATTTAACATTGGAGGCATAATTGTATTACTCTGTGTTTATGTTGTTTTCATTTTATCCACTATTATCCATTATCATTAAGTTTGAGATATCACTGTGAATGCTGGTTAATACATGTGATGAATTACAGCAACTATATAAAACTGGAGGACAGCTGGGCCAAGTTTTACATTAGATTTATTCATTTGGCAGACGCTTTTTAGGTAGATTTAACCCTCTGCAAAATTGCAAAAGGTTATGTGATTGGTGTGAGGTTTATATTGTGAACTTAAAGGTAGAGTTCACCCCAAAATCAAAAATGTTTTCTCCACCTGTAGTGCTATTTATCCATCTAGATAGTTTTGGCATGAGTTTTGGATATATTGGCAGTAGAGATGTCTGCCTTCTCTCCAATATAATGGAACCAGATGCACTTGAGTAACCGGGTCATGATTTCTGGAAAGAGACATTGCTGTTGAGTTTTCCAAATGTATTTTTTGTTTGTGCTTTAAGCACCATAAGCAGAGTACCACCTGGTTCTATTATATTGCAGAGAAGGCAGACAACTCTACGGCTGATATCTCCAAAACTCAGCAACTCACACCAATGCAATTAGACCAATGTTATTGTATCAGGTGGAGTTGGACAGCAAGGAAACAATGCTTATTTTATTCACGAGGGAGATTTTTCCTAGTAAACAGGGGAGGTGTAAATGAAGCAGACTAAACAACGGCCTGGTCAAAGCCAACCTTCTGGTAATCTGAATACCAATAGTAAATCCTAATACAGATATTTTTGTAATATAAACAGATACAGTTAGCTTTGCATACATTACTAAAAGACTGTCATTTGATCCTGTTAATTAGTAATTAGTGATATGAGCCTAAAATAAGAAGATTTTGCTGTGATTTAATGTCAATAAATGGATCTATAGAATGCCAAAACAACTACATCAAGACGATGATTTGTAAAAAGTCTGAATTCATACTTTGTTGGATCTGTGCTTATGATGACAAGCAAACAACTTTTAGTGGAGTTTGGTTGATCAGGGCTATTATAATTTAGTTCATAGTAAAGTAAAACCGGACTCAAGTAACAGACAAGTATTTGCAGCTCTTACCAGGTCCTCTTTTACTTCTAAGATCAATCTCTTTTTCTGTCCGGTCTCTATGTAAATATGAAGTAGTATCATTGACCTTCGTGTCTCGCAGCAGACAGGTTGAGAATAGAGAGTGAAGATAAATACACTTTTTAATCCCAAAAGTTTAAAAATCAACCTGGGCTCTCATGTTGCCAGTGAACATCCAGATCAGAGGATAATCCAGTGTGACAGTTTGTGTTTATTCCTCCAGAAGCTCCGGCTCTCTTCTGCTGAGCTCCCCGAGCTCAAGCAGCTGTCTGTGGGCAGCAGCAGCTCTGTCTATCCGCTCCTTCCCGTACAACACTGCTAACACCCCACAACTTGTGCAAATTATTTGCTCAAAGTTAAATATTTTCAACTTATAAATCAGAATTGGCTTGGAACCAAACTCGGTGCCCATGTTTGGATGCTAGGTTAAAGCTTTGCTTAGCAGTCCTGGGATACTCTGCCACTAGGAGGCGCCATACATGAGAAAGGTTTATATCTCATAATCAGCTAAATGGATTTGTATGAAATTTTGTTTGCACAATCTAGGATCATCACTCAGTCAATGCATGAAATTGCATGTTGTATGTTTTCAACTACTTCTTGTCAGTTAAAAAAGAAACAAGCATCCAGATGTTCTCAATCAGCTTGGACTCTGTCATCGCCACTGTGCTTTGTATTGAATATTTATTTATTTAGTCGTGACTCACTGTTGGGAGCACTGACTTTCATACACATGACCTTGATGCCACATGTAATAGACAAAAAGCCAATAAAATTGCTGTCTTCTGGGTTCTCTAGATTATGTGTTTAATGGTCATCATCATCACTGTATGATGGTGATTTTTGATGAATATTTCTAGTTATTGTGCTCTGATCACTGATCTGGTTGTTTTTGTTATATTTTTGACATTGTTTTAACATTTAAACGCTGCTCTGGTGTCTTTCAGGCATTGCGTGTGTGTATGTTGTATGCTTTCAGGCGCACACAGGAGGAGAGGCTATCAGCCTCATTCCTAATGTCTCAGTGTTTTATTAATCCAAATAGGTGGCACCTTGCGCCGAGCCATCACTCAGCCGTCTCTCGGGAAGCTTTCCATTAGGAAGGTGAAATCCCCTCTTGGCCCTCGGCTGACACATTAGTTCAATCTACTCTCCCAAGGTCACACCATTTCAATTGGCCTCCAGAGAGACTGTGTGACAGCTGCAGTCTCTCTGGAGGCCACACACACCGACTTAGTGATGCTCTGGCCGGGGTAAAGGAGACGGCAATATCTGGTGTTTATCCATAACCCCAGGGGCGGTGAGCTGTATTCTGACTGTAACTGCCATTTTTGTCCGTGTCTGTCAGCATCCTGTTCTGTCGCACAGACTCAACAAGTGATGACAGCAGGGCCCAGCACCAGCAGAGATAACTTTTAAGATGTCTCAGACTGGACTGCTGTCAGATGTTGACCTTTCCAACTGTCTGAACAGATGTTTTTAGAGACAACATTCTGAGGTTTCTCCATGTTTCTGCCACCTGAGGGGACTCCTCATGGGCTTGATTTGACTTAAGGCCTTACAGCACATTTGGATTGGTTTAGGTGACTTAGTCTTGACTTACCACAGAAATCGCAGATCAGATCTATTTGTTGTTTTGGTATGAAGACTATCCAATGAAGATTATTGAAGGAAAGTAAATGATGTGTATTTTCAAAAGTGTCTGTCAGTGTAATCTCAGTCTAGATTTGATTGTTATACTTTCAGGTTCACCCACGGCTTCTCCATTCTGATTTTGATCTGACTAGTCTCATATCGTTTTATTGTGGTTTTATCTGTTTAGAAGTTTAGAAATAACCTTTTAATAATTTTTCATGGTTCATTTCTTCTTCTTCTTCTTCTTCTTCTTCTTCTTCTTCTTCTTCTTATCATACATCAGCTTAAATATGTATACAGGATACCATAATAAAAAAATATAATAATAATAATAATAAAACAAAAAACCTAAAATGCTAAACATGTAGTAACAATGAATGAAAACAGTAACTATTTTATAATTATTATTGCTGCTGTTATTATTATGCATCAACTTAAATATACATATAAGTAAGATAACATCATACTAATGAATTCAAATTACCCAAAATTAAAAAAATAATAAAAGTAATAAAGAAAAAAAATATATTTAAAGAACCTACATTGGAAGAAGTGAAAGTACATCATTCATTTTTAAATGTTCTTTAAGCTCACATTTTGATCTGCTTTTTGATACTATAATAAAAATGACACAGAAGCAATAGCCGCTATAGATTACTATAAGAAAAGACACTACACATTTATAAAAGCAAGTGCACACCTTTCACACAGCCTTTACGTTTGTTTAAGACAGCATTAGTGAGAATGGCAGCAGGATCGTCCTGTGGTCTGTGTTTTACTTTGAAGGACTTTGGAGTGTAAACGTTGCAGCACCAGGATGTCAGACGTATCTTATACCAGGTCAGATTTTGCTTGACACTTGAAACAAAGCCTCCCAGATCAGGGCTGCTGTAATCTTACCTCCCGGTATGACATCAAAGCAGCTAACTTAACCTCTGACCTCAGATGCAGGCAGCTGGTATCAGCGCTGACAGCCGAGCAGATCCAGCAGATATATAGCTCACATAGTAAATATAACAAGACATGCAGCATCTGTAGAGTTTCATTTACTGTCTTGTTGCTTTAGTGGGTGACCAGTGTGTATGAAAATCACTTCCAGTGCCAGTACAGAGGAAATCAAGCATAATTCAGCTTGCAGTGTGCATTGAAAAATCCAACTTTATTTGTTGTGTTGTTTAACTCATGCCTATTGCATACTGCTGCTGCAGGGCAACAGACAACCTTTCTGACACATTTCATAAATTATTTTTCTATCACCTCATACATTATTTTAGTATGTGAAAGAAAATTATTTTGAGAGCAAATAAAAAATTCTTGTATTTTTATTTATTAGAAAAATGTATTATAACTAGAAAAGCAGTCAGAGAGCGTAGACCTCAGCCGAGGCCAATAGTCAGGTCTTATATGCAAATTTGCACACCGTTCACTTTAATTACGACAAGCTCACACAGGTCCGTAATTCTGGATTCACCAGGAAAAAATCACATCCCTGACTGCTAAATTCTTACATACATGCAGTGATGTTTGAGTTGGCTCAAAATGTGTTGGTTTATTTCATCTCAGGACATGAGCTGCAGGATATACATAAAACTCCTGCAACTCTCTTGATCATAAATAGACGTCCAAAAAGGCCTACCAGACACGGGCCCAGGGTGTCCAGAGGTGCATAATACAGCTACACAGTGTATTCATAGGCTAAAGCAAAATAAAAATAATTCAAATGTCAGGGAACTTGTATCACAGGTTTTTTTTGATGCTCTATAGTGTTTTGTATAATATCTGTGGAAAGGCAGTGTCAGTGTGCATCTAGAAACATCAGAAAGGAGTTAGACAGCCTTCTGTTTCCAGCATGAACAAAATTCTGATGTCCAAGTGCAGTTTTCAAGGTAGGACAGGAAAGAATCTGTGCCCAGTGGTCTATTTTCTCACAATTCTTCAGATGATTCTTCAGAAACTTGATAAATATTCTGTTTTTGTAAATTATACAAAAAATGTGGCCAGTTTCAGTTGAAAGCTTCATTGTCTTCCTCACCATGCAGGAAAAAACTGTGAGGATCAGTATTAGTTATGGTTAGATTAATCTAGTCATTCCTCAAACTGCTTAGCACTCACTACTAAGTCTTCATCACTCTGAAAGGCTCAATGCAGCGAGCTCCTTGCGATTTAATGGACCAAAAATTGGAGTTAAGAGGGGCCCTACCTCTCCCTGAAGATTTCAGGTTCAATATTGCTTTAGGGAATACTGGTCAGTCCAAATCCCTGCAGGTCCCCAGGGCACTGCCGGCGAATAGGTTGGGCTAGATTAATGAGCTTTAAAGCAGATCTTCGACTTGTGGCAGTGTTTGACTTTTTGCGCGGAGTGTGACCAGCGGACTCTCCCCTGAGACCTCCGGTCGGCTCAGTGCACTCTTTAATTAAAGGGAATCATTGCACAGTGGACGGATCCAGAGGGCTTTACTTAATACCTTAAACACAGCTCAATAATACCGGCTGGATTTCAAACAGAGCTCCTGATATGGCTCCATGGGAAATGTCCAGGTGAGACAAACATGGATGCATTGTTGCAGTAATGCATTACATTTTCTTCCCCACATTTAGATGCATCAACATATTTATTTCAGTTGTAAGATGACTTGTTTTTTTATCAACAAAAAAGTGCCAGCATGAGTCATTTGTTCAAGCAACTTAAAGGTCCAGTGTGTAACATTTAGGAGGATCTGTTGTCAGTAATGGAATATAATATTCATAGGTGTGTTTTCATTAGTGTATAATCACCTTAATATAAAAATCATGAGTTTTTGTTATCTTAAAATAAGCAGTTTTTATCTATTGAAGGGGCGGTTAAACTTAAGCTGGGTCAACTGAAAAAGTTGGTTTTGAGTACAGTTTGCATCAGGTGTGAAGACAACAGTAGAAAAACACTGAAGCGGACTGCTGTTTAGAATGTGAAGACACAAATTCGTACCCTTTGTTAATGAAACTAGTGCAGTGCCCGTAGGAAGTATGTATCGCTAAAGAAAAGTGGGAGGTTAAGTAGCTTTTTCATGGATGGCCAAATGAGGTTGTGTTTGAAGGTGCAGCAGCTAGCTACAGACGAACATCCACAGATTCCGATTCCAGTTTGTTGTCCTCGCGTAGCCGGATCTCCTCAGACCGGAACAGACTCGGTCCGGACTCGTTCAGTCTCAGTAATCCACAACAGTCAGTTTAGATGCACAGAACGGGACCGAACAGCAGGCAAAATCTGCTGCAGGTATAAAGCCGCTCGCGCTGCTGCAGGTATAGATCAGCTTGTTTCTTAAGGTGTGTCGTGGGGGTGGGCTCTGCAGCGATTGGCTCTGCAGTAATTGGCTCTGCAGTAATTGGCTCTGCAGTGATTGGCTCTGCAGTGATTGGCTCTGCAGTGATTGGCTCTGGTGTGTACGTGGCTATGGTGGCTATGGTTGACAATGCTAGCGGAATTCGTAAATCATTTATGAAATAATTTATTAACGGTATCTTTGTAGTCCAAATAAAGCCGACGTTGCACACCCTTTAACCACAACTGCAACTGCACACATTAACTTGTTCCCTTAGGTCAAATGTGCTACAGAGCAATCTGTATCCTGATGATGCTACATTCTGAAATCTCATGAAATACTTTGATTATTTATATAGTTGATTGAACAGATGGTCAGAACCAGAAAAAGAAATTCACATTTACATATAAGATAAGTACCAAAGGATGTCCTCCTTTGTGTAAGGGTATTAAATCAGAATGTTTATGTGGGTTCAGGTTGAAGTTTCATTCTTGATTTCTGTTCAGGTTTATATGGGTTGTTTTGGACAATGACAAAGGAACTATTTTATTATTCACTTTGCATTGGGCTGATTGTGCTGTGGAAACCAATTTTGTGTCAGATCGGCCTAATCTCTGCCACATTTCAATCAAGTGTCACTATGATTGCCACTGTAAGAAGCCATTCATTAATTTCCCTCCGACATGTGCTGGAGATGCAGAGGTCGACTCAAAGCTTTGCTCAGTGACTTGTGCTGTGACAGGCTGAGTAAGGAGGGTTAGTCTGTTGAAAACTCAGCAGGGTTAAGTAGCTGTAGCAGGGTAAGAGTGCCATAACACAGCAGCCCCTCCAGAAGAAGCTAGCTCTGCTAATCCCAGTGTAACAAGGAAATGCCAGCATACATACAGAGCTTTGATCTGAGCAGCCAAGCAGCCAAAGACGTTCAAGATAAACTACCACTCTGCAAATCCCTGCAACATCACCTTTTAGCAGGCATAATCCTATATGAGCTTGTGAACAGTAGTGTCCAATATAGCATCCGTATCACACAACTTACATTTCTAAACAAAATCATACTTCTACCAATATACATGTGTGTATATGTGTGTGAAGTGAGATTTAATTGTTGTTTTTTTAAGATTTGGACTGCTGAGTGGACTGCTCTCTCTCGGCTGAGTGGTAAATCGCTCTCCCTATCATCTGTTCTGATCCCACTATAAAGATTGACAGTTCAGAGTTTTTGTACTTTGATTTGATTACTAAATTTGGCAGCATGTCGAGCAATTTGAGTACCAAGTTTGAAGTTTGACAACATGCCTGAAAACTCAAAAACAAACTTATTCTTCTTGGCTTATCCCTTTTAGTTCAGCTTACTTAAAATATTAAGGAAATTTAAGAGAAACTATTTCCTGATAGTTTCCTGGTAATGTGAACGCTTAGATTGCAATAACTCTTTAACAAGTATTGCGAGTTGAGTCTGAATGAACACAAGTTTACTGTCATGACATGAGTTACCTACACACAGCTTAAAAACTTCAAATTAATGATGTACTTTACTTGGAAATTTTGAGGCAATTGGTTTCAGGACTTTTTTAAAGTCAACTTATAACAATATACTGTGAGACTTTGCATTTGCAGAGCACTGCATTACTGTATATCCAGCAAATGCAGAACATTAACTGGTGCCTGAGTAGACTGGCCTGCTTAAGACAGGAATGATTTGATTGTTGACAGTGCACTCCAATAAGTATGGTATGGATTTTAGACCACCAATCATGATGAAGAAGTAGCCTGCATCTCCTTTACTTACCTCTAAAGTATACTGCTTAGAGAAAGATGATGCACCAATCCTGTCTAAATAGATCCTAATTTACATTTAGGATGCATGGTCTGTGGTTCAGAAGTCTCTAGAATGTATAATTTTGTAGTTGTTTAAGAAATAAATTGTCTCCAGGGAGGGAATCTGCCCTCGCCAATTTGCCAAAGCCACCATCTGTCCCTTTGCCATCCCCCTCTGCCAGACCTGCCTTTGAATACCTGAATGTTTGTGAAGCTAGAAAAAATTATCAAGGCAGCTACTACTGAAGGTCAGCTGTTCACAGACTAATATTGTTCATGGCGTTGACAAATTATGGCTTCAAGGAATTAGAGCATCCAAACTCTTAAGATTAATGAGATTAATAAACAGAGTAATCCAGTAGCCCTACTTGTCATCCTGTTTCAGCTCTTCTAAGACATTTCTGTTTTGATTTAATTGTATTCTTTGCAAATGTGACAACACAGAAATTACAGACCCCAAACGTACAAATTCAGACTGTTCAGGTCAAAGTCCAAAATCCTTTTAATCAAATCCAGAAAAAATACAGGCAGAGGTCACAAACCAGATGGGCAGGCAGATCAGGCAGACAAAAGCAAAGGAACTAGATGAGAATCTTCAAACTGGTAGATCAGAGCTATATTTCAGACAGGCAGAATCAGACAGGTAACAATTGCTGGAAAACAAGTAACACTAGACAGTTTGGCAGAAGGTAAGTGGATCTGCCTGACGAGGAAGCTCAGGTGAGGGAGGATCTGTAATGACAGTAGAGTTTGTGATTAGGAAGGAAAACACATGGCAAAAAGGCATCACTGATAGATAATATCTAGGTGTGTTTTTCCACCAAATTAGCCCTGGTAGTTGAACTTGTGCAAAGAACTTACTCAAAGTCCAATATGTCAACCTCATGGAGGCAGGGGTAAAGTCAGATGATCACCAAAGTCAGTATACATTGTCTGGGAACGGTGCTTGTCTGAAGGCTACAAAATTATGTGTCAATCCATTGGATAAATATTGAGATATTTCACTGAATGAGTAAAAATCATGGCCTGCGGATGGCGCTAGAGGAAAGTCAGGTTATGACCAAAGTTATTAAGATTCATCAGCTGGTCACCATTTCGCAAATTTCATTGCCATCCATTAAATAGCTGTTGAGATATTTCACTAAAAAACAAAAATGTACCATGAATGTTTCATGGTAATTTATCAAATAGTTGTTATTGTTATTGATATTTCAGTCTGGAGAGAAGTGGTGGAACAACAAAACCATTGCCATCCACCATGCTACTATGAATCTTTGAACTGAACTGAACAAAATGATTTGAATCAGAGACTTCAGTCAGTGGTTACTGGGATTACTAAGTGTAATGTAATAACTAAATTAAAAATTGTAATACTTTTTTGTCACTCTAAATGTCTTCAATCATTATCAAAACCTGTATCAGTTCCAGTTTAGCTAAATAGGCTACCATTTCTTTGAAGAGAATTTGACCCTCCAGCAGTGTGTGCAACAAAATGTTTGGCTTTTGACCAGATTTGCAGCAAGTGTCTTCAGTCTACCTAGTTTTCATTAATATTCTCCACCTGTACACAGGGATGTGTGGGAGATTTGCAGTATCTAGCCTAGGAGGATAATCGTGAAATCCCATTAAGCCTCTTGTGTTTACTGAGACAAAACAGCAGCCTTAGTTAACGCCTCTCCTGTTTGGACTCCTGTGTTTCCTGTATAGCTGTGAAAAGATACGGAACTGTTGATTACCTGCTAGCTGCAAGGCCCTCTCTCTTCCATAATAGAGACGTGAAATTCAACTTTTCTCCTCAGACTATGGGAATGAAATGGTATTTTTGGACGCATATTTCCACCATATATATATTGCATCATGAGGGCATTAATAAGAAATGCCTCATGCCTGGTCATGGTAGAATGCACTCATCATACTTTGACATATCAGCATATCAGCACATTCTTAAGCATGGTCATCAGGCATTGTGACTGCCCTTTTAATGTAAGTGCCTGTGAACTGCATTATAAATAAAGCAGCCATAAAGCCTGTTACCATGTAGTCACCATACTTGGTAGATTATTTCCACACTGAAGTGCCAATGCTGCAGTATTATTTTGACTTCATCCTGCTTTTTCTAAATTTGAAGTGAGGTGAAATGTCTTAAAATGCAGTTCCATGCAGGAAATGTGAGAGAAAATCCCTGGCAGGAAATTAGATGGGGGAGATTGTTAAACAGGTGCAGGAAACGGGAGGTTAGGGTGTTTGGAAGGGCGGATGCACTTACTTTCATCTCCAATGGGTCAAGGTTGATTTCTAAATTTGTGCAAGCACTTGTTCTGCTGCTTGGAGCTAATGTCTATTAAGTAATTTACGATTCAAGATTAGCAACTCTGGGTTATTCACTTCTCAGCACATGACAACAGTGGTTTCTTTTAGCTTGTATTGTATTTGAAGTTGAGCTCGGGTTCGCTGGTAAGATAACGTTAGCTTGCTTTGTTGTGTTTTTACCAGTGGTTGTCATTCCACATGGTTTACAAAGGGTCTTGTTTTCCTTGACATCAAATGTTGACATTTCTTAATCTGTCTGTTCTTTGCTGACATTTCTGTACTGTATATGACTCTTGCAAGCACAACCTCCCTACCACACAAAGATATGATTGAATCTCTTGCCAGCTCGTCCTTCCCTAACATTTTCATCATGTTTTTATTTGTTTATTTGTTGACGAACATGTCAATTTAGATATTATAGGTATAATTTATTACAAATTATTGTTGAATGTTGACGGAAATTATGACAGAAAACTATTAAATTAAAGGTTCAGTGTTTAGGATTTAGTGCCATCTAACAGTGCAGTTACTGACTGCAACTCACTTGTTTTAGCCTCCTTTTCAAACCGGGATGGAGAAACTACGGTGGTTGTGAAATGCTTGAAAAACGCCTCTATTTCGAGCCAGAACTGACGTTTTTTCTTCTGAGATACTGAAGAAACATTGTGGTTTAATATGACGGATTCCACAGAAGGTGACCCACAGCATCTGTAGATAAAAACGGTTCATTTTGAGGTAACAAAAAGACAACGTTTCTTATTTTAAAGTGATTATACACTAATGAAAACATACCTATAAATATTATATTGCATTTCTGACAATAGATCTTCCTAAATGTTACACACTGGACCTTTATCACTGCCCCATGGCCTATTATTATAACTCGGAATATATCCTCAAATGAATGTATTTTGAGACCACTAAGAATTTAATAGGTGTTTATGTCACACACTTTCTGGTGCTTTTTAGTTTAACACAACTTCTCTCATCAGTTACATTAATTACAAGAAATCATCAACTAATACCTGTGTTTTTTGGGAGCTCTGGACAGACTGAATGTCAAGTTGTTGCTGATGGCTGGAGGCGAAACTGGATGTGGTTATTTCAGTGTTTTTAAAGCTATTTGGCTTTGGAAGCATTTTTGTCTTGTTGGGTTCTTGTCTTGTAAGGAAAGCCAAGAGTGTTTCAAGGTTCACAGCAGAGTAAAAGCCAAGTCACTATACCGATGTGGCCGAGCAGCTACAGTAGAAATGCATGCAGGCTTTAGATGAGCCAGCAGTGTGTGTGGTGCCTGCCCAACTAGAATACCAAGCAGTGGTGTGGATGTCTGAACCTGCCATTCAGGTGACTAATGAAGCTCCAAGCACAGCTCATGGCACTGAGCCCTGCTGAAGGAATGAGATGATATTGGATTAGCACAACCTAGAAATAGATGGCTCAAAAATATGACAGAGCACAGAATGCATATAGCACACATTTACCTCTCTTGGACAAAGCAGAGTTATACTTTACTCTGCAAGTATTTTTCTGTTTTCTCTTCACTGTATGAGTGTTGCTGAGGTGTGGTGAGCAAATGGAGATGTCTTCGAGATGGGCAGGTGATGGAGTGGAGGAGCCCGGCGTGGCCCATCACTCACAGTAATACCTCCATTACCTCGGTGTGAGTGCTGTGTGTGTGTGTGTGTGTGTGTGTGTGTGTGTGTGTGTGTGTGTGTGTGTGTGTAAGGCTGTAAGTGTGCCTTATTCTAAAATAGATATGCTCCACAGAGCCTGGAAGGCCAGACAATGTAACCCTTATACTCCACTTTTAAATGTTAACTTTGTTGGTCTTTGCCTTTTAAAACATTGCATGTCTCCATCCATGGGTATCAGTTAAATGGAGGAATTACAATCCTAAAAGAAAGAAATGAAGAAATTGTCCAGCCTATTTTATATTAGACTGTTAAATTTAAACAGTTAACACTTTTATATCTGCGAGTACATCACATAAGTGTTTTTTTCTCCTAAGGATTCTTATATTAATGTCTAAGCTAGTAGACATAAGACCTAATAAGATCAGGTTCATGGAGGGATCTGATTTTGTGCTGTATCATAAAAAGGTTTCTATATGCCTGTCACTGAAATGCTTGCCCTCTATGGAGGACCGAAACAGCCAAAATCTAAAGTAATTAAATAAATAAATAAAGCATAAATTCATACAGGAAAGTAAAAAAAAGACATGCCTATATTTATTTTCAATATTATTATTATTATTATTATTATTATTATTTATTGTGTTTAATGGTTTATTTATTAATTGGGTTATTAATCTATGTTTTATTTTTTGTGATTTCGGTAATCCATAGCTTGAGAGACAAATTCAATTCAATTCAATTTTATTTGTATAGCGCCAATTCATAACAGAAGTTATCTCAGGACACTTTTCAAATAGAGCAGGTCTAGACCGAACTCCTTATAACATTTACAGAGACCCAACAGTACCACCATGAGCAAGCACTTGGCAACGGGGGCAAGGAAAAACTGCCTTTTAAGAGGCAGAAACCTAGGACAGATCCTTCGGCTCTAGGTGGGTGGTCGTCTGTCTCGACCAGTTGAGGTGAGAGAGAGAGAGAGAGAGAGAGAGAGAGAGAGAGAGAGAGAGAGACAGACAGACAGACAGAGACAGACAGACAGACAGACAGACAGACAAACAGACGGGTGCACAGCAACAACATTAGCAACAACTACACTAATAGTAGTGACTGATGATGATGAACATGAAGAAGATGATGACGACGACAACAGCAACGATGGGGGACAACGAGCAGTGACAATAGTAATAATAGTAACTGTAGTAATAATTATAATAATAATAATAATAACAATAATATCAGTGATATTAGCAATGGAAGTTAAGCAGGACCATGGCAGGAGGCTCCACCAGGATCTATGAGAACCTGCGAGACGAGAAAGCACAAGAAGATTTAAAGAAGTTTTAGATATGAAGGGGCCTGACCATGAAGAGCTTTGTAGGTGAGGAGGAGGATTTTAAATTCTATTCTACATTTTACAGGGAGCCAGTGCAGAGAAGCTAGTACAGGAGAGATGTGATCTCTTTTTCTAGTTCCTGTCAGTACTCGTGCTGCAGCGTTCTGAATTAATTGGAGCGTCTTAATGAACTAATTGGGGCAACCTGATAATAAAGAGTTTCAGTAATCCAGCCTTGAAGTAACAGATATGATGACATTGGTTGGCTGGTTGTCCCAGGTCAAGTTATCTAAACAACTAATAGCCAGACAGCCATGAAATGCACTTTAAATATTCATGGTTCCCAGTCTATTAATGCACCCTCCCTGAAGAGATGCTGTAAGTAAATACTTTGAGGGGGAAAAAGCTTACCTCTGTAAGCACTGTGATACAGGCTCAAAATGGTATTGTACAAAATTCATATGTAAATGAAAGCACTATTGGATGGTGGGACTAATATGAGAGCTTGCCCTTGTTTGTTGAACTGGAACTGGAAGTGAAGGTACTTAGTACATTTTCTTGCTTTTTGTGAGCAATTGAATGATTTCATATAATTTAATTCTACAAGACTGTATTGAATATTCACTGATATCATACTGATATTGCTGATTGTGTGATCCTCTCCTACTATTGCAAAAACTGCCCTCTTTTTCTTTTTCTTATTGCATAATAAATAGGCTGATTGCCATAATTTGTATAGAACATATTCATGCTCCCCAGAGAGAGAACTCTTCATCAGTATTCAGAATTCAGAATGGTTGGTGAGCTGAGGATTAAGCAGGAGCCAATAGCAGGGTCTTAGAGTTTACTTTTAGCCTTGCTGTGTGATGTTCTCCCTTGAATATTGTCCAGTACAGACAGAAATATTCAAGTATTTAGTATAACCAGGTCACCTTAATCTGAAATATAGTTCCACATAGAGACTCCTGGAGTTCAATCACTGTGCTGTGGTTAAAGCTATCTTTGTTTTGTGTCTAAAAAAACCATGCAGTCCTTCATATGAGTTTCACATCACTGTCGGTCATCTCTCGGTCAAGTTATCTCTCCAAATCAATCAGCTTATCAACTCACATGTCCCCTTCTCTGTGTTTGATCTGAAGAGCTCTCCAGTCCAGAGGTTGATCTAGATCACACGACACTGCAGAGTTTGATTGTCTTCCATTTCATTTTTAGACAGTCACAAGAAAATATTTCGGTATGAAGGCAGCAGTCCTTTTGGCGATTTTGTGACCTCATTTTGACTTTGTATATCAATATTTCTTTTCTCTCAGCAGGTTTTTTCATTATTATTTTTGACAGAGGAATATAGAGTGAAAAAATAAAATATTCAGCTACATGAACTAACTTTTTTCCATAAACGAAGGAGACAGAGCTGTTTTTCCTCACAGGTGTCACCTTGTCTTCTGAGGCTTCATAAAAATCTGCTTTGCTGATGCTGCAATCTGAATTATTTATTCAGCCTGTAACTAATCTACTCCTCTTCTCCTTTCACATTGTGATGTACCTCTGTCCTTCTCCTGTGACTTGTCATTGAAGAGGAGCGCTGTTTATTTTCACAGTTTTCATTTCATATTCTCATTGAGCAACTCTAAAAAAAGCTGCGGTATAGGCAAACAGCAATAGTTCTCAGATTTAAGTCAATATGTTAACAGTGTTAGGCTTAGTTCTATGCTTTTTATGCAATGGTTTTAGCTGGTGATGCTGTAGTCAGGGCAAACACCAGGTATTGCAACCCAGACCCTTGGTCCACTGACCCGCTTGGTCAGTAGTCCCCCCACATTACCAAATATGAGACTGTAGATTTCCCTCTAGTATTATTTCTGGACACGCCCACCATCAAAGTCAGGTGACATAGTATAAAGAGCGAGAACGCCTACATATGGAGGTGGTGGGGTAGATGGATGGCTCCAACAAACACAGGACTTTAACCCAGGAGACAACTGTATGTGTCCCCTCTGAAACCAAAAGTACACAGGTTCATTGAAGTAACACACATAACTTCATAATGTGCCTGACATAACTCAAAGGACCAGTATGTAGAATTTAGTGGCATCTTCAGCGGTGAATTTGCAGATTGCAACTAACTGAACACCACTCACATCAGTATTTCTCGATCTGGGAATAAGAACAGGCTGTGAAGTGTGTAAGAGAAAATATGGTGACTGCAAAACTTGTGAAAGGCCCTATCTACAGCCAGTGTTTGGTCTGTCCATTCTGGGCTACTGTAGAAACATAGCAGTTCAACATGGTGGACTCCATGGAAGATGCATACAACAGTCAAAAATGTGTTGGTTATTGAAAGGGTGACTGATGACCTTGTAGCATAGAAACAAATTCATATTGAAACCACATTCTTTTCTTTGGTAAGAGATCGAAGCACTTTCTTCATGAAAAGTTTTTCATACCAGTGGGGTTGTTTACTAGTGGCTATTGACAATGGAAGTAGATTAGATTATTAGTAGAACAGCTACATGAAACTGTAGAAACAGTCGGCCACATTAGTTAAGCCTTCAGGCAGTGTCAGCTGCAGAGTATCTCCTCTTCGCTGGGCTCAAGGTAGGATTTATAGAGGTTTAAAGCATAAGGTCAGAGAATGGTGTGGAAACATTTCTGATATAACTAGTAGCTGTATTTGTCATGCTAGTGGAGCTAAATAAGCAGGGATGCCAGCTCGTATCCTACCATGGAATTCAGAAGAAATTGCTTATTAAGCCAGTGGGGCCAGCCATGGAAGCCTAAGCAGATACAGTGTAGATATTGATCCGGGTCAAGTATCTTCCTGCACTTTGCTTGGGTGAGAGTAGGATGTAAAGGCAGCTTAAAGGTAAGTTAGGTTAGGGCTAGTGAATCGGGTCTTTGTCGATTTACGACAGCAAAGCCTCATAGGCACTGCAGATAGGTCAGAACATTATTTAACATGAATCCTGGGCTTTCAAAGGAATTCTTACCCAACATTTGGCACACTTCACTGTGTATTAGTAATGTTGTTTGGTGCTAATTAGCAAATGTTAGCGTGCTAACACACTGAACCAAGATGGTGAAAATGCCTTGGTAATTATTGCCTGCTGAACATGAACATTGGCACTGACAGCATGGTGATGGAGCATTTAGCTCAACACACTGCTGTCCCTAAGAGTACCGCCACAGATACACAGTGAGTTTGTGTAATTTACATACTTATATATGTAAATATAGCTCTCACATGGCGTCTGTAGTGGTGCACTACCAAGTGGTTATTTCCCGAACAATGTGTTGCCAGGTATAGTTCTTATTTAAGTCCTGAAAGCTCATTAATATTCGTCAAATAGACTCTAAAGCCTTTGACTGTGACTGTCAACACAACAACTCCGCTTCCGTTTCATAAGGGAATCGAAACCAGCTGATTGATTGTTGCCATGTTGTTGTTCCAGGACATACTTCACAATGTTGAGCTTTTTGAGTTGTGGTGGGCTGTACCAGCATGTTTTTCAAGGTTAAATTATGTTGTGTTTTCACTGATCAAGTCCATAAGTGTGAATATGGTGTCCAGCCTCACATTGCCACTAGCATGGCTGTCAAGGCTTACGGTGTGTCTACACAGGAGGCAATTAATCTGCGCATTTTATACGCTTCTAGTCTTTTTTCTTCCAGTGTACATATGTAACTAAAAATATTTCTCCTTTTTAGACACTGTTAATCTTGTTGAAAGATTAAGCATTGTCCTCCTCCTTAAGAATCATTTGAATCCATCAGCATTGTCTGAAGACAGAGATCACCTGGGGCGGATGTGGCTCAGAGGTAGTGCAGGTCGTCCACCAATTGGAAGGTTGTTGGTTCATTCGGCTGCATGTTGAAGTATCCTTGAGCAAGATACTGAACCCTTGCTCCTGATCTTGCTCCTGATGCTGTGCATCTGTATGTGAATGCATGAATGAGTTAGTTGTTGTACTTCGAGTGGTCTAGAAAGAAAGTCTAGAAAGGCGCTATACAAGTACAGACCATTCAGATCATTGGTCAATACTACTCGGACTACAAACAGAAACCAAAATGTTTATGATGCCAAAGTCTTGGTTCTTTGCTTACAGATTCTGCATTCATATGCAGATTCATATGCATATCTGCATAAATCATAGCAGTATTGATTATTGATATTTCCATTTATTTCAAGAGGTGTAGAGTAATGACTCAGTTTTTGGTGTCAATAACAGGATGATAGTGTTTGTTGGCCCATCTGTCGGTCAACCCATCAGTCCAGAAATCCAAGACTATGTTTTAGATCAAGATATTTCTAGTGATACCGGCCAGACAGTCATGACATTTGATCTAATAATTCATGGTTGTCATATGGGTATTCTTTGTTATCCCTTGATTTATTTTCATCTGCCACTGAGACTGAGACATTGACTTGATACTTTACGTGTTTTTTTTTATCCCCAGCAGAAGGTTGATTGCCATGAAATAGATAGAACATGCTCCTATAGGGATGCACTTTTTAATGTTAATACCCCATATCTTTTCCTCTACCGCCATCCTCATCCTCCACTATATATTTCTTCCATGTTGCCTACAACAAATTAATTCCTCAGGGAAGTTGGAAAAAGTGTGTACTAGTGAAACTTTAGATTTTGAGTCTTGTTTTGTTCTTTGATTTATTTCGTGGGAACTGATACCATCTTGTATTGAAATTCTCTGGCTCCCTTGTGGAGGCAACCAGAAAAGTGGGGAAACATAGTCTAAGCCATATACAGTCTGAAGGCAAAAGTAACAGGAATAAAGACTTTCAGGGTGGGTGATCGATATGAGTCCCTCTACTGCTGATGGATTTTGTATTGGATAAATTATTGAAAGTGAACTACTCTGTAAATTAAAAAGAAGCCATGGCCTGGCCAAACAGAAGAGAACATGAAGAACCCAGCCAAATGTGGAGAAACATTTGGCTGGGTTATTCCCCAAATGTTCAGCCTTACTCATTTATTCCCACTGCTAGAGGCAAGAAAAGCAGCTGGACAAACGCACTTGGCATCATCTATTATACAAGATTTTTTTTTAATTTGCTTTACTTCTATTGCCATAACTGAGTCTAAATGTACAAGTTAGCTGTGAAATATCAGACCATTCTTATTGAGCATGGGCTGCTTGAATCATGGAAAGTTTGAATAAAACGATCAGTGTTCAGTCACACATGCAGTTTGTGTTTTTATGAATTCATTACTGAAAAGTTGCCTTAATCCAAGGCAGAACCTTTCTGGTGTGTAGCCTGCAAAACAGGAAATATAACAAAATCCATCGGTTTTACTGTCAACATCTGACCTCTAAATGTCATACCACAGCAGCTCAGGTATTGTATTATACCCTGACTTTCCTATTATTATATCCATCAGTCTAATGTTTCCAGTCATATTCACAACTTTGTTGTGTCAGCAACACTGAAAGGCACCCATCATATGTATTAGAAAATATCAGTTTTTCTGTAAGAAACATCAATTGCAAGATTAAAGTTCAACTGCAGGCATACTTTCTATGAACTGGTTTACAACCAGCCCTATCTCCTTGAAATGACATTTATATGCAACTACTTTGCAACAGGAAATACGTTGTCTCTGATCATAATCTACGCCGGCGGGATAAACGACTCTTGCGCCCGGCGCAAATCCAAAATGGGTTGGTCTGAAGTAGCTACATTAGCCATAGGTGTGGTTTGGGCGTAACGTGCAATAAACCAATCAGAGCGTCATCTCACATTCCCTTTAAAAGCAGGCGCGCTTGTTCCATGGCAAAATAGCACCAGGGAACATTTGCGCCAGAACACGCCTCCTCTTTTCGCTGAACCACCCCCGGGAGCGCAAGTTCATTCCCTAATTTAAGGACGTGCATCGGTGGAGGGAAAATTCCAATGTGCGTCGAATGCAAAATAGAAATTATACAAGCGCCAGTGTACAAAGTCAATTGCGAGTGCAAGATAGAGCCCTTAATCTCATGGCCATAACATTAACCTACAGCATCATCAAATTATCCAGGGGACTCCTATGTTGCTGGGGAACACTGAGGATATAGCTAAATGAAAACTGAAATGGGAATTAAATATGGAGAAAAATACTTAAGAATTAGCAGCTTCTCCTACTTCACTACTCTATGACTCCTTGGAAATCAACCATAAAACATATTTTTGTAGGTCAAGGGCTAAAAAATGCTAAAATGCCAGGATGTCGTAAAGTTTCCTTACTTGCTGCATTGTTCTGAATGCTATCTCAGCGGTCTTGGGTTAGGATATATGAGGTATCAGCATCTTGTTTATACATATCTCAATACTGGACTCATATTAGCTGATGCCTACTAGTGATGACTATTTGCCTCAGTATAAAGAGCTGGTCTTAAGGACTCCTTTCGTCTCCAAAGTCCTGTCATACACGTCCTGCCCGTTTCACCGCTGCCCTGCAGGTCATGTGTCCCGCTTGGAAAACTCCTGCTGAGATTGCTCAGATTGCCCGTCCATCCCTGTGAGTTTGTTTAACAGACCATCTTGTCAGTCAGACAGGAAACGGAGGCCGAGGACCTGCACCTGTGCCGCCAATCAGCAGCTTGCAAGCCGGCACGGTGCACAAACAAGCTTATTGAATTAATGTTAAAAAGCAGAGCAGGCCCAGAGCTCGGTAATTATAAATCAAGAGTAATCAGCGGAACATAATTGATTTGGTAATTGTGTTTGCTTTCTTGAGCTAGACCCAAAACTTTGCTGGCATGAATTAGGGACGTTGTCATTGCAGTTGAAGCACTGCAGTGTTATGTTGTGTGAATGTAAAATGTCTGCTAGTTTGTTTCAGCCAAGTGGGACACAGACCAGTTACAATAACACAACAAATGGAATTAAATGATAAAAGCTCCCACTAAAATTACATTACAGATGTACAAAACATCCACTCATGCTTCAAATACAGTAGGAACTTCATTATTCTGGCTTCTCACTGTTCTTAAGGTACTTATCTTCAGAACAGGTGCACAAAACACCATCAAACCGTGTGTCAGTAAACAGATTTTGATGTGGAACTGGCATCATTTGGAGAATTGCTGAGCACAGAAGATGTATGTGCTCCATCTATGTTATATCACATACATTACTATACGTATATGTTATTGCTTTAAAAAGCTTGAAGTGAAGTAGATCTCCATTTATCTGCTGAGGAAAGTGTAATTTGCCATAGCCGGCATTAGCAAATCCAGCCCCCTCATCGCCCTCCAATGGATTTATGGGTATAGATAGTGGATAGATGGATGAGTGAATGGTTCTAATGTGCTATCACCTCAAAATTCCACCTGGCACAGCTTGATGAGATCGTGTCAGGTACGCGGTTTGGCTCTGTGATCCGCGAGTCATCAAATCCCACCGTCATCAAATCCGAGTATTTCAGAAGCGAAGTATCTTATCCCTGCCCGACGTGGTTGACTTGTGTATTTTGTTCTTAAAAGGGATACAAAACAGTGTGTTTCTCCACTTCAAATCTCCTCTGACTGATTGACTTCTGGCCTGATGCCACAATGTTGATGTTGCGTGAAATTGGATCTGCAGTCTGCTCAGACTATTTTATTTTGAAAATTGACCGGATTCTGTATGCCGTTTCTGTGTCCTGCAACTTCCTGCCAATGCTATCCACTGGTGCCAGTGGGTTGCGGCTTCCTTCAAAAATAGACTAGCTGCATATTCTCCTGGGATTTTAAGCAACATGACACCACAACTGGGCAAAATAAACTACACATACAGCTGTCACCAACGTAGTTACTAGTTCAGATTAAAAAGAAACGCTCATATTGTGACTTTGTCACTTTGAACCTTATGGGACACAGGGACAGCAAAAACAAATCCAGCAGTCTCAATTTCATCGAATTTGAACTGTTGAATGCACTTTTAATTAAGATGTGTTCAGACTGAACACAGAGCAGATTTTGGATACACTGCAATTGCATATGAAGTCAGGACAAAGACTTGACCGTAGCTTAAAAATGTTTCAACTAGCGAAAAATGTGTTCTTTTCATGGGATTTAATTTAAGTCAAATATAGAATAATTCTGGCTCTATCCCTTAAATAATCTAAATATATATTGTATATATTTAAATTTTCTGTGATCAAACTCAATTCAGCCTCAAAACCTCACATATTCAGATCAGATACATATTCATTTTGACCAAATCTATTTCAAAACAACTATTTCCATTCACAAATTACAAATCAAACGTCTACACCAGCTGCTTGTAAAGATGTTCTACATCTCTTAAAACCTTGCCAGACATTTCACAGCATGGTAAAAAAGAGAACATTCAAGCAACTTTAAAGACCTTACTGAGATGATAGCAGAAAGATGTTCAGGTTTTAATTTTACACACCAGAACAGGCTCCTCACTGCTACAGATGTCTTTTATTTGAACACTATATTTGTACAAGTTGTCAGTGCTGGTGCAGCTGTCACACAGACGTCCATTCTCCATCTCCTTTCCCTCTTACAGCTTTTTGTTTCAGCCGCACTCCTTCACTGTCTGATTAAAGCAGCATGCTACTGAAATGTAGCCACGCGGGCTGCAGCAGGGTTCCCCGGCTCTGCTTTCCCTCCTTGTTATCTCCACCCGGTGTGGCTGCCTGTCGCGGTGAGATGAGGGACTCGAGGGGGCAAGATTGCGTGCCCATCTTCGATTGAATCGGCGCTTGTCTGCTGTCAGTTATCTCCTGCGTGTTGGGGGAAATCGTCAGGTAGTGCTGTTCGGGGTTTTCGCCCATCTGACGGCCTGATAAGACAGACAGGAAGCCCGCTTGATCCAGCCGCTGACGGGTTCCTCTTAAGACAAAAGGCGAATGAAGCCTCCCTCTTTCCCCTTCCCTGCTCCTGATAATTCAAAAGCAATTTCCACATGCCGCCCACTCTTTAATTCAAATATTTGAATTATTCTGGTCACTGTACTGATATGCAGATCGCTTAGTGGGGGAGTATTTTAATCAGAGTGAGATTTTTTCTTTTCATTCCACTTCTAAACAAACTCCTCCAATTGCTTTACTGTTTAGAGATGATAGTTAAATTCACCCCTAAACATCCAGCCAGCTTGTTTGTTTGCTTTTCTCTGAGATTAATCCCTGCGGCAGTCCTTCTCTCACACTTCAGTGATTAAAAATTGCACTTGGGAAATCAAGGATCGCCTCCATTCTGGCTGGTGAAACAAGACTGGAACCTTGTAAGACATCAGCGTATGGCTTATTTTCCTGCTGAGTGCCCTTGTTGCCGCCAGTGTCCCTTTCTATCTTAGGTTCAAAGGTCTTTACAGCGCCAGTGTTTCATCTGGGCTCCCTCCGCTCTCTGAGTCACTGGATGTTGACAGTCCTTTCCGTTCCACTCCACTGGCTTCACTCAAATTTCACACTTGTCAGGCTGCCTGATTCCTCAAACCGCTACAAGCACATCTGAGTGTAACCCCCTCCCTACCATCGCCTCTGTGTTTTGATGTCTTCGGGTTAAAGCTGAGCGACAACTGGTTCCATTCCTGCTCATCAATTTTAAAATAACTGTATTTCAAATTCATACAACAGGAAGATGTATTGCTTAAGGAATGCATGAAGTGATGGAGAGTCACATGTAATTGTTGTGTGGTTTATTATGATTTGTGAATCCCTTAAGGCGATTGCTTGAAAGCTGGGTCTTCTTCAGTTGTGGTCATCACTCATATCTGGCATTATTTTATTAACCAGTTTCATTTCTCAGGATACACATGCATTCAGGCATGCAGCTACAAACAGAAAGGATGCAGATTCTCAATGAAAGCTGCAATGCAAATATCTAAATAAGACCAAGCAGTGCAACAACAGGGAGCTGAGAACTTTATGTAGATTTTCTGCAGTGCATCACCAAGACAAATCACAAAAATATGCTACATTTATGTTTAACCTTTCGTTTTTGCACCCAAACTTAACCAAAGCTTAACCACAATGGTAGCAGACCACCAACACATTATTTTATGGCAACCTTATTATTAATGGTGTCATCCTGCTGATAGGGGTGTGAGATCAGAAAATGATCATAAGGGTCGTTGTGGAATGTAATGACAAACTGAGCTTCCTCTTTCTTATGTAGTTTGGAGGTCAGTGGAGAAAAAACAACCAAAAGATACATCATATCTACTCAATAAAATGAATAAACTGATTACAAGCAATATTATTAATTAAATATAAATATATAAGAAAAACAAATTAAATTGAATTTTAAATAAAATGAATAACATTTTACATATAAATGATATATAACTGAGTAGAATCACATTTATCAGTGAGTTGATTAGGATTTATTCAATGTATATAATTCAATCAAAATCTTCTTTCTTAGGAATAACAAACACGTGTTACATCACATGTGAAATTGTTGTTTTAGTATAGTATTAGTATTAGTAACACATTTATCTTTATCTTTAATCAACTGGATTTAATTAATATATAGTTGTACAATGCACCAGTCTACAGTTGGCTTATTTCTTCTTTCCCGTGAATCTTTGCTATGTGTAGCCCTAATTCGTGTTGCGTGATATTGGATGTGTGTTATGACAATGGTGCTTAACAGTGGCGGTGTATGGTAAAAATTGAAATTGAGCGCTATATGGCAGATAATGATAAGCTTACCGTACAGAATATACTCTTACATGATAACCCCATGTTGGCTAGAAGCACTCGAACCATGTTTAAAGTGGTTCAAACATTGGCAGTTGCTTTCTGAATCTCCCTATCTGTACCCCCCACAAACAACCCAACCCTCCGCTTCCCTCTCACCCAGACCTCCCTCGTCTCCTCCATCCAGCCCTCTGTCACTTCGAGATGGCTCTCCTCTCGACCTGTTGGAGTGGAGAGGCCCATCTGTGGGCTTATCTTGCTCCGCCGGAGAGCAGTAAACACTCATTTTTGTGGCTGTCAGTTTGGTGAAGGTGGGCAGCCATGTGGAACACAGCGCAGCATCAGCGGCATTCCCAGCAGTGGAAATAGAGCCAGCTTCAAGGCTGCGAGAGCCACCCTTTTCCTCCCTTCTCTCCCCTCTCAGCGAACAATGCCATTGCTTCTAAACATGCCACATATTGATTTAAAGGTTATGTTTCGTGTGATTCGCAATTTCTCTCTCCGTTTTGTGAGGACATGTCTATATATGTCATGCTCATGTGGAGAAATATATTACTGTACATTCTGTTCTTTATTGCTTTTTGTCGTATACACATGTAGCAAATACAACCTTCAAAGCATCACCACAGAGCTGAATTACATTTACAAAAGACATTTACTTTTTCCTTACTGAAAGAAACAATTTTTATAGGAATTTGAATTTGAATGTATTTATTTGATACATGCAACGATATAGTTCCAGTACAAGGCATGAAACTGATATGATGTACAGAGTATATGGATATTGCCAATTTTCATTTTCATTGTCTCTTGTCCCTAGGTGGGCTTTTACATCTCTCCCCACTTTAATGTCACTCTTCAACTGCTATTATCTAAAGGCCATCATAGCTTTTGGTATCATAATATTGCAATACACTATATATATAAAACTAAAGCAACACACCTATACACATGTACAACACTATACCTAGGTAATTGAGCCTTCTTAGGCCCCGCCCCCTTGTGCTCTGTGCTACGCTAACAGTTTAGCAACTTTTTTCTTACCTGTATATGCTTTGTGCACCCAAAAGATGGTTAAAAGATAAGAGCAACATATACAGTATATAGACACATCTTCAGTTAGGTAATGTTCGCAGAATGGTAAGTAACTAGCTAACTAACGATTGATGTAGATTAGCTAGCTAGTCAGCTGACATTTTGCCAACATTAGCTTACAGTTGCCATTCACCATGCTCCTAGAGCTAGACTGTTGTAAAATTCTGTCATTCTGTAGTTTTCATGACTTGGGGGGGGGGTGCTGATCTGGTAAACAAAAAGTAGCTCTTTACTGTTTTCTTCCTATATTGTTCTGACTATTGATGACTTTTTCATCCATGGACGCTACCAGAGGAGCCTGTTCACTGTAAAGTCAGCTCAACAGAGCAAACATTGCAATACTATTATTTCTATTTAATACTACGTGATTTGCTCCTTTGGGGGCAACGTTGTATGATCGTTCCGTCTTTGAACGTTGTAGTGGTTTGCCAAAGTTTTGGTTCGGTCTTGTACCTCATGAAATAGCCATGCCAGCTAAGGAAGAAAATGATTTGTCTGTGATAAGCTTGTGCACGGGACCTGTCGGGAAAATGGGTTCAAATGCTTTCACTTATTGATCGCTGGGAAATAAAACCCTTTATTGTCCGTGTCACTGGACAGTCAACATACCAATCCCATTTACTGGCTCAAAACCGGTTTACTAATCTGTGTATCCAGTTTCCACTCATTGGTTTTCAGGCAGATTGTGGGCAGAAAACACTCATGCAGGTGAATCACTCAGTAACATACATAGGCTTTGATGATTCCAGGCCCACAGGTCCTCTGAAGGACCCTATTTCGGCTCCTAATGGTACAGAGAAATGGGTTTCAGGCATAGCAGATAGTATCTTTGTGTTTTTGTCTGGGAGAGATGAAAGGAGGCCGGGCTCCATATATGTGGCTGTGAAGATTGTGACTCACTGCCTTTCTCATCTTCACCCCATTCTACAGAATTAATGACAGCAGCTCTATCATGCTATGGACTGGAGGGTGGAGAGACAGTGGGGGTTGTGAATGAGGGAAGGGGGATTACTATGTTGAATCCCCAAATGGAATTCTGTTCTCTTTCTCTTTGGAATAACTTGGCGGGCTTTCTTCCTCTTCACAGTGTCATGTTGTTCCATTTCCGCAGTTTCCAAACTCTCTTCTCCCCCAAATCTTTTTATTCTTGTTTTGAAGATTGCTTTTTTGAATTATTTTACAGTGGACACTGGAAAGTGGCAGAAAAGATAGAAAGAGGGAGAGGACGATAAAATGCTGCAGATTCAGACTGACATTCAAACAGACCTTGGAGCTGTTTGTCCTTAGTGTGTTTTGTGCATACAGTATAAGGAAGTTGGGCCGATGCTTTATCCTGACAGTTACTGGACAGTATGCAGGATTGTGTAATTGTTGCTTTGTGTTGATTCTGCTGTTGTGTTACTGAACTAATATATTTCTTTCAAATATTATTGGTGTTATTGATTGAGGTGGTTAGATTAAAAATCCCTAAACATGAAAGATCTTAACCAGGCGTTAAATTCCTCACAGCTCCAGTGGAGATTTTCTGCAGCTGACCTCCCCGTAAAGGATGGAGGAGGTCCTTCATATTAAAGAACTCTGAAAGGACTTCAGCAGCAAACATTGTTGAGTCGAACATTTGTATTCACTGCTGTACTTTGGACTTTGATTTATCATATATCTCTGGGGAGAAGATGTCCTAGTGGTCCAACTGACCACGAAACATGATTCCCAATCAGGGGTACTTCTGCAGTTGCCATGGGGTAATTGTAAATATTAAAGAGAAACTCCTTATCCACTTAATGAGTCAGTTAGAACACATATGATACGTAGTTAGCAAGCAGAGAAGTAAATGGATTGCTAATTATCAACTTATTGTACTTTTATTATCGTACAATTTATCCATAACTTTTAATAGTAATGCTTAAATCGTTTAATAGCTCAAACTAATAGATATAAGATTAAAACTGTTGCTGCTGAAAGATTAGAAAAAATAATTGGGGACCTAGTGGTGGATAAAATACAGTAGATTGCTTTAAGTAATGAATAAACAGTTGAACTGAAAGCCTAAAAGTACAACTTTACAACTGTATAAAGAATTATAACATCTAGTTTAAAATCAGTTCAAATGAACACAGTTCGAACATGGAGTACTTCAGTTCATCAGACAGGGAACCGCTGTACTAATGGTTAGCCTGCATGGGTAGCATATGGATCTGAATTTAGAAAACAGCTTGAGCCATATTAGGGATAAAGTAGTTTAGGTAGGCCATATGTGGGACCCATATGGGTTTAATAATATGGACTGACTGTATTGGGTTTTTGTGGGTGAAATTAAATTCAGCCAAATGGTCCATTTTGACAGCCACTCAATAGTCTATAAATCTTTTGAAAAAATGAGATTTTAAGGGCCTAATTACCAATGTTTTAAAAAAAGACCAATAGCTGTATGTCCGAGATTAACCTGTCCATCAAAATCACCATAAACATTCTGTCCCCTGTCCTAATTTGGACACATGATATAATTTAGGAGGCGGCAGTAGCTCTGTATGTAGGTACTTGGCTTGGGAACCGGAGGGTGGCCAGTTCAAGTCCAGCACAGACCACAGTATTGTTTGTACGGTAGCTGGAGAGTTGCCAGTTCACCTCCTAGAGACTGTTGACATTCCCTTGACCAAAGCACCGAACTGCGTGGCAGCCCATGTCTTCACATTTGCATGCCTATGCAAGCCCTGCGTGATGGGAACTGCTAGGATTTTGTTGAAATCAGTGCTTATGGGTCTGAATTTTCATTGATTCCTGATCAATTTTCAGGATGGAAAAAAAAAATAGGCCTAGACAGATTATTCAAATTCTCTGAATTCTCTCTGAATCTGAACACAAGGGGTTAGAAACAGAGTAGAGTTATAGTAGTTTGAGTTTTTTAGTGAAAAAAAGCCACGCTTTGGACCGTTTCTTCCTCTCCGCCATCACAATTCTTGTTACAACTTTCTAGCAGCATGAACACATGAGTTTGATGTCATTGTTTGGCAATGAGCAACTGTTAGAAAAACATGGTAGCTTGATGCAGGGAATTGATAAGCACGGAGGCATACCATTCTGGTGCATTGGGCAATTAGATTAGATTAAATTATACTTTATTCATCCCACAATGGGGAAATTCACTCGTCACAGCAGCAAGACAGAAGCAAAAGATGTGTAATATACACTACAGAAATAAAATAAAATGGGCAAACACAATGAACAGACAGAAATGTCCTTAAACATATACGATAAACAAACAGACAAATAACAAAAAAGTCACAAGACGGGCAGAACGAGTACTAGAAGTAAAGTGGCCATAGTATAAATAATATTGTACATGGTAAGTAATTGGAGTGAAAAAAATAGATAAAAGATATAAAAGTGTTTTATATTGATTGATTTATCAATTGTGTGTGTATATGTCCTATTTGGCATTAATAAAGTCAATATTCTTCTTCTTCTTCTTCTTCTTCTTCTTCTTCTTCTTCTTCTATGCTACTCTGCATATCTAAATTGTGATTTAGTACTTTAATATTTGCAAATATATTGTGTAGTCTAACTTGTAAGATACAAGGTGTGCCTTTATTAGTCAAAACTTGATGACTTGATTTATTGACTTGTTCTTGTACTAGTTTGTGAGCTCAAGTACAGCATCAAGCGTGTATCACTTTCTGTGTTTTTAATAAATCTCCATCCAGTCATTCTTAAACATGATGGCTACCACAGCAATGTTACACCGGCATCCATGATTACAATAACAATGTTGCTTGCATGGGCTGTGATGAGTTTACAGTGTGTGTGTGTGTGTCTACAGTATGTGTGTGTCAGGTCATCCATCACGTTTGCCGGCAGTCAGCAGCCAAGGTGGTGAAGTGCTTGATCTTCCCCAAAGCTGCAAGCAGCTGATGGGTCCCTCATCTCAGCACAGCCACCCCTCATATTTCTTCATCTAATTGGATTGCAGCTTGTCAGCGTCTCATTTGTATACGACCACCACCTCCTCCACATTTATGGCATTCTGTTGCTGATTACTTAGCTCGGGGCTTCCCGACACAGCCTAAGTAATGACTCTGCTTCCTAATTCTCCCTATCCATTCATATTTGTCTCTTTCTTGTCTTGTCCTCCATCTCAGTCTGTCTCTATCCACCTTTTCTCTTCCTAGCGGTTATTTTCTTTTGCAGCCCTTCTCTCTTCATCCCCTCCGGTCACTGATGAAGTCAAATAGTCTCTGTCTGCCCTCCGGTGAGGCTGCACACTGTTTTTTGGAGCAGCGTGTCAGCGGGGAACATCTTGTTCAGTTATGCTGCTGTATCTCATGATTGATGGAGACAGTAGGTGGACAGATCCAAGGTGACAGATGGACTGAAGCTGCTGGACACTGGCAGTACATTGCGGTGGAGCTGACAGACGGGCAGCAGACACCGTGCAGCCCACCAGACAGTCTGAGTGAGGGCGGGTTTACATCAAAACTGCATATCACAAGTCTGACAGAGAGCTGTCAGACTGCAGTCAGAATAAACGTCTCTGTCAAGGTGATGTTTACATGCACAGGTACTCAGTAACCGGCTGCTGGCTATCAAAGAAAACACCCCTGTTCTATTTAACCTGCATGGAAATACAACAGAGAAAAGCAACCAGCCTTCTAGGACTTTCATACATATCATTTTTAATATTAATCTAACACACATTTTACAATTTTTCATATTCTCACTTACTTATAGATAGTTTTAGTTTTATGTGAAAAGGTTTAGGGACTGTCTCTGAAAGTTCTGCTTCCAGACCAGCACATTGTAAGTGAATGTCCTTTTATTCGTGCACCCCAAATTACAAAAAAAAGTAATTTAAAGGGGCATCGCATGGTTTAGGGGTTAAGAGGCTGACCATGAATTGTAATATTCCCAGTTAATTTCTTATCATGTCTCCACTGTTTAATAATAAAGGCTTACATTTCCAGACTTATTGTCAGAAATGGAATATAATATTTATATATAATATATATTTATATATAGGTATGTTTTCATTAGCGTATGATCACCTGAATATAGTTTTGTTTTCATTACCTTAGAATGAGCCGTTTTTATCTACAGCAAGTCCTCTTCTACGGAGTCTGTCATGTATAACTGGTATGTTTCTACAGTAGCCCAGAAGGGACCAACCAAACACCTGCCCTAGATAGGGCTGTTTGCATATTTCACACGTTTCGCAGCTTTCATAATTTCTCGACTCCATCGCAACGCCCTCCCCTTCCAAGCATGAAGGAGAAACTACAGTGGCCATCTACAGTCGAGTTAATAGATATACAGTATAAACGGCTCACAAAAACACAATGATTGTTATATTAAGGTGATTATACTCTAATGAAAATATACCTATGGATATTATATTCCTTTTCTGAAAATAGATCCTCCTAAATGTAACACACTGGGCCTTTAACAGAAAGATTCTGCTCAGATCTAAATGGAATGGATCTGTTGACATAAAGGGTGGTAGTAACATACTCATCCCATCATCTTAGCAAAATCAGCTGATGAAGACCCTGTGATACGGTTAAAAGCAATAATTACATGGATGAGGGAAATGGGAAATACAGGAGTTTGAGTTGTTCCCTTGATGTTCATGAGCTCTATGGTACTGAAGCACATATATGTCTATGTCTATATATACAAGACAAAACAATACAAACCAACACATCAATTTGATAATATTCTGTATGAACACCCGATTATGTGAAGAAAAACAAGTGGAACTATGTTTCCCGTAAAGGTTGATAACTATAGGAACATAATTCTGAGGACATGCAGCTTGTCATGCACCCCGGACGGAAATAACAAATTGCGCAAGTGAGCACAGCCTCAGAAAGCTGAACTCACAATCAGGAGCTGAACTGGTACATTCCTGAGTAATGAAGGACTTTATCTGTAAACGAAACAGTTATCTTTCTCTTCCATTTGAAGTTGCCAAAGTGCCAATTTTGCCTTCGTAAGGCTGTAAGGGCTGATCCTGACAGTAATTGTTTGTCTTAAAAGGCTTTTAGAATGATAGCACTGTTGGATTTTGTGTCATTTTTCTGCCACCTTGCCCCAGGTCTCTCTTTAAAAAAAAACAGATTTTCGCTCACATAATAGCTGCTGTTTGTCAGAATGTTTCTCTTAACGTTTATTTGGAGCCAAAATATCACAAAAGTCTGCAAAGATGGTCCAAACCAGAAGTGAGAGTTGTTCCGACCTGAGCAATAAAGTGAAAATCATAATTTTAATCAGTTTTTTTTCTGATATTGAAATAAAATACAAAAAATGGATGTTCAAAGCAATGACTTCCTCCACTGTTATACATTATATGTGTCAAAAAAAACTAACCTAACTAATGGTTGTGTCCAACCATCACTTACTCATTCATTTGAATCCTTTACGTGGACTTCAAAAATTGGTTCCCTGTGTGCTTTATTACAGAGGTGTAATAGTTGTACTAGAATCAATGCTGCCAGCGTGTAAAACATGTTGTTTGCTGGATGCCATTCCAGTGTGTGGTGGTTAATTTTGATATTTACCTAAGCTAGTTTGGAGACCTACCAGACTGTTACTGGCTGTGCATGGGGAGTTTCATTCACTAAATATAAAAGATTACTGACATTTTAAACGACAATCATCCAGACCTAGAGCATTGAGATGCTTTAATACTTTTTGTAACCCTTGCACAGTGGGAGTAGGTCAGACATCTTGACATTGCCCCCTGGTGCCCCTATGTTTGAAAAAACAAACAGCAGAAACAACAGAAAATGTGCCCTCTTGGATGCTCCAAGGGTAGATATGGTTGGCCTCTAGAGTTGGCGGTAGAACGGGTTGTCCACTTATCAGAAGGTAGCTGTTCGATCCCTAGCTGAATGTTGAAACTTGCTTGAGCAAGATACCGAGCCACAAATTTCTCCCAATGCTGTACACTATCATTTTTTTTTTTTACAGAAAACACCATACTATATATGGTAGGTTTCTACTATTTCGGTAAAAGAATATTCATACTGTTGAGTTTGAATCAATATTTTACAGTATAAATACAAGTTTTTACCATCAAAATAAAGAGTGTTTCCATGAGAAAATACCTGAGTTATTTTCCGTGCATTTTATTTCTGTATACATTCCTTTGTCAGCACCTGACATTGGCAGTTTCAATCACTAAATATAATAGTATTACAGTGTGTATATTGCTGCAATACACAGAAAAAAACTTTTTCTGAATGGAGTTTTGCATACTGATTGCTAATGCTTTCTGTACTACTTGTGTTTCATAGAGAGTGAATTGCATGGTTTTGCAGAGTTGTTTAAACAGGAGCTTCTACAGGTTTGCTGAAGACTGTAAGAATAGAATTCCTCCCTGCTTGTTATCTCTGCACACAGACACTGGCAACGGCCACTTCTATTTTGCCTCACCGTTAACAGCATACACCTGTGTGCTCGCCACAACATCCAGTTATCAATCTTTTCCCAGTTAGCATTCAATCATTTCCACAGGTCTGAATGAATTTATGCTAGGTCAGACATATCCAGCATGGAGAGCATTGCTTTGTGTTGTCTCAGCAAGTACTCACCCTCTAAATAACAATTCCTGGCATTGCTGAGGCGTAAGGCTGCCAAACAATTTCCATTTGCCGTTGTTTGATAGGTGGATCCAGGCTCCTCTCTAGGGCTGTTTTGTTTCTTTTTTTTACAGTAATTTGTTTGCCATCCGTGGCTAGGAAAGTGACAGCTGCCAGAACCTGAGCGCAGTCTGAATCCTTACTGATTATTGCTACACTTAGAGCCGGAGCAGGGTCCCCGTCTCTCAGCGTTTTTGGCACAAGCAGCGAGCAAAATCAAATGCAATAAAAGCATGTCTGGATTAGAGCTTGTTAAGCGAGAGAAGAGCCTTTAATTGCTTGGGCTTTGTACAGCTTCACAAAGAGCCGGCTTTGCTAATCTGTAGCTCAAGGGTGAATGTTTGTGACGAAACAAGTAAAGATGTAAAGGGAGGTGGAGGGGAAAGAAAGGAATTTCAGGAAGGAGGATTTGAACAGAGTTGGTGACAAAAACACACACAGTTTCAATTAGCTGCTGGCAGATTGTTCCATTTTTCTTTTAACGTGATGGGAGTCTGCAAGTTTGAGTTGGAATGGCTAGATTTCACATCAGTGTGGACCGTGCTTGGGATTTATTTTTATAGTTTTGTCTGTCATACCAATGGGTTGTTATAATATTCTACTCATTAAAGTAATGGCTGAGTTTTGGGAACACAGTGAGTGGATGAACTATCTGTCTATCACAGGCGAACTTCAGCCAATCAAATTAATGAACCGTATAACGTAATCAAACTCTGACTGAACCCATGTGGGAGGAGTGAAAACTTTTTTTCCAAAAGCTTTCAGTTCTGTTCTTTGTTCTTTCAATGAAGAAACACTCTCCAGTTCTGATAGAACTGATGCTAGCAGCATCTACTCTAACCTCTTTAGCAGCCACCATTGTTGTTTTTGACAAAAGATTGAAGCATGGTAAGATGAATTCTTGCGTGATCTTGTGAGTCCTGCTGCGTCGCGAGGTTAACAGCATGAGTCCAGGTTAGTTCAACTAATTTGAAAGAGCAAAGGAAGGTGATGGCTAAAATGATCACCCAGATTGTGTGCTGTAAACATCCATCACAGCTCACAGAGCCACTACCTCCTTCAACTCTGACCCACTGTATCTGCTGTAGTTGTGTGCACAGTTTCCCTGCTCAAGGTTTGGGTTTTTGCATTTCAGGTATGCATTTGGTTTACTGTCCAAATAAAGTGGTTTATATAATACGGATGTTCCCAGAACTAAATGTAGTTGAAATAAATGTAGATGGGTGTTTTTTTTAGGGGTTTTAAATGGGTCAAAGAGCATGTGTGTGTTTATCAGGAGACAAGGACCAAAAGCTTGAATGGTACTAGCCCACCTGAAATTTTCCAGAACCTCCCAATTACCCATCCACCACTCTGTATTCTGATAAAACTGGATTGATCACATATTTAAGTATAGATAAGGAGAAAGTTGACTGAGGTTCCAAAAGGGCAGCAAGGGTCAATTGACACTTACATGGATAAAGTACAGTCTGTGGGGGTCCACATCCATGAGAATCTAAAACTAAAATCAAAAGCTAAGTATGTGAGGAGCCCAGTAACTCACCTGATTGAGCTGGTAGTCCTTAATGCAGCTGCGTTTCCTCCTCTCTCTCTTTCTCCCATTTCCTGCCCGACTTCAGCTGTACAATCAAATAAAAAAAGGCAAAAACCCAATAAATAATAATAAAATAATCTGAATAGATCCAGCAATAAACAATAGCTGAAATAAACTGGTTCCACAAAGGTCTGGGCCTCTATACATTCTTAGTGTCTGCCAACATTTCCCGTTTTGCACATTTCATAATTTTCCCTACATATTATTGATAAGTTGCTTTCGGTAACTCACTTCAGTTGTGTCATTTGTGGGAAATCAATAAATGCTTCAAAACCTAAAATTAAATTTAAAGAAGTAGAATATTTGCAAAACAATCAGAAATATCAAATGCAGCCCGTTCCAATCACCGCCAGCCTCTGGCATAAAACAAACTGCAGAAATTCCATTGTTTCGTCCATTGGTTTTAATTTTAGCAGCTGCTTTCTGTGGATATTTACGTACTGCAAAGTTGATAACGTGTTCATTTTCATTTATTTCATCAGTTTCATATTACAGAAAGTTTCGGAAGAGTATTTAATTAAAGCAACAATTCAAACTAATCTGCTTACTTCCCAGCCTGCATCCATACATACTTGCCTTGAAAACCTCAAATCAATCAAACTTTAAAATACACTGTAACTCCCATTATGCCTCCAAGCACTGTCATATGCATGCATATGCAGTCTCTATACAGGCTTTCCAGTATTGAGATATACCCTAGAGTTATAGGGAGTGTATGCATGCCCGCTGCAGATATTCACATGTGCCACTGCTCCTCTCATCTGCTGCTAGAAAAACAGGCCGGGCAGTCTCTTGGCACAGAGCATCGCTCGTCTTCTCTCCGAGCAGCAGATCAATGCATCTGCACTGATACGAGCTTGAGCTGCCTATTGATCCACTCTGCCTCGTCTTTGTCCTCGGCCATTATGGAGATGAGAGAGTGACCTTTTCCAGAGGTGTCAGAGTGGAAAGGAGACTGTTTAACAGCTTTCAGAGGAATAAGGGCCATGGGCACTACGACTGAGCCTCATTACAGTGCTGGTTAGAATGAGTTCAATAAGAGCCAGGGCTCACCACAAACACCTTTACTGTTCTATACCTGTGAAATTCATTTACTGTAAGATACTGTAACTCCCCTATGCTTATGCTACATATATGTTTCATAATTTCTGCATAATGTTTGGCTTGTGCCAGACCTACTGCTACTACTATTACTGGTGTTAGTAGTAGTAGTAGCAGTAGATCTGTGATAATAGCAGCATTAGCACTAATATTTGTTGTACTGGTATCAGTATTAACAGGAGTTTTAGGAGTATTGGTCCTAGTAGTTGTACCTTAGCAATAATGTGTGTAGTAGTAGATGAAATAGGAGGAGTATTAGTAATTGTATATATACTGTAGTAGCAATACACCGTAAAATTTCTAAATAGGTTAAAGTTTCTGTAACAGTAAAACAGGTTGGACTATTAAAGGTCCAGTGTGTATCATTTAGGAGGATATACTGTTAAAAATGGAATATAATATACATAGGTATGTTTTCATTACTGAATAATCACCTGAAAATAAGAATCATTGTGTTTTTGTTACCTTAGAATGAGACGCTTTTATTTACAGAGGGACAGGGTCCTCATCCATGGAATCCGCCATGTTGAACCGCCATGTTTCTTCAGTAGCTCAGAATGGACAAATCAAATACTGGCTCTGGATTGGGTCTTTTGTGTTTTTACGCACATTTCATGGCCCCTGTAGTTTCTCCTGCTCGCTTGGAAGGCTGAGCTGTATTCAGATGGTTGAAATTTGCAACTTCACAGCTAGATACCACTAAATCCTACACACTTTAGGTTTAATATTATAAATATAGACAGTGTAAAAGCACATATTCCAAAACCCCATCAGGTCTAATTTGATGTTTTGTTGTTCTTTGTTCTTTAGGTTTTTGCTTTTTAAATAAACACAAACCCCATGCTCTGTAACAGAATACATTTATTCATTGGCTGCAGATATCTATGTTTGGAGGAAAGAGATTCAGCTGTGTGTATCAAGTTGGTCACTGTTGGTTTTGACAACTGTAATGGTTCTGGTGCTCAGTTTTTCATGAGCCGCAGGGAGGCTGAGAGGCTTGTGTTTGGCTATAATGCTGGTGGCCTATACCTGCTATTATTAAGATTGTATGAATGAGTGTCCCTCGCTCTGGGTGTTAGGAGCAGGATCGATACGATGAGGGAAATTTTAAAGTGGGTAACATTTTGCTACAGGCAACACTGGATTAAGAGTCTGGTTTGTATTCAGGAAGAGTGAGACAGCGGCCTCGCAATCAATTCTGCCTCATATAAAAATCCAAAACATGCTGAAAATATTCTGTGTTTATACACAAACTGGGCAATAAAAATGATCTTATTTGCCTCTGCAGAGAGAACCAGGTATTTATTTAAAACAGTCCTATCAAGATTTTCCCTGTTTTCATTTTATTGATCCTTAAAATGTATTAATTATTAGTAGTTTGACACGGTATCTAGGCTCCAGATAGATCCAGGTTTTCCATGTGTTAAATGGCACCCTCCACTGATGATGACTGAGATGTGGTGGAAAGCTCCTGAAAAAAAACATTTAGAGCATTACATTTATTTTGTCCATATATTTAATCACATTTTAGTATGAAATTTGGTTATATCGTTAATACAAACTCAGCACTTCCTACATGTTTACCTGTTGTATTGATTCAGTAGTAATGTACACCATCATTGCAACAACCAGCAAGAGCGTAATTTCCACCAGTTTGATTGACTCACTAATATTGCTCTAAACTGTGTCTCCTCACTGTCCAGCCACTATATTTCAAAGAGAAGACAGCAGGGGAGGAATATAGCCTATGCACATCCAGGTTACATTAGTTATTCCTGCACTCACAATGAAGCTGCACAAGCAGCAGGGAGAGCTTTGCAGACTTTTGGAGAATAACTGAATATATATGTATGTATATATTTTGTAGTCTACAGTAGCCCAGAAAGGACCAAACACTGGTGATAGATAGGAGGGTGAGGCGAGGGGGTTGTAATATGCAACTGCAACTCTAGATGCCCCTAAATCCTACACCCTGGAATTAAACAGCATTAACTCATAGTGAATTTACTATCTCAGCCATGACTCTTAGTCCCACATCTTTTTGTCCTGTGTTCCAATAACAGCTGAACAAGCCTCAGTCAGAACCTAAGTCAACTTCCTCCTTTCCTGTACTCAGATATGCTATGTGTTAGGCTAATCTATGTTGGAAAGACAACCACATTTTGAAGATTTTTAAAAGATAAACGCATATATAGTCACATCTTAACTTAGCTAATGTTAGCAAAACACTATCTTACAAGCAAGCTGATCTAGGGTGGCCATTTCCTTCACATCAAAAAGGAGGACACTTTGCATACACAGGGACACACAAGCAGATATTTGTTTGGTATGATCCGGTTTTAAATTTTAATATGTTTTTCCACCAGATTACATAAAGGTGCATACACATACCACATAGCTAATAATAAATATACAAGATACAGCTCATGACAACGTGCCCTTCCAATTCAGATAACATAGGTCTAATAAACATCATACAGAAACTAACAACAATGTTTTTATCTGGATAGATAAAGGGTAAAAAAAATACAGCACCTTCTGTTTCAGATGTATAGGCTTTGCCTATATGTATGAGCATTTTCAGAATTTCAGTTCAACAACCGACCTTATGTTCTCTGTTGCTGAGAGCTTGATTGACAGCCTGGTGGTAACAACTGCAGTGCTAATCAACACATGGCTCATTTGAATATTAACATTAGCCATGTGTTGATAGGTCATGACAGGACAATGTAACCAATGAAATTACTTTTTTGAGACACATTTGTAGTCAATAAGTATTAAACTAACGAGGTAATGTGTCAAAAGGCGGACCTTTTTAGTTATTTTCTCAAAAGGAGGACAAATGAGTGTCAGGCTTAAGACTGCGCCTGCAGCCGGACAGGGTGTTTAAAAGCCGGACTGTCCGGCCTAAAGCCGGACGAATGGACACCCTAAGATAATCACCATTAAGCGTTAGCTGTCTAGTTACATCTGATAGCTAATGCTAGCAAAACGCTAGCTAACTAGCTAGCTAATCAGCATTAATTGTTAGCTGGGTAGTTGCTTCTGCTTCTAATAGCCAATGTTAGGAGAGCGCTAGCTTACTAGCAAGCTAACCACTTATATAGATTAGCTAGCCAGTTAGCTTGTACAGGAAAGTACAGGAAAGGAGAAAGTTGACTGAGGTTCCAAAAAGGGGCGGGGCTTAGGAAGGGTACATTTTATAAGACTTTGATAATGGACTTTATTTTTCAATCCAGGCAAGGCTTTTATTTTAGACTCGACCATTGTTTCTAGTCTTGTCTAATCCAGTACAGTCTCTTCAGATTTCTTTAATTTTACCTAACTGTATTATTTGCCAGTCCACTTTATCTTATTAATATCTCATTATTATAAGCACTAAAATGTTCAAATTTACACACACGTGCGCGCCCACACACACACACACACACACACACACACACACACACACACACACACACACGTCAGAAGCATGTGGCCATGGCCTGCTGTGCCTCCATGTCCTCTCCAGTGCTACACACACATTAAGTGGTCAGTCAATCGAGCTGGGGGAAGCTGAAATCAAAGAAATCCTATTAAAGGGCACAGAAGGAGTTTGCTTCTCTTCTTCCTTTCATGTCTGTTTTTAGTTCATCCGCAGCAAGACAACTGTTTGATCCAGATGCTCCTCTCTATACAGACACTGAGTAAGTGCTCTATTTTCTTCATTCAGGAGACAAATAAAAGTGAATATTCCAGGGAGGGAAAATATGACCCTTCTCCAGTGCACTGGTTGCTAAAATATCTGTGTTCATGTAAGCAGGACTCACTGTTTTCTCCTCACAGCACACAAACACCTTCATGTTTAGTAGCTATGAATGCTTTTTAATCAGAAAGGTGTTTTATGTACTGTGTATTTTCACCTGAATGATCCATAGAGAGAGTTTTAAAACAATCCAGTGATCAGGCTTCAGGATGCAGACGGCGGATCCTTTTCCTCCTGGCCGTTTTGTCTCCTACTTGAAACTCCTCTGAACATTAATGATTGGAATTTGTATTGGACTCATGGTTTATTCAACGGTAGGCTTAAATTCTGTTGTGGCTCTTTGACAGCCCATGGGGAAAGACATCAAAGTGTCCCTTAAGGTGCTTTGCCCTTTTTCACATTCTTCCTCTTGCTGCATCACAAAGACTAGAAAAAAACTGCTGCTGAAGGGAAGGAAAAAGCAAAACAGAAAAAGAACAGCACAAACTGTACCCTTTGTGGAGATGAACATTTAACACAGGCTGAGGCTTCAGCACTGTGTTAATGTATCGCTTTGGTATAAATTATTCAGCTGTCAAATGTTTTTGGCCAAGACACAGGCCTTTACCATTTGGGCAGCTCATTGGCATTAAGGATTGTTTTAATAATTCTAATGCAGAGGTTCTCTGACCCTGGTGTTTGATACCACGTAAATATCAGTTTCACTTCATTACCTCACTGTGCAGAGATGGGTATGTTGTGGTGGCAGTCGCTTGCTTGGATTATGTTCATGGGTCAACTTTGAGTGAATAAACTGCACTACCGTTGCAGGGTGTTGAGCATATAAAGTGCAAGGGCCTCCTTTATAAAAAATGTTCTTAGATTTACACTTAAATGTAGTCTTAAGATAATTTTTCACAGTATGCTTAGGTTCAATTAATAAAGATACAGGCTAAGAAGCCCATTTGTAAATGCGTGTCCCTGATCTATAGATCTCAAATGAACTTAAAGTTGATGGTTTACCTGATCCACCAACTTGCATTTTAATGATTCATCTTATTTTTTTAAACGTTCACCTTTCATTCCCACGGTCTTCTCTCACTTAGTTCAGCTAACCACAGAGGTTGAGAGCCGGTTGAGGCGACAAAATGTAAAGTTTGTACAGAATACAGTTTATTAGTTAGTTATGTGTAGCCTATTTATGAACACTTTATTGGAATTGTTAAAATGTCATATTTTTTAAAGGTCTTCAAACTGCTAAGTGTATTTTTTTTTAACATTCTTGTGTTTTTTAAGGTTGTCTGACATTGACTGCTGTTAGTTATTGGTTTGATGAATGCTTGAATATTGTTATAAGGAGTTTGGTCTAGACCTGCTCTATTTGGAAAGTGTCCTGAGATAACTTCTGTTATGAATTGGCGCTATACAAATAAAATTGAATTGAATTGAATTGAATAACATGTGTGTATTGATTGCTGATGCTGGCTGATCAGACTAATTATCTGAAGGTACAAAACAAAATAATTATCTGAAGGTACAAAACAAAATGAAACATAACAAACTAATAAACTTCCACCCCCACTTTGGTGCCCATGATTCCTCTCACATTGTTCATAAAGCTAATGCACAGTTCACCACAGGCTGCAATACCACTACATGACCAGCAGGACTATCACTTACGTCAGACTTTACTTAGAAATATGACTATTTCCACATCAAAGTAAGGTTTTATAAATAACTACTTATACGTGGTTTCCTTCAGAAGTCATGCAATCTTCCTATTACACTATTACTGCTGATCACAGTAGAATTGGTAAAACATCTAAAACAACATAGTTTGTCAGTGTCTTTACAAATCGCCCCCCAAAACCCCCAAATAATCAATAATAATGGTGTTCTGATCTGCCACAGCTCGGATTTGATTAGGTTTAGGAACAAAAACTATTTGGTTAAGGTCAAGGAAAGCCTGTGGTCTTGGTTTAAAGAAGCCAACATCAGCTGACAATTTAATTAAAGTCACACGCTTTCTATGGCTCTATATCACCTTCATGCTACTCCTACCATCCGCTCCACATAATTCAATAAACGATAATGGAGCATGTTTCACACTCTTGCATGTTGGTGTGATACATATTGTCATTGTTTTATTGACCTTTCACTGTGGTATGTGTAATGTTACAGCATTCAGATGGCATTGTGTGTGTGTGTGTGTGTGTGTGTGTGTGTGTGTGTGTGTGTGTGTGTGTGTGTGTGTGTCAGGCACATCCTCATGAGCATTAAGTCAACAATATGCAATAGAACACTACAGGTGTAAGATGATCTGATTAGATATTGGAACACCTTGATGCATCACTGTGCATATTAATGAGGAGGAACTGAAAGACAAGAAGGAGACAAGGACGACTTCTCAATGCTCTACCATGCAGAGTGTATAAAAATACTGCACTACACTGTAATAAGTAATAAGAAACACAAACTCAGTTTTCTAAGTTAATAAACATTCTTGATAAAACATTTCTTACTAGGTATTTTGTTTTCACAGTACAAATAAAAATTATAAAATTAAGCCAGTGTCACTTCAAATTACTAAAGCTACATGATCAAGAATGTTTTCTTATTTACAAAGTTGCATTAGTTTTACTTTCGATGTAATCAGTTTCAACATTTATTTCACAGTATAGTACTGTGTTATCAAGCTTCATTATATAAACTGTAGAATCCAGCAGTTTTGAAAGTTTGACACACAGGGACTAAAAGTCAAGCTACTGCAGCGTCAGTTTCATTCATTTTGACCATTCTAGTTGATCTCGCCTTTAATATTCTGCTAAAAAAGACACTGAGTCAAAAGGCAGCAAAGAACAACCATACTGTGACAGTTCTTGGTTGGTAGAAATATATTTCAGTCAAAATTTTTGTAAGTTTTTGGAGTTTTGCTGCAGCTGACGAATATTTTCACCAGATTCACTCTCAAAAATGGGGTGACATCTTGAAATTAATTTTTTTTATCTAAACCGCTGTCAAAGCTCAGAAATATTAAATTTACATCAAGAAATGGAACAAATCCTCTCATTTGAGGAGCTGGACATAACATTTGGCATTGTTTCAGTATTTTTTCTTGACATATTATAAAAGCAATGCCAGCATTTTTCTTTCTTCTCTTAAAAGTGTGCAAATGCAAAGAAATCTGTTGGCTGGCTGAGGAACCCCTGACTTCAGTATGTTTTTGAGACCAAACCTTCACCGTGGATGTACACATTCAAAGCTGACTCCTCCTGTGTGTCATGTTTCATACACACATCTCATTTACTTTGAGCCAAAGGAACTGACAAAACACACTGCTCACCCAGAGTGTGTGCATTACCTGTCACACACGCCCAGTCAGTCAGATTGGAATTCTGCCTCATTCATTATTTTCCTTGTAGATTTACCCGCCTGTCTGTGTATGAGTGTGTGTGTCTGATGTAGCTGTGTGTGTTTGAGAGGCGAGGTGCTGGGTGAGAAGTGGCACAGCTACAATAAACCCTGATTGTTTGAAGCAGATAGCTATTAGCCGGCAGAGAGCGGGAGCTATTATGGTGGAAATGAAGCATTGTTAAAGAAACATAAGACTTCCCTCAGTGGATGATAGCCTCCTGAAGGGGTCTCAGATTAGATCTCACAGGTGCACTTGGGAGGGGAGTGCTGATCATTACACTGGGAGAATTATAGCGGCTCATCAAATCTCCTCAGGAATGAATATTAAGTCTTATTACGAGGAGGATAGGGAGGGGAGAAGCCAATGATGTGAACAATTTACGAGGATTGTTTGGGTTGTACTGCTCTGCGTTTTACAAGAAGTTTTCAGTCTGCCAATTGACTCACAGTGGTGTAATGGCACTAATGCACTGCTCCACATAAAGCAGTGTTGAGAGGAAATATGGCTAAAATTCAGCTTTGAAAGATGGAATAAGTTTGCTCGGGGGAGTGCAGAGCTGCTGGTTGAGTGAATGTTCCCGTCTCCATCCAGAGGCACGAGGCAGGTTCTTTCTCTGCCTTGATGTCAGAGTGAAGTACAGTGAAGCAGAGCACTGAACAGTCAGAGATAAAGAGGGGTGACTGAATTTCAGATTTATTTTCTGGCTATGAAGTTATACTTTCTGCTGTCAGAACTCACTGCGGCTCTGTGAAATAAAACGTACATTTTGAGACAGATAAATCAGTGACATGGTATTGGAAAGCTGCTGTTTGAAATTCCATGGTCTCCTTTTGAGTAAAGAAACAGGGTTTTTGGGCAGCACATAATGTACATGCGTGCACAGCATCAAATAGAAATGTGCAGTCAGTCTCAACAGCAACTGCTGAATTCAACACTAAATCAGTAAAATAATAAAAAATAATAGCAGAATTCCACCACATCATAATGCAATATTATGAGTTGTTGCATGGAAAGTCAAATTAATCTGCTCCCCACTGCTGCAAAAACGTCCAATTTTAGAATAGTTCACTGTGTGGCACATTTTAAATTCCTTTTCTGTTCGGGGATGGTTAATGTGCTTAATGAGATCACCACAAACTTCATGACATACAGAGGGACCTAGCAGTTTTCTAGTAAAGGAGCTAAAGGCACATTTTGTATATGTGTATGTTTTCATGCAGTGTAGCCTGCTGTGTGGTCTGCATCTGACAGCTACGCAAAGGCAATAGGAGACGTCCATACGTAATGCACAGTGGGAGAATGGGTTCCGGGGCCCTTCTTTATCAAAAGAAGGACATGACAGACATGCTCTTTGAAGGTTGGTTTATTGAATGACCAATATTTAATGATAAAAATAGGCTAGTATAATTGTAACCTGTAACAGCTTTATATATTAAAGTCATGAATGATAAAAACACAATAAAGAATCATGAATTATTTACATTGTACTTTTTCACAGGGACGCCACAAAAGGTGTGCCAGGGATGACCCTTCGATTTAATTGCTGCCCCCACCTCGTCCTGCCATTACCTCATATGCACAATATGCTTGGGATTAATGTGTACTGTCTGATATTTTACATTAGGTTACATGAATTGAAATTTTTATAGGGCCTAAATCAATTTAAGATCAAATCAATGTATATTCATTTCTATATGTTTAAAAAAACACAACAACAGAAAACAACAAATGCATAGCCAGCCACTTTTGTCTGCCTCCCACTGGGGCCCCAATACAACCCCCATGTGACATTATTACATTGAGTGTGTGATCCAAAATCCTCAATTTTCTTTTTTTTTCACATGCCACTATTATCTTTATAATTTCTTAATTATTATTATTGCCCTTAGTCAAAAAGTAAATAGGTACAGGAAACCGAATCCTGTTTGGTTGCAGGTCAGCATGTTAATCGTGTTTAAATGGATGTCTTTTGGCTTGAAGGCTTCTTGGCCTTTGTTGCAGAGCTGTGTTATGACACCGGCTGGTTGCTTGCTGTAGCACCATTCTCCATCATTAACCGATATAAAATGTGACTGGCAGTGTGTTAAATGGCTGTGGATGGAGAGGTTTGGAGCCAGAGCAGGCAGGAAGCTGGAAAGTGAAGCCAGAAACCTCAGCACATGCATCCAACATCCCACATCCAACCGCATCCAACCACATCTGCTATTCTCTTTCATTCTCCACAGCCTCTGAGGAAGGTCTCTCTATCACTCCGGGGGGCCCTCCGGAGAGCGGGGCCAGCCTGTACCCCACCACCCAGGCCACAGGCGGCAGGCTCCCCGTGGTCACCACCGCCCCGCCTGTCAACGTCCCGAACCACCACCCCCTGTACAGGAACCCCCCACAACACCAGGCCCCGCTCGGCCTTCGTCGTCAGCCGAACTACTCCGAAGACAGCAGGGGATCCAGCACACACCGCAGCTCCCAGACCACCTTCTCTACGTTGCCATCCGGGCCTCCGCTGGACAACGATGAGAGCGCTGAAAGCCCAAACGTGCCAACAACCGTTGCATTAGCCGTCGCTTCTTACCCCAGCACCCCTGTTCCAGTCACCAGCACGGTTTTAAAAGATCCGGAAGATGCCACCATCGCCCCCTCTGCTGCCACTGCGGCAAGGGAGAAGGATGCTGTGAGGCCAGATCATTCTGGACTGAAGCAGAATGTGAGGCCTGGCACCGATGAAGAGGAGACAACCACTACCACCATCACCACCACCACCACCATCATTACCACAATGCAGAGTCCAGGTAAGAACACAGTCCTATAATGCCTTTTATGCCATAAATAATTATAGGGGAAAATATTATGTATTTAACAGAGCGTTGTGTGCAAGCAGGTATGTGTGTGGATGGAAAGGAGAGCTAGTAGTGATGTGTTGTGACTGGAGTCAGTTGATTTTATTGGAGTGATTAATTCCAATATGAAAAATATCTTCATTAACTGTCACAGTTCAGGAAATGCAGGATTGCACTCAAATGCAGACAGGAACAGTTCAGGAATTTAATGAGCTTAGTGGCAAGTTACAGAGGTAGGCAGCCACAGATTCCAGTAGGTTCAGGTTCAGGTGTCAGGATGACAGAGGAAGGCATGGCTTGGAACCAACAAAGCAACTAGAATGAAAGACATCAAACAAGGAAACACAAAGACTAGATACACTGCTCAGGGAAAGGATAACTGGACACAAAAAAGAAGTTGAGGTAAACAAGAGACATTTATTTCAACATAAAACAGAAAATAACTCTTATAAACTATTATACTAATTCGTGTTAATTTCTGAATGTAGCCAATTGTAGTCAAATTATGCAAAAACATATTAACGACAATACAAACAAGCAACATGTTCTAAAGTAATGTAAATTCATGGGGCTTTCTATGCTGCATCAACACATCACTTCAACATAAGATTAACATACTGTATGTACACATCACCGGGTACATGTGCAATCATTAGTGTATAATCACCTGAATATAAGAATGTCCTGTTAATGCCCACGTCTCCCAACCTCCACTCCTCTGTTTATAACGTAGGCATTCTGTTGAGAATTACATGTGTACAGTCAGTGGAGTGCCCCTTTACTTAGCTGCTGTTTGCCACTTGGTTTCAACATTTTCTCTATCTTTGCCCTTGTCTTGATAAAATAAATTGATGCATTATGCTGATTTTATTAAGCTGGCCATTATGCATATAAGCTAATGTTGTATTGAGTTGGTTAGTGGACATTTAGACCTAAATTTGTGTCATTTCAAGCTGTCTTTGTCTTCCAAAGCTCTAAATGGGCGGTGGGTGGACACTGTGGTATCACTGTGTAATCTAGAGTCACTGTTTTTGATTGATGACTAAAGATTTCACCACTTTTCTCTCACAGCTGCCAATTTTCATACGGGACAGTTCAAAATGTCAGTGTGTGTTGGCCTTCTAGACTTCTAAAAATATTTGGGAATCTCATTGTACCTCGACTGGGTCATTTCTATGTAAAGTTGGTGAGAAAAACAAGGCGGATCAATTTGCCCTTTTTCTCATGAGATGGGCAAATACATGTGACTGCACACATATTAGGTAATTTGTTTGTAATATCAAAACAAAACAAAAGGAAAATTATGCATTTTTTATTCTAAGCAACAAAACAAATTTGGAAATCTTTAATTACTTTAATCCTTTATTTGAAACTTTAAAATAAATTGAATCCTTTAAATATTTGATCAATTATTATTAAAAAAGACATGCATCTTAACATCTTTCTAACGTCAACCACAGTGCTCTCTCTTGTGAGGATGTGTTTTCTCTTCTGAGTGCACCCGCGTTATCTTCAACCCCTCAACTAATATCTTCTCTATCTGCATCTCTCACGATCACACAGCCATGGGGCTGGAATAAATTACAACAGCATCAGTGCATCACTAACCCTTAATCAAGAGGTCCAAACAGGGACCACAGCACTCTGAGATTGTCGGTTATGAGATTGGATGGGGAAAATAAATATCAGAGAGGACTTTGCAGGTCAGGGGGAGCACAATGGGAGCACCTTGATTAATCAGCTCATCTGTGTGCAGGGTGACAGCAGGTCAAAGCACAGACAGGCAATACTGTACACAAAATCCCACTGTAACACAGACATGCAGGCTCAGGGTGAATGACAACACTGTAGTGCAGTAATAATGCCGGAGCGGACACTCCCTGAGGTGGAGTGCTGAGGGGACATAGGGAGGATGTTCTTCTTCATAAGGAAGCACTTCAGCAAAAGTTTACTTTTTAGCTCAGAGAGAGGGAGGGATGAAGGTGGTGGAGCAGAAACCCCTGAAGGCCACTAGGAAATATTCTGTCCTCAGTTGTCCCATCGCAGGGCTGAGCTGCTCAGAAAGGCAGCCAGAGAGGCAGAAAACCTTCAAGTAAAGTCAGACAGAGTGTCTGTGTGTTTATAGCAATTTCCCTACTTGTACAATATGTGCAATAGAGTTACACTGATGTATACTGGTTTGCTCACCTTGGTTTTTCCTACACAAGGCTAATACCTGGATATATCAGGATATCTGGATCAGGGACAACTCATGTTGAAGGTCCAGTGTGTTTCATTAATATTCATTTTTTCATTAGTGTATAACCACCTGAATATAGGAAGCATTATGGTTTTGTTAGAATGAGCCGTTTTTATCTATAGATGCCATGACTCTATGGTCACCATAGAGTCCGCCATGTTGAACTGCCTGGTTTCTACAGTAGCCCAGAAGGAACAAACCAAACACTGCCACTAGTTAGGGGTGTTTGTATTTTTTGCACATCAATCATCCTTTTACTGCTGTCTCAAGCTGTCTCTGTAAACCATGGATGTATTAAGGGAGGGTCTCGTCGCCTAGTAGTGCATGACGTCAAACATGTCACTTTCTGTCTGTATACTGCAGTGTGCAACTTTTTTTTTTTTGCCAAATGTTATCAGACTGAATGGATCAAATTCTGATGGTGAAACAAATAATTTTGTGGCGGTTGTGAGGTTAAAAAAACTGAATCACCGGTTTAAGCGTATGGTGAAGGCAACTTGTTCCAGTGAAAAAAAATATGGCAGGTAGATGTGAGATATTTGCATCATGTCTGCATCTTCATGACTGGGACAATAATTCAGGCTGGGAATTTGATACCATCCCAGGCCACCACCACCCGATTAACGCAAAACACCAAGAGTGAGTTAGGTTGGGCGCCTACTGATGTAATAGTGTAAAATAGTAAAGCAAAGGCTCCACATGCGTCCACACACTTAAATTGTACCTGAAGGTTCCTGCTCTGACTCTTCACTGCTGCTGTCCACCACTGCCATGACAGCAGGAGCTCTTGCAGCACTAGTGCTCCTGACCGTGCTGACACTGCTCCCTTCTCCACCTTTGTAAAGAAAAATCCAAAAGCCACCCATAATTTCACAGCTATTCAAATTCACTAATTGACAATTTTTATATGCATTGGCTATGTTCATATAACAATAAATATGTTCTTAATCTCAATGGGATTTTACCTGGTTAAATAAAGGTTAAATGAAATAATATAATACAAGGATTTCAATATTCATATTAATTCAATAATTTATTATGTTGTGTCTATGTTAGTTGACCATATTCTAAAATTTGCAATATCCATTGTTACAACTTAAAACATTTGTTTTATTAAGTCACTTTGTGTTAGTCAAAGTGGAACTAACCTCCTCATGAAGCTGGTGGTGCTGGATAGGCTCTGGTTGTGTGTCTGTTGTCTCCACTAGTGTTTAATGTCTGACCTGCTCCCTCACTGACAAACATGTCAGTTATTTTACAGCACTTCGCTGATCTGTAGCTTTTTAAGCCTCTCCCTCTCTGCTCCACCTTTCCTCTTGGTCTGTCGATCTCGCTCCATTTTTCAAGCATGTAGAACAACAGGTGAGGGAGGAGGGGAGCGCAACTTGGTGTGTGTGTGTGTGTGTGTGTGTGTGTGTGTGTGTGTGTGTGTGTGTGTGTGTGTGTGTCTGCAGTGCTATGACAGAGAGCCTCAGAAAAAGAGTGGAGGTGGTGTGTTTGTGCCCAACGTTGCTGCTCAGTGTGTGTGAGCTTCAGTGAGGCAGATACCCTAATGAGCCGCATGACGGATTGTTTATTTAAAAATCAAGCGCGACCCGAACCGAGCCTTTGGTCCCAACCATCGGGAAATGCCGAGAGGGCCAGTTCGGCGGCCAGGCCACCAGGAAATGTCCCGGTGCTCCCAATGGCCAGTCCGCCACTGGGTAGAAACAAGGAAGTGAGTTTGGTGATGAATAATTCACTACCACTGCAAGATGGGTCACATAAGCAACAGACTACTGAAGTTTAGTTTTATTTGTATAGCACAAAATTGCGGTACGCGTCCTTAGACTGTCAGTCCGGATGAGAAAAAAATCAATACAAAACTGAGTAGATAGATTGCCTTCTTACATTATAAGTAACGCTAATGAGAAGACTGAACTAACAAGAAGATGGCACTGACAACAGCTACTGTGTTGAAACCCTAACCCTAACCCTCCCCAACTTTGCCTTTTTCTTGTTTTCTTTTGTCATTTACTTTAGTCTTTTTCCCAACTTGTGCACCTCCCAACTGATCAGTATCACACAATATTATAGGAAACTTTTGCACACCAGATTGTTGGTGGACAAGAGATAAATCAACATTAGGGAATACCCATGGCTAGGATTAGGAGACTAAAGAAACAACAGTCAAGTACCAAACTAAAAGCATGGACTAACCCTTACAACTCAAGGGATTTTGAGGAGTATAGGTAATCTAGGTATGCACCCCGGAGAGCGGTTTGTCGTCTGAACGAAGAACTATCACAGACTACAAAAAGGAAAACCAGCAGTGTTGAGATTAGGGTGGTACACCACAGGTCCCTGAATCACAATCAGGCACAATCTGAGCCATAATTTGGATCAGCCCCTTTATGTACAACGTTGACATTTTGGCCTGAGAATAGCCCAACAAGCTTAAACAAGAAAATAACATGTTTGTCACTGCCTTCCAAAATGACCATTACAAGAACTAAAATCATCTTGTTAGGATTAGGGAAAGGTCATGTTCATGTTCATGGTTTAAAGAAACTAACTGTTGAAAGTGCTCAGTGCTGTTTTGGGAGGCTTTCATTGTTGCCACAAATACAGATATGAGGGAAAAATCAGCAGCCTTACAGCTGGCCTGAGAGCAGCTTTAGTTTAGTACATGAGTGTAAAATGTTCTCACTGCTTCCATCCAGATAATTTCCATGTTGCTGTTTGTCCCTGCAGTTCCCTGCCAGCTGAACCTGACTGGACCAGAAGGGTACATAGAGGCTCCACCACAGTCCAGTTCTGCTTTTCACTCCACAATGGACTGCAGCTACATCATCACAGTCTACATGGGCTATGGAGTGGAGGTCCAGGTAGGAACCAGACTCACATATGGTCACCAGACGTCACTGTTTGTCTGGGATTGTCCTGGTTTTCATTACAATTAAAATAATAATTAAAATATTGTTCTTGTTCTCCGTGCTTATATAGACATTTATAATGTTCGGTCCCACTCTTTATTACCTAAACAAATTCAAAAACATAAACAAATTCACCACACATCTGGATTCACCACACATCTTCAACACTTAAGGCTATTGCTAGTCTATGGACAAAAACCTCTTAGTATGCTTCTGCTTAGCTTAGCATAAAGTCGGTACCTGGTACCCAGCACCAAAAATGCTGCATTCATGCCCATGGTGTTAAAAGGTGACACGACCCACAGCACAGAGCAGATCGCACTGGCAGAAAGTCAGACACAGAAACAGCATAAAGAAGCAGAAGAATGTGTGGATGATGGCGTCAAACCACATGCAACGTTATAAAGCCATTCCCGGGGGAATTTTAACGTGAAATAATTCTTAATTAATAACATAATTCTTTTCAAATTTGTGAGCATTTAGAAACCCCTCATACTGTCCTTACAGAAAAGAAACACTGACTCAACTTATTTGAGTTCGTACACTTTATTATACTCTCAGTTGATTCTGGTCCAGTTCTACAGTGTTATTTACAATGCCAGTTATTTGCCTTTTATCAGATAACATGGAGTAAATACATTTTCTAGACAGTGGTTCCCCACCGGTACTGGGCCAAAAGGCTGCAAAGAACAATTAAACATGAAGAACATGCAAAGTAATGAAATGGCAAATATTAATGTTAATGAAAGCACACTAAACAAGACAACATCCCCCTGCAAAGGAAACAGAAATCAACTACGTGGAGCGAGTGGAAAGACAGATGGTGGAAATCTAGGTTAAATACGCCAGTCATCCAGAATTCATAGAAGCATAGTTACATACATAACGCTTGTGTTATTTGTGAAAAGACTGACAGATATTGAGTGTGGCGAGTGGCGGTGGGATAGTAGTGGATGTTTGAAAGTATTTTTTAAATTTCATGTTTGAACAGGGTGTTGAAGCAACAATATATAAGATTTGGCATTTTTTTATGATTTGATGCCTTCCACTTTAAGAGTGCAATTCAATTAAATGCTGCTGTGGTAAATATGTACAGCTGTACATGTGTGTTATGATTACATATTTTATTGTATCAAAAAATAGCGAGTTGACAAGTTTGCTAACACAGCCAAACATCAAGCAAGTGCAACAACACAAGACAGAGCAGGCCAGCTAACAATACTGCCTGGTCCAACAGCAAAAAGGCCAGTTCGCCTAGTGTGACCCAGAAAACCAAAGTCAGTGTAGCATCAAAATGATCATTGATTGACTGAAGCTGTTATTTTAAGGTACAAAAGTTACATAGCGTTACTTTAACTTGCTCTTTAGAAGCAGACATGTCCAAAACATGTTAGATTTAAATATATACGTAAGCGTGTGTAAGACTGTGATCTCCATGACTGTGTGACTATGGACATATTGTTTAGGCATTTAAATGGATTGCCTTTCCAGCAAGGTGACATGTTGACATCATAATCAATAGTGTGTGCGTGACCTACGCCAGGCTTAGCTTTTATTTATACGGACACTGTGTTGTCCCTGAGCATGTAATGGCTATGGACCCACTCTGACATTGTCCATTTGTGTCCAAATCATTGTTTAAACAGTTAAAACACTGAGAATGGTGTTTGCCTATTGTTAGGTAGATGGCTTCAATTAGCATTTACATTTTTCATCAACAATACTTCTGTAGCCGTCTCTGGGCCCGCAGCGCAGAGATATACAGCTTACATAGCAGCTGCTCTGACAGGAAAGCAATTCACTGTTCATTTTAGAAATACAGTTCCATTATACCTCCTCTCCCTCCGACCATATGTTTGGATTTTATAAGAGGATTTCACCAGAAACGTATGTCATAGATATTCTGAAACATGCTTTTATAGTCCAACCAATTCTGAAATGCCAGCTTATGTTTCCTCACATGTGTGACAAGAGGAAGAGGCTTTGGATTATGAGTGCAATAAGGACATTTTGCTCATGTGTAGATTATTATTTGTCCGTCAGAAGATAATATTTCAAGAAGCCATGCATCAATCCATTCTCAATACCCTTGTGAATTCACATTATACTCTATAACTCATCGGCCAGCCTTCTGCACGTCATTAGAAACAACTCAGTGGATTTTGGTGGTGTAATCTTGATGTTCAGCACTGTAACCTGCAGGTCATTGTTCTTCTTCTTCTTCTTTTTGAGTTAGATGTAAAAATATTCTGGTTTTACGTGCTCTCTCTCTGATGCCTGACATCTAACTCAGTGACTTAAGAGCTAGGTCCCGCCTGCAGCGGTCTGGCTAAATACTGGGCCAATTTCAACAATTGTCACTTAGACACAAAAACATTGGAAAACAGGGTTGAGGTTGAAAATGACCAAAGTTACCCTTTAACTTAAACCTAAAATCCAACACCCTGCCAACCACAATCCAGTATAGCTATCTCTAGGGCTAGGTACCGAACTTACGATGATACTTTTATGGCACAGACCAAATTGCGTCGATACTACAGAGGATCTAAAATGTCGGTTGTCAGACCTTGGGTAAGTGGTCTCACTCTGCCATAATTTCTCAGTACTATAAATGTACGACACATATTCCCTTCTGCTTCTCCTTTTGATTAGAGCCATGTTGCTGCCATACTGTTTATTATTTATAGTATTTATATAGTCCAATACTGTACAGATAATTACTTTTATTTCATCATTTTGGTTTAGTTATCTAGGTTGAATAAAGTGTGCAGCACTGTAAAGCCTGATGAATTTTAAATTGTTGAAACTGATTACATCAAAAAGTTTAAGTAACTTAGAAGTTAAAAACATGGTTGATTAAGCAAGTTTTACTAGGGATTTTAAGTAACATTGTCTTAATTTTGTCATCTTTATTTGTGCTGTGAGAACAAAATTAAAAGTACCTAATCATGAATGAAACTAAGTTATTGTCACTTAAAATGTCTACATGATGTTTTTACTTAAAAACGTGTTACAACAATGCATTTCGATGCATCACCAACAATGCAATACATTAACATATGAAGCAACCAGTGTTGTTACCTTTTAAAAGTAATTAGTTACAGTTACTAGTTACTTCTTCCAAAAAGTAACTAAATTAGTAACTCAGTTACAAATTATAAAAGTAACTAGTTACTTTAGAATGTAACTATTGCGTTACTTTCAAGTACCCACCTCCACCCCTCTTTAACGGAACTTAAAATACATGTGCATGTTCAATTATTTATGATAACTCTGAATATTATAATGAAATGGACACTTAATACAATCCATTATTAACAGAAACAATGTACACAAATCTAAACTATTTTAATGTTGCTGACAAAGTGAGACTAGCCTCCAATCAAATGCCATGTATGTAGATATTATGTTTATATGGTGGATCCATACAAATAACACAATAGATGTTTTGGAACTTTTGATATTTATTGCCCCTCAACAGGCCACAACTTGGCAAAATTCAATTATGCTTGTTAAGCACTATACCAAAAATAAATAACAAATATATACACTTTTTGTAGTGCAAAAAAAAAACTTCAGACAATTGGTAGATATACTGTACTTCAAGTATTTTCTTCCTCGAAAAAGTAGAACAGTGTAACAATGTGAGGTGCTTTCAATCTAACTGAAAAGTACAATGTATAGCAAAACTGAGGAATCCAAATATAAACAGGTAATACATAAGAAATAAAAAATACATCTACATGTACCAAAAATGTATTCAAACAATATATACACTCTTTTTAGTGCAAATGTAATAAGATACAACACAACTGGCCATACCTGTCTCTCGTTGACTGACTCGCTTGTGTTGTTTGTTGTTAGTCCCGACTATGCGTGCTTTCAAACACCCGCCCAACTCTACCTCTGATTGGCTTACCATGAAATTTTACTCAACCTCAGCCAATCGTCAGCATTTATGTGCTTGTCTCGTGCACTGCCCACTAACCAAGGAAGAACAGTAAAAAAAAGTATTGCCTCTCGGCTCAGAGATCTAGTTGGTCTGATGAAAAAAACAGCTTCAATTATAGTAAGGCGACGCATTTTCTGGCAGTAACGGTAACGGCGTTATTAAGATAGGAAGAATAATCAATTCGATTTCTCGTTACTGAAAAAAGTAACGCCGTTATTTATAAAGCCGTTATTTATAACATTGTTATTCCCATCACTGGAAGCAACTACCAATGCAATACGATTCACCCCTATGTGAATGAATATGATACAATGCGATTCCAGTACAGACAGTTTGAATTTCTTTTTCGCACAAGGGTGCATATCAGTGTCCCTCCATTAATTTGTAAATGTTTGTCAAATTCTTTCACTAATCACACACAAATGTATTTTTCCAGACACTGTTTGAAAGTATAAACACTGATTTTTTCACAGAATGTAGTTTCACAGAATTTTCTCCCTTTCTATTTTGCTGTTGAGACAGCATGTGTGCTGTAGTCTTTTTTAAAAGTACTTACTATTGCTTTAGAGCTGCAAGCCTTTATTTTCTCAGCGAAATAATGTTGCCAGCTATCACTCTCCACAGTTCACCCTCAAGTGTTAGCCGGCAGCTCTTGGCAGCACTGAGCCGACAATCTCCTGTGGAAACATGGTGTATCTGTATCCTCATCACTTAATGGCTGAATTTACGTAATGAATAACTATAAAGATTCTAAAATTGAAGACATGGTTAGAGGAAAAATATTTTCACCTCCTTGCCACGAAATGTGAACATACAGAGTGTACATAGTGTACAGAAAAATGGCACATAGCACACAGCGGCCATGGTAATGCACTGTAGATGTCCAATGTCACCTCTACAAATGTGTTTGGCCCGTAGACAATGGCAGGCGCTCCAAATGATTACAGCCACTCTATTCACTCTAGGGCATTCAGTGTCGTTTTGAAGCGTCTGACCTTTTTGGGGAGGCTTGTGTGATGATTTAAGTAGCGCCCTTGTCTCTACCTGAAAAACCCCTCATCCACATGATTAACTCCGAGAGCTTTGCTTCCTGCTGCTCATAAAATATACAATGGCCATTACGCCACTGACCTTCCAGATGCCTGGCCTAATATATTTAGGATAAAAAATGAATATGTGGTTGCAAATCATCGTCATTGATGTCTCGCAGCTGCTTCCTGTCACTGATGTGGAGAGAAAAGCAAAGGAAAAGAAATGAAAGGAAGGAAAGGAAAGCAATGTTGGAGAATGAGAAAGAAAAAGCAAGAGGAAGAGAGGGCTGAAAAGAAGAACACAAAAACACATGATGAGAGCAGGAGTGTACAGGTTTACTTTCAGACATTGGCAGATTCTTCAGTCCAGAACTGAGAAAGGGAAAAAAATGCAAATATATAAATAGAGGGAGATAGGGGAGATAGAACTATCCTCCATTTGGATTCAATCATCCAATAACTAGAAGTGTGCCTAGCCAGCTTATTACATCACCCATCTTCCCCATTGTGGCTACAGGAACTTCACTGTGGAACATTTTGAACAGATTACCCAAACCGAGGAGTAGGACAAGTGTTGATGAAGCTGATTGCCGTGCACATTCTTGTCTCGTGTCTCTTTTCTTCCCCCTTTGGCACCTGCCCTCTGACAGGCTCCTTTTAGATAAGACCTGAGCTCTTGACACTCTGCAACCAATCAATAGGACACATGACACGTGGCCATAAAACTACCCTATGTGTAAACATTGTAGAAAGAAATACATTTTTAAAAGTTGTCACTGGATGTCACCAAATGTTGTCACTGAACGTTGTCTTGGGTAACATTCCAGCCTGGTGATAGAGTTGAACAACCATTACTCGCTTTTACTTTACCTTCTGTGTTGGCCAGATGTCAGCCGGATGGATATGTCACTCCCAACTGATTGATTTGGAACACAAAATTACGGAGTGTCAGTGAATGAATGAAGTGAAACAAAATGGCCATTGGATCTGATTATTAGCCCCCATTCCCCAGCTCAAATGATGCTCTTGGATAATAGAAAATGAATGGTTAAGAGGGAAAAGGAGAATAATGGAAAGGAAGGAAGAGAAAGAAAGAAAAAGGGATTATAGAAGAAATAAGTAGTAAAAGGAAAAGAAAAGCCATCTGAGAAACGAGAGGAAATGAAGAAGAGGTGGAAAAAAAGGGCAGAGCATTTGGAGCAGATGAGGAGGAAAGAGAGAGCAGAAAGAAGATGAGAGAGCAGGGAAGGAAAGATAAGGAAAGCTGCAGAGAAGAGGAGGAGGTGATAAGCAGGCTAACACCTGAGATTAAATAAGTGCAGTTCTCCCTCATCTTCCATTTACCTTCATTATTAAAAACGACACCGCGTCCGGATGTTGCTGAGCTGCGGTGGTTAATTAATTGATCATGGATTATCTGTCCTCTCCTTTTGTTTGTTTATGGACCTCTTTAAATGTGCCTCGGCTAAAATGTCTTATCAGCTTCTCCTAACTAAATTGAAAGGGTTCCCTCCCAGGATAGGCAGACTTAAACAAATGTGGAATTCAAATAATGTTGGACATACATCAAAGATGCCATGTGGACCTGGGAGGTCAATCTGAGCTTTTTATATACTAAGAGGTGGGCTTCTAATTTGTCTTATCAAGAAATCATGCTCATTAATCTACTTCAGAGGTCTTTATTAGCCCCAGAGGATCACAGCAACCTAATTTGATTGTCTTTTTGTACAAGATAAGCCAGATTTCACCCTGATGCAGGACTATGATAAGAGGGACTATTGGGTCGAACTTAGACACTTTTACCAGGAAACCAAAAATCAGCAGCAGGAGCAGTACATTAAAGCTCTGATATCTCCCATTCAGATGAATCGTGGAATTAAACATTTCAGTTTTATTTGCACTGTTCCAATCAACTCTACCTATGACAGTAGCGATGGTAAGAATCACCGATTGGCATCAGTGCGCAGGCATAAAAGATCAAGTTGTGATCACACAATATGGGATGAACTCCCAATGCATCGTTCCTGACATCTTTTTTACCAACCATTTTATAGTAGGATTGATTCCTCCTTTCTATGCTGTTTTTGAAGATGCTTAAGAAGTACCAAACAAATCTTTAAATTGCACAGCATCATTTTGCATGGAATCGTATCATGTTGAATCCAATAACGTGAAATCGTACTGCATCACCATAATCATACTGTATCACATTGGTAGTTGCTTTATCTTCATCATGTATCTTTAATGTATCGAATCGTTGGCAATGCATTGAGATGCATATCGAATCGTTGGCAAAGCATTGAGATGCATATCGCATCAGCCTCAGTGATGGCACATCTGTATCAAAAAGTGATCAATATCTGTTGCAGTTGGTTGACTGGTTGGTTTTAATGTCAGAATATGAATTTTTTTGTGATTCCAGTGTATATAATATTAGAATATTTTTCTTCTTTAAAAATTCCTCCTGTCCTTTAACTTCTTTTGATAGGACATGAATAAAACATTTTGTCATGGCATGGCGCATCTTGGCTGCTGAGTATATTTTCCCTTATTCTTTTCCTTTTTGGTAATTGCACTAAGAACAGCCACAAGGTTGTACCAGATGTCCTGCTTTTACAGTTTCAAAAGTGTGTGTGGCACCCATAGATTTCCAAAAGAAAGGGTTTTCAGTGTGGATTCTGGTTGTTGCAATAGTTAGCAATTACAGGAACCAGGAAACCTAAATTTGGACATTGAGAGACAAGCAAGGCGTAAACTAAATGCTACAGACAAGATGCTTGTAATCAAGCAAACATGTGCCACATGATACAGTACAGTAATACCACACATGCTTTCTGGTTACCACTCCTCACATTTACATTTAAATCTGGCATTGTAAAGCAGCCACACACACCAGAGACGCCTTGCGCTGCTCAGGCGGCCTATGTGAACAGGGTGCCAGTGTGGTAGTGTGCGGGTCGGCCACTAATGAAAAAAACTCGGAGGTTCGATCCCCAGCTCCTACAGTCTGTTTGTCAAAGTGACCTTTAGCAAGATACTGAATCCCAAATTGCACCCAATGGCTCCATCGGTGTGAGTGAAATGGGCAAGCGTATAATCGTCATGGGGCACTTTGGATAGGAAGCAGTGTATCGCTTCTGATGAGCAGGTTGGAAACTGCATGCCAGCCTTTGCCATTAGTGTATGAATGTGTGTGTGTGAATGGGTAGATGTTGGCATGTGTTGCTAAGTGCTTTGTGGCTGGTAGTCTAACAAAAAAGTGCTATTTATATGCAGTCCATTTTAAAGAGACCAATGGTGAGCTGTTGGTATGAAAGAAAAACCATGGAAACGTATGCCGTTTATGCCTTCAAATGATGAGGATACGTTTTTATTACATTGTAAGAGCTGCTAAAACCTTAACATCTTGTGGAAATAAGGACTTGACTTTGTATTATATTTAATACAGTAAGAGATTTTCTAGCAGCCATTATGGTGGAATTGAACTGTCTAGTATAAGATCTAGTCACAAAGACATTTTAATAACAGTTCTGAATTCAATTCAATTCAATTCAATTCAATTCAGTTTTATTTGTATAGCACCAATTCATAACAGAAGTTATCTCAGGACACTTTTCAAATAGAGCAGGTCTAGACCGAACTCTTTATAACATTATTTACATAGACCCAACAGTTCCACCATGAGCAAGCACTTGGCGACAAGGGCAAGGAAAAACTGCCTGTTAAAAGGCAGAAACCTAGGACAGATCCTTCTGCTCTAGGTGGGTGGTCGTCTGTCTCGACCAGTTGGGGTGAGAGACAGAGAGAGAGAGAGAGAGAGAGAGAGAGAGAGAGAGAGAGAGAGACAGACAGACAGACAGACATGTGCACAGCAACAACAGTAGCAACAACTACACTAATAGTAGTGACTGTTGATGATGAACATGACAACAGCAACGATGGGGGACAATGAGCAGTGACAACAGCAACAACAGTAACCGTAGCAATAATAATACTTATATTAATAATAATAATAACAATAATATCAGTGATATTGGCAATGGCAGTCAAGCAGGACCATGGCAGGAGGCTCCACCAGGATCCATGAGAACCTGCGAGACGAGAAAGCACAAGAACTCCAGGGAAGAAGTGAAGTTAGTAACATGCATTAGTGGGACATGAATAAGTGCAGAAAGAGAGAGGAAGAGAGGAGCTCAGTGCACCATGGGAAATCCCCCGGTGGTCTAGGCCTATAGCAGCATAACTAAGGGATGGTTCAGGACTCACCTGATCCAGCCCTAACTATAATCTTTATCAAAGAGGAATGTCTTAAGCCTACTCTTGAATGTGGTGAGGGTGTCTGCCTCCTGAACCACAATTGGAAGCTGGTTCCACAGGAGAGGAGCTTGGTAACTGAAGGCTCTGGCTCCGGTTCTACTTTTAGAGACTATAGGAACCACAAGGAGCCCAGCATTCAGAGAACGTAGTGTTCTAGTGGGGTAATAGGGTACTATGAGCTCTTTAAGATATGAAGCCTGACCATGAAGAGCTTTATAGGTGAGGAGGAGGATTTTAAATTCTATTCTACATTTTACAGGGAGCCAGTGCAGAGAAGCCAGTACAGGAGAGATGTGATCTCTTTTTCTAGTTCCTGTCAGTACTCGTGCTGCAGCGTTCTGAATTAATTGGAGCGTTTTAATGGACTTATTGGGGCAACCTGATAATAAAGAGTTTCAGTAATCCAGCCTAGAATCACATTGATTCATTGTTTAGGAGTGTAGCACAGTGTATGAAGGTTCAATTCCTGGTCAATTCATGTTCTTATGGGTTCCTGTCTAAAGCAATGAATGTGTTTCTGTCTGTGTCAGTCCTTTGATAGAATGCAGACCTGTTCAGGCTGTCTGGTGAAATGCATTTATCAGTAAGAAGGTAATTTCATATTCCAGTAAATTCATATACCTTAGTAACTTCTCGCTGTGCAGGTCCTGAGGGTCTGAAGAGCTGAACTCTCAGTGTATGCATCTGGGTATGGGCTGCACACAGAATATGTGAAAAGTGCTGCTGGCAAAGGAGAAAAGAGAGTTCATCACCCCAGCAAGGCAGCCCTGGGGTGAGCTTTGTTCAATCTCCTCTCCCTCACCCGGCCACGCTCCCCAGAAATGCGAAGGAGCTCTGGGGTCGCAATTCTTATCTTAGGACATAATAAGCCCTCTGCAACATAGAGCCTGCATTACATCTGATAGCTGAGACATGTGCTGGGACTGCGAGAGAACACCATTCCAAACACTTTCAGGTGTTTTTTTACCCACTTCTAGATAATAAAATGGTCTCCATGTTCAGATACACAATCTCATATTATAAGGATGAAGATGTTCTGTCATTAAGTTTTCACTCAGAATTCTGCAACGCCTGTTAATAATTAGCAAGATGATAATTATTGTGAGGTATTAATGGAGCCTGTTCAGGTGCACAGTCATAGCTCTGACCACAGCTCCAGTTTCCAAGACCTTGACAAGCTGACTTCTCACATTTGTAGTATGTATTCTGGCATCATCTTTGAGGGTGTTGATGGATAATATTGGTTTCTTACTTTTGTTATTTCATTCATAGGTTATGATAGAATAGTACTGCAGGGATTACTTTTTTTTTAGGCCAACCAGGAGGTTGTTGGTTCCTTCCATTTCTAAATTTTAGGACTGCAGTCTATATTATACTTTCCACAGTTGCTTAGGCCAAGGAACAGCGTAATGTCGCGAACAAGGTTCGACGAGGTCAGAAACAGGAACTGTCAGATGATCAGATTGATTGTAAAGAAGCCAACACTGATCAGTTAAGCCCGAGGGATATTGCACAAAAGTAGAGTAAAGAAATCCAGGATAAATGAGCAAGCGCGGCTTGACCTAGCCTGCTCGGCGCATCCTGGCTTAATTGGTTGCACGTGTGCCGAGCCAGGATGAAAAGGCACGGCTATGTTAAGCCAGGTGTAGATAGTCAGGATAAGTGCGTGTTCACGGCATACTGGAATAGACCTTGGGATCGCTCATAGAATCACCGATGGGAACATGGATAAGAGTCACGCTTCATGTTTCATGGCTGCTGAACAACAGCTCCTGATGGAGTTCTATGAAGAGTAGAAAGATATAAGAAAAAAAGGCAATACCAATGCCATAATTAAGGAAAGAGAGAAAGCCTGGCAGACAATAGCGGACCGGCTTAATGCTTAAGTAGTCCAAAACTGTACAATTAATAAACAGTGCTCCACTCCATTAGGCTACAATTAAAGGACTAAAGGAGTTACTTTAAGTAAACTAATCAACTGTTGTACACTTTGCTTTAAATGTGGCAAGTAGAGGTGCATGTTACTTAAACGTAGAGTATGATTCAGTGCAAACAATTTCATAAAGAACAAACTTGTCTGGCCATAAAAAGACCTGGCAGCAAGTTAAAGTTAAATACAAGAACATTTTGCAGGCTGGTAAGTGACTTTAAAGTAGATAACTGAACAAATGAGGTGAATAGATTAGGTGTCTGCTGACATGTTAAATGTCTGTATGATTGTAGCAGTTAAAAAAAAAGCCCATAGAACTGGCACAGGGGGCGGCCCACCAAGCCAGGATATGTGCTGCAAATGGTTCCTTTATTGAGGTTCTCTGCATCCCCAACAGAATAAAGGAAGCTCCCACTTGCAAAACATCTCAATGTACCACAGACCATCTGTGGTACAGTGAGAGCATGGCTTCCTGCCGTCTAGTGCTGTGTTTTTGGACCCAGCAGCCTACATAAATATCTCAGTCCATCACCTGAGAATCTGTATCTCTCAATGAGATAGTCATCTCCAACGGCCAATGGGTCTGACCTGTCCCAGAAGACTCTTTCATGACTAAATGCTCGTCTGAGGATTAGGGCTTCCTCATCCCGTACATCCTCCAAGAAAGGACAAGCCATTATGAAGAGGGAACGGGAATGGATAGATAGATAGATAGATAGATAGATAGATAGATAGATAGATAGATAGATAGATAGATAGATAGATAGATAGATAGATAGATAGATAGATATTCCTTTATTTGTCCCACAATGGGGAAATTCCAATGTAACAGCAGCAAAGTGGATAGAGAGAAAACAGTATAAATAAACAGTAAGAGTAGGGAAATAATAAAAAACACTATGTACTAGATGTATATATATATACATATATATATTGCCCTTGTCACAGATTTCATTGAAAACACCTTTGCAACTTCATCAGCTGTGTTTTGTAATCTCAATTACTGCAATAAAACACATATTTATGAAACCTCGGAAATTTTGACAAGCAGTCTTCATTAGCATAGCAATATAACACTTGGCCTGAGTAATAATACTACCACTTGAATCAATATAAAAAGACTGTTGCAATCACAAACAGCCAACAGATTTAAATGAAATGTGAAATGACAATATATATGTAATATTTGAATGCAGGATAATTAAAATGATGCAACATACTTAGAAAGACCATGGACATTCTGTAAAATGCATTAATTCCTCACAGGATTGACGGTGGAAATACAGGTGAATCACTAGGATTAATCTTAGCCTGGCTGTTAGCCTGGTCTGGAGCAGGCTAGCTGCAGAGAATAAATCTTGGCCGGGATAAGTTTGACCTGCTTTCATGCAACCGACTTGAGGCTAAATCCCTTATCTTGGTTTTGTGCAATACCCCTCCGGTCTTGCTCATATCCAGACCAAAACATACAGCCACAGACTGGCACCAGGTGTCCAAAGCTGTACCCCATTTCAGGCACCTTCTCCTATCAAGTCTATATTTCTAAACCAATACCCTGGGAGGTCAGTGATCCATTCCAAGGGCTCATTCAGAGGCAGCGAAATTTAGCTAGTGTATGCTTTGTACTCTCCCATATCCTGAAATCAACTGGATACCAGTCACATGTCTCAGAGTCACTTGTCTCACTTCCTTCCATCTTTTAGGGGAAATGTAATTTCAGCCAAACAGCCTTCTGTCGGCAGCCTTAAAAAGTGTGACTCCTCAGTCTAGTGTTTAGTTACTAGTGCTGTTTCACTTTTTTTGTCACATATATTTAAAGCATTACATGATTTAGCACATCTTAATATGAGATAGTTAAGGGTTTCTTATTTTTTTTGTTTTTGAGTCCATGTAATAGCGTGTGTAGGCTGTAGTTTGACATCTTACAGTAATTTGTTTCCTATTTGAGGCGGCTGTGGCTCAGAGGAAGAGCGGGTCGTCCTCTCATTGGAAGGTTGTTGGTTCAATCCCCGGCTCCTACTGCCACATGTTGAAGTATTCTTGAGCAAGATACTGAACCCTGAATTGCTCCTGATGCTGTGAATGTGTATGAATGCGTTACTTTCTGTTCGATGGACTTTGCCATCACTGAGTGAATGTGTGTGAAAGGGTGAAGGTGGCATGTAGTGTAAAAGCGCTTTGAGGGTCGGAGGACTAGAAAGGCGCTATACAGGTCCATTTACCATTTACGTAGCGTTAGAAGATTGACAGCACCCCAATGTCAATAACTAAATATGACGATTCTGCCTGTAGCTTTTAGCTTATACAGACTAGAAGCAGGGGAAAACAGCCCCAATCACTCCCAATTCTTCAAATACTACAGCTTGGACAGTGCCACTACACTTTAAAATATGATGCTGTATGTATCCCTCTAGCGTCTTTTCTGGACATGCAGGGCTCTGTGGTCAGGTTATATATGCAATGTCTGATTATACTTTAGGAATAAAACAACGTAAGTAATGTAGTGACATTTTTGCAGTCTGGCTGGGTTTAGGCACAAAAGCACTTGGTTAGGATTAGGAAAAGGTTACGTAGCTCACGTAACTGAATTATATAAATAAATTGTAACTTACGTAACATACCTGACGTAACATTCACACACATTTCGCATTAACGTTAAGTTTTGTTACGTTAAGTGGAGGGGTCTTCTGGGTTCAAGTCCTGTTTTGGTTTTAGCTGTTCATCTAAATGCGGACTTATACTCTGTCACCTGACATGTGACAGTGTCAGATTTTTAAGTGGAGGGCTTCTGACCAACAAGCAGTATTTGACAACTTGGAAGTGAGACCGGGTTGGTTACCAGCTACTGGCTTGACCCCTGAGAGATTTCTGGAATCAACAAGCTCAGAGAAGCAAGTGACATGAAGCAGAGTTCAGTTCAATAGTGTTCTGAAGTTTTAGTGAAGTACACAAGATTATATAGTCAGGAACAAACACCTTAAATGTAATGCTTGAGATAAGAAAGAAATACATAGAACAATGAGGGAGTCATAAGATATCCCATGGAAACAAAGAGGTAGTCATGAGACGGTAACAAGACAGATGGGATATGCAGGAGAGAGCACAAGGTCAGATAAAAGACTATGTTCTGGGCTCAGCGTGTGATGAGAACTGAATGTCCCAGGAAGAGAGAAATATTACACAACAGTATCACTAACTAAATATCGCAATACGATAATTTGATATTTTCTTCAGCCCCTGATCATCAGGTGATATGTAGGGTACTCATCATACGGTATTTGCATTTTTAATGTGTTTATACATTTATTTAAAATCTATTCTAGTTACTATTTAGTTAGTATCTTCTCTGTGTACCACTTTGGTCAGCATGTGTGGTTTTTAAATGTGCTCTATAAGTAAATTGGCTACACTATTGATACGGCTGTGACACTGTGTTGTGATTACTTTGACAGTCTTCTTGTTTAATGAGGGCCTTCCTGGTGTGTGCAGCCTGAGCACGAATCCCAGCTGACCATATAAAGATGAGAGCCAAGGCCAAATAGCAATCTCCCTGAAGAGAGCCCGAAACAGATACAAACAACAGTCAGCAAAGGTTTGGCCACGAATAGCAGGGTATCGACTGCTGGATCAATACCCTCAACTGCTTTAGCTGAGCCAGACTCCACCTCAGTTCAATAAAGCACAGTTCTATCTTCAGTCCCTGTCTGTGCTGATGGCAGAGATTGATTAGGAAGCATTTGTCAATGCGAAGACAGTTTCCAAGAGGAATGGGTAACATTCATATCCTGTGGGAGATCACTTTTAGGTATTTTTCTGCTTGTGTGCAGGTTTCTCACAGGTTAAGTTTTTCCTCTTTAGTTGTTAGCTTGTAATAATGAGCCGTCACAGTGTAGTACGAGTGGTTGAGCTTGCGTGTTGTTGCTGTAAAACCACTGAACCGTGTTTGCATGCAGAGGCCTGCAGGTTTATCGTGTTGTCACCTAGACTAATAATCCTATGCATGCTAAATGACAGAGTAGAAACGAGAGAAATTACATACTTAGGAAGGATACCTGAAGCACAGGATAATTAATTCAACTGAAGCTGCACGCCAATGCTTCATTATGCATAAGCTTCATTACCATAAACATGCATATCTTTACCCTTTGGCTCGTTCATTCTTTTCGCACTGTCAGAGAAGGAGAGGTCGACTTGGGTTCTCTTCAAAGAGTTAATTGCATTGGTTACACTTCGAAAAAAATAGTCGAGCGGCTGTAGCCACGGGCTAAACTTTGTTTGCAGTACAGTAAAGGGCACACTTTATTTCCTCATTCATTCTGTCACTGTGTGTGTACAGCAGAGCATCCAGTTGTGAAAAGGAGAGCTGTTAAGTCATTGAAAGCTATTAGTGGTTTGGCTTTTTTTTTTTCACCAATAGAACTACAATGTCAACTCATTCTTCTAAGAACAACATCCATATGCAGTTATTCTGCATTTGAGATTTACATTAAATTGCAATGCTCAGTGGCAGAGATCAGTGTGACCTTCATACAGAGCAGAGTAAAGAAAGGAGGGTGGAGGTCGGGGGGAGGATGAGCATGTAAAGCGTTTGCCTTCATCAGCATCCTGGGTTTGTGTCACACCTCAAAGTCAGCATTGACATTTTGATCACTTAAAGGTTCAATATACTAAATTAACTGCCACTAGATGTCACTCTAAAGCACCAGCATCTAGACGCTCCAGCCTACCAGTCTTCATTGAAAAATCCAGTTATTTTACCTCATAGATAATTGAAAAACACATTTCAAACTAGATGGAAATCTGGTTTGGTCGAAATAAACTCTTATTACAATATTCACAATAGGGCTACAGTGACGGCAGCATTAGCTTCATCCTTCGTGACAAATGTGCCAGCGGATGTACATCCACCTGGTCGAGACAGACGACCACCCACCTAAAGCCGAAGGATCTGTCCTAGGTTTCTGCCTTTTAACAGGCAGTTTTTCCTTGCCCTTGTCGCCAAGTGCTTGCTCATGGTGGTACTGTTAGGTCTCTGTAATTAATGTTTTAAAGAGTTCGGTCTAGACCTGCTCTATTTGAAAAGTGTCCTGAGGTAACTTCTGTTATGGGGCGGCTGTGGCTCAGAGGCAGAGCGGGTCGTTCCTAAATCGGAAGGTTGTGGGTTCGATCCCTGGATCTTGGTGCCGATGTCGAAGTATCCTTGAGCAAGATACTGAACCCCAAATTGCTCCTGATGTCGTGCATCGGTGTGTGAATGTGTATGAATGTTAGTTTCTGTTCGATGGACTTTGCCATCACTGAGTGAATGTGTGTGAAAGGGTGAATGTGGTACGTAGTATAAAAGCGCTTTGAGTGGTCGGAAGACTAGAAAGGCGCTATACAAGTACAGGTCCATTTACCATTTACCAATTGGCGTTATACAAATTGAATTGAATTAAAAGTTGTTGTTGTAACCACTGTCAGATTGTTATTTTAAGTGTTGACAACATTATGGAAAGGAACCCTACAGAGATAGAGCTTTTGTTTAACCAGAAACAGCTGTAATATCACTATCACTCTCCACCAGACTCCATAGACAAAAATGGTAATTTTACCTAGCATACCATGGTAACATCATAACTTCATTCAAAGTGGACACAAAATAAAACTCACCAAAACTGGCTTTGTTAGCCTTTGCACTGCTCCTGCAATCACCAACTCTGCTTTGGTAGAAATAAATCCTTAATTCACTGTCAGGGGGGCAGGTGCCGTGTACCACATCAGATTCACATCAGTGACTTATTATTAGCATTAGCCATAATCTTTTCCTAAACTTATTTGCCAGAATCACAATCTTTTCCTAATCATAACCACACTATAGTTGCTGTGCACAGATATTGTAGAAGGTAAGTATTTTAAAATCAACATTCCTGATTGTTGATGGGATTGGGACAATAAACACAAAACAAACTAGGCTCATTATGTGAAATTCCAGTAATAAAACATGATATGAAACAAAGCTAGCATCAATACAAAAGCATTCAAATGAGAGATACACCGATCAGCTATAACTTTGTGAGCACTGACAGGTGAAGTGAATAACACTGATTATCAGGATATCATGGCACCTTTCAGTGGGTGGGATATATCAGGTCTGACTAGGTCAGTACCTACCAAAAGTGCTCCAAGGAAGGAAAAGCAGTGAACGGGAGACAGGGCCATAGGTGGTGAGTGAAGGCTGGCCCGTGTGGTCCGATCCAACAGACGAGCTACTGTAGCTCAAACTGCTAAAACAGTTAAAGCTGGTTCTGATAGAAAGGGGTCAGAACACACTGTTCATCACATTTTGTTGAAATGGGGCTGCATAACATTCTGAGCACCACGGTGCCCAGGTGCTCAGAATGTTATGGCTGATCAGTGTATAAGAAACTGTGGAGATGGTTAGCAAAGGGAATACATGATTGACAATTAGTATGTATCTGTAGCTGTTTCCAGCAGCAGCTACTGTATGTCATATACATGTCAGTCAGCTGACAGAAAAATACAAATAAAAGCTACTGTTCTGTACACACCATTGTAGGACATGACTACAGGCTCTGAGAATGTGTCTGTAGCAACATCCGGACTTGTTTGGCTTGTCAGAAATGGTGATCACTAATCCTGAATGAGCCCATTAGGGGCCAACAGCCAAAGGACACTCTTGTTATGTGTCATATTAGAGTCAGTGTGAGTTAGGTAGACAGACGCAGTTGTTGTAGTTATCCATCTGCAGAGATATCATGTGAGCAAGGTCACAGCTCTACCCTCCACTCCACTGCCCCTCCCCTGCCCCTGCGCTTGTGCCATCCAGAGTGCTTCACATCACTCAAAGATGACAATCTAATGAAAGATCCTTGTACTCAGCTCATGGTGCCTTCAAGTGCATTCTGCCAAATAGCTATTAAAATGCCCTACACTGTGTGATTGCCTTTCAGAGAGGAGGAAATTGGAGAAGGCAATATATTGGGCCAGAGGATTAAAACGGTGGAGGGGTTGATTAGATAGCAGCAGCCTGTCAAGATCTCATTGACCAGAGGAAAGGATACGCTGTTAGGCAGCAGCCCAACGGCCCCACACAGCCGTGGATATCTACATTTCCTTTTCCAATGAAGCTTTTGTCTCTGTGTGTGCGCTGCAGAAGATTGTAGATGTTTTTTTCCTGAATTACTACAGGAATTGTGTCATTTCTTTTAACACAGCAAATTTAAATGTATCATTCAAAGGCAATCGTACAATCCACGTTCAGCTTCACACTTCACTGAAAAAGTTCTGAAAGTTCAGTGAAGTGAAACTATTGGTTCCCAACATAGAAAGACCTTTTGCTCTGTATTTCAAGTTAAACAAGCCTCGGTCAGAACCTAAGTCAACTTCCTCCTTTCCTGTACTTAGATATGCTATGTGCTAGGCTAATCTATGTTGAAAAGACAACCACATTTTGAAGATGTTCGAAAAATAAACATATATGTATATATATATTATACATTCACATTTTTTTAAACATAATAATAACATAATTAAAACCCAATTTGAACATGCAGCAGTATATACAATAATAATCATAAAGAATTACACTAAATAAACAAAACTAAAACAAGTTAACATGGACAGCAACTTACAATGTAAAGTCAGTAAAAAATTAAATAAATACATGAAAATAAATAGATTAGGAATACAGTCACAAAGAAAGAACAGAGTACAGCACACATTCCACACCAAGTGGATCAGTCAGTGTGGCTTAACTACACCCTTCCAACCACCTTTACCTTTATGTTGTAAAAGAAGCTTTCTTCCTAACAGTATTAGTGAGTTTCTCAAGAGCCAAACTTGATGTTACGTTTTTATATAACGCATATTTATAAAATCACATCTTGAGTTAGCTGATGTTAGCAAAATGCTAGCTAATTAATTAGCTAATCTCCATCAATCTTTAGCTAGGTAGTTACATCTGATAGCTAATTTTAGTATCATGCTAGCTAACTAGCCAGATAATTTATACCAAATCATTAGTTAGCTAGTTGTGCCAACATTAGCTAACTTAAGATGTGACTATATGTAACTTTTATCTTTTAAAGGACCAGTGTGGATTTCACACCTAGCAGTGAAGTTTCCAATTGCAACTAAGTAAACACTGCTTGTGTCTGTTATTGATGATATGGAAATGGGAACGGGCTGTGAAGTGTGTAGGAGAAGTTATGGTGGCAACACAACTCGCAAAAAATGTGAAAGGCCCAATCTATAGCCAGTTTGCCTGTCCTGGGCTACTGTAGAAACGTGGTGATTCAATATGGCGGACTACATGGAAGGCAACCTGTGGCGTCTGTAGATATAATGACTCATTCTAAGGTAACAAAAACACAACGATTCCTATATTCAGTTTATTATACACTAATGAAAACATAGCTATGAATATTATATTCAATTTCTGACAATAGATCCTCCTAAATGTTACACATACACCTTTAACCATCTTCAAAATGTGGTTGTCTTTTCAACATAGACCAGCCTTCCACATGTACAGTAAGTACAGGAAAGGAGAGAGGTTCTGACCGAGGCTTACTCAACTCTTATTGGAGCACAAAGCAAAAAGGAGTTCTACCAACTCAACGCTACTACTATTAGTCAGTCCCTTCAGAAAAACGCGATTATGCGATCGCATAATTGAAATTGAATGCATAATTAGCCAAAGTCCACATATTTATGCGGGGGCCGCATTTTTTCAAATACGCTGCACTTTTGCCGCATAAATTGCCGATTTCCGCATAAAATATTCAGGGCTTGCATGATTTCATAATCCATGCATTTTCGTTGCAAAAAAGTCACATATATCTTAGCAGAGAGTTGAAAAATGTTGTGTTTACTTCACTCAAGAGCAGCCATTTTCCCCTGTTGCCATGGGAACGTTATGAAGTGACGTAATTACGCGACGTGAACATCATTGAAAAGCTGCAAACCCCGCGATGAAAACCTTACAGTTGTAAGTATATTAGTAGTATGTAAATTTACGTTACAATAAGAGATTGCACTTTGTGCATTGGAAGCACTTATTTTAACAGAAGATGTCTGTTTTGTATAGCTACCTCTGGAAAACAGGAAGCACACATTTTATTTTTTCATATTTTATTTATTCATTTTTACAGAAGTTGTAGCATATTCCTTTTGTAAAGCTACAGAACTTGTTTGACTCTTCAATGTTTGATATGTTTGAGCCATGTGTTTATTAAGGTCTGAAATAAAACAAGATGAGAACTTAAATATTCCCAGCACTTTCTGTGATGTAGTGTGCTTGCTTATCATAGGAAGTAATAAGAAACGACTCTTTATATTAAGGTAGTAGCCTAGTGAGAACAGGGTGTTGGGGGAATCACTCTTTTCTCTGTTTCATCAAACCTCAATTTTAGCAAGTTCCCGCAATTTTTGCAAAAAAAAATCGCATACATTTGCATAAATATCCCGCATATTCCATCGCATTTTTTAAGAAAACGTGCCGCATAATCAAGGATTTTTGCCTGCAACAATCACAAAAAAAAAAAATTCTGGAAGGACTGATTAGTAATAATGATAATAGTAGCCTAAAATCAATAGTTTTTTTCATTATTCAATTCAATTCAATTCAATTTTATTTGTATAGCGCCAATTCATAACAGAAGTTATCTCAGGACACTTTTCAAATATAGCAGGTCTAGACCGAACTCCTTATAACATTATTTACAGAGACCCAACAGTACCACCATGAGCAAACACTTGGCGAAAGGGGCAAGGAAAGACTGCCTTTTAAGAGGCAGAAACCTAGGACAGATCCTTCGGCTCTAGGTGGGTGGTCGTCTGTCTCGATTATGTTGGTATCAGAGGGACAGAGCTCAGTCTGCTATGAGTGGCTTCTGTTACTGTGCTGTCAGTGGTCCACACAGGGAGGATTTGCCTGCAGGTCTGTTGTAATAAGGGCATTACGGATTACGGACTTCATATTTTAGACATTTGTTGGGCCTAACTATCAATATATTATACATATATACTACAATGCTAAATCATTGTCCATAAAATGTTCATGGGTGAGATTAAATTTGTGTTTGTAAGCCTCAATTTGTCCATATAGAGTAGCATACCATAAAGTGTCATATAGTGGCCAGGGCTATATTTTCTACTGAGAGAACCAAGCCTTTTTTGGGGGCTTATTGAGACATTCTTGTTTCCTAATATGCTGCTCTTTCTGTTGAGGCTGTTTGCTGTGAATGCAAACGCAACACTTCCACCCACAGTCTCAGTCTAAAATTCAGTACATAGCAACCAATTCTATCAGTACAACAACACATTTCAACACTTCCTGTAGGTGTTTCACATTAAAAGCCTGAAGAACTGAATACAAACCAACATCTATTCTAGTAAGGTACTGGTTGCCAGGTAGATATCAAAGATATAAAAAATGAATACAGTATTTGTGATTGATTGAGTGATTAAAAAACAGCGAGTGGAAAAACATGAATGGAACTAATTAAGTAAATAGGGTAAATGAGAAACTCTTGAAGCGGAGTGGTGAGTGTGTCATGACTTTGTTGTATTAACTGAATTAGAATTGTGGAAATGTACATGATGTTGAATTGAACATAAAAGTACAGGTAATTTTATCCCACCCTCAGTGTTTTTACCCTTCCTTTGTTTGTTTGTGCCCTCCATGCCCCCAGCTATTATACTGTATAATGCTTCAGTATTTACAGTAGTGGCAATGTACATCCAGTACGAGTTCTGCTTTCATTTTTTCTTTATTTTACACTATTTCTTTGATATACACCAGTCAACAGCAGCTCTCAGTCCGAGGCAGCAGGTAGGCTGAACCAGATGTGATTTAAATTCTCACAGGATAACTGACTGGGGGTGACTTAGGTGAGGTAGACAAAGTCAGCAAAATAAAATCACAGCAGATCGATCGATGTGAGTAGAATCACTGCTTTTATATATGTACTTTTGAAAGGGGCAGGATGGCTGAAATAATTTTTAAAAAATCACTCCACATACTATTTAGTGTGACCTCATTTTGACCAGCTGCACTATTACATTATCCTGAATTTATTACATCAACAGTTGCTACAGGGAGCATTGGTGGTTTCCTAGCCCCTAGTTTGAGAGGCACTGCAGCAGAATACTGTATCTGTTCAAACTCCCACGATGCATAGCCCACGCTAAACCAGGCCAATCTCCCTTTCATCTGTAGAAAAGCTGCCTCTGCTTCTCCCTCATGACTCCAGTGTTTACACTCAGACAGTGAGCGGCTCAATGAACAGCAGTCAAACAGCTCTATAGACAGCAGCATTCAATAAAACAACCTCTGCACTCCTCTGCCACTGCCCTCGAACAAGTCTATTGTAGTGGCAGGCTCATCTCTCTCTCCCCCTCTCTTACACACAGTCATTTACTCATTTAACCTCTCATGTTTCATTCTTTTGTCATCAGTTCAATTTAGATAAGCTTTAGCAGTGCATCAAATAAGCTCAGGAAATGACCTGTGTTACCATAGAGATAGACTCCCAGCTTATTATATTTGAATTCAAAACAGCAACTAGACAACAACAAGTAAATGATTATAAACATGTCAACACAAATAAAAGAAGTTAGCTTTTAATTTTAATTAACTTCAAGTAGTCCAGTTATTTAATCATAAACCTGTCCCATCCTGTGTACCAAGGAATGCATCAAATTAGTTATTTTGCATAACATATTGTCAGAGAAAATGAAATAAAACACACAATGGATAAACATAATTTTGTACAATACCATGTCACGAAAGACCAAAGCAAAATGTTGTACATAATGTCAAAAATAAAAAATTTTGCACAATGTGATGTCACTATACATAAGGAAAATGTAGTACATGATATCACTATATACACAAACTGTGATAGTTAGATGTGATAGTTACTGTTAGAAACAAAATGTAGTAGATGACAAGATGTCATAATGAGTAAACCTAATGACAACACAGTGTTAAGTGTCGGGCAACTTCTGTAATAAAGCCCTTATAGTATGTACAATATGGAAATGTATGAATGTGGTGCCCCTGTGGTGACAGCAGTATTGACATGAACCTGATAATGAATGGCTGAAAGCAACACATACAGTACATTACACAAACTTGCAAAAGCCTGTGCCATCAGAATAATATGAACAATGCAATGCATTTACAGAGAATGTACATGTTCTTACACATTTTCTTTTTGTCTGACACACTGCTCAATTTACTTCTATCTCCTACATCAAGTGTAGTCTGTTTACCATTTTTCACTGCTGCTGTAAAAATGAGAATCTTTTTGTTTCTTTCATTACGGATTTAAATTGCAAAAGAATTACATATGCTATAAGTCTGAACCTGTGTGGGGAGAAGGGAGATCAGTGACAAGCATTTTTCTCCCCGGCAATGTTTTTCCTCTCCTGTTTGGCTGCGACGCAGTCCTCCGAAAAACCGACAAAGACCTGAGAGAGGTTCAATTATAGGATTTCCATGTGGAGCCTCACTTAACATCACTCCAGGGGAGCAGAGAAACATGGAGTTGCACTTAATTTGGCAGCGGGGGTGTCGTGACTGTATCATCTGGCTGTGATTGTTCCTGCCACTGTCAACCTGGGCGATGGTGTGAAAAACATGCAGCGACACTGATTGGGGTTGTTCTCGGCTCTGAATTTGCTTCTCTCCACAAAAAGCAAGTGGGGGCAGGAGCTGGATGTGTGTAAAAGACTGCTGTATTTTCATCAATTCTGTGCTGAAGGGACGTTTCTGGAATGAATCTGGTAGTACTCTTTACGCCAGCTAGTGACTTAAATTGCTGTTTATGCAGCTGCAATGACAAAAAATGATTTTACAACCAACCAGATATCATTCCGAATGCTTTCTCACCTGGTTCGATTGTTTGATTATTAACCCAAGTTGGATTATCTAACCCTCCTGCTCCTCTTACTGCTGTCCTTACAATCCATGTTCCATCTTTCCTCATCAGAGTGCCGGTGTTTGCTACAGTTAGCAAGAAACTACTCTGATTCTAGTTTTGACGTATAGTGAAATAAAGACCACCGTACAGGCGAGCAGAGCCAGATGAACACAACTGAAGGAGCACCAGCTTAAAGGGCTGCAAAGAAATATAAAAAAAGGGAATCCCTCTGCTGCCACCTTTCAAGTAAAAAAAATATTCTGAAAGCATAGTTGGGTTGCTCTTAGTGGGGCATATAGCCGCTAAAAAGCCAGATATTTCCCTCAGGAGTTGGTAGAGACGCAAACTAGAAGATTTACCAGAAACATGACTCCAAATCAATGAATGCTGCCCCTAAGTGGCAAAACCTTTTTAGGAATAACTTAAAGGTCCAGTGTGTAACATTTAGGAGGCTCTATTGTCAGAAATAGAATATAATATTCATAGCTATGTTTTTATTAGTGTATAATCAATATAAGAATTGTTATGTTTTTGTTAACTTAGAATGAGCTGTTTTTATCTACAGAGGCTGCCATGTTGAACCACCGTGTTTATTGTTTACAAAACTCACAAGCCACACACTGGCTCTGATAGGGCATTTCACGGCCACCGTAGCTTCTTCCACACGCTTGGAGTAAGATGGTGAGGTGAGGTTGTTGCAACCAGTAACTACTGCTAGATAAGTTAAGCTATAAGCTAAGTTACTTTAAGCAAATTGTAACTCATTTGCAAGTCTTTGGGTGTCTGTCTGTGTATCCCTGAGAACTGAGAAACATAAGTAATGCATTTCCATCACATAAAACATAAGAAAAAAATATTTTTGAATAATTTGAAACCTGCATTTTTTTAACATTCATATTTGTTTGCTATGAAGCAGTCTTCTTCTTCCTGTCTTTTCCTGGTACATTAATAGGTTTTTTTGTGTTAACCGTCACAAGGCTGTAAACATGTTTATTTTTGCTGTAAAGTTGGGCATTTTAATATGTGGCCTTAAGGAGATTGATGCACTGCTGGAGCCAGTCTCAAGTGGCCTTTAGAGGAACTGCAGGTTTTGTTGTTTTTGTTTGTCTTCTGTGTTGGCTTTATTTGCTGCCACGGAAGTTGCCACTTGCAGGGTACTGAAACAAATAGTTATAATAATAGTTTCAAAGCAACGCCTTGTTTAGCCAACATGTTTTAATTTTCTGCTCTTATGTCACATATTTTGGGAGTCAAGTCTCCCAAAAGTCAAGTCTCAAGTCCTCATTTTTGTGACTTCAGTCAAACTCAAGTCTCAGGTCTCCAGCTCTGGTAGAACTAAACCTGTGTACTCGACTGTGCTCTGTCCGTCTGATCTTCACAGATACAGGGTAGAGGGGACTTTGGCCTCTACTCCAGACAACATAGAGTACAAGCGTGTTGCTGACAGGTAGCATACAGCTTGAGCATGAAAGGCTGGAGATTGAAGAGTGAAGGACACAAGTCTGTTCCACCCATCTCTCTCTCCTCGCTCTCTTTGCCCTCAGCTCCACCTTTTGTAAAGCACCCATTGTTGGCTGCGGATTTGAGGTGTGTGTTTGTGGCTGAGGTAGGCCTTTTAGATGTGCACAGTGCAGCGCTGCACTTTAGAAATTCTCTCTGCTGGGGCTTTTTCTGATGTGGGTGTTTTTTATTCTGCTTTAGGTGGGCCACGCTTGATGGGTCAGCTATCAGCTCTGTGCAGCCCTGCACACAAGGCCTTTGATTCCCCACTCGAAGACACACACACACTTTACTCGCATACACATGCATATAAACATGTACACCTCGCAGAGCGCTGTGCAGGTACGCATGCCTTTATACAGTCTCCTTCTTCTTGCCCTTGACTTTTTACTTGGCTTTTTGGAAAGCAGTCCTTCTCAGCCTTTACACAAGCTTGCTTCAAGATAGAGAGGATTTTTTATAAATATACACACACAAAAAGACAAAAAGAATTTTGCTGTCTTTCTGTTTTGGTGACAGAATGAAATAATAATGCCATGAGGAAAGGTAATTCTTAAAATCACAAAAGAGAAACAGAGTTCAAGGGATAGCTCCAAAGATTGCAGCAGGACTGAACTGATGGCACAGTGTTAGTAAAGCTACCTGCAGGCTCCTCTGTGCTCCGAGTTGTTCAATCGATTAAAACAGGTCTTGTGTTAACATCTTATTGACACAGAAAGAAAGATATGGCAGCTCTGCTAACCTCACAGAAACACTGAGGAGAATGGGACAAACAGCAGAGCAAATGAAAGCTTCTCTGTAAAAGCTCAAGCACTGTTTTAGAATTAATTAGGAAGATCTGATTGGATTTGGAGAACAGCCCGTTTTCGCTTGCCACCAACTACTGCCGCTTGGTCAGTAACCCTATGCTTCAGAATATGACACTGTAGGTATCCCTCTAGCGTCTAGCTTAGGTTGATTGTAGCTAGGTGTGATGTGCAGTTGAAGTCAGGTGATGTAGTATAAAGAGCAAGAAAGTCCAACCTGGGAGACAGCTGGTGGTGTCCTGTGTGTAACCAAAAATAATGGTTGGCATATTTTAAAGAAAAAGTATAGGATTTAGTGGCTTCTAGTGGTGTAAATGCAGATTGCAGCTCCCTCGCTTCACCCTCGCCTTCCAAAAATTTATGAGAAACCACAATGTCCACGAAACGACAAAAATCGCAAAAGGCATTGGTTTGTCCATTCTGTGCTACTGCCGTAACATAGCGGTTCAACATGGTGGCTGTAGATAAAAACAGCTCATTCTACTGCAATAAAAACACAACAATTCCTATTTTCAGGTGATTATACACAAATGAAAACATATCTATGTATATTATATTCCATATATAACAATAGAATAAATGTTGCACACTGGACCTTTAAGTAATGATAAATAAAGGGAAAGAAAATTCTGATCGAGAGCTCATTATATTTACATATGTAAAGATATAAACACCTAGTATTTAATTACTCTTATACTTTACTTTATTATTATTATTATTATTATTATTATTATTAAGACTTTTCTCCAAGAATTTGTCATTATCTTTTATATAAGCACTGATTCATAGTTACTCACGAAGTAGTTGAGTAGTTAGGTAACACTTTATAATGAGTACACACTATTAAGCATTAGTTAAGCATGAATAAATAATGAAATCATCATTTATAACGCATGAATACACATTAGTATGTAGTTTATAAACACAGTTAAAAATGTTTTATTCATCATTGATAAGCACATTAGTTATGGATTAGTAAATACTGAATTCATCATTTATAAAGCATGATTCTGCTGTAAATAGTCATTACTATGTGGTTTATAATCGCAGTTATAAATGTTTTACTCTTCATTGTACTGTACATTTCTGCATGCACTTGCACATCCACTATTCAGATATATTATAATTGATGAATTCAGTATTTACTAATCCATAACTAATGTGCTTATCAATGATGAATAAAACATTTTTAACTGTGTTTATAAACTACATACTAATGTGAATTCATGGGTTATAAATGATGAGCTCAGTATTTATTCATGCTTAACTAATGCTTAATAGTGTGTACTCATTATAAAGTGTTACCGTTGATTATTAGTTAGTCCCTGATTAGTTCCCCTGTATGGAGCACCACAACTGCCAAAATAGTAAAATAATATAATACATACATGTATTAACATTGTGAAATAAAATGCACCAAAAATATATATATAAATATAAGAAGGCATATTGCTGTTTTAGTTTGCATCAGTATTTATTTTGTTTTGTTCATATTATTTACTTTCCAATATAATTTCCATTTAATTTATTAATTCATTCCTATTAAATATATTTGTATATATTCTATTTTCCCCTATTTATTTCCCCAAACATATTGTTTATGGGTGAAAAAAATGCCAATGGAAATTGATTAATATTATTTTTGGTGCATTTAATGGTACATTAATTAATTTTTTTAATCATTTATTTACTTTTGATTTTGGAAGATGCACCATATTGTGTACCATATTGTTTGTGTGATCCAGCTTGTAATGTAATCATGAGATCTTTTTATGGGGTGAAAAACTAGGCACAGAAATGTAATCTGCCCATCTCTGATGAGTTTTAGTCCGCTGGAGACCCAGACAGCCATTTGGAGAAACATTATCAGTGATCAGAGATTATTAGTTTACTTTGGATATTGTGTGCACTTATTGTAGTATCATCTTAGCATTCCCAGTGTGGTTCCTAGAACAGTCCTAGTATTATCATATCATCAACCTGTTTCTCAATTCTGCTTCGTATTGATATCCAGTTTCTGCATGCAGTTCCCCCAAATACATATTTTTCCCCCTCCATGCAATTTATTCTCTTCAGCACCACTTCCAATGACAAACAGGACTAAGAATGTAAAACTCATTCTGTTTTTGTCAATACATACAGTACACTGCAGTGCGCCTAAATATATTTTTCATTTACACCTTCACCTTACTTTCTTATCGTAGCTTTTTCTCTGTTTTTTTTTATTTAGTCTATGCAGTGATTTTTTTTGCCTCTCATTCAGGCGTGTTGCATAAAACCAATTTTCTGACAGGCGTGTAGGGATTATGGTGATAATGAAACAGCAATAGGCGAGGTGAATGTTAAAACAAGATAAGTGCAGACCCATAAAGTCAGTGGATGTTCTGTTGCTTAGGAAAATGAGGATTTATCCTGCTGGTGAGTAGAGTATATTGAACTGGATGCAGTTCTATACATGTATGTAAATGGATATAAAACATATTCCAGCCCTGCATACAATCTGCACACATATTTATTTAGGAAGTTGATTATGGAGGACCGCAACTGGCAATATCAAAATAAATGAGTGACACACTAAATAAAGGAATATGCTATTAAATGCACCAAAAATAATATTAAATTAATTTATAATGTTTTATTATTTTTCCATTTAAAAAAAATGTGGGGAAAAAAATCTAAAAAACACATATATAACTGTATTTAAAAAGGAATTAATAGGAAGATTAAAACAAAGGTTAATAAATAAAGAAGCAAATTAAAACAAAAATATATATATATTTTTCTCAAATTAATTAATGCCTACATATTTTAATATTTGGTGCATTTAATGGCATATTGATTTATTTTTTGAGTCATTCATTCATTTATTTATTGATGAGTTTGGTAGCTGCAGTCCTCCCTAGAACAGTTTTTGTCATTCCTTTACCTTAACCCAAGAAATTTCAATAAATAAGTAGTACAGTGCATAATGTAGTCAAATTCTACATTCTAACAATAATAGATAGAGAAAAAGAAAGTTTGTATGTACATTTATTTTGTTTATGGGCCAGAGTTATTATAGTTTTGTATTTTTCATTCAAGTTTTTAATTTTATTTTGCTTTTTGATTTCAATTTCCAATTCAGTTTAGTTTCAGTTAGTTTCCAGAGTGGGTCTGCTCATTTCAGTTTAGATTTTATTCATTTCAGTATTACTTTTAGTTTAGTTTTATTATAAAATGGGGGTATTTGTTAGAATAGGTATTACAACACAAACACATTGTCTCATAGTCATGTAGACATCAGTTTCAATAAATGTAATGTACTAATGACTCCTCATGCTTGTGTTGACAAATATGACCAAATTGACAAAAACTAAAACTAAAGACATTTCCCATTTAATTATTTTATTTTAGTTAATTTGCAATTACACAGTATTATTTCATTCTAGTTTTTATTTTCACTTCAATTAACTTTTCACACCTTGTTTTAGTTAGGAAGTACAATGTGTGGAATAAAAAAAGGGACGGTCCGCCATGTTTCTACAGTAGCCCAGAATGGACAAACCATACACTGGCTCTAGATATGGCCTTTTGTGCTTTCATGTCCTTCACGGCCACCCTAGTTTCTACTACACACTTCAAAGGTGAGCTGTATTCAACTGGTTGCAATCTACAACTTCACCCCTATGCCTTGAAATCCTACGCACTGGTCCTTTAAGCATGTATTAAAATGTCAAATATTGTGCTCATTATATTGATGTAATTGACGTGAGAGCACAGATTAATTTGAGAAATAATTTTGTGTTTCTTTTTCTTCGTGACTCATGTCATTAGAGATCATTCTTAAGAGATTCTTAAGCATTTGAACATTTTTGATCCTCAAAAACTGGCATTTTAATATATATATATATATTAGAACAGTCCATAATAACAATTACAGTGATAACAATTATCTCATTTGAAAGAAAATGTCCCCTTACAAAGTTAAAATGCATTTGCAAATGTATAATTTTTTCGCAAGAAGTTTTTGTTTATTTAATAGATTAAACGGTTAAATCAAGTTCAATACTGTTAACACACTTCAATCTAGGTATAATTATGTAAAATTAGTAACATTTGTAAAACAAGTATTTGTTCTGTAATTTTACATGGATTTGTTTGTTCATTGACAGATATCTTGTATAATTATGGACATTTTTCCAACAAAAACTTTAAATAATGTTCATCAATGTACAGTATAAGCATTGGTAAACTGTGGCTAAAAACTGTATTTGAGTGATAGAAAATTACTGTATTTTTATAAGTCAGTTATTTTCTTTTATTTCATAGTATTTTTTGGGCACTCCAGCTGCCAGAATTTGTTTATTAGTTAGTTAATTAATTAACTGATCATTTGTGTTTGGTTGTTTTATTTTTATCCCTCTGCCTCCCAGTTTTGCATAGAAAAATACAAATCAATAATACAGTCAGTAGGCTTCTATGCTACTGTCTTGAGTTCCTGTGCAGAGTAGCTTAAAGGACATTAATGTACTGAAAATATCACAAGTTACTAGAGAGAATTTTGTGCTCCTTCATTATTTGTGCAACTCAGCAAGGTTGCTGATGTTATTGTGAAGGCAGACTTCACAAGCTCTCCAGCCTTGACCTTGAGTGGACCGCTCCTCTGTTCAGTCGACTTCCTGCCCATCTGCATTCATTCTGTCCATGAAGCACTGATTACCTAGCTGTCCTGGGGGGCGGGGGGGGGAATAAAACTCTTCTCGTCTGGTTGCTTTGACACAATGTTCAATTTCCTTTCAAACAGCCAGACTAATCTCGAGCCTCCCTCTTTTGTGTTTGTAGCTGAGGCTCTTGTGTGACGGCAGCTTGAGACTACGGGGCGACTCAAGGACAGGGCTGTGAGAGCAGGCTGGATTTTTTTTTTGCAGTATGTTCTATCTATTGCTACTCCACTAGCATGAATATTGGGAGAAAAAAGATCTGTTCAACTGCCAAATTAAATAATGCCAAAGTGTCACTGAATCATTTCTCTTCATTGCTCCTCACCTTGTACATGCTATTTCTGCATACAATATTAAAGTCACTGAGAGTACATATAATGGACAGAGCTTCCGGGTCTGTGAAGTGAAGACAACATGGAAGTGTTCTTTCTATATAATGACCAGCAGGGGGAACTCCATTGGCCACAATACAACACTGATACCATGTACCCTTATAGGAAAATGAGCTGACTTCTCACTTGATTTATGAGCTCAGTAAACAGTTTTGTGATGAGTTTTCCATCTTCTTCCATACAGCATGATGTTCATTTCATAAATTATAGTCCCATTTAAAGTAAAATAGAAATAAAGCAGGGTATACTTCAGGGCGGGGCTACCGTGTAATTGACAGGTCATTCTCAGTGAGTCCGTCCAGCTCAACGCACCAAACTCAGATCAAACTGTCAAACTAGGCAGTGCTGATCAAATATGGATCCAGATTCTGTTACTGTGTTGACTATTTCTCACCTAAAATCCTGTCAGAAACATACAACATCGTATGTGACCAGGCGAGCCGCCATTGTTTCCTGCTACGGATGAGTCAAAACTGCTCAGCCAATGAGAGATCAACTTGTTGTACGTCTAACTGTCATGGCGGCGACCATAACACCAATGGATGACGTCATGATAGGTTCACACTTGAATATTAAATTAAAATAATTACAGTTCAGTTTGTACAGAACATAGAGCCCGGTTTTCACAGTGGCGCAATGACCGGCGTGAAAAACATGAATGCCCCTATCTAGTTTTAACTGTTGTATTTTTGTTACCTTAGAATGAACTGTCTATAGTTTCAGCAGGTCTTCTTCTACAGAGTCTGCCATGTTTCTTTCTACAGTAGCCCAGAATGGACAAACCAAACACCGGCCGTAGATTGTGGCGTTTGTGTTTTTCGCATGTTGCCTCTAAATCCTACACGCTAGTCTTTTAAAGACTGCTTTAGGTGTAAAAGTGTGAAACTCCATACCCAGAAAATCTACTTGATCAGGACCCTGTGACAGTGACCAAACTACCCATCAACTGTAATCACAGTCCGATTCAAAATATTGTTTAATCCTGTCTGGAAATTGTTGGGTCAGAGGCAGTGTTGGGCAAGTTACTTTTAAAAAGTAATTTGTTACAGTTACTAGTTACTTCATCCAAAAAGTAACTAAATTAGTTACTCAGTTACAAATTATAAAAGTAACTAGTTACTTCAGAAAGTAACTATTGCGTTACTTTCAAGTACATTTTTAAATGCTCAAATGTGAGCCCACCTCCACCCCTCTTTAACGGAACTTAAAATACATGTGCATGTTCAATTATTTATGATAAATCTGAATATTATAATGAAATGGACACTTAATACAATCCATTATTAACAGAAACAATGTACACAACTCTAAACTATTTTAATGTTGCTTCCAGTGAGACTAGCCTCCAATCAAATGCCACGTATGTAGATATTATGTTTATATAGTGGATCGATACAAATAACACAATAGATGTTGTTTTGGAACTTTTGATATTTATTGCCCCTCAACAGGCCACAACTGGGCAAAATTCAATTATGCTTGTTAAGCACTATACCAAAAATAAATAACAAATATATACACTCTTTGTAGTGCAAATAAAACAAAAAAAACTTCAGACAATTGGTAGATATACTGTACTTCAAGTATTTTCTTCCTCGAAAAAGTAGAACAGTGTAACAATGTGAGGTGCTTTCAATCTAACTGAAAAGTACAATGTATAGCAAAACTAAGGAATCCAAATATAAACAGGTAATACATAAGAAATAAAAAATACATCTCCATAAAAATAAATCTCTTTCTCTGGCCATTGACAATCACACTTCAAGAGGCTGCAGCCAGCCAACAAATAAATCTAAATTAAATGATGCTCTTTAAGCAATGTACCAAAAATGTATTCAAACAATATATACACTCTTTTTAGTGCAAATGTAATAAGATGCAACACAACTGGCCATACCTGTCTCTCGTTGACTGACTCTCTTGTGTTGTTCGTTGTTAGTCCGACTATGCGTGCTTTCGAACACCCGCCCAACTCTACCTCTGATTGGCTTACCATGAAATTTTACTCAACCTCAGCCAATCAGCAGCATTTATGTGCTTGTCTCGTGCACTGCCCACTAACCAAGGAAGAACAGTAAAAAAAAGTATTGCCTCTCGGCTCAGAGATCTAGTTGGTCTGATGACAAAAACAGCTTCAATTATAGTAACGCGCCGCATTTTCTGGCAGTAACGGTAACGGCGTTATTAAGATGGGAAGAGTAATCAATTAGATTACTCGTTACTGGAAAAAGTAACGCCGTTACTTATAACGCCGTTATTCCCATCACTGGTCAGAGGTACAGCCTAGACAAGGGGTTGGACAGTTGGCCAATTCATTCAGTTCAGATCATATGCTAGTTTTCAGGTCATGGTTTTCGGTTTGGTTCCTTTTTGCATTTGGCAAAAAAAAGTTAACAACAAAATTAACTAAATTCTGTCTAATATAAGGAATATCAACATTTATTCATTGTTAAATCTTAATTAAAAATGTGTTTTATAATTAGCACAGAAAAAAATGCCTCTTTGTTATTTATATACATCATATGCTGAAATCCCACACTCTCCACTGCCCCCTCTTTACTTGAACCCTAGTCTAGACCTGCCCTATATAAAAAGTGTTGTAACTTCTGTTATGATTTTGTGCCATACAAATAAAATAAGATAAAATTGATTGATGTATAGAAGAACATGACATCACCTTCTTTAACTCAGCTCAGAGGAAAAAGAAAATAACCAACACTGTTACAGAAAATCATGCCGCTTTCAGTGACTTTAACAGTAAGTGAAAGCTTCCTTACTTCTGGCTTTTAAAAAAACTATATCATATTGTTCCTGTGCATCCTGGAATACCTGGAAAACCTGGAAATTTAGAGACTAGTTTTCCAGTTGTCGGAATTGATTAAAATGACCAGATAACCTAAAAAATAACTATGTTGTCCTGGAAAATTGTAATTGTATTTAACCCCTCACAGATTGCATTTGTTGTTGTAGTTGATAATTTTTAATTGTATGTGCAATGGACACTGGGCACATGGAATGTGTCCCATAAATTCTGACCACCATCATGAGCAAGTGCTGTCCTGTATTGTCAAAGAAAGGAGCAAAACCTTTGGAATATGTCCTGGAAAATGATTTCTTAAAAGCAGTGGGAATCCTGATCATATCATATTATTTTCACTGACACTTTGAATAGATAAAGTACAGTAAATATGGTAAAGCCAAGTATGGATGACTTAAGCAGTTACAATGTATTATCTTATCAAGAACAAATGAATATAGTGAGAAAAGTACAAGCGCTACAATTAGACTCTGCTGTGGTTAAAGTGGATTAGTGGATGTTAACTGAATGGCCGGCTACATTAATAGTCTTATCTCTGCCTGGTCATTAGGGAAGACTGCTGCAGAGACACTAGCATGTCTCATACCGAGGCTGTGAGAAGATTGCCATGCTTTAAAAGTGGGAACATCTGTGCAATCTATTGCATCAATCACTCTTGGGAACATGATGAAATAATTCCTGTGCACTTAATATGCAACAGTAGTCCATTATTGATCAGTACTGTACAGTCCACTAATGTAAGCTACTTGCTACTTGATAGAAGGCCTTGTTTTTTTGTAGCCAGAGGGGGAGAGTGACCTGGAAATGGTCTATTTATGACTGTATATCTGATATAATAAATATCATGTTTCTGATCAAACCACTGTGCAGAGCTCCGTGGTTCTGCTGGTTTCTAAGCACCCCTGTATAGTTCTGTTAGATTAACTGTCTTATTTTGACTGCAGTGTTTGTGTACATAATACTGGGAATTTCTTATAATAAAGGGTTTAAATGAGTAAGGATATTAGCTTTATGTTTGGAAGTAATGTGACTTGATTAATATTAGAACCAAAGCTGACTGTAACCTGGCTTTGCTTGGAGGCAGCTAATGAAAAAAAAAGCTAGCACTCACAGGCTGTGGTAGGTTGTTGTAGGCGACTGCACATCCATTTAAAATAAGAAAAGACAACTACACCCAGTGAACCCTGTAATGCACTTGCCCCAAATTACCATGGTGATGTGTTTCAGTTAAAAGTGAGTCCATACAGACCGGTCTAGGCCCAATATAACTCTACTGTATAATGTAATCCTTGTATCAGGCCCCAGGAGCTTTTGAAAGTAGGCTCACTTATTTCTCCGCTGCTGACTTTTGAAAAAGAGTGAGGTTATGGGCTTAGATTGGTTGACTGACAGAAACAACACAACAATGTACCAGTGTGCCTCAAAGCTTAGTCAAAGTGAAGCCTTTTATTTGTATCTGAAGTCACCCCTAGGGTCCAGGATAGACCTTTTGAAACCTGGATTAATTTACCACTTGTCACCATCTTGTAAGTTACTGAAGCCAGAAATTCTGGACAAAGATGAAGGAAGACACCCTGAAGTGCACATCTGTTTAAAGGTTATATATATGAAATATAATATGCCAATAGATATTGCACTAGAACCAAAACAATGGGTGCTATGGTACACCAGACTGCACTGACAAAACTAGTAATTTTACCTTGTAGATAACAGTAATACTTCAGACTGGACCGAAAACTGTCTTTTTCAATGGTTTGGTCGAAATAAACCCTTAATTCACTGAGTTAGATATGAAAATATTTGCGAAATATTCTTGAGGACAAATTCACTGTCAAAGTACGTCCCCTAAAAGTTGTTGTTTTTGCCACTGACAGGCTCAGATTGTTGTAGTGTCTGACAACATTATGGAAAGGATCCCTACAGACATGTTTGTTAAAGAAATTTACATAAATTGACAAAAATGGTCATTGTACCTAGCAGATCATCGTAACATCGTAACTTCATTCAAAGTGAACAGAAACAAAATAAAACTCACCAAAACCATCTTTGTTAGTCTTTCCACTGTTTGAACAATCACCAAATCTGGTTTGGTGGAAATAAATCCTTCATTCACTGACATAAAAAATAACAGCAGTTTGAGTCGCTCTCTGAGATGTCTATATCTCATATAACCTTTAAGCCATAATATCGCCTGAAAGGATCATTCCGGTTCATTAAAACTTGGATCTTATTTTTATCTAGTTTCACCTTTTCCCACTGACTTGTCTAAAACCTTTCTGCATGAATGAGTCACTTTTACACCAATCTATGATTACTCATAGAAATGATAGACAAAACTATAAAAACAAAATCCAAGCTATAATCAGTGGTGAAGGAAGTATTATTATTTACTTCCACCACATCATACAAAATTTCAATTAAACATTTTACCTAAAGCAGCTGCAAGGAACTTTGGCATTGGTTCTGGAAGTCCCTGTGGACAACGTTAGCACTGTTTCTGTTACCACCTTATTTCATTGATTTCAAGGGGAATCCGACCCAATCGCATCCAGTGGCAGGCTTTTAGAGTTACTATACAGAATCTATATCTGTCTAGCAGTGTGTTGCTTACGGTGATACAATATACATTTTATTTATTGCCAAGAAATCACATGAAAAGACCGGACTTTTCATTTAATTATCTAAATATGATGATCATAACCATCTTTATTAATTTAGTGGGGTAATTGGAAGGCAGCCTGCATTTAGTTTTCGTCCGTTAGTATCTTCCTGGCTGTGTGGTCCATGCTTCAGTGAGGCAGTTTAAACAGTTTAGTGAGGAGAGAAAACAAGATTTATATCATCAGTAGCCTTTTCTGACAGGCTGTGGGATGCCTCAGTCTATCTCTGCTCTCCCTCCACTGTGACCCACTTCTTCTGAAACAGATGTTCCCTCGACTCCATCATTTACTCACCTCCCTCTTAATTACCGCCGTTAATTAGCAGAAACGCGCACTCAGACACACACACCTCCTCATAGGGGCACACGTGGACTGCAGTGTTTCTGTCTCACGTTGGGGACGGTGATATTCCTTGAATATATAAAACGCAGCATGATGCATTTAAGAGGCGGTTTATATATATATATATTTATGTAGATGTGTAATTATGGATGAAGTGTGATGTTTTGAAGGAGGCGAGCAATTAGGGCTAAATAGTCCTCTTATTCTCGGCTGGGCCCGGCTTTGTGCCTGCGCTACACAAAAGAAGAAGATCAACAAAGATCAACAAAGAGTCTCGGAGGAGAACAGGAGAATATATAATACAGAAATACAGCCTACAATGCTCAACATGATTTTGCATTACACTGGATCTCTCTCTCATTTCTCTCTGTCTCCTTCTTTGTCTTGCTGCGTTTGTTTTCTCTCGTCTCTCCCCACACACAACCACGCACATATATAGACTTTGATCCATTAGTCAACACCATATCCCAGGGTTCCATCTGTCCCTGTTTTGCTCTCATCCTCCATGCTGTCCCCCAAAGTTGTCAGCTTATATTTAATGAGGGAGTGTCAGCTGAATTATTCAGCTGTCATTTGTTGCCTTTATAAAGTAAATGGATGTCAGAGAGGCTTTTCTTTTTACACCGCAGCGCACTGTGTTCTCTATTCTCCACTGTGTCGCTACATGAGATAAGAGTTTTTTATGAGGGTTTAGTTATTCAGTATGTAAATATGTTAGTTACATGATGGCTTTTAGATGGTGTAATACACCCTGTGGCAGCCATATTAGAAGTCATTTCTAAGTAAAGAGAGTTTGAACAGCGGGTTGCATTCGAAATATACAGCTCTAGGAAAATTAATACATTTTCAAATCTGTTGTTGGTTTTCATCAGGAGCTGTCCATTGTGATGCCAATAGGATGATCAATTTTGCCTTTATGTAAAATCATTGTTTACCAGCTCCACAAATACTGCTAGTTCTGCGCTTCAGAATATGGCATTGTAGGTGACCACACAGGGTCTGCGGTCAAGTTAGCAACAATAAGTACATTACAGTCATAATGAAGTGGTGCAGGGCATTTTGTTTGTCGTTGTTAAAAGAGGCTCCAGTCTGCAGTGTGGTTTTATAGAAGATTAGGCAACTTTTAGCAATATCAGATAAACTCTGCGTATGATAGTTATTCATAATAAAATTCTGTGAGTTTCCTGGGAGAAACAACAAAATGAGAGGGTGCCAGGAGATGGCCTTAAAATATGGGAGAAACCCTGAAAAAAGAGGGGTGGCAGGTATGCACGGGGCACAAACAGCGCTCTCCTGGGGTAAAGTCTTGTTTGTTTGAGCCATCTATCCACCCCAACACACTTTCTGGCTCTTTATACCACGTCACCTGACTTTGACAGCACATCAAACCACACACAGGCACATCCAGACATGATGCTAGAGGGATACCTACAGCATCATATTTTGAACCATAGGACCACTGACCATGCTGCAGTATTTCATGAGTTGGGGGTGAGAACAGGCTGGATTTTCCTAGGTGATACAGATTTTGGTACTTACTAGTAATTTGTAGTAATTTGTTTATTCTTTTAAGAACTAATACCACTACCCTACTTGAATCTTTGTAATGTGAAGCTTGTGTAACTGTATGTATCTTCTTATTAAAATCAGCAATGTTGGTTAACCAGGTTCAAAAACTCTTAATCTCTGGCAGCGTGGCTTGGGTGATGGCATGAGGTTTTGCAATCAGATCACTAATCGCACTGTGATCTCAGCGAAACAGCAGCACAAACACAAATGGGCATCAACAACTACTGCTGCAGCTTTTACTGTGGCAACTTGTTGACATGTCTCAATTTCCTCAGATATCTCAAGCTGCATTTACTGCAGCCAGTGATTCAGATTTGAAAGTGTATTGTGATCCATTATGTTGTCAGAGTAATAACTCTTTTTCCAGATGTGGGTTCACCCCTCACGATTATGTTTGTGAGGTACAGTTTATACAGAAGCTGGACTGGTGCCAGGGCAAATTGGATTATGTCTCCCAATGTTCCCTCAAGTGTTTTATTATCCCTGAGCTGAAGGCATAATGTGATTACTTGGTGATGCCCTTTGTTCAGCACACTATTATCCTGATGCTGTGTCCATGAGTTCATTAACGGCACATTATGACTTGTTATACACAAGCACGCTGCAGAGGCCGAGGCAGAGCTCGCACACTGTGAGTCATTCATGTTGCATTCAGGCCCCTAGCGTACGTGGGCTGCAAGTAAAGTTTCAGTTAGAACAAGTGCACTGTAATGGACTGTACGTACAGTGCATTATGTAAGCAGTATTAAGTGGGTTTAAGTGATAACAGTCATCAATTCCTCCCTCATTTTACATTTTAAACCAAAATAAAAACTGTGTAACAGTCAGTGGCATGACTCACAGGTTGGGAGATGTACATGTGAATAATATGACCATTAGTTTGACAAAATAATCTTAACTTGCTAGCTTTTTTATGCCTATGCGCTGGTGATAGCAGTGGCATTATGTTTGGTGGGTTGTCTGCCCATCTGTATGTCTGTCTGTACGTCTGTCCCAGGGAGAACATTGGTACAAAGGATGGACTGATTAGATTTTGGTGGTCAAAAGTCAAAGGTCATTGTGACACCACTAAATAGGTTTTTGGCTACACCTTAAGAAATGATGACCATATTATACAATTGGTCAGACAATGAATTGGTGACACTTTGACTCAAATGTCACTGTGACCTCAAAATAACCTTTACAAGGTCATAACTCAATAACTGATGCAGTAATTATGATTTTCACACACATGTTTAATGGGATACAACAATGATGTGATTGCATTATGTATCCAAAAGGTCAAAGGTCAACTTCACTGTAACATCATAGTGTCCATATTGTGACCACATACACAGTTGGCCGGACACTGAATTAGTGACACGTTTGATTCAAAAGTAATGGTCATTGTTACCTCAAAATAGATCTTTAGCCATATTTTAAGAATGAATTGGGTGATTTCTGATTTCACACGCACATGTTGACAGTTTGCTTGCACACCGAAGTGTGGAACCTTGGTCATATTATTACAGGTGGTTGTATATGGAGAGACACATATCAGTTATCTCTGCTGATAACTCCCTCAGAACCTGTCCATTCCTGTCCGCCCTCCCCCGATGTCTCCATCCAAAATTGAACCAAGGGAAACGGCTGTGCACGTCATCAAAGTAAACATCAAAGTACCTCCCAGAGCTCTTACATTATTACAATACAGGTGGATGTGAATCGCATGATATGATGTGATGTGATTGTTCAGGTTATATTTTATTGTAAAATGTAGGTATGTGTGGATCATTAGCAGGATCACGTTTATGTTTCACAACATGAAGATTAAAGATTAGATTTTAGCAGAAAAGTGAATTGAACTTCAAAAGACTCCTCATCTGCTCTTGGCAAGATGTCTGAGCTGCACAGCAGAAAGCTGTGCTCAGTTACTGCACCTGGCTGCAGACTAGCTGTTTCCCCCGCTTCTATCTTTATGCTAAGCTAAGCTAGTCACGTCCTGACACCAGCTCTGAACGTGGTATCTTCTCATCTCACTTAAAAAGAAAGCAGATACGTTGTAGAACCATAAAGGAACATGAACCATTACTTTAAATGTGTCACTGGTAAATGTAAAAGTGGAGCAGCTGTTAAGATGGGTGGCATATGATAGAGATATTAAACCTGCTCAGCTGGATTTAAAGTTTAATAAATGGATCTAGAAAGGCCTTACATCATATTGCTCAACCAACACAGACTTGGAAAGCTTCCGCTACTTTACTGACACCCACATTGAGATAAACAGATATTTACAGCTGAGACATCACTTTTCTAGAAACATTAAAGTGAACAAGGAAACTGAAATGAGTCTCATCAATGTTTTATCGATACATATGAGGTACATTTTGACAGAATGGTAGAGCAGATTCTGGGCACTGCTGGAGACGATGGAACAATTCAATGGCTGATCACTTTCACATATTTTGGAAGTGTCCAGTAATCCAATCCTATTGGCTACAGATAGTAACAGAAATAAAATCAATACTGGGTTTGGAGATGGATTATAGTTTTGCCATTATTTAGATAATATCCCAACTGAGTTTATTGCTCAGGACAAGCACCTTCTTAAAGGATTATTTGTAGCTAGCAAACAAGATTACCTAGCAAGTTAGCTAGCATTTTCTGACATTAGCTAGCTTAAAAGTCCAGTGTGTAACATTTAGGAGGATCCATTGTCAGAAATAGAATAGAATATGTATTAGTGTATAATCAGCTGAAAATATGACTCGTGTTCTCGTTCCTTTAGAATGAGCCGGAGGTTACATTCTGTAGAGTCTGCCATGTTGAAGTTTCATTGCCACCATACTTCACAACCTGTTTTCATTCCCAGGTCAGTGTTCAGTTAGTGGTCCTTTACAGTCTATCACAGCAACTCTGTGTTTTTTAATTCTACTTATATCTACTTACACATTCAAAAAGTGGCGGACTGTGCAAAACTTGCAGAAAGTTCTGATGCTGTTATGGTGAAACAGCTTAGTCAGGGTTAGGCTTAGCACCCTAGAATACTTGACCACAATTTGTCCATTGGAAGGGCACCCTGAAGGGAACCCTAGAGGGGACTTTACCAAGTCTTGTCCACTAAAAGGGCTCCCAGAACATTTCATTATGTTTGTCCCCCTGGAACACACCCACTGGAGGGGTACCCTAGCGGGGACTGTACCTTCATTTGTCCACTGAAGCGGCACCCTGTAGGACATTTCATCAGGTTTTCTCCACTGAATGCATACCCAAGGGGCACTTAATCACATTTTGGCCACTGGTAGGGCACCTTACAGGGCACTTTATCATGTTTTATCTACCATAGGGATATCCAAGGACACTTTTGCAGGGTTTTTTTCTTACATGGGGGAACCAAGGGGGGAAATTGCCACCAGTGAATTCACAATGTTGTTCCACCCATAACAACAGTCTGAAGTCTGGTTCACATAATATGAACATACTGTTAACTGACAATTGTTTCCTGTCAGTGGGTACACATCACCACAGACTCCCTCAGCAGCTTTCCTCAGGAGAGCTGTGGATTCCTCTCCTAGCTCAGTGAGATAGGAGGCAGTTGATATGATCTATGGAGGGCCACATGAAGACAAGACGCCTCCTTCCTTTTAACGCCTGAATAAAGATATACCTGGTGTGATAAAAGCTGATAAAAGCAACATTTCTCAGCAGACGTGCTGTCAGCGAAGGAGACAAGCTGACAATTATCGGGCCTATCTGCAGTGTAATCACTGAGCACTACATTGTCCTTTTGGCTTCCTCCATATTTCTTACTTTTGATTCGTGCCCGAGCATTATGTAAAGCAGACTTCCAAAGCATCTAATGCTGATACGTTGTTAATGATAAAATGTTTGTCACTTGCTGCACTACACTTCTCACAGACAGTGCTTGAACCAAAGAGGTTGACGTAACCAGAGGATTTCTCAGGTCAACATTCTTCACTTGACCAGAGAGCTGTTTATTTAATTTTTACATTTTTAATCCATCAGCAAATTCATGCAAGTTTAAGTGCAAACAAGCCCTTGAACTGTGCAAGTAATAACCCCATCACAAATTGTGAGTGCAAATAGCTTCAGATGTAAAATTAATCCATGAAGGCTGGCGCTCCTGTGCCCCGAAGCCCTTTCGTAATAGGAGCATTTTATTAACTGATCTGAAATTGGAAAAGTCTTTTTGGTTTGCTGTCTCACTGGCTGATGAATGGTGCACCGGTGTGGCAACAATAATGGCTGCCACTCTGAATGGATAAACTCTGTGCAAAGCCTTTATGCCACTTTTGAAATTACCCAGAATAATGTGGGGAACTGCTGCTGTAAAGTGTTAGCGAGTTGGGTGCAATTTTGATGTGAATGGCCGTGACTGCAAATACATATTATGTAAATAGTGAAATTTACATATCATTTGCATATTATGCATGGAAGTGACAGGCAGGGAGAGGCTCTGTTTTTGACCAGCTTTCTACTCATCTTAAATGGCTGGTAAACAGCAGGGCTTTCTGGTATGGTCACTTGTGGTGTTCTGTTCTTCCCTGCACAATGCCTTAGTAAATCACAAAATAATGTATAAATGTATTAGTCAAGTATTTTCAAGCAGACAAGGGATTTGACTCCAGCTTTCACATCAGGGACCATCGGGGTCTAGTTCGTTTTGATTAGTGTGAATGCTGTGTACCGCACCCAGGCGTGGTTCTTTGATTTGTGCCTGAGCCTACTTGATAAGGTGGTCTTGAGTGAAAGTGAAACTTCTGTTCCACCTGGCATTGTTTCCTTGCGCTACTTTATAATGCTTACTCCTTTCTATTATGTTAGTCATTTATATTGAATTGTAACTCAACAGTTGTTCACCAAAAACATGAGCATATTCATGCACAACACTGCAGATCTCATCCTCTGAACTTCACGGCCATGGGTGCTAAAGTAGGAAAGCAGGCGAGAGGGTCATTCTTGATCAAATATGAATAATAGTGGTCTTATATATTGGATTGGGAGGTTGGGATTGGTGGGCTTTTCTACACGGTAGCAACAACAAAAACAAATGCCACCTAGAAGATGACACAAGTGTACTCGGGTGTGGATAATGTGAAAGCTGAGGGGGCGGCAGTGATTACTCAGACATACAATTACAAGATAAACTAATATTATAAACATAACATATATATACAAATTATTTCTACAAAAATGAAGTGTTTTTGAGAATCAAATCACGAAGCAAAATATTGCGATATGATATTTTCTAACAACCCTAATATTTTCTATATTTTCTATAAATAATAAGTATTTTATTTTGTGATATAATATTGATTCACATTTAACATGGGTTTCACGACCTACACACTTGGAACTACGGTGGCTGGTAAACGTGTGAAAAATACTGACACACTATATACTGAGTTTCAAATAGAGCAAACAAATGTGTTAGTATAAAGAACACCAAAACAAATATATAATTAGAAATAATTTCAGCATTAAATTCCATTCTTGAAACAGTAGCTTGGAAAAAAAAATTCTCTATCAAATTTCACGTTTTTCTAATGGCCTTCTTCAGCGGATGGAGTTTCCATCAATGTTATCATTTTGAAATCAAGATCAGGCCTGTTCCAATAATTACATTATTGACTTATCCTACAACATATATGATATGTAATTAGCACCTGTCACAATATCGACATAAGAATATCTCCAACATTTTATCCAATGCGATATCAGAATAAAAAGCAGGGTTTCCCTACCATTACTATGTTCCCTGTGCCAAATTGTTTAATATTTTGCAATTGCAATCTTTGCTGAAATGTTTACCCTGTGGTGCATTTTTTTTCAGATTCCAATTCCAATGTCTGAAAATTCGAAACAATTAAAAGGTCAAAGCTCTCAGGGCCCCAGTAGCTCACCTGGTGGTATGGCATGTACCAAGGCTGAATCCTTGCTGCAGCTTGCTTGCTGGGTTCAAGTCTGACCTTATTTAAAACAAAATAAAAAAGTTCACTGCTCTCTGAAAGGGTGTAATTGCATTATTATGCTAATCATTATATCAGTGGCATAAAAAGGTCTTAAAATGACAATAATTGCAATAATTTGCATGCCATTTTCTTCATAAATATGGCCCTCAGTGATTGCTGTGTAGAGCAGGTACAACAGCTTTTTTTTTATATAATAGTGTCATTGTTGGTCTCCTGTGTCAGGTCCTGAGAGAAGCCCAGAATCTGGATCTTTTGTTGTTTTGTTTTTACATGACAAATAAATGGGCTAATCCCAAATCTGTTTTCTGTCAGGTGATGAATGTGAATCTGTCTGAGGGTGACAAGATGGCGTTTGAAGATGTGGGCCACAGGGAGAACACCATGCTGGCTAATGAGTCCATTCTGATGAGGGGGTTGGTAGTACGAAGCCACAGCAATCAGATCTCTATCCGCTTCCAAAGCCAGAGGTCTCAGGTTGGATCGGTCCTGCTCAGATACCAAGGTAAGTGTGAATTACAGAAGTTCCACATGCGTGCTTTCTACAAGTTAGTTAACACTCAGTGGTGGAACTAACCTCACCATGAGTTAAAGTAATAACAAACACACTGATAAATAATTAACTTTGAAACATAACTCCCATTTCATCTACGGTAAGTGGTTATTTTTTAAGGTATAAAGCACAAGTATGTGTTCACAAGCTGGGCATGTGCGGTGATGCCTCTGTTGCCTGTAACGTATGCACCAGAGGATAACTATTTCAATAGACACCGAAACAAGGCACCAACATTTGCGAGGTGATGCAGTCCGGTAGATACCGGTCATATACGAATGGGTGCCATATTAGCACCACTGTGTTTTGGTACTCAACTCTACCTTCTAGCGCAGGGCTCAGAAAGCTTTACTATCAAAGGAACCACATGCGGCCTGGTGCCGTAAACATTATTTGAGCCGCTGGCAGCAGATCAAGCATCAAGATAAGCCAGCAGCGTTGGTGTTGAAAGCAAACAAATCTGTCCATGCACTAAATTCTCTGTATAAAATTGTATATTCCTATTTGGACAAATCTGGTCCAGAGTAGTAACTTTAGTGAGCTTACTTTACATCGCTCACTCGCTATAATATATTTTTTTGCCTATAATATATTTAGTATATTTAGGAGTATTCTGCATTATTGCTAATACTGATGTTCTGTTTGATGAGTGGACTGGCAACACCTTGTAGAGGGTCAGGTCTTTTCCTTGCAGTTGATTACCTGTAGTCATCACACAGCAGCAAGAATGATGCCATCTACTCTGTCTGATCTGATGGCTGTGTGTAATTTTATTCACGGATGGAACAACAGAGGCAACTTCATTAATTATTTAAATCTCCCGACATAGTGACAGGATTGTTCAGGATCTAATGGTAACATCAAACTGGAAGTTTAACAGTTAAATCATTTAGAGTAATGCAACTATCACAAGGATGAGTCTGGAGCTCCGTCAGATCTTTCTGGATACTTTTATCACAATCAAGTCAAATCCAAACTCCAAACAAAATATATTTTCTCTCATGTCAAGAGGATTATTAAAGTTACAGTTTTGCCATTTTTGACTTACAAATCGCAAATTTTTCTGACAGCCTGTTATTCCAAAAATTCACGCCCATTGTTCTTAAGACCTGTTCATAATGCCAAAATTCCACAAGGCACAGCTTTATGAGGTCTGATTTCCTGCTAATTTAATCTGCTCTGTAGTGCTTGTGGTCTCAGTTTCTGTCAAAAAATATACCAATTGCGTACTGTCCATGTGGCAGATTGGAGAGATGCTGCTGGGACGTGCCGGCATTAGTGGAATCATAAACACAGAAACGAGAGGGAGCCATAATTTGAAGCAGTGGCCACTGACCAGGCTGCAGTGTTTGACGAGTTGATAGTGAAAACATAAAAATGGGTCCCTGGTATACCATGGAAGTCTTATGCCTTAACATAAATCAATAAAATAATGATTTTTGTTATCTGAAGCCTGGACCACATTGACCAACACTTTGTTCCAGTTTCTTTGATCCATGTTAGCAGAGAAAACTTCAGTATAGGTAACTCTGAATATGAAATTGTGATTACTACTACAACATATGCTAGCAGTTTGTCAGTAACCTGCATGTTATCATCTGAAATCAGAATTATATCAACACTTTCATTTTAAATCTAAGAAACAAAGCCATTTGTACTTGAAAATTCAATTCAATTCAATTCAATTCAATTTTATTTGTATAGCGCCAATTCATAACAGAAGTTATCTCAGGACACTTTTCAAATAGAGCAGGTCTAGACCAAACTCCTTATAACATTAATTACAGAGACCCAACAGTACCACCATGAGCAAGACCTTGGCGACAAGGGCAAGGAAAAACTGCCTGTTAAAAGGCAGAAACCTAGGACAGATCCTCCGGCTCTAGGTGGGTGGTCGTCTGTCTCGACCAGTTGGGGTGAGAGAGAGAGAGAGAGAGAGACAGAGAGAGAGAGAGAGACAGACAGACAGACAGACAGACAGACAGACAGGTGCACAGCAACAACAAAATGTGTTCTTAACTGTTAATAAACTTGGCCTTAAAGGACCAGTGTGCAGGATTTAGTTCCAGATTGCAACTAACTGAATACCGCTCGCTTTGTACCTGATGACCTGGGAATAAGAACGGGCTGTGAAGTGTATCGGAAAAACTACGGTTGCTGCGAAAATCCTGACTGGTAAAATCGTCAACATCCACGAACAAAGAACAGGGCCCGGAATGTATGAAATGATGCACAAGCCAACTTGTGTGTATTCTTCAGACTGGATTACTTTACTGTTCTGGAGACAGACTTTATTCATCTCAGGTTTGTGAGCCTACCTGTCTTGTCACGTAGCCGAGTATGTGTTATCACTTGTTAACATAATGCATGGTTGGTTTCATAAAACAAATGGCTTGTGCTATCAATCAGCCACATGATTAACAAATAAATTATCTTTGTAACTGCTTTACTTATCAATTATTGTGCAGGAGTTGTCCAACAGACTGGGATTTTCAGAAAAACTTAATCCTGCAGCCTGTTAATGACAGTGGAGTGAGCTGAAAGTCATTTTCTGCAGCTGCCTTTGTTTCTTTGGAGTGAAAATCCATGAAGGGTTTTGTAAATCTGTCATGGTGTTTTAACAGCCCTCAGTAGTTAGGGTCAGCTCTGGTCCTGCTGGTCAGATTTCATCCCATGAAAACTGTTTAGAGGATTCCACTCCTTGATATCTCTTCATTTATCTTTGTTTCCATTGATTGCACTCCAAAGCGCAGATGGCATGTGCAAACTTCTCCCCTGCTAAATAGTGGCATGAACATCATTACCTGCTGCTTAAAAGCAATCTGTGCTGTGTTTTCTAGTTTCTCACCACCACTGTGCAGCCCAGGTGGAAAAACACACAATTAGAAGAGAATATTTATTTTTATTTTTATTTGTTTACATTGGCAATGTTTTAAATGTCCTATTCTATTCGAATGCATTACTCAGTTCACATAACCCCACGTGGGGGGTACCTAGCCCTCAACAGCCAACCAGGGGCTACGCAGGCCACGTTCAACTTGTCAGCTCGGAGGTGAAGTGCAGGCGCGTTGTTTTTCCGGCTCTCTTGGATTTCAGCCGCAAGAACGAGGGCAGCTACCTGCTAAAAGGATAAAAAAAAGGAGAGAAAAACCCGGAGTTAAACCGTGGTAGGAGAAAGATAAGACCAGTGAACTTACTTACAGGGAGTCCGAAGCCGAGTGACTGAACGAAGGAGATGAGTTACGTTGGCTAGCCACTTAGCTTCCATCTTGTGAGCCGCTGCAAGCGCCCTGACATCAACGTGCTCGGCTTTGAAGCGCAGAGCGACGGAGAGAAACGATTCCCTCTTAAGGCTCTTATATACTCGCCGTTCCCGACCTTTCGCGCGACAAGGTGACGTCAAAATGACTTAGATCTCGCTGGCGCGCCAGGATTTAGGTCGCGCACCACTCTTTTGTTTTCAGCTGAGCGCGCCAAAGCGGAAACAGGAAGATGGACGAGTTCGAGGGCAAGCTTTCCGAGCAAGTGCGCCTCTACAGGCATCTGTACGATCCTTCAATGAAGGAACACAGAGATGCCCAGAGGTGCCAGAATTGGAATGTTGGAAAAGAGGAGGCCATATGAAAGAACCTCCACGACCGATTTGGAAAATCCAAAAAAATTGTTTACCTTTTTCTTCTTCTTGTAGTGGGTAGAAATAGCAAAGTCGGTAGCCTTTCCTCAGTTGCGACACCTCTGTTCAGGAGAAGACTGCAACTAGTGTCGCGACCACCACGCGCAAGTATAAATAGTTACGGCGCTCCTGTGACGTCACATTGTCTCGCTACAGGTCGGGAACGGCGAGTATATAACAGCCTTTAGCTGCTCTGGGGTTATTGTGCTGTTTCTCAGTGTGCTAACAAAAGCGGTGGCGGTACTAATGTCTATGGGAGTGAACTGAACTGAGGTGAATAATGATGCAATGTTTTGAACATGTATATTGTGGCTATTATTTTATGCCGATGTATATAAAAGGGAAGTTGTTTTATTTTGCTATTGCCAATTTAAAATAAGAAGTAATTTGATAAGTCATATGAGAGTGAAGTTACATTTTGTTTTGTAAATTTGTGAGTTTAAAGTAACAAGGAGGGTAATCTTTGGTGCAGTTTCTCTCGCACTAGTAGGCCTACAGTGTATGAGGAGTAATTAAGCACACTTCTTTGATAGCTCTGAAAGCAACTCAGTATGCGTATTTACTGTTATTTTAATTGCATGTTATGTTATCCTGGTTTTGATATGGATATGATATATTTTGAATGTTAATGGTTACTTACCATAAGTATTATTGAAACACTGTTCATATCAACAGTAACACGTGAGTTCTTGAATGTTTAGTGCTCATATTGAACTTTGATATCTTTGAATGTTTAATGTTGTACAACTGAAACTGAAGATTTGAGATTTATTAAGATTTAAGATATATGTATGAGGTTTGATGCAATATGTAGAATTATGACATTTGAACCTTTAATGATGCATCTGAGAATAGAGTATAATAGATATGACCTTGTTTATAGGTCAGGTTTTTGAGAGGACGGGAAGATTCGAGGACCAGGACGTTATCCTGATTGTGTCAGATGGCGAGCCAAAACCTTTGAAGAAAAGACACAGACAAGGAGATACACACGTATACACTCACACACATTCACACTACATTCCCATGAACATTTAATATCAGGTGCACCTGCAACAATTTTCAGTTTTGAAGGGCCCCAACGGACACTCTTATTTCATTTTTCGTGTGCTCATTTTTTTTGTTTTCTGGTCATTTGGGTCATTGTTTTATAATTTTGTATAAATTGAACATTTCTTTTTATTCAGTGTAAAAATACAAGAGTGGCTACTCAACAGTTATTCCTCTGCCTGATTCATTATTGCTGCTCAACGTGTTGGCTTCTAACAAATTTGGTGTCTTCTGATTCTGGCCGTGGTCTTATTACTAGTCCAACTCGTTATTATACTGTAATTCACTTTTATATTCCTAAAATTTGTTACAACTGGCAAAATGGGAGAATAACTAAATAAAGCTTTGATAGTTTGTGCGCCAGACATGATATGAGCCAGTTGCTGCTCACTTTCTACCAAAGGTTCAATATATGTTTACTGTCTAAACTCAATCATGTTATGTATATTATAGAATGTCACAGAAAGCTGCAAGCAACGATGAATGAATGCAGTCTGCACACGTCTGAGTGTGCCGCAACATGGCCATGAATGTGTGCCGCAAATTCATGTAAATCCAAAGATGATTGTCAAGGCTTACTTCCTGCTGCCAGTAGGTGGCACTATAACTTAATTTTGGCATGTAGACGTGTTCAGGGTGGGACTTCCTGTTGGGTTTGAAATATGGCTACAAGAAGTTTTTTTTTAGTTTTCTTTTTTTAGTTTTGTTTTTTTACATCTGGTCATGTTCATACCTATTTTAATACATATCAGTGAAATGTGCAATTTTACCACACCCATGTGCAAGAGCCATATGACAAATTTGTTTTTTTCCCCACAACTGACATGTGTGCTGCTTTTCATGAGTTTTGGAGCATGTTAGGCCAGCGTTGAGCACTAGAACTGTCTGGGGTCTGTTTGTGATGAAGTCCACTAGAGTGTGGTACCCAGGCCCAGAGTTTAACAATCAGTTTCATGTGGGAAGTTGTATTGAATGCTGAGCTGGAATCAACAAACAGCATTCTGATGTAGGTGTTGTTATTTTCAAGATGTGTGAAGACAGAGTGGAGGCCAGTGGAGATGGCATCCTCTGTGGATCTGTTGGTTCTGAATGCAAACTGGTCAGGGAGTGGGGTCCCAGAGGGTGGTAGTTGTTTAGACTACTGCAGACTTTTTAGGTACAGAGAAGAGGGTGGCTGTCTTAAAACAGGTAGGAACACTCTCCTGTGACACAACATATGTTAAAAATATCAGTAATAACATCAACTAGCTGATTGGCACATGTTTTTAGTACACAGCCAGGGATGTTATCAGGCCCAGCAGCTTTACTCATATTCACTCAGCAGGATCCGTGGATACTGTGGGTACTGAGAGTGGTCGATCCTCTGGAGGCAGACTAGACTTTACAGCAGACTCTTTGCTTCTGAAATGTGTTTAGCTCATCTGGTACCGTGGGCTCACACATGATAGGAGCGCTCCTGCTTTTGTAGCCTGTGATGTTCTGGATCGCCTGACACATATCTTTGTTGTTGCCTGTGTCGAGTTCTCTCTCCAGTCTCTGCTGGTGCCTCCACTTTCTCTCCTTGATGCCAGCTTTTAGCCCTGCTCTGGCAATTCTGTATGTTTCCTTGTCACCTGACTGATGGCAGCTTTTTTGGCTCTGGGTGAAGCCCCCACCTCTCCATCCATCTTTCTGATTAGGAAATTATTTTATTGTCTTTATGATCACCACATCAACACATTTGCTGAAGGATGATGCTATTGATAATGTATATTCCTCCAGATTGATGTGGTTATCCTGAGTGGCAGCCTCTTTAAACTTGTGTCAGTCTGTGCACTTAAAACAGTCATGTAGAGGTGCATTTTGAGTTAATGCGTAGGAATACAGAAGTTCTATAGTTTTCTGCAACTCCCTTCCAGAGCAGTGCATTGCTCTGCTTCTGTACTAGGATCCCTGTCTGCTTCGCCAGACTGGGGGCACAATGACCGCTGTGACTATGGATATTTACCTCATACAACCCCACTTCAACTCCCTTCAAGACTGGTTCTCTGTGCAGTTGAGGTAAACAAATGCCCCTGTCACTGTCCACAAAATTGTGGTAACAGCAAATAGTGACTGAGCCAAGTCACATTTTAATAAGAGGACAATGCTGGCAAATGTATGGATGTGTTGGTCAAACATGGGTAGAAACAAAGTATGTTTATGCTCTTTGTGAGTGTTTTGGGCTCTGTATAAATGTGTGAGTTTGCAGGGGGGAGATTGATTTTAAAAGCCAGAATCAGGACAAAACAACTTAATCCTCTCACCCTCAAATACTGCTCCCCTCTTTTTCTCTCTCACTCCCTCGTATTGGTTTATTAAATTCTCTCCTCTGAGACAATCTATTCTTTGTTTTGCCCTGCTAGAAGCTGGATCAGCAAGAAAGCCCCAGCCTATAGACCACACACACAAACATACACACACACACACACCACATACTGTATGGCCCATATAACTATTCCCAACCCTGTTGAATTGATAGAAGCATGCAGTAGTGCAGCCTATAGTTGAAGGTCTTTGGAAAGTTTCAAGTACTTTTGGAAGAAGTAGTAAATGATAGTTATTATTGGCTTAAAGAGAATTATAAGTTATAACTGTCCCTGTTTGCTTAGCCCTCCTCAGCTATACTATACAAGTTAAAGCTCCCATACCTTGAGCTAAAACTTTCCACACATGTACTCCACAAAACTCAATTTTTTGCTTCACTATTCAAATCCCTCCAGGAACTAGCCTACCCTCCTTTGGCTTTCTGTCTGAAATACTGGGGAAAAAAAGAGTGTTGATCAATACATTCAGTGTTTTTGGATTGCGATGCCTTGAGCAGTGAGGGTGCGCGTGTGTTGGCTGAGATAGGATTCATCACATTGAGTTGCTGCCTGGTGCCACTTATTGTTCCCAGGCAGAGAAAGGAGAAAGTGCAGGCCAGGCAGCAGTGGAGGAGAATGACAGACAGGCACCATGGATATGTGATTGTGTTCATGATTGAACATGCTCAGAACATTGCTCATGCTCACATCAGTTTGTGATGTGTCACTTCTGACATGTATACAAATCCTTCTGGAAATTCAACCACATCCTGAGTCAATATTCTTATCAGAATACTACTATACAGCCAATTCCAAGGCCGACTGCATAATAAATGTTGTGTAATTCAGTGTGTGAGGCTATGTACAATATGTGACCCAGAGATGTCAATCCCATGCCAGAGACACTTTTACCAGCCAAAATGGTTGTTTGGACTACTACAACATATAACAATTAAAAGGTAATGATGTGATTGACATTTACTGATTTTATGACTCAGACAGACTCTGTAATCAGTTATGGCAATTAAAGGACCAGTCTGTAGGATTTAGTAGCATCTAATGGTGAGATTGCAGGCACCCCTTGACTAAACCATGTGCAAAGGAGAAAATTCACAAAAAACACAAAAGGTCCTATCTAGACACAGTGTTTGGTTTGTCCCTTCTGGGCTACTGTAAAAACATGGCGGATCAACATGGCAGACTCTGTAGAAGAGGGCCCGCCCCTTCTGGAGATAAAAAAAACTCATTCTAAGATAACAAAAATACAATGATTGTTATATTGAGGTGATTCTACATGAATAAAACCATACCTATGAGTATTATATTCCATTTCTGACAAAAGATCATCCAGATGTTACACACTGGACCTTAAGCTGTCAGCCAGTTACATTAACACACCCTGACAATTTGATACACACAGGGGTTTTGCTGCTACAGCATAACACCCCGTTCAAATAGCCCCCTCTCCTCGCCTTTCACAAAATTTCTTTTGTAAATTTATCTTTTATTAAGATTTAAATGTATCATTGTTGTAGACGTAATGTGAACAAAGTAAAAATATGTAGCCATTACATGCGACACAAGAAAATGTTTTAACATTTTTAATTTTCAATATAATTATAGCTGAAATATGTCAAATTACATTCATACATATATTTTTTATATATATAAGGAACTGCAAACTGAGGCTTTTCAAGATACTCAAAAAGCACTATGTGAAAAATCGGTGAGTGAAGATGAATAGTGCCTATTCATTTATGTTTTTTGTTGAGGCTATCATTATTATGGGGTCATAATGTCACTCTGGAAAGTTGTTACAGCAAACTTTAGCTCTGGTTTGTACGGAAGCCCTAAAGGGCCACACATTTATACGTTTTATTTCCTCTGTTTTCCTGTGATAACGAGTTCATTTCATTTGTTTTCCCAAGATAACGGGATCATTTTCTCGAGATCTCGAGATAACGAAACTTTGTTTTCCTGAGATAACGATATAATCAATTTGAGATCTCGAGATAATGACTGTGATATGATAACTGCGGTCAAGCCAGCCATTACTCCGATCTCCGTAGTCAAATCAGCCGCACTTAAATTCTGAGTGTACAAGGATTCTCAGCATTATAGTAATTGCGGAGAAACAGCGTATTCACTCCCGGTTTTCAAAATAAAGGTATTAAGAACAGTAAGCTATAATTCGAACCTACATTTAAAATAAAATATGTTACATTAAAGTGTTTCATGCGCCCATGATGAACAAAAAACGTGCTTACTTAATATCAAGCATTTTTACTGCACCAAATCCCAAAACAAAAGTTCCATACTTGTACCTCCAAGTGGCATCTTTTCTTATATTTGAGGTACTGTAAAAACATATTGCTCAATAATTCAATTAATTCAATCCATAGCCAGGAATTACTGAGCAATATGTTTTTACAGTAGCTCAAATATGGTCAAATATTGAATCTGGAGGTATAAATATGAAACTTTTGTTTAGGCATTTCTCCACATTGGTGCAGTCAAAATGTTTTTTATTCTTCATGGGCGCATGAAACACTTTAATGAAACATATTTTATTTTAAATGTAGGTTCGAATTATAGCTTACTGTTCTTAATACCTTTATTTTGAAAACCGGAAGTGAATCCGCAGTTTCTCCGCATATACCATAATGCTGAGAATACTTGTACACTCGAAATTTAAGTGCGGCTGATTTGACTACGGAGATCGGAGTAATGGCTGGCTTGACTGCAGTTATCATATCACAGTCATTATCTCGAGATCTCAAATTAATTATATCGTTATTCTCTTCATCTCGAGAAAATGATCCCGTTATCTTGGGAAAACAAATGAAATTAACTAGGGATGCTCCATATTGGCTTTTCTGCCGATATCCGATATTACGATATTGTCCAACTCTCAATTTCACCCGATACCGATATATGCAGGCTTTTTACACCAAAACTGTTAGGTAACAACATAACATATCTCCTATTGTGGAATTAACACATTATGCTTAATTTTATTGTGATGCCCCACTGGATGCATACATAAATGCAACATGGCTTTCCAAATGTAAACACTGTGCAAAATAAGAGAACAACTTCAACTTTCATTGTATTAATACTGAAAAGAGTGCTAATGCTAAGCGCTAGCTAAGCGCTAATCACTAGCTAAGCGCTAAGCGCTAGCTTTGGTTAATGTGTTTAATTGTATTATGCACCTGAAGGAATGCTAATGTAAATTCTAAATTGTTTGCTTGTTAGCCACGGTTAGCAACCAACCAGTCTAGCGTGTAGTTGTTGTTGTTCTAGCGCGCGCCGGTAAACGTCCCATTCATGCAGGCTCGGAAATGCTGAAGCCTACAGAACAAACATCGGTTATAAAAACCCGATACCGATAATTCCCGATATTACATTTTTTAGTGAATATCAGCCACGGACATCCCTAAAATTAACTAGTTATCATGGGAAAATGGAGGAAAAAACTGTATGAATGCATGGCCCTTTAGGGCTTCCGTAGGTTTGGTCTTCACGATTCAATTCCATTTTTCAATTCAATTTTATTTGTATAGCGCCAATTCATAACAGAAGTTATCTCAGGACACTTTTAAAATAGAGCAGGTCTAGACCGAACTCCTTATAACATTATTTACAGAGACCGAACAGTACCACCATGAGCAAGCACTTGGCGACAAGGGCAAGGAAAAACTGCCTGTTAAAAGGCAGAAACCTAGGACAGATCCTTCGGCTCTAGGTGGGTGGTCGTCTGTCTCGACCAGTTGGGGTGAGTGAGAGAGAGAGAGGAGAGAGAGAGAGAGAGAGAGAGAGAGAGAGACAGACAGACAGGTGCACAGCAACAACAGTAGCAACAACTACACTAATAGTAGTAACTGATGATGATGAACATGAAGAAGACGATGACGACGACAACAGCAACGATGGGGGACAACGAGCAGCGACAACAGCAACAACGGTAACCGTAGCAATAATAATAACACTAATATCAGTGTTGTGGCAGTCAAGCAGGACCATGGCAGGAGGCTCCACCAGGATCCATGAGAACCTGCGAGACGAGAAAGAACAAGAACTCCGGGGAAGAAGTGAAGATAGTAACATGCATTAATGGGACATGAATGAGTGCAGAAAGAGAGAGGAAGAGAGGAGCTCAGTGCACCATGGGAAATCCCCTGATAGTCTAGGCCTATAGCAGCATAACTAAGGGATGGTTCAGGACTCACCTGATCCAGCCCTAACTATAAGCTTTATCAAAGAGGAATGTCTTAAGCCTACTCTTGAACGTGGAGAGGGTGTGTGCCTCCCGAACTACAACTGGAAGCTGGTTCCACAGGAGAGGAGCTCCATCTCCTGAAGTATCTGACTCTTCAGCAGATAAATGCTCCACTACGTTCACTAGTCTCTAGCTGTGTGTGTCTGCGGTTTGCTGCTGAGCAGGTAGTGCACAGTGGGTTTATCAGAGCTTTTTCCACTGAAAACAGTTGCCTGCTGCTGGAAATGAGGTTGGTGAGAAAGAGAGAAGTCAGGCAGACTGAGAATTATGTGGGTTCATCCCCAGGAACAACACCCTTCTCAATAGTAAAGATATTGCTTAGTTTATCAATTAACCACGACTAAGAAAATCCACCTAACATCACTGAACACCTCAAAGCAGCCACATAAAAGATACTAATTAGTCATGCTAACCGCTACCTTTTTGCAGTAACTTAAAAAAACATAACAAGTTATAATATCCAGCAATCGCATTTATTTTTTCTACTTTTTATTCATTTTTCAGTTACACCGTGACTGGACACTCAAACAACAAGACTAAAAAAGAAATGGTGTAAATAAACAAAATAAATTGAATAAAATAAAATAAGTAATAAAAGATAAGAGATAAAAGATAGGAGGGGGTCACTGCACTCTCTTTACAACCTGGACCATTCTACTCAGACCAGCTGAGCACACGATCCATCTTTCCTTTAGTCCTTAGATAGTGAGTCCGTTTTTCCATTGAGCATATTTCCTCTACAATGCCCAACCACTGTCCTGGACTTGGAGGGTCATATTTCAACCAGCACCTGGTGGTGGCCCTTTCACAAGCGAAAGGCACACAATTTGGGGGTCCCTGGGAATCTTGTAACCTAAAATATCTTAAAGGATCTGCAGAACACTGTCCTGAAATGTTTGTATTTTTAAACATGTCCAAAAGACATGGGAGTAATTAATCTGCCCTCACTGCCTCCAGCATTGCTGCTGATTGCCCAATTATTAATATTTTAAAAAATGGATGGAGTTCTTCCAACCAAATTCCCTCCATCTTTCAGGGCTTGTGGAAGTTTGTTGTGTTCTACACATGAAATGCCAATCACTGTTCGACATTTTAATATTAAATTCTAATTCCCATTTCAATTGTACATATAATGAATTACTTCCATTTCGCTTTTTTCTAAACTATTATACAACTTTGAGGAGTTTTGTTTGTATGCAAGATTTCAATCACTTCATTATCTTACATTAAAATTCCTTTTTTTATTTCTGTATCATAGAAATGTCTTGGTTGTAAATATGTAAATAAGTTGAATTCTCTTTTGAGATTTAAATGTTTTTCCCTCTATGTGTGTACACACAGTACACTTCACAAATGTATTATCTGGGGCGCCCTGATAGCTCACTTGGTGGAGCTGGAGCCCCATATACCTAGGCTGAGTCCTTGCTGCAGACAGGACCTGTGGCCCTTTGTTGCGTGTCATGCCCCCTCTCGACCCCCTTTCCTGTCTATCTTCAGCTGTCCTATCCAATATTTTTTTTATAAACAATCTCATTCAAAAGTTTCAATGAATCTTCCAAAATAGAGTTTTCTCCTTTGAGGTCTTTATATTCTTTTGCACCTCCTAGCCTGGCTTGGGGTTTCACCCAGATTAAGTTCATTGGGTTTCCATCTAGTTTGATACTCTGGGGAGCACCAATAGAGCATGTATCTCTATTTGTGTAGTATAATAGTATTATCTGAGGTTTGGAAGTGCTAGGCCTCTGTTTTTCTTAGTCTTAAAGTCTTAAATTTACCCTTGGCCTTGCTCTTTCCCAGATAATCTGTGATATGTGTTTATCCCATGCTGTGAACTGAGATTCTGGGATTCTGACTGGTAGTGATAGGAAGAGGTATAGCAACCTTGGTAGCACATTCATTTACACCACCGCGATTCTTGAGCTGAAGTCCAATACTAGTGTAGATATTTCATATCTTTCTTTATCTTATTATTTATTATGTTATCATTTGTTTCATATATTTTGTTCAGATCCTGAGTGATTTAGACTCCAAGGTATTTTATTGATTTAGCTTCCCACTTCAGTTTGTATTTCTGTCTTACTGTGTGTGTGTGTGTGTGTGTGTGTGTGTGTGTGTGTGTGTGTGTGTGTGTGTGTGTGTGTTTGTGTAGTTAAGAGTTTATAACCTTTATAACTTCCCACCATACTCATTCAAAAACAAGTGTCGGAAGTGTTGAGTTTGGATTTTGAAGAAAAGTAATAATACTGTCCAAAAAAAGTCCTATTATGTGCTCCTCTTTTGCTTTATTGATACCTTCCAACTCTTTTGTCTAATAGCTTGAGCCAAAGGCTCTATAAATATTGCAAAAAAGGAGGGACTAAGGCAACAGCCCTGGTGAGTGCCTCTAAACAATGTAAAACAGCCTGTTATATAGCCATTTATTTTATTCTAGCGGTAGGGGTTCTATATAATGATTGAATACACCTAACAAATCAGTCATTGAAGCCCAGCTCTATACAAAAAATGCCAACCAACTCTATAAAACGCCATTATTGATGTAAAAAAGGTATAATCTATATTCAAAATATTAATTGGACGATAGGATTCACAGGATTATTCTTTATTTTTACCTTCTTTTGGGATGACTAATGTCACAGCCCCTTTCCATATAAGAGGAGCCACAGCTTCTTTTCAGTGTCAAATTTAAAAATTCTAGCAAGACAGGGGAAAGGTCTTCTTTAAAGATTGTGTATCATTCATTCAGGAAACCATCACTCCCTGGGAATTTATTTCTCTTCAGTTTACTAATTGCCATATCCAATTCTTTTTTTGTGATTGGGGCATTTAAGTCATCGTTATTTATTTTTCCTGTGGAGGTTTAATATTTCCTTCGTCTACAGTCTCAGGCTGTGGGTATAGAGTTTCATTTATGATTATTTATTTTATGATATTTTAGATTTTATGAATTTCTTGTGGTTTGTAGGTTATATTATTAATTAAAGGATCTCTGATCTTGTGTATTGAATTTTAATTTGTTATGCCCTGAGGCGTCTTGTTAAAACAGTTTTTTGTTTTGTGAATCGTGAAGTTTTTTTTTTTTTTAATTCGTCATTCAAAATATTCTCAATCTGGTTTTTTAGTTCTTCAATTTGATTTGGCTATATGTATCCCTTGTTGTTTTTCTAGTTTTCTCAAAGTGTCCTGTAAATTATTGTATTTAGTCTTACTAAGTCTAAGTCTTATTTAAATAAGCCGTTCTTGAAATCAGTCTCCCTCTCATTACTGCCTTAACCGTATCCCATAAAATAGTAGGGTCTACTTAGTCATTCTTGTAATCTTTCATGCAATCACTAATTTCTTTCTTAATTTCCTGTACGACAGCCTCATTATTTAAGATGCTGATATTAGGCTCCATAATGTACTCTTTGGTCTGTTATTCAATTGTATAGTTAAATAAACTGAATTATAATACAATATAACTGCTTTTCCTATTGAGCACTCCTTCACCCTGTATCTATTTATAGTGTTCATTAGGAAATAATCTATTCTGGAGTGCCCCCGATGAGTAGCTAAATAATGTGTATAGTATTTTTCAACTGCATGGAGGTTCCTCCAAACATGCATACCTGTCTCTTTAATTAACACATGACCTTTGTGATTTTTGTCTTTTTGTGCTAGTAGTTAAGAACTGTGTTCCAGTCTCCTGCACAAACTAAAGTTCTCTCGCTTTTAGTAGAAATTGTATCAAATAGAAGTTTAAAGAATTTTCTATCACTCTCTGGTGGGGCATATATATTGGCAAAAGCCACCCAAACATTACCAGTCCTTTTGTAGTTATATATCTGTCCTCTTTGTCCCCCTTCTCATTAATTAGTTCAAAGTTGACAGAGTTAGAAAGATCCCCCGAACTACTCTTATTCGGCCCTTCTTACAGGAACTGTAAAAAGAATTTAGGTACCTAAACTTTTTCAGTTTATCATGTTTTGACATGTGTGTCTCTTTTAGAAATATTACTTGTATCTTGTCCTTTTTCTTTTTCTGCCATCCCAGCAGCCCATTAAGCCGTGCTGCTCCAGGCTGCTCTCTCCCACGGCTGTCTCCACCTCTTCCACGGATAGTCCGCGTCTCTTTAACTCCTGCTGCTCCTCCTTAACTCCTTGTGTGTTCCAGTGGATCTGCATACTGGTGTATGGTGTTTTGAAACAAACTTCAGGGCTTTCTTAATCCCACTCTATTCCCTACGCTTCTTCACTATCTCAGTCGCATAATCTTGGTCGAAGTAGAGAGATCTCTGGGATAGACCTGGGAGCGCGGTCACACTAAGCGTCTAGCTACTCCATCAGCAAATGGGAAGTCCCAGTGTGTAGGATTTAGTGACTGATCTAGTGGTGTAGTTGCAGATCACAACTCTGTCGCTTCAGCCTTTTGAAGCGCTAGGGAGAAACTATGGCTGCAAAATGCACAAAAAATTTATTTGGTTGTCCGTTCTGGGCTACTATAGAAACATAGTGGATCAACATGGAAGGGAACCCACAGTATCTGTAGATACAAAAGATTCATTCTAAGGTAACAGAAACATTTGATACCTATGTTCAGGTGATTATACACTAATTATACACTAATATTATTCCTGCCAGTAGACATGTAGCAGGCCCCTAACCCATATCTATGAGGCCGATGACCACTAATAACCACTATTCACTCTACTGTTAACATCCAAATCGGGTGGATTCAGTGATCTATAACACAGATTTATCTGACAGATCGTAGTGTCCTTTCAGTGCGTAAAAGCTGTTGCTCCACCCTAATAAGAACAAAACTCTTCTCTCATCTTGCTTTGCATTTGAATGGTCATACATATTGATATTAAATGTTGGCACAAAGTACCAGCGATTGACTGCTTCAGTTTAAAATGACCTCAAATGTCTTTTTCAAAGCCCCAGAAAACCCTAATTGGAATACAACACAATTGATGTAGATGATGTAAAGTGAGTTTAAGAGCTGAATGCTTGATCTAATTGCCTGATGGAAAACACTCTACTTCTTCTATTTGACTCTTGCATGATCGGAGAAGTGCTGGGATATCGAGCTAAATGTTGAGCGGCAGATGGGCCAGCTCTCTCTGTTCCTTAGATAATTATAAGCCATTGACATGCTGACAAATTAATTTAAAATGAGCATGCATCTAATATTCTTTTGGTTATTATAAAGATGTAATTGCAACAGGATTTTTCATTTAATTAATTTTGGGGGAGTTGAATTGATGCCCGCCCCCCGCATTAAATTACTGCCATATCAAATAGTATTCAGTTGAGTCTGTCAAGCATAAAAAAGACATGGGGTAATCTCTTCAGTGATGACCTACACGGAAGGAAACACAAGTGTTTGTATTGTAATTCTGACTTTCAGTTTGCAAATTCATTTAGTCAAGTATAGTTCTCTCATAACATTACGTTGACTGATGTTGACTGGTTTGTACTTGTGTAACAGGGGCAATGGACTGTTATTTCATGTACAATATTTTGCCACTTAAAGCGATAACATTACTGCATTAAACTGTCTATAAACTCTAGCTCTATGTCCTATATGTAGTTGAGTTGTGTACTTCCATTATCCCAAATGTTTCCAACAATGTTCAAACTCAGAGAATCTGTCATTTTATTCAGGTAACGCTGCGTTTCACCGGTCGCCTGTCTATGGCATCATATCCCCTTTGTGCCTGCGTCAGCGTTGTGGTTGTCTGCCAGAAGTTGTCATACATTGACTTTTTAACCAGATGAAGGATTTTAGTTGTTGGATGTCTGGATCTTAAGTAATCAGAGAAACAAGCTGAGCTGATGTATCATATAGACTCCTCATTTCCATAATGCAGCACTTTCAACAGGAGCGGCAGGAATAAATATAAATGGGGTGTCCGTTCCGCTAAAAATGCCACACCACATCCCACAGCACTCCATTGTTTGTGGAAATTTAGCATAATCCAGTTGAAAAGGAAGTAATCCGACATATTTTGTGGCTGCTTTGCTTGCATTGCTTTTAGGATACGGTGTTTTTCCCATCATCAGCTGAGGTGGCGAGGGGTTGTGTGTGGTCTTACTGGTAGACTTTAAATTCAGTGTTCCTCCAATCATCACTGAATCTCAAATAAGGAGACAGCAGTGTTGTCTTCTGGGTAGAAAACAGGTGGAGTTAGCTGTAATTCTTCATTGGCTGGCCAGTAGAACTCCTGTTAAGCTTTTTAATCTCTTTAGCTAAGCAGCATCAGCCACTGCACGCACTAGGGACTTAGCCAATCTGTAATAAATAAACAAACAAAGACAATATTGATGCTCATTGTGTGTGTTCCTTTAGCTGTGCTGTGCTTTTCTTTTCTTACTTTTTTGTTGGTTTGATCACCAGCCAAGAGGTACACACCCCAGATTGACCCTAATATCAATGAGAAGCCCATTTGGGGGAATCGGTTGGATTTAACAAACAGGCAGACACAATAAGCATTTCACTGTGAGAAAAAGTTACATCACAACTTTCCATGCCAGCAGACATTGTACAAAAGTAGCAGTGTCATCAAGCCTAGCTTTGAAATGTAACTCTTTTTGATCTTTAATTAATTGGTAGGGAACAGTAAGACAGGAGATGACAGCAGTCATGAAGCTCCTGTTATTTATAGGCTCTCTGTTTTAGCACCTGCTGTGTTAAAGGAATAATGGAAAGTGTGTGATTTCCATAGAAACTGGCGAGCATTTAAACCTAAAATTTAGTGCTGTCATAGTTCATTTTTCCCTCTAGCAGGTATTGTGTTGACTTTTCTTAAAGAAATAATGGAGTAACTAGGAGTGTGAATTATGCCTAAATAGGCAGTTATAGATGTCACAGTTTATGCTTTTCCTTCATGCTTATAATAGGATTATTTTGGATGACATTCACACCTTTCTCTCTTTTATTGTGTCGGTTTGTCCTCCACTCTAACTCTGACTCAGACAAGCTGTCATTGCACCAAAATTATGACAAATCTCTCAAAAGAACAATGCCTTCCCCTGTCCTCTTTAAATTATGATGAATTTCAATTTAAGCCATGAAGTTGAATGTAGGTCTCCTGCTCTAGAATGTACCTTACACCGATATCGTCCTGATGGGTCTTGTAGTACTTTGACTCTACGTAGCTTTTTAGAGCCCAGAGTTGACTGTACAGTAAACCATCCCTCCATACAGACCCCCCATTTCAAAGCCCAGCCCCATCCCACACGGCAAAGGTTATGACATTGCAGGAAATTGAATTTCATCACTGAAGGATATTTCCCACCCACAGTGTCTGGTCCTGTACAAGCCTGTCACGCCCAATTATTCTCAATGAGCTCTGATGAGCGAGGCGTGAATGAATCCTCTCTGTCAGTTTCTTTATTGATGTCCAGGCACAGAGGAAGATGTATCTATTTTTCATCAGTCCATGTAAAATGCAAGAACACTAATAGACCATTTGTCTCTGTTAGCAAAAGGAAATCTCATGGTGCTATAAATATAGAACGTCTGCGGCACTGTCACGATGCTGGACAGTAAACTGAAGGTGTACAATCTTATTTAAAAGACTTGGACTGGTAACTTTGGCGATGTCTGATAGAAACTTATACTTTCACCCAGAGAACATTTATGTAGCCAGTTTCATATTGCCATAGAAACTGATTACATGACTGTTTCTTGAAAAATGACTAAAAAGACCCAGGGGTAGATTAAAGGGCTACTTCAATAATTTAGTATCACACTCCCATAAAGTTAGACACATTTAAAAAAAAAAAAAAAAAAGAATAATTAAACAGATGACAGTATTAAATGAAGACTAGGGGAAACAGATTCTGGTGGAAAAGACATGAAATAATCAGCACACATCTGAAGCAATTTCAGGGTCTGCTCTTATATTGTTTACTCACTTCAGTGACTGGGGTTACACACATACATGTGTCTGTTCAGACAGACCTTTATAGTTAGAAGGTGATTCTACAGTGCCAGTTATTGGTCAAATGGCACCAAATCTGTCCACCAAATGTGGTTGCAATAGCACAAACCGTTCAGGAGATATCACATTTTTGTAGTATAAGCCATGCCCATAGCATTTGCTTTGAGGGGCATAAAAAATACTAGCTTGGTCCAGAGGTGTTCTGTACCAAATTTGGTGACGATTGCTCAAAATTTGTAAGAGCAGTAGCGAAAAAACTAAGTATCCATCTCCATGACAACTAAGCAAACAGAATTCGTAATATTGGATATTAGTTATACATCAAGACCAATGCTGTACACAGATCATATTGTGACATTTTGACACAAACATACAGTATATTTTACTGCTTTCTTTACTTTCTTATGTTAATTAAAACAGCCATAATCACTGTTTTTATAACAATGTATGAAATGACAATTTGAAAACAACGTGAGAATGTGAAAGGGGTTGAACCTACAGTGAACTATCAGCTGAATCTGCAGCTCTCCTCTTTACAGAGCTTCATGGTGAGTTCCAGCTCATTGTGTAGCTGTTTGGCCCACAATTTTACTGTTTTGGTTCACTCTCACCGCTCTCAAAGTGTCGCTCTTGGCTGCAGCAGGCAGCTGTTCACTACCTTCCCAGCACCAAATGGCAGACGAAGTGATGTGAAAGATAACACAGTACTGTTACTGCATGGCTGGTCTTTTGTCTTCCAGTGGTTCTAATCAGAGAGCTCCTGTAAAGTTACTTTTTTAGCAGCTTTTAATTTGCAGCAGTATTCTCATTGTAATATAGTTATTTATGAAATGTTGATAATATGAGATGCCAAAATAATCTATTTTCTCTTCCTGTACCTCCCCTCTCCCACAATTTCCTCTAAATAACTATAAATTACTTTGAGTAGCCATTTGTTCAAATTTACATTTCATTTCCATTGCTACAGTCCACATATTACAGACATATATAGGAATACAACCTAAAATAGGCTCAACATTTATTTAATCTAATTGGTGACTGAAAGGTTATTTAGAAAATCAACACTTTAATGTCCAAACCCTGTTTAAAAAGGAAAGGTTGTTTCCTCTGGGGAGATGAATGTCCAACTCATCAGATAATACTGCTTGGTCACTGGCCCGAGTCCGGTCAAGTCTCAGGTCTTTGAGCACACAGTATCAATAGTATGGAGAGAATTTTGTTCCTTTATTATTCAATCAAATAGAATACATTTGAAACCAAAAAAGAGATTTGAGAGCAAAAAAGAGTAAGTGGCAATCAAAAACATTTTTTGAGATCGAAACAGAACAGGTTGCAATTGAAAAAAAAAATATGAGAGAACATATTTCTTCAACTTCAATAAAAACTAATGTTTGTAAGTAAAAACATACGACCATTTTGCTTATAAATCAGTCCTCTTTGCTTGAGAGTTCTAAAGTTTTGTTTGCAAATCAGTCCTCTTTGCTTGCAAATTCAAAAGTTTAGCTTGCGAATTCAACTGCACTTGATGGGCGGGGCCTACGCTGGCGGACGAGAGAAGAGTTTCTATTGGTTGGTTGGACTGGCTACGTCTTCCGCATTACACCCACTTCTCCCTGTGGCACGTGGCGAATAATTTAACAAATTCACGCACATATTTCTAACCAGCCAGCATTACTGGTCTATACAGGAGCAGCTGCGTCAGACGGTCCGACTTAAATGCCACCGAATGATGCTTCTGACCTCAGAGATGTAGAATGTGTAGGCTACAGAAGAGAAACGCAAATTTCAGCACCACTGATCTGTATAATCAGACCAAAAGACATGTCCTGTGATTTTAATTATTCGCCACGTGTGTTTGTTGACATTAGAACAGCTGTAGAGAACAGGAGCCGGGAGGAGTAGCGGCAGCCCGCTACACAGTGGAAACTGGCCCGCGTTCAGCGGTAGTTTAGTAATCCACGGTAGTACTGTTGTGTAGGAACCGTGACGTTTTGGCACCGCGAGTACCATGCAACACTAAATGTTTCAATCACAGCCCTACGTTGTATACGCCTCCCTGTAATTCACTCACTCATTAGGCTACTCTGCTCAGGCCGTGACGAGCAGAGACAACCATGTTGCTGCTAATCAGTGTGCTTGCAGCAGCAGGGCATTATAATTCATTACTTGTGTTGTTGTTGTTGTTGTTGTTGTGAATGTACGGCAGGCTGTAGCCAACGATATATAGCGCAATTCATTACTTATGGGAAACGTTTCAAGAGCAACAGGCTACCTCCAAGCAGCACAGCACAGGGAGAAGTGGGTGTAATGTGGAAGACGTAGCCAGTCAAACCAACCAATAGAAACTCTTCTCTCGTCCACCAGCGTAGGCCCCGCCCATCTAGTGCAGTTGAATTTGCAAGCAAAACTTTAGAACTTGCAAGCAAAGAGGACGCAAAATGGTCGTATGTTTTTACTTACAAACATTAGTTTTGATTGAAGTTGAAGAAATATGTTCTCTCATATTTTTTTTTCAATTGCAACCTGTTCTATTTCGATCTCAAAAAAATGTTTTGATTGCCACTTACTCTTTTTTGCTCTCACATCGCTTTTTTGGTTTCAAATCTATTCTATTTGATTGAATAATAAAGGAACAAAATTCTCTCCATACAATATCATATTTGATTAGTTGTTATGTGTATGATCACTTTGAATATCTTTTTAAAGTATTCTAAAAATGATCTAATCTAATCTAGTTAACCTCCCTTAACTACAAAGCTGCAAGCAACGTTGAGCTGAGCTCACCTATCCAAGTGCGTTTTCAGGTGCCCTATAAAGTTTAATGTGTCGATCCAGAATCCTTTATTTTAATATAGTTATTATAGCCAAAAGTCGTGACAAATGACGCAGCAGCGGCAGCTTCAGCTTTTCCACTTTTATCAAAAGTAAACCAAGTTTTTGTGCCTAAACCTAACCAAACTGTGACCATTTAATGACATTAATCATGCAAGCTTTATTTTGAAAGTCTAACTGGTCCTGCAATGATGTTAGAGGGATACCTACAGCATCATATTTTGAAGTGGAGGGCTACTGACCAAGCGACAGTATTTGATGAATTGGGGGTGAGAAGGTGTTCATCAGGAAAGGGTTCCTGGTAGGCTTTTCATTTCAAAAAAATAAACAGTAAGTATTGAGTTTAATTGACCGCAGGTTAGCAGCAATTGAAAAAACGGCAAAGTAGACAACTGGCATTCTTTAGAGACTGATTACAGTATTTCTGTGAAAAAGAGAAACTCAAAGCAACAGATTTGTGAGTGCAACAGCTATAGACCCTTTTCACAGCAGCCATTTTGATATAAAATAGTAGGGTAAGGACAGGTGTTACCAGTGCTACTAATTAAGGTTACATTCCATTCAGGAGTCAGGGGGCTCACTGGAAAGGCTCTGCAACACAAAATAATAACATGATAACAGAGCTATATGTAGGATGATCGGTAACACCTGTGTTTACCCTACTATCTCATGTCAAAGTCAAGTCAAGTTCAATTCAATTCAATTCAATTTTATTTGTATAGCGCCATTTCATAACAGAAGTTATCTCAGGACACTTTTCAAATAGAGCAGGTCGATACCGAACTCCTTATAACATTATTTACAGAGACCCAACAGTACCACCATGAGCAAGCACTTGGCAACGGCGGCAAGGAAACATTTTCTTTTAAGAGGCAGAAACCTAGGACAGACCCTTTGGCTCTAGGTGGGTGGCCATCTGCATCGACCAGTTGGGGTTAGAGGGAGAGAGAGAGAGAGAGCGAGACAGAGACACTAGTAGTGACTGATGGTGATAATGATGATGAACATGACGAAGATGATGGCGACGACGAGGACGACAACAACGATGGGGGACAATGAGCAGTGATTGAATGAGAAGTCATTGTTGTGAAAAGGGTGTATTATCAACCTTTCTTTGATTTTTGTTGTGCTTATTATTTGAGATTCTGGCATTATTTGAATACCTGTTTAGAGTTTAAAGACCAAAATATTGACTGATTTAGTGACGTTCCTTCTTATACTAGCAAGCCTAAACACACACTGAAAATACTCCATTAGAGGACTGGACAATGTGTAATTGCAGAATTCACAGTGGTGAGCTATATTAAAATCTGTTAGCATAAGCTACTGGTGTTTCACCTCATGAGTTTCTTCATGGTCCCTGTCATTACCAACCCATATGTCCTTTCATTGGCCCTCAGAGCAGCTGGCCATCAGAGTACGAGAGCTCTAGCTGCTGCTGGGTGATTTACCTCTGGGTGGGAGGTCCAGCGCTCCATACCATGTTAGGCTAATTGAAAGAGAAACGGCAGGGTGATCTTAACATGTCCACATCCTGCAGCCCCCCCCCGAGCTGAGATGCTGCTGCAATAAAGCATAAATAAAATGGATTGCAGGGGTGGAGGGTGGGTGCGGGGGCTGTACTGTATGTTAGAAGCGCCCTCTTTGGCTCATTGACTCTCGGGGAGTGGGGGAATAAAGAAGAGAGCTGCATTTTCACTGCAACGTAGATTAGTCCACAGTCTGCCAGCAATTTGTTTCTTCCCTCGTTCTTTGCTGTTCGACTCATCCCGCATCATCTGTGCTCCTCGGCTTTATGTATGATCTCTATGTGGGTGTTTCTGTGCCTTCATCCTCTCCTTCCTGCTGGCTATTTATCATAGTTGATGGCCTCTTGAGGATGGAGAGGAGAGGGTTGCAGCCCCAGTGGATTCTCCTCAGAGCAGCTACTGCAGGTCTTCTCCATCTTTCTCTTTGTTTTTCTCTGCCGTTCTCTCTGTCAAGACTCTCTCTCTCTCCCAGTAGATCACAATGAAATTAGGGCAGTGCAGAAAATGTCTGGAATATTGAAACAGCATACAAGGAGAACACATTTTTGTTTAAATCCAACTCTGATATAATGGCAACTCCTCCTTGAATACATCTAGTTGTTCTGTCATTTTAAATATCGTCATTTTGATTTTTTTGAATTATTCCACAGTAGTATTGGAGGATTTTACTCAGCAGTCTAAAATAGATTGTGACAGTAAAACAACACACCACACTCAGCTGAAAAGAGCTGCTAATTCGCTTCCAAGGCCAGTCTGTAGGATTAAGCAGCATCTAGTGGTAAAGTTGCAGACTGCACCATTGAATACGGCTCAGCTTTTCAACTGAGGTCATGGCAACTTGACAGCACTGCTTCATTACAATGCATGTCACACATTTTACCTTTATCAAAACACTGCAGCTCTGGCAATGTGCATATTGCACTTGACCATATTGTGATTTTGATGCTGTTTTGATTAATCGTGCAGCCCTAATTACAACCCTCTCACCTCACCCTGCAAAAAACACAAACATCCCTATCTAGACCCAGTGTTTAGTTTGTCCCTCCTGGGCTACTGTTGAAACATAGTGATTAAAAAAAACTCTTTAAAACATTATTTACAGAGACCCAACAGTACCACCATGAGCAAGCGCTTGGCGACAAGGGCAAGGAAAAACTGCCTGTTAAAAGGCAGAAACCTATGACAGATCCTTCGGCTCTAGGTGGGTGGTCGTCTGTCTCGACCAGTTGGGGTGAGAGAGAGAGAGAGAGAGAGACACAGAGAGAGAGACAGAGAGACAAACAGACAGACAGGTGCACAGCAACAACAGTATTGGCAGTGGCAGTCAAGCAGGACCATGGCAGGAGGCTCCACCAGGATCCATGAGAACCTACGAGACGAGAAAGCACAAGAACTCCGGGGAAGAAGTGAATGCATTAGTGGGACATGAATGAGTGCAGAAAGAGAGAGGAAGAGAGGAGCTCAGTGCACCATGGGAAATCCCCCGATAGTCTAGGCCTATAGCAGCATAACTAAGGGATGGTTCAGGACTCACCTGATCCAGCCCTAACTATAAGCTTTATCAAAGAGGAATGTCTTAAGCCTACCCTTGAATGTGGTGAGGGTGTCTGCCTCCCGAATCACAACTGGAAGCTGGTTCCACAGGAGAGGAGCTTGGTAACTGAAGGCTCTGGCTCCTGTTCTACTTTTAGAGACTATAGGAACCACAAGGAGCCCAGCATTCAGAGAACGTAGTGTTCTAGAGGGGTAATAGGGTACTATGAGCTCTTTAAGATATGAAGGGGCCTGACCATGAAGAGCTTTGTAGGTGAGGAGGAGGACGCACTCCCTCTATTGACAAAATGTCTCATTTGAATCTCCATGTTTCTGTCTGGACAAACCAAACGCTGTCTCTAGATATGACCGTTTGCATTTTTCGTGTGTTGCGTGGCCATCGTAGTTTCTCCTAGCCACTAAATTCTACACACTGGACCTTTTTATTTATCTACTTGTACTCAAAAGTGGAGAAAAAAAAACGTGGGCAACAAGAGTTGTTGATGAAAGATCACAGTGTCCTGATTCATCCTCTGGGCAGCATGGATTTAATGGAAATCTTCTCAGTGGATTTAGATAATTGTCGTGTGCAATGGGGAAATTTGCATTGACAGCGGTGCATGAGGAAAGGTCAGGTGGGTCACCAAAATCATTAGGATTCATCTTCTCGGAAGCATGCCTATCCACATTGGAAGGTAATCTAGTCAACTGGATGTTGATATATCTTGCTTAGGGCTCAAGTGTTGAGTTACCTTTTCAGACAATCATCATATATGCACCATAAATTAAGCATGATAAACTCATTTAAACGTCTTTTGCCCACTGGCACAGAGATCCCAGCTATCCCAGCTATCCCAGAGTGAAGCCCGGAAACGGAGCTGTACGATGCATTAATCTCTGCAGAGTTTGTCAGCTCCTCACAGTAATGCGAGGCCAACGGTCAGAAGAAATAAATGCTCTGAGGGAGCAAACGAGATTAGAGATGAAGTTTGATCCGAGCAGACCCATTCCACATCAAAGCCGGAGCACAATGCGGACGCAAAGTAAATAAATTCAATTTACATCCGCTAGCTACAGGGGACCATTAAACATCTCAAATTATGGTTCTTCCCTTGTGATCTACACTGTGGCCACGAGGCCTGATTAGATACACTGAAGGCCGTAGAGAGAGCTGGCTTATTGCCAGGCTGGGGCTCATGTGTTGGTTTAGAGGCTCAGGAGCAGCAGAGGAAACAGTAATACATCCTACTGAAGTACAAGTACTGATAACTCTGCCGAGATTTTACCATTCTAGCAGCACTAGAATTTCAAATGTAAAAATGTACATACCAAGAAAAATATATAGTTACCCATAAAATGTAAAATAGATCAGAAGTATGTAGTTTGGTATATTACAATACACAGGGTGTAACATTTATGTTGGCCATTTCTCAAAATAAGGTTCTGAAATGAATGTGCACACATTATTTACAGTATAAGTTTAAAGTTAAGTTAGGTCAGTATGATGCAGCCGGACTGTTGTTTGTGCCTATTCATCTGCTTTGTGGTGGGGGACAACACATAAAACTTTTTCTCCTGTTTGACAGTGGCCAGCTTTTTTAAACCAAATTACTGGGCTTTTTTTAACCTATATTTGTGAGATAATTTTATATCTTCAGTATGGTGAATCTTTAAATAGGCACTCTAGGAACCAATGGGCTTGGACCGAAGAGCCATAGACAGTCTCGGAAAGTCAAAGTATTTACAGATGCACTAAGGTCCCCAAACTGGAGGCCAGCACCTACTGGACTCCTGTTTGAATATCTTCTTTTCCAGCACCCTGGAATAAACTTTCCTGGAGAGGCTGAGCGTCTGAGTGTGAAACCCAAATTATTGGAGACATTCTCTGGTCCCTCTTTTTAAAAATAGGAACCCCTGATCTGCCACTGGCACTGTCCCCAATATCCATGGGTCTTAACATTTCTGGCTCTGGGAACTGATGTTTCTTTGATCATTCCTGTGTTTTATTTGAGATGACTTATCTCAGTGCATACACATGTTCAGAGTTAATCACAAAATGGTATATCACTGAAAACACCAGAGAAATATGTGTCAGTGGTGCCTACAGTCCTCTACACTAGTCATTCTTTACTGACAAAATTCAGAAAATAAGATATACGCTGTGATCTCCTCCATATCAGGTATGTTGTCTGTATTGCCCTGCGTCACAAAATTTGACCAAAACCAAAAACCTTGGAGGAAAGTGTAACATTTGCAACCCTTCTGCTGCTGCCTTGATAACCCACTACTAGCTTTTAAATTGCATGGCATCAGATCTTCTACAAATAGTCAAAACTTATCTACTCTAAGACTACTTAATACAGGCCCTGAAAACTGTGGTTATTAAGCCACTATTAAAACCCACTAATGAACAATTAGAGGCCCATATCAGACTTAAGATTTTAGGTAAAATCATTGAAATCATTGTTTTCCCAAGGTTTCCACAGTTCCACTTAGACACAGAGAGTCAACAGGTATTATTTGATTTCAGTGCTGATTCCACAGTTTCTGGCACAGTGCTGAACTGATTTGAATTCTACCACTCTGCTTTGTGTAGATCAGTAATTACACATCTCAGCGTGTAAACATGACATACGGAGTTCCCCAAAGCTCAATTTTGGGACTGTCCTGTTCAACATGCTCCCACTAGCACAGGTTATGGAAAATAACATCTAGTTTACCAATATTATACAGACATAGGAATTTTGTGTCAGTTGCCAACTTTGTGCTAGTTCTCAACTGGAACTAGACTAAAACTATGTGCTATGACAAAGGCATAAAAATTACATTCATATCGCCTCTTAATATAAATGCCTCCTCTTTAATTTTCTCCAGCAAGCCTGGTTATGCAATTTAGACATCATGTAATGGTTTATTACATTCAAATATGTGATCTAATACAGTCCACAAGATCTGATCTAATTCATAATTATTTTTATTTTTAATGCAGGTCAGGCAACAAAAACTGTGGGGTGCCTGTGCCCATGTGATCCAGTAGACTTAAGCTGAGCACCATACTGTAGATCAACTTGTACCCTCTAGTATGACAGAGAAAAAAACAACAGCACTGCTTATCAATAACCTTTCATTAAAACCAAAACATGATAAATGGCCATAAGGTGTAAGAAGACAAGACAAAGTGATATAGCATATAGAAGCCATTTTACTGCTTCGAGGCAATTTGTCTCTGTGAAAGCTCCCTGTTAGCACCAGTGTTATGATGCCACAATGCAACCATGATGGCTCTTTTATCTCTTTTCTAGTCTCTAGTGAGCCTGTGAGTTTCATAGTTTTTGGTTGGCCTGGATATTAATAGCTACAGCTGACCAAGGTAATGACTAGCTCAGGGAGTGATAGGACACAGCTCCAGCAGCTGCTGCTATGGCAGCACTAGTCTGGGATGTTGCTCTAATGAGAAATACTATAAAGACCAACACTGCTCTTCTTATCTCTATTTCTGTGGGACACTATAGAGCTGGCAAACATCCCTCAGCACTAACAGAGTGTTGGAAGCGGCCGAGGTCGTAGGTTGTCATTTATTGGCCTATTTAATCTCCCTACATATTTCCTCGCCTGAGGCACAGCGCTGTCCCCAACAGACAGAATCAATAGCAGCGCTACTGCCAAGCCATCCGAGGGCTAACAATAAAAAACTAGGACAATTACAGTGAGATGGATCAGTGTCTTTAGCAGAAATATATTATTAATATGTTTGGCCGAACGCCAGGAGGCTGAGTGAAGACAAATCAGTGGCAATAAAAAAGCCAGTTAGTTAACTGGTCACCTAAGAGCCAGCCTGGACATGTTCCCCACATATTGGCAGTGATGTGACAGGTCTTTGTACAAGTGTGTGTGGGTGTGAATGCTACCTTACAGATCCAGCAGGTGGTAGCCACAGAGGAACACTGGTACACTAAATGTCAATGTTGTGTTGCTGTGTATTTTCCACTGGACACTTGTTGTTTTATTTACCTCTGTTTAAGCAGACAGCTTCATTTGAACACTTTCTGACAGTTGGAAAGTCAGGACCTGTGGGATTTCTGTCACATTTACAAAAATAAGGTCATAAATACAGTATGAGAATTCATTCAGTGGAGTAGCTTGTGGTGAATATTTTGCTCACTGAGCAAACTCTAAAATGCAAATGATCTGGTATGGATGCTGAATAAGGGAATGTGGCTGCCATAAACTCAATTTGTATTTACAGTAGTAACCAGATACAGAGACATGCCTCTATTTCTAATTTTACCAGTTTTAAAAGGATATTTAACCGTATTTTAGTAAGAAGCCTTCCTGCCTTCTGATATTCCTCCATTTGCGAGTTTGCATCACTCTTACATTTAGTGTAATGAGCATATCCACAGCACTAATTCCATCAGTGCAACAATAGCGTCATACTCACCACTCTGCTGCTCTCAGTTCGTTTATTATATATATAGCCCCTGAAAACCATTTTCTCAATCAGGCTCCAAATATGAGTCATGGTATCTTTCACATGAATACACTTCCTGCCAAAATTTGATTGTTTCACATTAGAGATTTCTATTTTATTTTTTCTTCCTCTCAGTGGTTAACAGTGGAAAACAGTGACATCAGCAACTCCCAAGCACCAATTAGGCAATATATGAAACAGAAAGCGACAGGTATTCTTTGATGGCTGCTTATTGAGTCATGAATACTGGACCTTATGGGAAAATATTAAAAGATTTAAAGCCAAGAGAAGCTTACCTAAGAGAAGTACTATACTTTTTTTTCAGACACTGTTATGCCACCATCAATTAAAAACTTCCTGTGCAGATGTTTCACATTGAGAGGCTTCAACATGCGCAAGGGTTGAGTAGCACTGACGGTAGTAACACCGACTGATTTAAATTAATTAGTGATAGTGCTAGTGATAAGAGAGAGAGAGAACAGCAGAGGGGTGAGAAGGATTGACTCTGTTGTTGTATTGATGGAATTAGTACTGTGGATGTAAATGCAGTCATAGAAATGGCCATAGTCTCTGTGACGTCCCCCATAGGTTTCTAAAGAGTTCAGTATTGTCGGCTCTGGTCGTCTCCATCTTGGCAGCCCTGAGTCTGCCGGCTCCTCTCTAATCCAATAATGGACAAAGAGGTGGAGTGTAGGTGGAGCTGAGGCGGGCTGAATGAAGCCTGGTTACTGAAAACAGCCACCTGTGACGGCACCCACCTGTCACTCAAAGCGGCCACGCACTTACATATGCCTAACTTAGCCTTAATATAATTTAAACAGGGGAGTTATATAAACATTCACCCCCTGTACAGTTGTCATGAACAGGGAAATTAGCTATAGAGACAAAAAGCGTTTTTTTGTATCAGGCTGTAAACATTTTATACATATACATATTTCTGCTGTAAAGTTGGGCATTTTAATATGAAGTCTTATGGAGATTGACTCACTGCTGGAGCCAGCCTCAAGTGGCCGTTAGAGGAACTGCAGGTTTTGGCACTTCTGTGTTGGGTTTATTTGCCACAGAGGTTTCCTCTTGAGTACAGGTAGTGTTTTTTTTACCATGTGTTTCTTAGCAACTGGACTTTCTTTGTCCATTTCTTGAACTATTATTTGAGACTCATCTCAGTGTTTTTGGTTCAGCTTTTGGATTTGCTTCAACATCCACTGAGGACGGGGGCTCTGCTTTTCAAAATAGCGATTACCGCAATCCGAAAGTGAATGTGCTAAATGGGTAAAATAAATGAGGATAAACTGTTTCCCCAAATTGACGCTGTTACAAATGCTCACACCAAAAACTGAAGGAATTTTTTTCTTGGGTTCAGTTTCTCCTGCTCGCAACAAATCCAAAACCATTTAGAGACTAAACAAGCCAATTTCATTCTTGGAGCTTTCTGGGGTGTCTGTATGGAAGTTGGCAGGAAGCTCTTTTTGGTGTGGCACATGAGCCGCTATCTCAAACCAACTTCACTGAGCCCTTTCAACTTCTGAGACCAAACCTCGGCTCTTGCTCAACTTTTTATCGGCTTAATTCTCTCTCCCTTTGTGTTTCTCCCTTCCTCTTTCTCTGTCTTTATATTTCTCTGTCTCTGCAGCCTTCGTGTTGAGCTGCGTCTTCCCCCAGCGGCCCCTCTACGGCGACGTCTCAGTGAGCAGTCTCCACTCTGGAGGGGAGGCCTTCTTCTCCTGTCTGACTGGCTACCAGCTGCAAGGCCCCAGTATGCTGACCTGCCGCAATGCTAGCACTCCCTACTGGAGTGGTAAGGAACCACACTGCCTCGGTAAGGTCACCAATAATCATTATAATAATATGTTATGTAATTGTTTAAACAACATAAAATGTAGAAAATATAATTGATATGATTATTAGCATTATTAACCTTCACATTTTGCTACTTTAATCCCTTAATAATTTAACATAATACTTACAATAAGCAATATAACAAATACAACAAATGTAATTTATAATAATAACATAGAAATTGCACAATATTTTATATTGATTAAACTAATGTATTTCTTTAGAATAAGAATGATAATAACTATTATTTCAATAGTTATTATTTAATTATTATTATAATTATTATTATTATCATTATTATTATTAGTAGTAGTAGTTTTATTATTATTATTATTATTTTCATCATTATGTATCTAATTTAATAATACATATCAGATGTAATATACACATAATACATAATCGTACATACATACAATACATAATCCATATTTTGCTTAGGAATTTAATGAATACGAATTGTGTATTGCATCTGAAATGATGAAAGTTTAATGGAGATCTGAATATATAATAAATACTATATAATAAAAACTAAATTATTTTATGAATATGATATTGTAAACAGAAATGTGTTCATATAGTATTAGCATTACTATTATTATTACAATATTACAACATTATTAGCATAATAAACATTAGCCTTGAATAGACAACAGTAATACTCTTGGCCCTTTTGCCCTCTGCTTTTGTTTTGTCAAACTACTGTGCTTCAGCCATTCTCTGACAGCATTCTGGGTAATTTTCTTTAGAGGACTTGCAGCCAAGAGTTATCTATTGGACCTTCTGGTCCTTTTGCATGACAGACATAGATACAGACAGACCTGGACTCCCGCAGGAGTGTGAGGATGATGAATGTTTTTTTCCTTCTTTCTTTCTTTGCTCCGATGAGGCTGGATGATGAATAATAAGTGACCATTTTACTCCTGACCACTCTGATCGACTCTGATTCTCAGCTCAGGGAATGTTTCTCTGAAAGCAATTTCAAAGGCGGAGTTTGTGTGGCTGTGCATCTGTATCTCTGCCATCTTGATTATGTGTGTGTGCGGGTGTGTGCGGGTGTGTGCGTTTGTGTGTGTGTGTGTCAGAGCATAAAGCAGGTGTATCGAGGTGTGATTACTGAGGGCTGGGCAGGATGCCACTGGGTTTACTCTTCCTGCTCTACTTTAATTAAGCTTTGTCTGCATGAGTAACCTTGACCTGATCAGCTGGGAAACAACACACACACACACACCTTCCTATAGCTGGAGATGGATTTTCTGTATGTGTTGATGAATCTGATTGTATCAGTTTTCTTTCTCGCTTATATTCCTTGGCTCCCTCCATGCTGTTGAATTTCAAAATCTATGGTGATGGTTAATTGATGAATCACTTTAAGATCCACTTTTGGACAATTTACAGCATGCAGTAATTATTTGCTCAATTTAAAGGGTCTATTCACCCAGTATTCTCTCACCTACCTCCTATAATATTGAGCTGTACTGTTGACTGTCGACAGGTATGATGGGGACCATTTATTTGGTAGAAAGCAATTCCAGTGAAAACTGCTTACAGTAGAACAAGTACAAGTCTGTGAATTAGAGTAACAGGAACATAATTTTTTCGATTTTATATATATTTATATATATATTTTATATTCCATTGAGAAGCCTCTCTGTTTTCTGACCTGCTTCTATTTTAACATCTTCCATGTTTACCTTTTGTCTTGAGAAGTTCAATATATTTCCATATCACTAATTCCACTAGTACCACTTTTTTTTAAACACAAATTCTGTTTTCATTCACCAATTATTTCTAGTGGTTTCCATGTTGACTTTTATTTTTGGTTGCTGTTAAGCTACTATCAACAAAACGCAACACTTCCTGCATACAGTAGATGTGTCACATTCAACACGTTCTCCCTTGTAGCTCGTCAAATACGGCAACTGGGTCAGTGGCCTCAAGCTTCAAACTAGGACTAAGTCCGGTCGAGTAAGCAATAATAAATATTCAACGTCCGGTTAGACTTTCAAAATAAAGGGTGCTGACAAACATTTCCCATTTGATAAGTTTAAATGGTCACACTGTGTTTAGGATTAGGCACAGCTACTACTTGGATATTTTTAGGAAAAGATTGTGGTTTGGGTTAAAGTCCATAACTGGGACATGAACAGTTTAAGCCATCCATCCACCCCAACCACCTGCACAAGCCGGCTTTCTCCCTCTTTATACTACATCACCTGACTTCAGTGGCACATCAAAACATTACACCAGACAGGCTCATCCAGAAATGACCCTAAAACGTATCTACAGCGTCCTACTTTGAAGTGTAGGGCCGCGGACCGAGCTGCCATATTTGATGGGTTGAGAGTGAGAACAGGCACAGTAAAACCCTTTCAGCAGATGAAAGGGCATCATCTGTAATGTTTGTAATAGGCTCCTAATGTGAAACATCTGCAGGAAGTGTCAAATTGTATTGACAGAAACTTTAACAGCACTTGAGAGACAGCAGAGGAGAAGCATTGATTTGTAAATCACAACAGTACTTGTGAAGCAGAACGGTGAGTATGACATGACTCTGTTGTACTGATCAAATTCGTGCTGTGAAAATGTACATGATACTGAATGTGAGAATATTGGAATATTGGTTTGTACTCCCAGCTAATATTTTATAATTTGATGTTGTGAAAAAAGAATGTAACATAATCTCACAGATATTTCTTTCTAGCCTGATCCTGTTCGTCTGTACTGACAGCTAAAAGGGTTAATCTATGCTCAGTAAGTTAATGGGGGGTGTGAGTTTGTGAATTCTGCTGGACTTTCAGTGCAGTGTGAAAAATTGAGAGCAGTTTTGCATTTCATCCTCTCCTCTCTCAGCTGCCTGTGGTGGTTTGATCAGGAACGTCACAGTCGGTCGTATCGTCTCTCCTGGTTTTCCCAGCAACTACAGCAACAACCTGACCTGCCACTGGCTGCTGGAGGCCCCTGAGGGCCAGAGGCTGCACATCCACTTTGAGAAGGTGGCACTGGCTGAGGATGATGATCGGTAAGCTGGACATTCAGCTTTAGTACGAGGAAGGTTGGACATTATAAACACACAACCTCTGTATTAGCTTTGTAGTAAAATTAACTTTATTGAATTGTATTGTATAAAATGTAAATCTTCATTTAAGTACGGAAGCCAAGAACGGCTATGCTTTCAAATACATCTTTAGTGCCATTATCTCAAGGTCATGATAAAATTACTATGAATTAAAATATGATAAATTAACCCATGATCTTGAGTTAATGGCAAAACAAAAGGCTGATATCTTGAGATAACAAGACAGTTTATCACAACATGACTTTTGTTTTCTCAAGATCACAGTATGATCATAGAGATCATTTTTTTTATCAGACCTGATTTCAGCTTTCAAGGTCACTGTCAGGGAGGATTCAAAACTGAGTTGTTACCAGAATGTCCATCTGATAGTGTTCTGTCCATCTGGCAATATGATGCAATACTGAAAAAATATACCAGGAGAAGCTTGACATTCATGAAATGAGCTTAAAGATCCCTTTCATGCACTTTTTCCTTTACCGGTCAATGAATATTAGCTATCACGTTGCATGTCATTCCTCCATGCATTGTCCATTATGTTGCTAATGTTACTGTTACTAATGCTACATTTGTAATACGCCATCTTTGCATGCTGGAATGGTACTGCTGATCTCCGATGAACACTATAAGTAATAAGAGGAAAAAACCTTTTGTTTTCTCAAGATAACGGGTTGATTAATCTCGTTATCTTGAGCTAACGGCATAAAAAAAAGAACAGATGTTTTTGGCTTCCGTATTTAAAGCCACTAGGCATACAGTTTTAAAACTGTAAAATGCATTCAAGAAGCTTATTTAAGGATACTCACGATGACAAACAACCAACAGGAAGATAACAGCTCTGGAACATGACCTGCAGTGAATGGTTTTAGTAGGGGAAAATTTCATCAGAGGCTTTGATAAGAATCTAATGCCTCCTTTTTCACAAATGGATGATATTTTATAATGTCAGAAAAACGTATGAGCTAGTTACAGGCCAGTGTGTCTCACTGTTCACTCTTTGTTAACAGTGATGTACCTTCCTCTTTACTTGTGCACGTTCCTTCAGTTATGTTCATTCACCAGACCTCTCGTGTTTCATACCCTCAGCTTTGTCCATGGAAGAACATTATTCCTGAGGACTCCGCAGGGTAACAACTGGCTGTCAGTGCAGCTCATAGCGGTGACAGTAGAGTGTCATTTTAGCAGCATGGGGCTCTCATTACAGAGGACTGCAAGGAAGAGCCACAGGGGGGAAATTAGCTGAATAATCCATTTTGTATAGCAGCCAATAGTTGCTCTGGGCTGCTCCTACACTCTTGATACAAATATAGACCTCACAGATATGAAGGGACATCTGGACAGCTCCGAGGAAGCTGGAAAGATAAGAAAGAAGTGATGATGTGGAGAAGACAGAGAATTGGCATGAGTGTAAGAGGTGGTGAGGTACTGGCTACTGGAATTTCAAAGATTTTTTTGGTAAACACATTCTCATTCCCAACTCATTAAATACTGCTGTTTGGTCAGTAACCCTCTGTGTAGGTGTCATTTCTGGACGCATAGGGCTCCATGGTCAAGTTAAGCAATAATAAATATGTGATGATAGTGTTTCAAAATAAAGCTTGCATGGATAACATTGTGAAACAGTCACACTTTGGTTAGGTTTAACCACAAAAAAACTACTTGGTTATGTTTTAGGAAAAGATCACACATTTATGTAACTTGCATAACTCAAGTAACCCACTTAACTGTATTTTATTTTCCAGCTAGGGAGGGACTTCTGTAAACTTCGTAAATTGCCTCAATACCGCTGTCCTCTAACTGGCCTCTGTTTGTCTCTGAGGTTGTGTTCACTGGGAAGCTGCTGAGCCCCAGCAGGAAAAAACAGAAAATATTTTCTCCATAAAATATCATCCAGTTTCACCCAAATCACTGATTTAAGTTTAAGATTGACTGATGGGTGAATGTCATGATATAACTGGGTGAAAATCGGTTAGTGCTAATTAATGCATCATAAATATATGAAATCAAAAAATGTTGGTCTTGTCTTGTGTAGCACATCACGTCTCAAGAGCTGATTTTGTGTTTCCACCTCCAACAGAAAATATTCTGTGGGGCTTTTTCTTAACATACTAAATATAGTTTTTAGTCATTAATGGGTTAATAGTAGTTATGCTTTTGAATTCTTGCTAAAATTACATGTCTACTATCACACAGTCCTGCTTTGTTCTCTACCACAAAGATTGAGATTTAAATTTTTTCTACAATCTTGGCATTCCAGGCAGCCATTTTGGCTACATACCCACGGAGAAAATGTAATGTAAATGTAAAATTACAACTCAAAGCTTGCATTCACTAACTAATGTAAATCTCTGGGTATTTTTAGGGGGATAGCAGAGCATTTTTACTAACGGATCTCTTAATTATGTAGCAGAATCTGTTGACTTTTCCAATTCATTTTGAACTGATTTGTATTCATTGCCTAACATTGTTTTAGAACTTATCAGGGGAGGAAACAAGACAGTTCATCATTTCAGAGAAATAAACCAAAAGGGAAGAACATGTTTCACATTTGGCTTCAGTTCAGTCAGTGTGAATAGAAACATGAAGAATAAATGTAAATATAGATTTTATTTTGACATCAAGGCTGTGTTGCGCTCTGGTACACATTCTTCTCACTACATGAGAAGCATAATTGAAGTGATCAAAGGCAGAGCCAGCAGAGATCAATGCAGAGCTCCATGGGGAACCATGGAAGAACAGAGCCACAGGTGGGGGGCGGTGGAGGCCTGTGACATTCAGCGGATCAAAACTGAGTCTGACTGTTTAAATAGACCTCTCAACTGCTGATGACAATACACCATGAAACATTGTGCTGGGTCATTGTTGTCTGCCATGGAATTTTACCAAAAATTACAAGAAATCCTGACAGGTGGTTCTTGGTGACTATATATATGTCACTTTTATCTTTTGACCAGCTTTAAGATTTGGTCGTGTTTTCAACATAGATTAGCCTTACACATTGCATGATCAAAGTACAGGAAAGAAGAAAGTTGACCGAAGTTCTTACCGAGGCTTGCCCAACAGTTTTTGGATCACAGAGCCAAAAGGGGCGGGACTTAGGGAGAAACAGCGCATACAGACGCTAAAGGGTACCTTGTGCTTCCATATGAGACACCATGTGGTATGACAAAGCAGCGTTGGTATTTGACGGCTTGGGATAAGAATGTGTTGGCTGGGATTATAATTTTGCTGAAAATTCAAAGCAAGGAGCTATACAAGGCTAAAAAGTTCAGTAGAGTTGGTACAAATTCTCTGTGGGCATCACTGTGAGCAACTCCTCAACTCCATCAAATTACACATCACATTGTTATTCATCACACTATTTTTTAATTCCAAAATATCTCAGGTATTGATTTCATTACCAGGAAGAACCCTGCTAAGTTAATCTTTGTTCCCTTTCTTCCAGGCTGCTGATTAAGAATGGTAACAGCATAGATGCGACTGCCCTGTATGATTCGTACGAGGTGGAGTATCTGCCCAATGAAGGTCTACTCAGCACGTCCAGGCATCTCTTCATTGAGTTGACGACAGACGCTGCGGGTACATCCACTGGCATTGCCATCAGGTACCAAGGTAAGCACCGGAGCTATCATTTAAGTAAAGTACATGCTGACATGCTAGGGTCATGTATGCTCTTGCTTGCTAAAACACCTGGAGAAAACTGGCAGTAAAACCCATCAGAAAGCTTTCATTATAAAAACACACAAAGGGACTTCATTTAAAGAGACGTGAGCATACTAATAGCCGAAGGCCAAGAACAGCTTAGCATCAGTCAGAACCTTTGGCCCGCTGTGGGTTCTCAGTGAATTATCAATTAAAAGATACAAAGATATGAACAAAAAACTCCCACAGAATGCAGTGTAAAAGCTGAGAGCAGAGTGAATGGCTGGAGATGCTGACTGGTGAATGGAGGTCAGACGTTCTAGCAATGGAAAAATTCAGGTAATCGAGGCCCCAGCCACCAAAATAAGTGATGCACGGACTGTATGAAAGCTGTGAAAAGCTGGGATCTGAAGACTGAAAGAAAAAAGTTTTTAGAGGTTTGGCAGGTTTCCAAAAGGTGGATCTACGGTCATAATGAACACTTAATGTGTAAATGGAGCTTGTAGTCTCAGGCACACAAGTTGTTTGAGTTTAATATAAATAAACTGATCTAATGTGCTAAAATTAATTTAAAAAGCTGATGTTTGATAATTACACAAGTTCAATATACTTCAAATAGTATTACAATCTTGTAATCTCTCACATTGCACTTTAAAGGTCCAGTAGTGTAACATTTAGGAGGATCTATTGTTAGAAATGGAATATAATATTCATAGGTATGTTTTCATTAGTCTCCTTCCATGGAGTCTGCCATATTGAACCACTATGTTTCTACAGTAGCCAAGAATGGAAAAACCAAACACTGGCTCTAGGTAGAAATTTTCACAAGTTTCATTTCACAGGCTACCTTAGTCTCTCCTATACCTTTTGAAAAGTAGGATGGGGGGAAGAGGTTATCAGTTGGTTGCAGTCTTCAACTTCACCACTAGAGGCCACTAAATCTTACACATTGGACTTTAAATAGTGTTAAGTTACTAGTTATATCTTGTAGCAATAATAAAATGTTGCAAAAGAGAGGCCGCAATAATTTGTATTTTATAAGAAGCTAAAAGCCTAATTGTGAAATTTAGCCACTAGACCAAACTTTATAGTCAGAATGCTGCAATCCGTTGCTTATATAAAAACCATCACAAAATCAACATTAAATACTGTGAAGTGAAGCCAACGCAGAAGTGAAACCTGAAACCTGCATTCTATGTAAAGGACAGCGGGGGGCAGCTCCATCGGCTGCACAGAAGCCGATAGTATTGAGCATTATGGAGAAATGCTTCTCGCTTGATTTATTAGCTCAGTAAACCTTTTCTAATGAGTTTATTGTCTCAATCTCTGTGATTAAAAAATTTAAAATTATGTTCATTAAGGAACTTATGGTCCCATTTAGAGTAAATATTTGATAAAGCAGGGTATGCTTTAGAGCGGGGCTACCTTGTAGTCATTCTTAGTGAGTCCGTCCAGCTCAACGCACCAAACTCAGATCAAACTTTAAAATTAGGTAGTGCTGATCAAATATGAATTAATGTTATGGCATGGCCTATTTCTCTTCCAAAATCTTGTCAGAAACATATTTTAGTGTACTGATTATCTGTAGTACGAGATCGTGTGTGACCACCATTGTTTCTTGCTATGGACGAGTGGAAACTGTGCAGCCAATGAGAGCAGCTCAACTCACAGTATGTCACCTCCACTGGCTCTGAAAAACCATCATGGCGACGACCATAACTCAAATGCGAGGCTTCAAAACGGTACTCCGCAAACCAATGGGTGACATCACGATAGGTTCACACTTGGACAATACTTAACACTGACAACATGGCAGCTTAAAAAGAGAAGAATCAAAGTGCTAAAGTGCTGCTGTATTTAATGCACATTGCTCTATGGCACTAAGAATTAGTTCAGCAGCTTAAAGGAGGCTGGGATGAAAGGTCTTCCTCCTCATGGTGGAGGTTGGTATTCTGAGAAGGGGGATGTTGAGGGTCTGCAGTGATTTTTGTTGCTTGTTTCGTGACCACCTGCTCGTACAGGCTCTGTACGGGCTCATGTTCTTTCTTCCTTATTATGCTCAGAGTTATCTTGTGCGTGCCAAACCTGCTTTTCAGCTACGCTGTTAGGTTGCCAAACCATGCTGTAATTCCATATCTGATGGTGCTCTCTGGGATCGCCCAGTAGAACATCAGCTGATCTGGCTGCTCACTCCATACAGTTTCACTCGCCTCAGAAAGTAAAGTCTGTTGCAGTCTATTACACAGGTTATCAATGTGTGTTTTCCAGCAAATAAGGTTCTCTATGTGGACAAGTGTTTGTATGAGGACCCCTGGTCTTTTTCATGGTCAGTCACTTGCCTTGGGTCGTGGACCATCTCCTGTGCTTTGGTGACATTTAGAATTAGATGTTCAGTGTCACACCACCCAGTATCATCAGCAAACTTTATAACCACTATTATATATTTAATGGAGAAATTCTAATACCTTTGAATTTATAACATTTAAATATTCTTTAAATCCAGTTTGAATAAAAAACTCTTGAATGTCCATTTCTGTAAAATAAAACAAATGTAAAATCTTTAATTGCACAACTTAAAATTACCTTCTGGAAAAGAGGCGTATTAAAACGACATTAGTTCAGATTTAAAATATGTAAATGCTATAATAATAACTTCCACACTTGGTGTCATCTGAGCCAGTTCCAGTTGTGACATGCTATTGTGTAAGTAAGCTCTAGTAAGTGGAATTTGAGTTAATGTTATGTCCCTCTTTACTGTTCCCAAGACCACGACTGAGTGTCCATAATGGTGTCTTATTTATGAGGGGTACATCCACATCTTCCCTGAGTTGAGCTGCATCTCATGATATAGGCCACACCCATTTCCTCTTAGATTTTTTGATGGCTTTGTTATCCAGCCACTAAGAACATAACAGATAGTTGATGATTCTCTATCATTAGGAAGTAAACTGTGTTAACATTTCAAATTGGTTTAATTATAAGGGATTTGAAAGCAACACAGCTACACATGTAGTACAGTGTGCTACTTATTTGTAAAACTACTGCGGAGGGCAAGCAAAACTTCTTCGAGAAAAGCATGGTTTTATTGTGTTTCAATAGAACCAAAAAGATAATATGCGGTCATGCGTTTTACTTTCATGCAAGGAATAATCTTTGTGACACAAAGAAAGATGTACATTTTCATGTACACAGTGGTACATATCTGTTTTGGAACAGTTTGTGGACAGTATATTTCACATCATTTGGCAGCAACAGTGTTCTGCATTTTGCTAAGATGTGATGTTTTGCACTAACTGGGAGGATGTTAATTATGATATCTCTGACAGTGTGAGGTAGAACTTTTTCTATATTTGTTATTATGGCCCCACAGAGCCTGCAAACAGGAGGCAAGTTCTGTCATTATGACTCAACAACAAACAAGTCCTTTCTTCTTTAGGACCTCAATACTTGGTCTATACTGTACCTGGAGCAGGTAGTAGAACAGGTCATCCAGTTATCGGAAGCTTGGCTCCTTCCGCCGCATGTCTAAGGAGCCTTGAACAGGATACCAGACCCCAAATTGCTCCTGATGGTCCATCGGTGGATGAATGTGTATGAATGAGTTAGTTCCGTTTGATGGGCTTTGGATCACTGTGTGAATGTGGTGTAGTGTTAAAGCGCTTTAAGTGGTCAGAAGAAAGACGTTATGCAAGTATGGTCCATTTAACTGTACATTCATGCTACAAGGCAAAATACAGTTATCAACTTTAAAGGAAAATTTTCATGGTGTGTTTTTTCATATGCAATAGCCTGTTTACAGTCATCATATACCTAACTAATCAAAGCTGATCGTGTATGCTAATCGATAATAGATAAAGTAGTGATAATAACACATTACATGCTTTGAATTCCTTATATATAGCTATACAGTGTTTTAAGCTGACTGGATGGCAGCAGGTGATAGAACACTAGACTAGAGACAAGAGACTTGAATTGAACTCTAGTTTAAAGACTGTGAGCATGTTTTGCAAAACCTACTTTTTTTTTTAACTCTTCGGTGGTGACTCCAATCTGCACAAAACTGTACCCATATAATCTAGTTTTCTATCCAGCATCACATTTTATTCTAATTTGTAACGACAAGTCCTGAATTGTACACTGATACATCATCCTGTTTGTATCATTCAAGTTTGCTGGGATTTCACTGCCCAGCAGCTCATTCCAACGATCTATCACATACTAATATTAGCATATTCCCCAAGTCAAGTGTGTGTTGTTTGTATAAAGGATAGACAGTAACACTACGTAGAATAGGGTCATAAGCCGTGTTTATATGCATATATAAGTCACATGATTAGAATACTGTTAAGACATCTCTACAAGGCAGGCATGTAAAACAGAAAATAACACTAGGTCTAACATCAGTCAGCTTCAGTTATCCAACACTGTCACATTCATTAGATCCTGCTCACTAGAGGGCGCTGTTTAAAGAAATGTTGGTGCTCAAATGTTCAGAATTGGGGTCAGAGGTCACCAACAGCGTCATTTCATTAGGACTTTTAGTGTGTGTGTCAAAATGTAAATATCAGCCCTAATTTGTTTCTCTTCTAGGCTTTCACTTAATGTTTATCATAAAACCATTATTAGCATTAAAAAGTATGAAGGGATGATTTTTTTCCTCTTTTTGTTCTCTCATGCAGGAGATGTTAGGTTGTTACATTTCAATGAAATTAAACTTTTTAGGATAGCCTTATTTTTACCTTTAAGGTAAGGTTGTGTTTGTGTGCACACGATGTGTTTGACAGTCTGTATCTTTTGAACAGAATAAACTGAAGGAGAGTAAGTTGATTCCATTCCTCTCCGACACTTTAAGCTTCCATTACACACTGAAAGGGGATATATTAGGGATACTGTTTTTGAGTGATTCAAATGAAAGTAAAAAGTGTGACTACCAACCCCTCCCTCCCCTACACCATGGACTCTAGTAGCCTAAAGACTATGGCCATGCTGACGGCTCTGAGGTATCATGTTTAACAGGTACAGACAGTATAATGTTCACCTTCTTTGTTAATGTTTGCTTATTAGCTAAATGCCAACTACAGCTGAGGCTGAGGGGAGCATGAATGTGTGGACGAAATTTCACAGCAATCCATTTGATAGTTAGATAGGTATTTTAAAAAATACCTATCTACCTTTAAAATGTCAACCTCAAAGTGGTGTTAGTGGATTGCCAAAGTCATTAGAAACACATGTCTGTAGTCTGTGACTGTAGATTTGTGGCTTTATCCTCTGGGCACCATGAATGTCTGTGCAAAATTTCATGACAATCCACCTCATGGTTGTCGAGATATTTCAGTCAGGCATAGCCTCCCTAGAGCCACGCCACTGGCACAGCTAAAAATCCTAATTTGGTCCAAGGGGGGGGAGACTTGGGTGAAGCTGGGGAGAAAGGAGCAACTACTGCAGCTGAGTGTGACAGACTGAGACTGATGCCATGACACAAAGCTCTTTTCAAACCTTAATATCTCCTCAGTGGAATTTGATATGTTCAGGAGAGGAAAAAACACATTTTTGTCAGAACAAAATCCCCATTTCTAATCAAAAGGAAAAAATCACTTTCATTGCTGCCTTTCTAAACACATTATTGGGTGCATTTAAACGCATCCATAGCCCTGTGAAAGGTACCTTTTCTCTTTTATATATGTTGCTTTAGTAGCCATTTAATAGATTTTCTCCCAGTAATGTTTTTTCATACTTTCTGTCTGGCTTGTGAATTAAAGTCTTTAAGGTACACAAAATTAATTTTCAGGCTCTACCAGCATAACTATGAATATCTGAATCCATATTTTAAAGTAGACCTACATTTTAAGCAACACTGTCTCAAGGCACAGGTATTCATCTAATGGCTAGGGTGAGATATCACTTAGCTTCTCTTATCTTTTGTCCTCAAATTTGTCTCAGCACTCACCATCAAATAGGCAGCTCGTCTCCGGTCCTAGAGGACCACTTGGAAATACAATCACTGTAATCTGTTTAGGCCTCTGCTTCACTGCCGCAAATGGGATTAAGTCCAAAGGGAGCGGCGGACCCCATTATGGCCATTAACAGGCCCATAATGCCGTTCAGCTCGTCTCTAACAGATTTGATGTCCCTCCTTATCCGGACAAACCATTCCAAAACAGCGGACCTCATTCATGAGCATACATTCAGCCATTTCTAACTACCACTCCATCTTCAAAAGTGTGTCCATTAAGTGCAATTTGCAAGTTTCTGGAATTCATGAATTCTAAAATGTAGCTAATGTGTTCTGGATGCAATGCAGGGTTATGTTCCTCTGCCACAAAGCAGCACAAATCAGCTTCTTTAAAGGGAACTATACAATGTTTGCATGTTAACACATTTCTACAGACTTGTAACATGATATATCTAATGCAGGATATTTAAATGGATGTGACTACAATTCTAGCACTGAGGATAACTATTTCATGTGTGAGTACTCCCAAGTTGGTATGACCGGAGCTTTTCCTGCTCTAGCATTAATGCAGCATATAAACAGCCAGTCTGTGATTTTTAACAGGGGAATGGCCTGGGGGGGGGGGTATTTTCAGCAGCACAAATCCTACTGAAAGATGATAGGAATATTATAGAAATTCTACAGGCAGCAGTGTGATCCTTCCGTGACCATACGTTGCTACTTGTCACTTTGATCATGAAGGTGAGACTACTCTAGAGTATACAAACTGCAGTATTGTATAGAATTGAAACTGATGACCCCTGACTAGGTTATACATTTTATGGATATTTCATATTATATCCAATTCATAACAATAACAGTAGATAAAGAATTATAAACAATGAACACAAACAGTGAACACAGTAACTGCAGGAAGTTTGTGTAAAATGAGTGATTTAAATGAATTTTGAGCAGATTACTTCTTGTTAATATTAATGAGAGAGGAGTTATCCTCATATTTGTGGGAAATTTGTATACAATTCTGTCTGTATTATATATTTTTTCCATCATACAGACCTTATTGTCTTCTTTTTTGACTGTTTTCTTCTCATTGTTATTGTAGCTCTTTGGATGTTGGACTTTTCTAATGCGGGTTTGTTTATCAGAGAGTGAAGGCTCTGTGAATATTGCTTGTTATGCTCTTATGCTGTGTGATTTAAAAAAAAGTTTATATCTTGGAGAATGTTCATCTTCACCTGTTCTAAACACCTGGTAACAATGCAGGACACTTCTGGATGGACACTTGAACTCTAATCTTCCACTTCAGTAGCTTCAAAATCGGATTTTAAGCAGGAAAAATAGACATCATCAGCATCTCTGTGTCGTCCACTAATCGGAAGGTTGGTGGTTCGATCCCCGGCTCCTCTCGCTGCATGTCAAAGTGTCCTTGAGCAAGATAATGAACCCCAAATTGCTCCCGATGGTGGTATCTGTATGTCAATGCTTAGTCTCCGTTCTGGTGAGCAGTTGGCACCTTGCATGGCAGCCACTGCCATCAGTGTATGAATGTGTGTGAATGGGGTGAGTGTGGCATGTAGTGGCATTGAGTGGTCAAAAGATTAGAAAGGCGCTATATAAGTACAGTCCATTTACCATATCATCTGTTCACATTTCACAACTGTATATTGTGTATCTAGCATTTCTGTCAGTCTGCACTGCTGTTATATTGAGTCAAATATTTAACCTGAGTTGTCAAACATATGCTTGTAACACAGCTTGACATACAGTATTTGTTATCAGTAGGGTTGAGTGAGTACACTATTATCTGTGTCAGTTCGACCAGCTAATGAATCTGTATTCGTGTCTGGAATGGGCATGGCTTAAACTGGACATGGTTGATGCTTAAACCTGAAGTAGGTTTCAGAAGTTGTTAATTTAAGCCTGAAATTGATATGGGTTGATCAGAATTGCGATAGTCATTAGAAAACTATTTAGATTAAAGCCTCAGAATTGAGCTTCAGAGCAATGTTTCGGCTCACAAGAGGAAGAGAGCTATTTACACAACAAGTTTTTTTTAATAACGGTTACTATTTGAGTACAGACATTTTACTGTGATAATACTAAAAACTCCTCCGACTACTCAACTCTAGTTATCGTACAGCTTTTTTCCTAACGGTCCCTCACAGGAAACTGGGTGCCTTGAAAAAAATCTGATAACCAGCCCATTGTTTCCAAGTACAATATGAAACACACAAAATAAGAAGACAAAACGGTAAATCAAACAACAAATTACGAGACAAAAAATAGATTTCATTAAATGTCAGACATGAAAATGTATCAAGGGCCTTACAAAAGTCATACGGTCTTTAGCCATATTATTTATGAAGATGCTAATTCATCTGACAAGCATAGCTTCTCACTTGCTTTTTGGTAAAAGCTCCTTCCCACCACTGTAACTGTATTTGTCCCACAGCCTTTGCAGCGGGCCACTGCTATGAACCCTTTGTGAAGTATGGTAACCTGACCAGCAGCGACAGCACCTGGGCAGTGGGAGCTGTGGTGGAGTTCGCCTGCGACCCTGGCTATACTCTGGAACAGGGATCTGTCACCATTGAATGCATGGACCCCAACAATCCCCAGTGGAATGAGACTGAGCCTGCCTGTAGAGGTATGAATTTCAACCGGTATAGATGGGTAATTTACACTGGTTCACACTTCAGAGTTTTACTACAACTCTGTAGTTCACACAGCCACACCCTCTGGGATGGATACTATTCAGTACCACAACAAAGAAATTAGCTGCTCAAGTTACCTCCATCTTTAATGGATTTTATTTTCTGCTTGATCACAACATGGGGAGCATTTTTATCCAGGTGAAATAAACACTTAAACAAAGCAACTGAAGCAAACAAGTGTGCAAGTGTAGTGGACAACATTTGATATAAATTTAACAGAAGGAATTAAAGCTTGATTTTGTATGGGACCATGCGTTAAGTGAGTAATTAATTAAGTAATGAAGTGAGTCCCATTGGCTTTGGGTTTCTTCAGGTTCAGTTGCTGTCAGGTGAGGTGGGGCATGGATCTTATTTAACTGTTAGGTCCTCCTCAGGGTACAGGTTCTCCTGTGGAGAGACTGATACAGCAGTGCTACCTTGGACTTTGGGCAAGCTGCAAGTTACACACCTTAGCTTAGACTGCAGGTCATGCTTCATGCTTTTACACCTTTGTAAACCCATTAAGACCACTTTAAGAAAGCCTCTGCAGCCACTTACCCACCCTGCTGCTGTACAGGGCTGCGTATTAAACCTCAAACTTTTGAGACACTGAATAGCTGGTCAGATTTAAAATCTATCATTAAATCTAAATGTAGCCAGTTTTAGATTCTATCTTATTCTTATTCTTATTATTCTTGTGTGGCTGTCTTGTGCTCAATATTTGAGAGCTTTACCTTCTTTTATTAAAGGGTAACTTTGGTATTTTTCTACCTGGTGCCTATTTTGTTTTTTGTGTCTAAGTGACTAATGGGTACAATTGTTGAAATTGGTCTAGTATTGAGCAAGAGGCTTGCATCCGGGCAGCTGCGAAACTGTCTGCAACATAATTCTTATGGGAATTTGCACACCGTCAATGTACGTCCATTAAAAGTGCTTGCTTTTTCCACTGACAGGCCTGTCTGACAACATTATAGAAAGGATCCCTACAGAGATAGACCTTTTTGTGAAAGTGTAACATCCTTTCTGTTTAACCAGAATCAGCTATTATATCGATGTGTTCAAAGCCACCAGGCTACATTTACAAAAACATTAAACATTTCTCATTTTACCTCATAGTATTGTAACACATTCAACCTCAACAAAAACAAAATGAAACTCACCAAAACCTCAGTTGGTCTTTTCACTGTTCCGCCAATCACCAACTCTGGTTTGGTCGAAATAAACTCTTCAATAAAAAGAGTTAGATGGAAAAACTATTATATTCTCCCTACTATCTTGGATACCTGGCCTACCTCTTGATATATTCACATCTAACTACTGTATGTCTATATTTCACAAAGTGAAGTACTGAAAAATGTATATATATAAAATATATATATATTTTTTTATATTTATAAAAATAAAAGGCTAAAATCAATGGTGCCTGCAATTTTGACAACCAGCCCTATTGCTCTAGTGTGCTGATAAATGAACTTTACACTCACGGTTGTGTATGTATGTGTATGTTCCAGCTGTGTGCAGTGGCGAGATCACAGATTCAGCTGGAGTGGTGCTGTCTCCTAATTGGCCTGAAGCCTACGATAAAGGCCAGGACTGTATCTGGGGAATCCATGTTGAGGAGGACAAGCGGATCATGCTGGACATTCAAGTGTATGTATCTACCTTCCCACATGTGCAAGTTGATCTGCCCGCGATCACCCTTCGATGTGCATGAACCCACATTACTGCAAACCCTTCCCTCGCCATCTTTGAATCCAATCATCACAAACCCCACTTCATCTCCTGTGCTCATACGTGCACCAGTCCCCGGCTTCAAACAGTGCCATGGAAGCAGTTTGAAGATTACAAAGCGCTACCTCACCATGACTGGTAAAACACATTAAAAACACAACGCGTTGCTAATGAAAGAGCGCTTGGCTTGTGAATGAGATGCGTAAGTGCCACACAGACAAAGGTTAATTAGGTGCAGCGGAGAAAACTAATTATATCAGGGAGGGTTTGTTTGGCAGTCCCCCCGTCCCTCCACCACCACCACTCTTCCCCCTCCTCCCCCTGCTCCTGTAATGGCTGCTGTGTGGAGTAGAAGGTGCAAGTGTACAGCACAGGAGTGTGTGTTTTCTGTGATTGCGGTGCCAAGGTGAAGACACAGAACAACACACCCCGCCGTGTCTGAGCCCGATAAGTCAGTCAGCCGTAGAAAATCATTTGCCATTTGCAAGCAAATTAAGGAGGGCTCATTTGCATAGGTTGCATCTTAAGCTCTGTTTTTTTTCTTTGTTTTCTCTCTCTCTCTCTCTCTCTCTCTCTCTCTCTCTCTCTCTCTCTCTCTCTCTCTCTCTCAGAGCAGCACCTGTGCTCTTGTTGTACTTTAAGAAGCACTGATTAATGACTTCCTCTGGTTTTTGAAAGGAAGTCTGTCAACATAAGTAATTGCTGCTGTTCATTTAACAGAGCATGTGATTTCAGCAGAAGTGAAGGCACCCTGTGAAATCGTTTAGACAATACAAAACAGACTAAAAACTGTAAATGTGTTGTCATTGTACTACCTGCATTTTATTGTTAATATAGTGTTTTAACTTTTTAACTTTACAGAGTTTTCTGTAAAATTGATTGATTTTAAAGTTATTACTTCCCAACAGTGTAGACATGAACAGGAAACATTGGGAGAGAGAGACCAACACAACATAAAACAAAGATCCAGGACTTATTTCCATTATGGTCCCCGATGTTCCATCAGACTGACCTTCCAAGATGAAGACACCTGATCACATCATGCCACATCAATCAATCAATTTTGAATCTCTAAAGGTTCAGGTTAGCTGCTCTGGTATTGTGATCATGGACCTCTTCTGTCTTCTTAAAGTAATTGTCAAGTTAATGAGGGGCTCTGCCATTTAAGATCCTATAGGCCATATTAAGTTATATCAGATATGACTCTTATGATCTAGTCCTGGTCTGTTTTCTGTTTCAAGCTTTTGTCTAGGCCCCAGTATAATGAGCTAATGGCAGCTGACAGTTTTAGGAATGCCCTGTCTTGTAGTCCAGCCCTCCTGGCTAGGTATCTAGTTCTGGCATTTACCTGGGCTAAAACCTTCAAGGCGATGGAAGTCCCCTCCCCCATCAAGGATGCAACCCACATAGCAGACAGAGGACTTTGATGTAGTAGATGCCCCTTCAATCTTAATATCCAGTGCTGTTTCCTTATTTAACTGAACCTTTGAACTAAACAAGATAGACAGATAGACTCGGTCTGACATCATTGCACCCCCCACCACTTCTGAAGCCAAACCTATGCCTTTGCATAACATCTTCTGGAGTACAACCATGGGGTCAAAATTGAACTCTTAGCCCCCTTGAGGCAAGGCTCTTAGAGAAGTAGAATCATCAGCCTGGTGCTCATATTTGTGTTGTGGTATGTGATAAACATTGCAGCCTTTAAGGGTTGTTAGTGGGGATTTAGACCTTATGTCTTGTTGTTTGTGTGTACTGTGTGTACGTGTTTGTGCGAGCATCTGTGTGTACGGGGATAAGCTGTGCAAAGTCTGCAGCTCAAACTAAACTTGAGGTGTCAGCACACCGTGGTCCAGTTTCCCAGAGAGCGCTCATGGGAATATACCAAAACAGAGATTTCCACGGAGAGACGCATTTTAATCTAGCACAAAGCCTCCTTACTGTCTGAACATATGCCTAGCAGGTGTCTGAGCATTTATATGAGGCTTATCAATAGCAGCTGTTCTCCCTGAGCCCTCAGGGTAGACAGTGTACAGAGATATATGAGGCCTTTAACTGGTTCCTCATATACCACGCAGACACCTGTGCACATGTGCACGTATCTCCTGCTCCATCTGTGTAATGGCAGGGGGGACATTATCACCAGGGTGTATCAAATGACTTTTATGAATGGCCTTCAAATGAAAGAGGAGGGAGTGAAAGGTGTGATTAAAGTGAAAGTGAGGGAAGTAAAATGAATGAGACCACCCTCTCTCCCACAAAATACAGACTACTGTCCACTGCATTGTCCAAAACATTGTCTTTTTGAATAACGGTAACTTTTAAAGTGGTAATTAGTGTATTACCACTAAATGCATTATTAGAGGAACAATCCACCTCACGTGCTGTTACAGTGTAAAATGATGTCAAATCTTGAGTAGGGTGCAGTCACAGACTCATTTAGTGATTTATCTTTTTTTAAATTATATTGTAACAGCTTCATCTGCTTTCAATAATGATGTTTCTAATCCTGTGTTTATATTTTCATATTCACCTTTACAAAATATAAAAAAATATAGGGCAGTGAAAATTCCTACATTTTACATACATACAGTACCAACAACTACACTAATAGTAGTAACTGATGGTGATGATGATGATGAACATGAAGAAAATGATGACGACAACGACAACAGCCACATCAATGGGGGACAATGAGCAGTGACAGTAGTAATAATAACAATAATATCAGTAATATTAGCAGTGGGAATCAAGCAGGACCATGTGCTCTAGAATATCGTATTTCCTCACTGCTGATGATGCAATGTGGAGATTTATATTGATCACAACACCCCAGGTTCCCAGATGCTGAAGATAATGTTCATTCAATTTTGAAAAGCCAGAGTTATGATTTACAATATTTTCTGTCCAATTCTGTTGGTTCTTATTAGTTAGTTTACAACCAACACTTCCTCACTCCAACTCATCTGGCCCTCCACTTCAAAATATGACACTGTAGGTTATTGGATGTGCAGAGCTCTGCAGTCAAACTATCATCCCATTTCTTTATATGCAGACTGATATCCTATTTTTTCTGACCAATTTAAAAAGTAGTATTCCTATTTTGATGAGATTCACACGGGCCATGAACAGCAGTCCCCTGGGTTTGTTTGAGCCATTCATCCACCCCACCACCTCCATATGTGGACTTTGTTAATCTTTATACTATGGTGATGGTGGGCACATCCAGAAATGACTTAAGAGGTCTTACAGTGTCATATTTTGAAGAGGAGAGCCACTGATGAAGCTGTACTATTTGACGACTTGGGAGTGAGACCAGGTTGTGAATATCAGTTACATTATTAAGCTATTTATTGAAAACTTGAGAATATCAGTATCAGCGTCATACTATAGATTTAAGTGTGTTTCATGTAAACTTTTTTCATATGAATAAGGAAAATTGAACGCAAGTGTGTGTATCACCGGACAAAAACGGTTCCAACCATTTTCTTCCTGCATTTCATACTTTGAGAGAGATGGAAATAGCAGATCATAAGGTGAATAGTTGTATTTTGAATGTGTTGCCAGCTGGTCTCGGGGGCCAGGCCAAACTCAGCCCTGTTTTTTCAAATTGAACTAAATCAAATTAGTGTCAGAGAATGGAGGCTGTGATTGATTTTTCTCTACAGATGCACTGCAGAGCCGCACAAAGCCTTGTTTAGCTTAATCACAACAAATTTGACGCCAGCCGACAATATTTCTCAATCTGCCTCGCTCTGAGCAGGAGAGAGCCTTTATCCGTTAGCAATCAAATAAACATGGAACACCATGAGTTTAGAAGATGCTATACTCGTTTTACTATACTTGTGAGAACTGGTTGTAGAAGGACAAAAGCTTTATAAAGGTGAGGCCACTGTTCTTCCCTCTATATAATATGAGTTTAAGAGTAGGATTTAAGGTTAATATTATGTCTTATGTCTTCTATCTTTTTTAGGATAATAACTGGAATTTGTAGGGTTATGATTTTTTATGGTCAATAAGCATCAACGCTGCACGGAAACTCTGTGGAGGGGATGTTGTTAGACAGAGTCAGAGTTGTAGATTGGAGTTATTTATAAAGAAGGGAGGAAGTTGCTAGAACACGTTTTAGAGAGTTAATATGAATGATGAGTGGGACCCATAGTTTGGGACCCGCAGAATACTTACATTTCCACCACCATTGAATTTTGTGCTGTGTTTCATGAGTTTTCAAGCATGTTGTGGCTTTTAAAAATGTAAACCCTTTTTGGCAGAAAATAGTGGCCATTGCTCGGGTCCTAATCATATCTTAACACTTTTTCAGGCATACGCAGTTCCTTTAAAATGAGTTGTGGGAAAATGATATCCTTGGTCCAGACCTCTGAATACCACCAACAAAACCCATCCCCCCTTCTTCCCCTGGTTACTAGAAATGATCATCCAACAGAGCTTTGTAGGAAGGATTAAAAACTTGGATGTGACCACAAAACTGGTGACAAGCATGGAAATAACTCATTTAATTCAATTGAAGCAGCTGAGCAGGGTTATATATTAACGTACAGTTACAATTTCACAAAATGAATGAATCCTACTAACTACATTGTCCAAAAACTATTAAATGTTGCAATGTTCCTTCATTACCATGAACACACAGACTATAGTTTATTTTGACTTAGTCCCATATACGCTATCCTCCTCCCGGAAATACTCACTAGAACACCAAATGTTGGTTAATCCTCCAGTGAAATAGTCCCCAATCCCCAACAAATGCATTATTTCCTCCTGTTTGAGTAATGCTTGCTAAAAACTACAGTGAGCAGTTGCTTTAAAACATTGAGCATTTTTTAAATGAAACTATATATGTGCAACCCTTTTTAAAGATTTACATCATCAGTAGGAGCCAACTGAGAGATTAATTCATGGGGTTTGTCGATAAAAAGAGAATAACAGTAGAATTATCCTTTAAAGGTTCTGCTCATGTTTTCACTCCTAAGTCGTCAAATACTGCAGCAATACAAATTATGGCTGAAAAAGATTCCTTTATTTCGCAGATATAATCTTTATGAAATTATAGAATCCTTTTTTATTTCTGAGGTAAGGTATGAAGTGTGGAAAAAATTTACATTTCCTTTTGTAAAGTGATGTCTTTGCGCCTTGATACCACGACATACATTGTAGTGGAGGACCACTGACCAAGCTTTTTTGAGTATTTGATAAGTTGAGAGTGAGACCAGGTTATTTATTAATTAATTGTGGGCGGCTGTGGTGCAGAGGCAGAGTGGGTTCGATCCCTGGCTCCTGGTGCCACATGTTGAAGTATCCTTGAGCAAGATACTGAACCCCAAATTGCTCCTGATGCCGTGCATCGGTGTGTGAATGTGTATGAATGTTAGTTTCTGTTCGATGGACTTCGCCATCACTGTGTGAATGTGTGTGAAAGGTTGAATGTGGCACGTAGTGTAAAAGCACATTGAGTGGTTGGAAGACTAGAAAGGTGCTATACAAGTACAGGTCCATTTACCATTAAGTCACAATTTTGGATCTAAAATATGAACAATTCCCCTCCCTCAAAGAGTCATAATAAATACTGGCTGTGGTTTACGTTTCGGTCAGGTTATGTTCAGGTCAGAGTCACAGTTAGGGGTTCAGAAACAATTTGCTCAGTGGAAAGTCCTTACAAGCGTAGGAATACAAGTGTTAGTGTGTGTGTGTGTGTGTGTGTGTGTGTGTGTGTGTGTGTGTGTGTGTGTGTGTGTTTTATGTGTATGTGGCTGAGCGTGCAGCTGACAGAAGAAGAATGGTTCTGCCTGTGGAAAGACAAACACTCCCACCACTCCATTCGCCTGTTCACTTACTCACACATATTCCTCTAATTTCTTCCAGTTTTTGTTCAAAAAAAAGAAAAAAAATCAAAAATAAACATTTCATCTTCTGTCAGCCTCTTCCATGTGTCGATTCAATCCACGCCTCTTGAACCTTTGATTTTCCAGCATTCCCATAGTGATTAATAGCTCAATCTCAGGCTGGCTAATGAGTTTTATCAGGAGCCGCTGGTGATTAATTAGCAACAGCAAAGAGCATGTCACTGCTTTATTCTGGCTAAGCCATTTCTTCCATGCTCTAAATCTTCTCTCTACAAAGAGATAGCTCAGCCCCAGGTGACATTTTTAAACAGCTTTGAGGTTTGTAAGAGTTCCAGCTCTACAGGCTATGGACAAATCGGCACAAATACATGGCCCTTTGACAAACTGTGACAGTGAGTGCGGTTATTCAGCATGACATTGATTCATTCATCTCATAGAGGGAAATGTCTATGCTAATCACTGTAAGCGTCCTGATTGTTGTGCTCCCAATCAGCCGGAATCTGCCAGAAAACAGCATCTCAGATGTTTTAGAATAATCTGTAAATATCAAAGGGAAAATTCTGTTTTTTCCAACAATCACCAACGCTGGTGTGGTCAAATAGTATCATCAATTTACAGAGTTAGATGGAGCCAATGTAACATCGTCTAATCCTTGGGGAAAAATGTGCCCATCAAAGTGCATCCACTAGAAGTTGTTTTTGCCACTGACAGACTCAGATTATTATTGTAAGTGCCAGACAACATTATGGAAAGGACTCCTACAGAGATACAGTTTTTGTGTAAGCAGATAACAGCCGTAATATCACTATCACTCTTCACCAGACTCCATAGACGAAAATGGTCATTTTACCTAGCATATCATGGTAACATCGTAACTTCATTCAAAGTGGACAGAAACAAAATAAAACAGAATCGTCTTTGTTTGTATTTCCACTGTTCCAACAATCAATCTGCTTTGGTGGAAATAAATTCTTAATTCACTGACGTAGGTGACAAACACACTATCTTCTGCTGCACACAGAGGGACTCACATGCACTAACATGCACACGCTGCTTGAACTTAGAGCAGACCCAGAGGGTTGTGACTTCATTCGCTCCTCGGGATGTCATTACTCCTTTATATCTTTACATAGAAAATTGTTGTTTGCTGCTATATCAATGTTCAAAATCTCTTATATAAAACCTATATATAAAGTACAGTACCTGAATAAATATATTTAGTTACAACCCACCACTTGATAATACACATTTTTAACAGAAAGCATGCAGACTGTGACTTCCTTTGAATCTAGCTTGTGTAAAAATGACTACACAGAGCGGTTTCATAGACTGCCACTGTACATCTGCTGCTCAATTTGCTACACAAGCTACTTCGATTTCTAGGAAACTACCTTCTGTTTTATGTCTGAAGTTCTGGAAAAAGCTAAAAGTTAACCTCAAGTTTTTTATTTTTATTATAAATGTCATGGTTTACTTTCAGTCAACTGTGTGTTATATATAAAATTTCTGTTGAACTAAAGTCTTGTGGAGGCTGTTTTCAGTATAAGCCCCAACTAATGTCTCTAACTCAAACTCCAACTCCAAATTTTTTCTCTATATAACATGACGTGAACCCCAAGTTGACATTACCTCCGACAATGATTCCTCAGGACTCCTCAGGAGGAGGGAAACAGGGAATTCTGCCCCTCATGAATGATGCAATAGTGTCTCTCAGTAATAATAATGACCCGGCCTTGTTGTGGCCTTCTTTGCGCAATTACTGTCAGTTTAAAAATGCAAGAACACACCTGTAGGTTGTGACCTCATCATACAGAGAGAGTTTCATGGTGAGGGCAGAGAGGGGAGGGAGAGAAGGGAGTGAAGTGCGTTTATATCCATCAAAATTCTGAAAGGAAAAACTTAAATATTACCAAACAGTTCAAAAGCTGGTTAAGGTGGAAAACACTAGACACTGACTTTATTCTGCGTGTGTCCTGTTTAGGTTGAACATTGGGAAGAATGACATGCTGACCTTTTATGATGGAGATGACCTCACGGCTAAAGTACTGGGTCAGTATGGAGGATCCAAGTCCCGATTTAAGCTCTACACCTCCACCGCAGACATCACTATCCAGTTCCAGTCTGACCCTGCCACCAAGGTCTACGGCTACGGCAACGGCTTCATAGTCCACTTCTTTGGTAAGTAATGGAGCCAGCGCTCAGAGGTGACTGAACCACACAGAGTTTAAAAACAGCTGATACTAGCTGGATATTACCAATTTGAATTGGTGCATTAGCATAAAGGTTCAAGATAGTGCATTGCGTTGTATCGTATCACATTGTGTTGAATCAAATCGTGTTAAATTGCACTGCATCTCAATAGGGGTGAATCATATCGTATTGGTAGTTGCTTCATATGTATCTTTAATGTATTGGATTGTTGGCACTGCATAGATATGCTGTCATTGGCCTGCACATCCCTACTGGATGTTAACAGTTGCTGATATTCACTATCTTTGCATTCGATTATTTTTCTAAAAACTATTCAGTATTCAGGAGCCGTAGCGGATTATGGCACTGATCATTTAAAGGATGCGTGTGTAGGATTTAGTGGCATCTAGCGGTGATTTGCAGACTTCAATAACTAAACACCGCTCACGCCTGTATTTGACTGGGAATGAAAACGGCTGTAAAGTATGTAGGAGAAACTACAGTGGCCGCAAAACAAAAAAAAAGCTAGTGTTCGGTTTGTCCGTTCTGGGCTACTGTAGAAACATGGTGGTTCATCATGGCGACTCCATGGAAGGCAATCCACGACATCTACAGATAAAAACGGCTCATTCTAAGGTAACAAAAACACAATAATTCTTATTTTCAGGTGATTATACACTAATGAAAACATACCTATGAATATTATATTCCATTTTTGTCAATAGATCCTGCACCTTTAAAGTCCTATTTTAATCACGGAAGTGCAACAAGAAGAAGCCAGTGGTACGTCTAGGGTGCATGGCACACATATCATTTTGGTTCATGTGCAGCAGTACAAAAGTGGAATATACAGTAGATCAGAAAGTGTGGTTATTAATAAATAGACAATCACATGCCTGGTCTCATAGCTCAGAAACAGCTAAGCCAATAACAGTGAAGCATGACAACAATAGTCTGAAGAATTTAAAGACGCTCCATATATTGTTGTATGGATGAGTGGCGCGATGTGAACACACAGTGCTATAAATCTGCAGTTAGAGGTAGAGTGTCTTTACAATGATGAGAGAAGCAGTTTATATGTTCGCATGAAACTGACTAAACTGTCATTTCTATTCTACTGTACCTCACATCGTAAATGGTCACATTGTTTAGTAATTGATGTGACATAAAACATGAAACACCACTTCATGTTTAACTAAAAAGAAAGTTGGAAAGAAGGCAATAACACATTTATGAGCCCTGGTTGTCTGATGTCCAATGCATTCATTAATACAGGCATATTAACTGACCCATCTGATGTGTGTTGTTATTCTGTAGCAGACTGGTGTCATTTATATGTAATTTAATGAAGGTAAACACACTGAAGAGCCATCTGTAATGGCACTGCCCTCTGACACAGCACTTCACTCCAATCAGAGGCTTCAGATCTATCCACATATGTGTCCTGCTGCCTTCAGATGCTGCAGGGGTTTAATGAACTGAAGGACAAACTCTTGATACAGTATACAGCAGCTGGGGACAACAGATACTGTCATTTATGGATAAAAGCAGACTGATTTACTGACGTTTCTGCTGTAAACACATTCAGCTGGTATGTTTTATGCTGAATTAAACACATCTACAGGTTGAAGACTGCTTAAGTAGTTTATTTTTTAAGTATCATTCCAGTATGTCTTATCTGAATGAAGGGCCCACCAGTTTGTACCTCTCTTACCTGTGTACCTGCCCTTAACTATACTGTAGTTGTGCTACAGATATTTGTATATATAGAAGCTACAATTTTTAAATTGTCAACATGTTGCCAATTAATGTAGGGTTTTGCAGAACTGTAATATTGCTTTCTTGTTGCATTCCCCAGTTTGAATGTTTTAGGTATACTAATGAATCCAATCAGTCATGGTTAACAGGGCATCAGCTATCACAAAGAACTATAGTGGAAAGGCCTCAGAAATACAGTATCTAGTTATAGCCTACTATTCTGTTGTGAAGCAAAAGAAACAAACGTGCTTCTAACTTCCCTCTGAGTGCAGATTATCAGCATTAAATGGTTTTGAAGTCGTGGTTTTCACACTACATGACTGATCAGACAACATGATCATACTTTAGCAGTTATCTAGTGTTTCTGTGGTAGTACAAAAATTATACATATAAAAACTCCCTGCACCAAATTCGAGCTAAAGAGCGTTGATAGTCTTCTTCTCAATTTTTCGGTATAATCCATAAAGATAAACTGTATATCATACAAATTTTACATTTTGATGCCTCAGCTCACTCAGCCTGCATTGTAGCTGTGCTGCTTTAGTGGGAGAAGACCATGGAAATGAGAAGCAGACCGTTATGAAATTAAGATTTCTCATTAAAATAAGAGCTGGTTGATGGATCAGATTCACGCCGAATTGAACACCGATTCAACACTGTTAATTCACCGTCCATTATGTATGTGTTGGTATCTGAGGAGTTTTATTTGGCTATTACCTGAGTAAGGACCGGTTCACTGCTTCCTGTCTGGTACTGGAGAGAGAGGTTATCTGTGTCTGCTCTCACTGGCTGCAGCTCATTGCATGGCTCCGGGAGCCAGATATTTAGCCTGCCAGATATTTTTCTGGCATTGGCGAGCTCTTGTTGACCCCGCTGGTGGCATTTTTGAACAGTCTACACAACGTGATCCTCCTCACTGGAGCGTGCGCCCTTTTGCCTCGAATCTGGAGGCATTTGTCGGCAATCTCTGAAAGTAGTGAGTCGAAAATCAGGGCTAAAATCACACAGTGTGAACTGGGCTTAAAACACAGTGAAAGAAAGTAAAAGCATTTAGGTTGGTATTGACTGAAACAGTAAAAGGACTGAAGGCTAACTTCTTGCAATACTTCAGGTCTCGGGGGATATGCCTTTGTCAAAGCTGGAACTAATATTGTAGTACTTGCATTAAAGCAGTAAGCACAATTTACATTAATGTACAGAACTTCTCCCATTACAATGCTTCTTGGCAGCTTGTGTTGGCAGCACATGGAATGTATAGTTCAATATTTATTACATGACATCTATTATGTAGTATGTCATAATATATATTATTATGACATTTTATATGAAACTTTAAATGTGTTGAAATGACGTCTTCGTGTAGAGCACATTTCGCCTACCAGTGAAACAAGGGCAGACCAAATATCAGCCTTTTTCAACTAGAAATCGATGTTGAAATCCTGGTCGGTGCTCACTGGGATAGCAAATGAAGCAGTTTGGAGAGTAAGGCAGTAAAAAGGGAAGTTAGGCGAAATGAACAAGAGGAAGAGGGAATTTGTTTTTGCTAGTATGGGACCTAAAAATGGAAGCAATAAGAGGCTGTCCCTGGTGTTGGCGGGGCCTTTCCATCAGTGCAGCACTACTCCAATAGCCGGCACACTCTATCTGATAAGAGTTAATGAATTCATAGGGGAAGGAAAGGCTACAGAATATAGATGATTGACAAAGAGGAATAAAGGGAGGGAAAGCTCTTATTACAGTCCCTTCATGAATCTCATTGGTGGAATGTAAACACAAGACAGCAACGTGGGATGGTGTCGGAGAATGTTGCATTCCTAGTGCCCAAGTGCAATTACTTTGGTATGTTTGTCCAAATTAGACTTCTAAGCAGAGGGCCTGAACCTGCTGCCGTGTGCCTGGGAACGAGCAGAGCGGAGCCAACAGGACTGGCAGGTTCGAGTTACCCCACTAAACAGCTCATTGCAGTTTTTGGAAAAGTAATGCTTCAGCAAGGAATCCCTTGTTTTCAAGCTCTAATAAAAATATGTCTTTATTTCATAATCTCTGCCCAGGTACTTACAAATTGGAAAAGCTACCATAAGAATGTTAAGTTATTATTGTTATAGACAAGTTTTGTCATTTTACAACCCTGGCACAGTCTCTGGTTGTTAATCCCAAATGGTGTGACACAACACAACTGAGTTACAGGTTTGGAGTCAGAAATTTTTATCCAAATTCCCATAATGTCTACAAACCACCAATTGCAACATGGCAGGAAATTGAATTGTAAGAGCCCTTAGACATAAATGCATACGTAACAGTGTACACTGTATATTTCTAGTTGAATTTAGTTTAAAAGAAACATTGCCAGTGCTAGTTGCAATGCTATTCTTTCTTTTCTGAAGAAGATCACTGTTGTTGCTTTTAAGGCCAGGGTATGTTTGAAACAAAGTAGTTAAAGGTCCAGTGTCTAACATTTAGGAGGACATCTATTGGCAGAAATGGAGTGAAATTGGAACAAATTACACCTACTCACATTACTGTAATCAAGTAATTTTTTGGGGTGGAGTATGTCTAAAGCCTTTTGCTACTTTTAAAATCAGAATTCATTACTGAGGCTGTGTATGACTTATATCCAAACTTTTCATCTGACTACTTCCTTTTGGTGACCATGTTAACCAATTGGGTTGTTCTGCAGCCAGCTCGCAATCTGCAGCGACCAGTGTCGAGTAATTTAGGGACTGAAGATTTGGAGAAATAGAAACCAAATGGAGACAGATTGGGTTCTTAATGCCTGGCTGTTTGCTGCTCTCCAACTTCACTGGTTGATGCCCCTGAATCCCACACACTGGTCCTTTTAGGGAAAGTCACTGGTTTTGAGAAGACACAGAGAAAAGCTGAAACCCCCATGCCACTTTTAACGACATTTTGCATGTATGTCATTTTATACGTTGTGAATGTGCAGGAAAGGACAAAGTCAGGTGACCTTTGTCATCATGGAGCTACTTGAGCTAGGTTAAGGAAAACCTGATTTAGGTTAAAAGTACTTTACTTACGTCACTTGAGTTACGTGTGTAAGTTATGTGTGTAAGTTACTTTATGTACGTCATTTAAGTAAAATATGTTACACAATAAAGCAATAAAAACTTAAAAATAAAAGTCAACTTTGATTTTAAAGAAACAGTCTCCTAGGTTAATGCTCCCATCTCACTAAAAGCTCTTCATACTACGTCACCTGATATTTTCTTCTCTATGACCTGCGTAAAACGACACGCTGTCCCTGTCCAACGTAAGTCAGTATAAACGGTGTGACATCACACGCAAAACAGCAAAAAGGTAACGTGCTAAATGTCTCAAGAGATTGGCTTGTTATTCATACACCATTTGGTGATACCAGGCTGCTAATTTAACGTAGTGACCCTCTTATGTGTTTGCTGATATGTGAGGTTGAATTTTTTTTATTGACTGTCAGATGTCATTCACTGTCATTTCATTCTTCATTCTAACAGTTTAATTCAATCCAACTTGTGTCCAACTTTGCCTAATGTTTCTAACATTAAAACCTAACATTCAACACATATATTTGGTTTTGAAAGGTTCCTAAGATATTTAAAAGATATTAAATAGAGAAGGAACATATTGTTGTGTGTTCAGTTATATTTATCATCCCAAATGGGAAACTTGATTTGCAGTCAAAGGCACAAACAAGGAAAACAATTTAAATTTTTCAATTCAATTCAATTCAATTGTATAGCGCCAACTCATAACAGAAGTTATCTCAGGACACTTTTCAAATAGAGCAGGTCTAGACCGAACTCTTTATAACATTATTTACAGAGACCCAACAGTACCACCATGAGCACCACGGCTCTAGGTGGCTGGTCGTCTGTCTCGACCAGTTGGGGAGAGAGAGAGAGAGAGAGAGAGAGACAGAGAGAGAGACATAGAGAAAGACAGACAGAGACAGACAGACAGACAGACAGACAGACAGGTGCACAGCAACAACAGTGTTGGTAATGGCAATCTAGCAGGACCATGGCAGGAGGCTCCACCAGGATCGATAAGAACCTGCGAAACGAGAAAGCTCAAGAACTCCGGGGAAGAAGTGAAGTTAGTAACATGCATTAATGGGACATGAATGAGTGCAGAAAGAGAGAGGAAGAGAGGAGCTCAGTGCACCATGGGAAATCCCCCGATAGTCTAGGCCTATAGCAGCATAATTAAGGAATGGTTCAAGACTCACCTGATCCAGCCCTAACTATAAGCTTTATCAAAGAGGAATGTCTTAAGCCTACTCTTAAATGTGGTGAGGGTGTCTGCCTCCCGAACCACAACTGGAAGCTGGTTCCACTTTTAGAGACTATAGGAACCACAAGTGGCCCAGCATTCAGAGAACGTAGTGTTCTAGAGGGGTAATAGGGTACTATGAGCTCTTTAAAATATGAAGGGGCCTGACCATGAAGAGCTTTGTAGGTGAGGAGGAGACTTTTAAATTCTATTCTAAATTTTACAGGGAGCCAATGCAGAGAAGCTAGTACAGGAGAGATGTGATCTCTTTTTCTAGTTCCTGTCAGTACTCGTGCTGCAGCGTTCTGAATTAATTGGAGCGTTTTAATGGACTTATTGGGGCAACCTGATAATAAAGAGTTGCAGTAATCCAGCCTAGAAGTAACAAATGCATGGATTAGTTTTTCTGCATCTGTCTGTGATAGGATGTGTCTAATTTTTGTAATATTACGTAAATTTAAGAAGGCAGTCCTGGAGGTCTGCTTCATGTGGGAATTAAATGACAAATCCTGATCAAAGATAACTCCAAGATTCCTGACAGTGGTGCTAGAGGCCAAGGTAATACCATCTAGAGTAACTATAGCTTTAGACAGTGAGTCTCTAAGATTTTTAGTACAAGAATTTCGTTTTTTTCTGAGTTTAACATCAGAAAATTGCAGCTCATCCAGGATTTTATGTCCTTAAGACATGTTTGTAATTTAGATAATTGATTAATTTCATCTGGCTTGATTGATAGATATAACTGCGTATCATCTGCATAACAGTGAAAGTTAATGGAGTGATTTCTAATAATTTTGCCCAAAGGGAGCATATATAGAGTAAATAGTATTAGTCCAAGTACAGAACCTTGTGGAACTCCATGACTAACTGTAGTATTTATTGAAGATTCAACATGTACAAACTGCGAACGATCTGATAAATATGACTTAAACCAGCTTAGTGCGGTTCCTTTAATGCTAATTTGATGCTCAGGTCTCTGTAAAAGAATATTATGGTCAATGGTGTCAAATGCAGCACTAAGATCTAATAATAATAATAAGTACAGAGACAAGTCCATTGTCTGAAGCAATCAGAAGGTCATTATTAACTTTAACCAGAGCTGTCTCTGTGCTGTGATGAACTCTAAATCCTGACTGAAAATCCTCAAATAAACTATTGTTATGTAAAAAGTCACACAACTCTTTGGTGACTACTTTCTCCAGAATCTTAGAGAGGAAGGGGAGGTTAGAGATCGGTCTATAGTTGGCTAAAACCCCTGGGTCAAGAGTGGGCTTTTTAAGAAGGGGTTTAATTACAGCTACTTCAAAGGACTGTGGTACATATCCTGATAATAAAGAAAGATTAATCATATCCAGTAAAGAAGTGCCAATTAAGGGAACAACTTCTTTAAGCAGCCTAGTTGGGATCGGGTCTAACAGACAGGTTGATGGCTTCGATGTAGAAATTATTGAAATTAACTGATGAAGATCGATAGCAGAAAGACAGTCTAAATATATATCTGAGTTTACATTAGTTAAAGTTCCTGAACTTGGAGAGCCACTGATAACTGTTGATGGCAGTTGGTGATTAATTTTCTCTCTAATAGTAATCATTTTATTATAAAAGAAGCTCATAAAGTCGTTGCTACTTAAGTTTATGGGGATATGTGGCTCAATAGAGCTGTGGCTTTCTGTCAGCCTGGCTACAGTGCTGAAGAGGAACCTGGGGTTGTTCTTATTTTCTTCTGTAAGTGCTGAATAATAGGCTCCTCTGGTGTTACGGAGGGCCTTTCTATTGGTTTTAAGATTGTCTTGCCAAATTGAGTGATATTCTGATAATTTGGAAGAGCGCCATTTCCTTTCAGATTTCCTAGCTTTTGCTTTAATTGGCGGGTTTGGTGGTTGTACCACGGTGCTAGTTTACTGTGTTTTAAATTTCCTTTTTATAGGAGCGATAGAATCTAATGTTCTTCGTAGTGAGCCTGCAGCACTATCAACAAGATTATCAATTTCAGAGGGACTAAAGTCGTTATAGGACTCTGTTAAATTCAGACATGGCATTGAATTAAACACTGATGGAATCTCCTCCTTAAATTTAGCTACAGCACTGTCAGATAGACATCTGCTGTAAGAAGTTTTGCCTAATGGCTTATAATCTCATAGTATGAATTCAAAAGTTATTAAATAATGGTCAGATAGGAAAGGATTTTGTGGGAAGACTATTAAATGTTCAATATCAATGCCATATGATAGAACAAGGTCAAGAGTGTGATTAAAACAATGAGTTGGTTTATTTACACTCTGACAGAAGCCAATTGAGTCTATTAATGATATAAACGCGTTACTAAGGCTGTCATTGTTAACATCCACATGAATATTAAAATCACCTACAATAATTACTTTATCTGATTTAAGGACTAAATTTTATAAAAACTCTGAGAATTCAGATATAAAATCAGAGTACGGTCCAGGAGCGCGGTACACTATAACAAATAGAACTGGCTGCAGTGTTTTCCAGGTTGGGTGAGAAAGACTAAGAACAAGGCTTTCAAATGAATTATAATTTAGTTTAGGTTTAGGGTCCATTAAAACGCTCGAATCATAATTAATAATAGGCTAACATACTCCTCGTGGGACAACCAGGTCTCAGTAAGACAAAGTAAATCAATATCATAATCTGATATTAGTTCATTCACTAAAACAGCTTTAGAGGACAGAGACCTGATATTTAACAGTCCACATTTCATTCTCTTATTTTGTGCTACTGAGGAGTTAGTTTGAATTTTTATTCGATTTTTATGTTGAACTTTAAATAATTTAGGTGGTCGGGGGACAGACACAGTCTCTATGGGGTTTTGGTGGGTGACTGTTCTAAAGAAAGCGCAGAGAAGTGTGTAAGACAGCAGCTCTGCTTCCTGGTCCTAACTCTGGACTGTCAGGTTTTAGAAATAAACTTTGCCAACAAAAACAACACAAGTACAGACAAAAACAACTGACTCCCAGTATCTTTTAGGATTGATTTTAAAGTTCATGTTACTGGTTTACGAGGCTCCTAATGGTTTGGGACCGGCCTACATTACCAATGCATTGTCATTTTATAATCCTTCGTGGCCCCACACATCCTCTGCTGCTGTTTTTTCAAATACAAGCTATCAGACAAATAAGAAACTCAGCAGCTCAGCCTTTTTTAACTGCAGTATGTACCAAAAAATGGAATTCCCAAAGGCTACAAGAAAAGCAAGCTCTGTCAACATTTCCACGACTTTGCCTTTAACTGTCACTTTGCTTGGTTTTATTCTTATCTGTTACATATTTTATTGTTCTTATGCTTTATTTTACTTCTTATTTTTACTTTCACATATTCTCTTGTTCTTAACATATCTATTCTTGCTATTTGCTGCCTCTTTTATTTCTTATTCATTTGATTTGTGTGGTTTTATTGTGCAGTATTGTCTTCATGTGCCTTTCTTTTATTTATTCTCTTGTCTTTTATCTATTTTGTAAAGCACTGAGCTAAACCATCTGTATGAAATCTGCTATAGAAATAAGTCTGTTATTATTATAATTATGAATAATCACCCTTTCAGAGCTCGTATCACTCAAACCTTACATCCATTTCCTAATTTCCTGTCTTCCTCTCTCCCGTACTGTCTCTCTCTGATCCCCTCCCCCGCTACGCCTGCAGAAGTAGCTCGTAATGACACCTGCCCCGAGCTTCCAGAGATCTCTAATGGCTGGAAGAGTACATCTCACCCTGAGCTGGTTCAGGGAACTGTGGTTACCTACCAGTGTTACCCGGGTTATCAGGTGGTGGGCGCCGAGCTGCTCATGTGCCAATGGGACCTCACCTGGAGTGGCGACCTACCAAGCTGTGAGAGAGGTGAGTGCAAAAGCACTGCCACCGCCACTGCATTATCCACTTGAGATGGGAAAGATGGTGGATTCAAGCTCAGTGCCAGAGAGTGTCTACATTGCTTTTAGCAGCAACAAAGATACATGTAGGAGATAATATTTCAGATGGATCCAACCAACCATGAACCTTTTCCGTTTTTATACAATATTGTGTCAGTACATATCATTCATACAGTGCCAGTTATTTAAACGTCTTGACACAATTTTTTACCTTTTTACTTTTTGTTATCTTTTACTCATATAGAAAATACAGTGCATATATAAACAATAAGGTATATAGTACCAGTACAGATGTTACTGATCATGTTGTATAAATTCATACTTACTAGGCATTTTGTTTTTACAGTACAAATAAAAATTACAAAAATAAGTCTTGATCAAGAATGTTTTTTTAACTTAAAATTTTCAATAATCAGTAATCAGTTTCAATACATTTTCCGAATTAAATCTTATCTGGTTGTACAGTGTAGGTAAAAAAAAGTAGGTCTACCACGTGTAAAAACCCGCAAATAATTAGAAGTAAAAGAAAAAAGGTAAAAATAAATAAATAACAATGAATAAATCAAAACAAAACAAAAAATAACTTATTCTTGAGCCTGGGACCTTGACATTAACCTAGTATTCCAAGTTATCTATAAATCATCAAACAAGATAATGGTCATGAGCTCCTTACAGGTAACTGACTGTCAATTCACTTTATAATTACTTTAGAACAGGGAACTCATTATATTTATTTATTTATTTATTTATTTTTATTTATTTATACTATTAACTTATATTTTTGTGTTTTGTTGCATAAGAGATCATAATTCATGTCCAACAACTTCCTTACTTACTGTCATTAAGCGGAAAACTCTTAATTAATATTAATAATTATAATTGCTGATAAAGAGCCAATATGCTACAAAACGATACGCATGCTAATAAGCAATTAGTTAATGGTGATTATGTGTACCTTAAAATAAAGTCTTACCTACATTTTATATTTAAAAAAAATTATTAACATTTACTGTTGTCAATATAAATTTGATGTTATTCCATTTGATAAAAAAAAGTAAGCATGTCTATATTTAAAAAACTGTGGGCAGTAAATCCTCACATTTGAGAAGATGGAACCAGGAAATATTTTCTATTTTTGCTTGATAAATGACACTAATGATATCAAATTGATCAATAGTTTACTTTCTGTGAACTGACTAAGCATCCCATCACTGCAATACATTTTAGGAGTTATTTGGTTGTTTATCAAAAAGGTTCCAAATGACAAATTTTCAGCATTTATCTGATGCCCCCGAGTGAAGGAGGATTTCTTTGAAAACGTCTGTTCAGAAGGCATCTAGGGTAAGCTGCCCCCTGAGCCAATTAATTATGTCCTTATCCACCAGGACGTGTGACATTTACTGATCATTTCCCTCCTATCAGTAGTGCTAAAAGGACATTTGGATCAGTGACAAAACATGTTCGATCTCATGATTGGTGGATTTTAAAACCTGCCATAACTGATTCTTGTGGCCACTTGGAGGCAGCAAAAGCGTAAACACTGACATATCATCAGCCTTTCTTCTGGGACTCTTGCCCTGAATGTTGTCTCAAAAGCCCTTCATTTTTTAGGTTGTTAAAATAACTTTTTGACTGGACTGGAGAAAAAGTTCTGGTACTGGGGAAATAGCACCATCAATGGGTCTACCCCAGTGACGGCTGGTGGAGATTTTGGGTGGGTGGGCTAACAAATGCATTACACTCATCAATACATCACACAGCAGCAACAGCAGCATCACATCAAGTTACAGCAACAACATTGTATACTTTGTTATGGCAAGGGCTCTACGGCAACACTGGGGAGACATACCCAAAAGAATGACCTGATGCCAAAAAATCTCTCTCTCTCTCTCTCTCTCTCTCTCTCTCTCTCCTCTGTACACATCAGCACATACCAATTGCGCTACGACTACATTATAGAAAAGTACCAGCAACAATTTGCAACACCATGTACCAGAAATAAATCTATAAAACCAAAGCAAAAAAGAATTATTTGTAGAAGAGAGAGTTGTTTCAAACGCCGCTCACATCGACGGCCTTTCTGTGGTCTTAGACGTGTACTTTGCAACCTGTGTGTTTGACAGGTGATCTGCTGATTGACTGTCTAAAAAGAGAACTGGTCGCCGCTGGAGTGAAGTGGGAGATTCGTCAGACCCCCGCAGGGCGAGCTTGTGTCCCCACAGAATGTAATACAGTCCACAGTCCGTGATAGTGAATGCCTGTGTTTCTTTACCAGCTCGTTGTGTCTCTGTACAGCGGTGCGGTGACCCTCATTAAGCTGACAGGTTTCCTAATTTTGACAGATAAATATTTTAAATCCACAATTCCCTGTTGGGTCCAAGCCGTGTCTCCTCCAAACAGCAAACATGGAACCAGAAAAGTGAATTCCTAGCTACACTTGCTGTTAGCCAGTCCGTTAGCTGAAACCATGTAACACAAAATTACGATTGTTTGGATGATGTGTTCCCAATCTCTGTATTTCCATTTTTTCCTAGCCTCACTGTACTGTAGCTACTGCGCTGTGATTGGTCGAAGGTCACTGTACTGTAGCTACTGCGCTGTGATTGGTCGAAGGTCACTGTACTGTAGCTACTGCGCTGTGATTGGTCGAAGGTCTCTGTACTGTAGCTGCTGCGCTGTGATTGGTCGAAGGTCACTGTACTGTAGCTGCTGCGCTGTGATTGGTCGAAGGTCACTGTACTGTAGCTGCTGCGCTGTGATTGGTCGAAGGTCACTGTACTGTAGCTGCTGCGCTGTGATTGGTCGAAGGTCACTGTACTGTAGCTGCTGCGCTGTGATTGGTCGAAGGTCACTGTACTGTAGCTACTGCGCTGTGATTGGTCGAAGGTCACTGTACTGTAGCTGCTGTGCTGTGATTGGTCGAAGGTCAATGTACTGTAGCTACTGCGCTGTGATTGGTCGAAGGTCAGCCTTTGGGCTGAATGAATTTAGCCCAAATGGGGGCGTGTCACGACACTTGTCAATCACAATCAAATGGAAGCTAACGCTACTGTACTGGGGCTGAATACATTTAGCCCATTCACAGGAAAAAACCCAAGATATATATCCTGGGTTTTCTGTCACTTTTTGGTGCTGTTGCTGCTCTAGGTTCTACCAAAATTCAAAACAATATGTTCTAAGGTTTTTGATAATAGTTTTTCATCTTTACTGTAAAAGATAGGGGGGGCTTAGCCCTGTTAGCCCATATATACCAGCCGTCCCTGGTCTACCTTAATATTGCCATAGGGTTTAGTTTTGTGTGTCATGTTTAATTCTATTGCAACATCACAGTGAGCTAGCTAGCTAGCTAACCAGCTTATGTAGTTTTTCATGAGGAGGCAACCTCAACTATTTTTGCCTCTTCTTACGTGTCAGGAGTGAAAATGAGTCATCCTCAACATTTGTTGTGTTCTGGTTTCAGAATGATGAAGACAATTGGATAACAATTAGATATAAAATAGGATGTAGGCTCTACATGATGTACATTCTATTATCTCATGTGGCTTGAAAAAAGGGAAGCCGTAAAGGGAAGAAAAATATCATACCCCACTAGATTTGGGCTAAGCCCTGAATGCTTGGACCCTGGTTTTTGGTCTCCTGAGAGAAATATTTGTATCTTTAGCAGTTAAATGCTCAACTACACAACAATGGGCGTCATGCAAGAAGCACTGGTACAAACATATTGGTTTTTAAATGGCTTGTACTTGTAAAAAATTGGTGGCGTTCAATTTTCTCTGACTTTAAATTTTCTCTCAGGCACAGTCCTCCACTTTGACTGCATTTGAGCACTAACCATCATCAATATAAACACAGGGTCCACCTCCTCTCGTTCTGTGCTCTGTCGGCTCGGAACGCAATCCGTCTGCTTGCTCCGGGATGTTGATGGAGCAGGTGATTTACACAGAAATCTAAGAGCGTTTGCTGAATCTGATGTTTACCGTATGAAAAAAGTCAGAGAAAGTTAAGAGTAAGAATACGCTTCTTCAACATCTCCAAAATGACTCTGTGTATGCAAGCTAGTGCACTGACATTCTATCAGAGGGTCAAAGTTATTGTGAATTATATTCATTGTAGTCCCCTCAAACATTCCCTGTACACAGTAGCCACAAAAGCTTGATTGGTTCAGTCAAATGGCTGAACTGAGAGGTCTACCTTAAATTTGTGAATAGTCTTTCATGCTTTTAGGTTGTTGAAAGTCCTCTGTCCAGATAGATGTTTTGTGTGAAGGGTTTGCAAAAAAAGTAATATTTTGTACATAGAGAACAAAACGCTGTACAGTGGTTCAACCAGACTGACCACTGAAAGGGCAGAAAGAGACAAAGATCCTTCTGAACAACAGTTCAATATATAAGAAATCAGCAGTCATTGGTCAAAGAACTGGAAGCTAGCATCAAAATGTGTGCAGATTTAAATAGGAACTGGTTCCTTTTTCAGTGTCGAGTGCACAATAATGTCTCTAACAAGCTGGAATTAACAGATGTGTTGCTTTAGCAAAACTTCAAAAATAGAAACAGTTTGGGTGTAGGGTTAGCACTATTAAATATCAGCTGCACACACTATGTATGGACTGTAAAATCACAGTTAAAACCTGTTCAATCTGACCAGTGAGTAGACTGCAGAGGCCCCAAAGAAACATGGGTTCCTGAGATATTTAGGGCCCAGTTGCACCTTTGTAAACCAATAATGATCTGGGGTCACTTGTGCTTTTTTTGGAAAACAAATTCATTGAAGGGTACAACAGAATTCTATCCTATCATGCAGCAGTGTGGAGACATCGACTAAATGGAAGTTTTAATCATTAATTAATTCTTCCTTTGCAGCCAAAACTATTTCAGATGTAAATAACGCATTTGTTGTCTGAATGTTATTATCTCTGTTAAAATGCCCATTAATGCAAGACAAAAGAAAAACCCTGTATAACAGGTGACACCAAGCTCATAAATTACAGTCATGTTTGATTGGTGGTGCAAAATTATTATGATTCATAAGTATCCAATTTACCGCTCACCATAAAGTAGCTCGCTCAGAGAGATAAAATTGGTGACGTCTCCAGGTATGCTTGTGCATTCGTGACCTCCCAAAGTTGAACTCTCACAACTGCCTTTATCCTAGTAATCTTTCATTATTGTGATCATAGTATCCAACCACTTTATCCACAGATACATGGCAATCCTCATATAACTTAACATAATCAACCCGAATACACCTAAACCAGCCCTGATAGCCACCAAGCTAACCCTGCTAGCATGGCAGATGGACAAAACAGCTAAAGAAAGCTATCCACAAGAGTAAAGCAGACCTGCATGAACACAAAGACACAAAGACAGGGTGCCTGGTTAGCTCAGTCGGTAGAGCTGGTGACCCATATATGCAGTGACCTGAGTTCGAATCTGACCTGTAGCCCTTTGCTGCATGTCATCCCCTCTCTCTCAGTATATACAAAGGACAGAGCTTGTGGGTCTGTGGAGTGAAGCCAATGTGGAAGGGTCTTAAACCTGCATTCTATGTAATGGCCAGCAGGGGGAGCTCCAGTGGCTGCAATAAAAACCGATACGATAACAAAATAGACAATAGACTAGACTGAATAGACTGTTTATCTGTAATTCAAGATTGTGTGTGAGCAGGCGAGCAACCATTGTTTCCTGCTACAGATGAGTTGAAACTGTGCAGCCAATGAGAGCAGCTCAACACATAGTACGTCATCTTCACTGGCTCTGACAAACTGGTATTGCGACAACCACAATGCCAAATTCAATAAAGAATGATTGGTGGTTCTAAGATAGATGCTTCTGCATGATAGTTACATCTAATAGCTGCCACTGCAGGAAATGAGTGAAGGTAAAACTGCCTGACTTTGCAAAACAGGCCTCACTACAACTACAAGTCTGTTTTTTATTAGGCTGTTACACAGAAGCAGACACACACATACACACACACAAGCAAGCAGTGGCAGTGCCTCGCTGCCAGTGACCGGCTCCACTGGCAGCAGACGGGGACCTCGGCTCCAGCATGGCTAACTTCCACCCTGTGTTTCTGGCCTAGCTGGCCCTTCTCCTGCTGGGCCCAGAACTGGCCTGACTGGATGCCGGGATAGACGCAACTCATTTCTAAATCCCGTCTCTGTGGGCTTATGTAACCTGGCTCAGACAAACAGAGCTGGACTGTCTGATATTTTCTTTACAAACACAGGCCCCCTGATACTTTTAGGCAAAGTCTCTGTTATAACATCCAAATCTGCACATTGTCTGCTAATGTTATCTGCAGGCGCTTTGTTTGATCATGTGAAATGTATTTACAGCATGTCTGCACAGACACACTGCATATGTCTCTGAGCTACCTGTATGCACAGTTCACACTGTCCAGTATTTCACAAGAAAAATTTAAGATTTGAAAAAAAAATCTATCTTCAAGCAGCATTTGGTGTTTGTTATTTTCAGTCAAAATAACCTGCGCTCCAATAGAGTTCCTAAAATTCCTTTTGTGATTAACCTACTTTTATTTGTCACTGTAGTAATAAGGGTTGAGTGAGTACTCAGTTGAAACAAGTATCCGGTACAGATTACATACTTTTTAGGATTATGAGTATATGAGTAAAATGTGTCAGTATCCATACTTTAGTTTATAGTTTTATATTTAAAAAAAAGAAAATCTTTCAGATGAATCCTTCTGGGCATTGAACTGGCAACATTCGAGTCATATGGCATGTTGGTTGTAAACATGAGAATGGATTGTACAGTTTGCCGCATCTCTTTGTCAAGGTGAGACAAAGGAAGACAGAAATGTGGGTTGACAATAACCAACCTTCTTTCTTTGTCTGTCCCTCCAGTCGTATCTTGCGCTGACCCTGGAAAGGTGGAGAACAGCAGGCGGGTGCTGTCAGGTCCCCATTTTACCGTGGGTTCGACCATCCAGTACATCTGCAACAAGGGCTTCACTCTGTCTGGAAACAGTCTGCTCACCTGTTTCAACCGAGGATCCTCAGGCCCCAAATGGAACCAGAAGCTGCCTCGATGCCTACGTAAGTACGAGTTAAAGTGTTGTTCAAGGCCCACGGAGTAGACCTTTTTCACAGCAGTAGGGTAAACAAGTGCTACCAATAATTATGGTTCAATATCATTCAGGTCAGGGTGCTGCTGTTGTACATGTTGGCTCACTGCAAAGGCTACACTAAATAGAATCAAACCTTAATTAGGATAATTGGTAACACCTGTGTTTACCCTACTATTTCATGTCAAAGTGACTGTTGTGAAAAAGGTCTGTTGCACCGAAAACAGCCCTTTTTTTTAGAATCTCATACCGATTCAGTCTTGACTTGAGGCTTGAGTGCAAAGACCTGTGAATTGTTGCGCAAATCAATGACTTGGTCCACCTCTGGCCTATGGTAATAGAATTTAAGCACAAATTTAATTCAGACTTTGTGTAATTTCTTCTACAAATACGCGTCTTTTTTTGAATTCCTCATGCATAATTTTACCTAGTTGCTGACTGATATGGGATTTTTGAAACTGAAAAATTCCCTTATTACTGATAGCGGCCAATATATGGTATACATAGTTTGAATGAAAAAAAACCTTTTCTATGTGGATTGTGTGGCGATTTTGCACTGATATGACTCTGCAAAGCTACTCAGACGGCTATTGAATATCGCCAATACAATACCGATTATGTCGGTAACATTGGCTGAGGTCTGGCTCTAATCAGGTTATATACTTTCTACAAGCTCTATTTGACCTGTATTTGAGCCCATAGATGAGCGACATTTCCTCGAGTAACACACTCTGAAAAAACTTAATGTTCATTATATCCATTGCCTGTTTAAACCCTTTTTAATTGGGGTATGCTTAACGTCGTACCCTCTGGAGGCCACCAGAGGGGCTTCAGACTTTTGTTCTGGTCTGGTAATAATATGTCACACAGTTTCTCCCTTTAAAAGCCACTAACATTAGGAAAATTAATTAGCCTGGTTTTGAATGGAGGTTAGAGTTTCAGTGTCCCATGATGGCCTAAATCTGTTTGAGAGTCTTTAGACTGACAAGAATGATTGTTTTATCTACAACTGTCAAGTTTGGAGACATATCGCACAAAATATCAGCTGTTATTGACTTAAATTTAACAAATGTGTATACAAATGTATAAAAGTGCTCAAAGTTGTTGTTGTAAAATCTAACATTTGATAATTATTAGACGTGTTTCTGACATATCAGGTAAGACTTCTGTAATTGGTTTCTTTTAGAGCTGGCAGTTAAACGCGTTATTAACAGCGTTAACGCAAATACATTTTAACGGCATACATTTTTTATTGCGAGATTAACGTTCTTTTTGGCCTAGCACACTTTGCAGTTTTTTTCACACGCTGTTGCAACAACTAGTAACGTTAGAAAAACTACAACACCACACCGGATCTAGCCAGACCGGAAACAAAACAACAGGCACGCCGCACACACTTGTCTAAGAGTAGTAGACGTTACATTTTGAGTGGATGGCAAGCACGAGATGCCGAAATGGATGCCAATAATATTCTGAATGGAAAGTTTACTTTTAAAAAGTTGCCAAATGGTTCCATTGACAAGACCAAAGTGATCTGTGTGTTTTGTCGTTGTGAACTGAGCTATCATCGCAGCACGTCCAGTCTGAAATACCACTTGATGGCCAAGCACACAGCTGATGTGAATTCTCCGCCCCCTCGTCAAAGCCAGGCGACAATGGATGATGTTAGTGTGAAATTGAACACTACAGTATATGCCAATGTTGTTTTCAATAAAAACATTTGCACAAAGCAAGCCGATCCACTTTTCCATGTTGATAAGAGCATTAAAATGAGAAAAAAATAATGGGACAAAAAGAAATCAAGGGACATTTAGAATAGATAAAAATGTGTGATTAATTGCGAGTTAACTATGACATTAATGTGATTAATCGCGATTAAATATTTTAATCGTTTGACAGCACTAGTTTCTTTATTTAGTTGCGATGGAAAAGTTTTCAGTCTTTCATTTTATTTTAATGTAATCAAAATCACCAACAGCTGATCTTAGCGCCTTGACCTCCTATCACTTCTTTGTTTCTGATAAAGCCGGCAGATTCTGATTAAAATATAATTTCCTCTTCAAACAGCCTTGAAGACATTAACCTCATTTGCATGAACACTTTCTAGGTGGGGAAATATTGTACGATGGCACTGACTAACAATTAATTTAACTGGACAAAGGAAATTACTTTGGAGAAGACAAGCCAGGTCATTGTTATGTATGAGATGGAGATCACCAGCAAAAGACAATTATCATGTCCAAAAAAAAAGGAAAACTGTACTTCCAAAAGTTCTCTTCAGCTTTAGGAGCGAACGATGTGTTGCGGTGTAAAAGTGGAACTGTCTCTCGCACATCACACAGATTTTCATTCCTAATGTAATTTTCCTTCACCCCACTCACTCTACTACACGTGCTATTATTTCACTTCATTTTTTTTGCAGGTCAAACACTTGAAGAGTTTCGCCTAAAACTAAATGTGGTTAAAAGTTCTAGATTATGAAATGTTAGTGTTTCAGCAGTATTTCAATGATTATATAAGACCTGCTACAGTCTGAAACTAATTCATACAATACATTTTTCAGTTTTAAACTAAACATCTAGATTTATTTCGACTTGCAAATCAGAAAACATGCTCAGTGCTGCCCTGTCTCCTAGAGATCACATTCATATAAACAACAGCAAATATGTTTTGAGTGAAACTTAATGCCAGAGGTGGGATTTAACCAAGTGCAAATACTTTACTTGTGTATTAATTTTGTAGCACCCTTTTACTTTTACTGCCTACATTTTCACACAAATATCTGTACTTCCTACTCCTTACACTTTCAAAACGGGCTCGTTACTTTAGTTTAAATGACAATTACGGATGTGCACGCCTTTCCAACATCAAGACATATAACACATGACAGACGTAACATGATGAAAACAACAAAAGAGGAAGACACGACACTGTTTGAAGTTTCAGTTAGCTTTGCACAGAAACAGTTGGTAGAAATGTCAGAAAGGGGGACAAGATGTCTCCTCCTTCACTGTAAAGTCCATTCTCAGTGGCTGAAAGCTTAAAGTGGCTTTAAGTTTTTACATCACACTGTACAAGTTGTATACTGGACCAGGACTGACTTCCTAACTACTTGTGATGTCACAGGGGTGGCTGTGGCTCGGTAGAGCGGGTCGTCCACTAATCAGAAGGTTGGTGGTCTGATCCCCGGCTCCTCTCGCTGCATGTCGAAGTGTCCTTGAGCAAGATACTGAACCCCAAATTGCTCCTGATGCTGTGCATCGGTGTATGAGTGTGTGTTAATGATTAGTTTCCATTCTGGTGAGCAGTTTGCACCTTGCATGGCAGCCACTGCCATCAGTGTGTGAATGTGTGTGAATGGGACGAGTGTGGCATGTAGTGTACAGCGCATTAAGTGGTTGAAAGACTAGAAAGGAGATTTGTAAGTGGTAAATGGACTGTACTTATAATCAGAATCAGAATCAGAAATTCAGATTCTGAGTCTGATTATAAGTACTTTACCACCATTTACCACTTACAAATCATGCTCCCCGCCCCTTAAAATCTGATTTTCAATGAGCTCAGAGAAACTTTCCTCTTTCAGCAGATGAATGTGAAAACATCCTTCTAGAGTTAAACTCTGCACTGACAGCATTCAAACAGCACACTGTAGCGACAAAAAGAAACACTGAGTTCTGACTGGAGGAGACTTAAGCATGTAACCAAAATCACAGTCTTTCCCAACGTTAACCAAAGTGCTTTTGTTGCTGGAGGGTGGATGCAAACCCTGGACTGTTGAGTGACAGTCCTGCACTTTGTACATCCTACCACCGCAACATAAATGTATTGTATCAAAAAACGTTGTCTCTGAACATAATCCAGGCAGGTATTATGTTGTCACCACAACGTAATTATGAAAACAACTTTGTAATATACAAACGTAATTTCTAGGAGACAGGGTAGCTCGGTGTGCTTCACACAAAGTGCTTGTCAGGTTGTCAGACAGCAAGATGGCAGATGCTGCCACTGACAATTTTCAACAAAACAGGCAACGACACCCACTGCATGCAGACATTGATTAGCGGAGGTGGCACACACACAATTAAGTAGTAACATTTTTGTCCCTGCTTTCAAAAGAAGTACTGGTAAGTGTGTGTGTGTGTGTGTGTGTGTGTGTGTGTGTGTGTGTGTGTGTGTGTGTGTGTGTGTGCGCGCGCATTAACCCCACACCCTGTATGACACATATGAAGTTACAGTGAAGGGAGTTCACAGGGTTCTGATTTGAGTCTGTGGACAGATGTTTGCAGAACGTCTTTCTCCTCAGTCTTTGTCTAACCTCCCATTCACATTTTTTTAACATATTCAGTTTGTCCACCATCACATATATTTTCTAAATTCAGGAGTTTTTCCACCTGTTTTTAATATGACATATACAACCACAGTGTTTGAAATTATGTGTACAAGTAGACATTTTTTAGCTTGATGGTGATGCTGTTGAGAGCTTCTCTCAGCGGATCATTAATATCCATACTTGGCAATGGCATGGCAATCTGGACAGTACCATCCTCCACTGATGACAAATGTCAAGAAATATTAATAGAACACTATCCCCTCTGTCATAGATTACATATCTTACAGAGTCAATTTCTCTCTCTTTAAACTCCAGCTGAGACCTTCGAGCCTTGTAGTCACCCAGGAACCCCCACCTACGGGATCCCCAGCTCCAACAAGCTCCACTTCCAGGCCGGAGAGACCCTCCACTACTCCTGCCTGGTGGGCCACCAGCTGCTGGGCGAGCCCGTTCTCCACTGTGTCCCTGGACACCCTTCCCAGTGGAGTGGGCTGCCACCTGTCTGCAAAGGTGAGGAACTGCAGCCTGATGGTCAATCAGTTATACACAGCTGGGTGCTTAAAAGTCTACTTCTCCTTCTTGAAAATGAAATCTAATTTAAGACGATAGGACAATAGAAAATTACAAAACTAAATGAAATAATCTCATCCTTCATCCAACATATTTAACATACAAGGACTACCCACAAGAAACAACCATCATAGCAAAATCTACTTCTCAAATCATTATTAATGTGATCGGAAAAAACATTATTGTCGATGGAAACTAAAATGCAACAACAGCAACAAAAAAGTTTTATAGCTAAAATAAACGAAAATGTAACATTTGTAACATGTTACATTTTATTGGTTCATTGGTATCATCTGTATTCATTGATATGGTTCAATGCATTCCTTTCGTTATGTGGTACAGTATAATTACTATATGAGAATTAAAAACAGTTTATCAGCTCTAGCATAGATTCTGTTGAATCTGACCAGATGACATGCATGGATTTTATTTTTATTTTAGTCTTTTTTCAAGCTACCCATATTTTATAGTTTCAGTCTAAGTCAGTTTGAGTCCAATTAGTCGAGAATAATTCTTTTTAGTATATTTTTATATTGTGATGGCACTATTTTATATTCACAAAATTAAAAATTAAAACCTATAAACCCCTGCCTAATCTGCTGCCTTTTGTTTTAGAAATCCAAGGTCTTTTCTGAGTCTTTTAAACTTTATTTCTTTTAGGTTGTTTGTATGTTATTTTGTTGTAATTTCTGGTCTTGTGTAATATGTTGTTGTACTATTTTTATTTGGTTAATACGTCAACGTGTGCTGGAAAGATGAAATTAAAATAAGATGAATCAGACCTGGAAAATCTTAAAATAAAAGTGAAAACATTTGCAGGAAGTAGACATGATCCATCTCAAAAATGCCATCATACAAAAGACATGACAATCAGGTGTTTTGACACAGCTCTGTATATTCTCTATTATTTAGTCTCCACCAGGAGACTGTGACAGTTTGAAAGACAATTGAACAAAACAAGAAACAAGCTGCCCAAAGAAAAGCGAGCGTGTTTCAAAAAGGCAGCAAAAACCCATCAGTCACACTGATAGCTGGGGAGGAAAAGTGTTTTTGTTTGTTTTAAATGACTCTGGATTTTGTTGTCCTGACACTTTGAAGAAGGTTGTTCCAGTCTGGAGGCTGAAATAACCGAAGAGTGGCCTTTAGTTTGAGCCTGCACCCTGATCAAAGCACCTCCGGGAGACAGGGTGCTGTAAGGACACATTAGACAAATAGCCAGACTGGAGGAGCTACCTGTCAGGGCGGAGATGTGTGTTTGTAATGTGCTTTTGGATTCCTCTGAGGATCGCTGCAGCCCAGCTGCTCTGCATCCCAAAGTAATGAACTGACACTTATATTCCTGTCTCATTCCTGAGTGCGTGGTGGGACATACTGAGCACAAAACAAGATTTTTTTGCAAGTACATCAATTATATTTTGTAGAGAAATTAAAGTCATGCAAAAACATTTTGCTAATATCAGATTATCAGAATCAGAAATCAGAAATTCCCCAGGGTGAAATGTACATAAGCATACTATCATTACCTCTTTTACTCAGTTTTTCTCATTAGTCCTCTTCTCAATGTCCTTGTTTTATGCTGGCGAACCCGTGGACACTCGCCCACAGGGTGTATCTATGCTCTCACAGAGAGCTACAGTGTGGCACAAACACTGCAGTAGCTCATACCAGTCAGCTGGATATCATTGGTTACCAGGGCAGTAGGTAAGCACTGGGAGAGGTAAGGTAAACCACACCCACATTATTTGTGCAGCATACTATTGGTCACATAGGCTTCAGCCTACCTACCTGTGATTGGAAACATTGCTCTGAAGCTCAATTCTGAGGGTTTTCTGTGAACAGTTTTTGAATAAATATAGCATCTTCTGATTAACCAATATCAATTTTTGAATTAAAAACTTCTGGTAAGCCCCACCTGGTTAAGTAATCTGAGTACAGATACAAATAACGATTATTCAGTTTGTGGAGCAGATACATCCACAGATACAGATATTTGTGGACTCATACGTTAAAATGTAGGCTGAACTATGTGTTGTGATTTCGTCTGGCCAAAAATGGCTTCTTTGATAGTAAGGGTTGCTAACCCCTGTGCCAGATAAACCATAGCTACGACATTATCCATTCATGTACTGTATTGCATTGTTTTTTTCTGTATTTTAAATACATGTAAATATGAATAAATGACACAAATAGCCTGAAAATGTACATGTCTAATTTTGAAAAATCTAAAACTGTAAATAATCATAAAATTTTATTTCACATAAAAAGATTAAAATACATTTGCAAATCTATAATTTATTCACAGATATTCACTGTTTATGTAATAGATTAAACTGTTAATTTAAGTTTCATACACTTAATACATTTCTAAAATTATGTAAAACAGCAAAAAAAGTATTTGTTCTGTAATTTTACACAAATTTGTTTGTTCATTGACAGATATCTTGAACACCTAGAAATGGATTCAAATGGTCAGATATCCTGTAAATAATATTTGTTGTCCTAGTACAGAAAGAAGAAATCGGCTGTATGGCCAAGTATGCCACGGAAAGCGATAGGGCCAAGGAATTATGGCTGACTACTGTTTGTGAGCAAGTGCTTTTCTTTGTTGTCAAGAACAAATCCTGGAAAGTGTCCTGAAAAGGTCCTGCAAAACAATTCTCTGGAATTTCCCTGTGCTCAAAATGTCCCGTTGTGCACTCAGGAATGAGATTACGTTCCTGTTGTGGTTAATCGTGTCATTAAAAACAATAAGGACATGAAGACTTTCAATCAATTTGAATTTTAATCAGCGCAAACAGGTCAGACAGAATTTGTCTGTAAATATTTTGAACAAAGCATTGTTTACTTACTTTCTTTTTATGTTTGTTTAATTCATTAAGCCCTTTTCCAGATGTTTAACATTGCCACTGTGTTCTCCTCAGCCCACCCAGTGGAGTATGATGAGCACAGATTAGATGGTAAGTTCATTTTACCTGCACACCTTCAGCCTGCATGAGCACAGAAGATTCTGCTGAATATTTGTGCTAGCAGTACTTCCTGTGAAAGAAAACTTCCAGAAAGTTTCCCCAGTGTCAGGTTTTCAGTATCAGTCCCTCCAGGCTTAGGTTGAGGGTTTTGGGGGGATTGTTGCAGTTTAAGATGTCTGATTTCATGGCAGCAATGCATATTGTGATGTTTGTAGGCATTTTTCAAAGAAATTGTAGAAGAAAGTAAAAATGACACAAATAGTTGCATTGCAACTTCCTGGACGGACTGAGCAGTTACAAAAACAACCTTCATCTATTGTTCCCATCTAAAGTCAGCTAATTGGTTTGTTTTTAGTTAAATTCTGCTCAGGGTGAACATGATGCACCCATACATATATATAATCATATATAATATACAGATCATTTGTTCAAAACAAACGGAATGATATAACTAACAATAAATAATGTCTTTCTCTAACAGTAGCTGCTGCAGACCTCAGAATGGAGGGGGCCCAAGTAGCGTTCGCTGTCTTCATCCCTGTCACCCTCCTCCTCATCCTCATCGTTGGGATCTACCTCTACTTCTCAAAGTAGGTTAGACTGACCAGCTACGTGAACAAAAACAGTCAGTCAGTCAGTCAGTCAGTCAGTGCCCTATAGACTTCAAACTATGACGCTGCAGGTACTCTAGTGTAAGTCCATGTCTTGCCAAACTTGCTGATGGTAGCAGTTTTTAGGTTTAGACCAGAGGTCTGCAACCTGTGGCTCTTTAGCCCTCTCCAGTGGCTCCCTGTGGCTTTCACAACAAATGTATGGAAATGAATAGCTGTTATTTTTTTTACCTTTTAATTTAAATTTTATCATTGTTAAATGAAAGCCTAAGGAATTCTTACATTTTCCAAGTGTAAAAATGTGTAGCCTATACACAAATAAAATAAAAATAAAGTTTTTGCATTTTGTGTGTGTCAAAACTGAACTGGCTCCAAGTTGAAAAGTCTGATAGTAAAGGTTGCCAACCCCTGGTTTAGATACAAAAATCATTTGGGTTTAGGAAAAGATGTGATTTGTTGGTGTAGAAACATTGCTAGAGGGGTACCTACTCGACTTGGGAGTGAAAAGAAGAGGCTCTTTTATCACTGATATATATAACACAGTCAGGGATGAATTTATCACTTGTAGATTGATTGATTGGAGATGGAGACCAATCGATACACTGCTAATCAAAAGTAACCAAGAATGTCTTTTTAAGCACACATACAAGTATGCAAATTGCGGTAAGGTATGCAAAATGCATTTAATTATAAGTTCAAAGTTACAAAGATGTATTGATAGATTGGAATGGGCAACTGTTTGCTAAGACGATAAGACTGTGGTGAAATGGGCCACGTGGCCCTGCTCTGCTGTCCCCATTGAACTGTCAAATGCACAGGTTTTTGGGGAGCCCGGTTAGCTCAGTCGGTAGAGCTGGCGACCCATATACGGAGTCGCTGCCGCGGCCCGGGTTTGAATCCGACCTGCGGCCTCTTGCTGTGTGTCATCCCCTCTCTCTCTACCCACCTGTCCTGTCAATCTTCAGCTGTCCTATCCAATAAAGCCATGAAAAGGCCCAAAAAACACGCACAGGTTTTGATACAAATCTTCAAGTTGTGCTGGTACTGCAGTGTCACTTCAAATACTAATGAGGTCAGACCCTTCAGTACACCATCCACCTCCATCACCGCTGGCCCACGCCTCTCCTTATTAGCACTGCCCGTGTTGTACATGCTGGACTGCTAGCACTGAATCATGATATAGTTTCATGAATTCTGTGTCCAGACTACTGCAAATCAGATATGTGTTAGATTTAGGACTGATTCTGTAACACTTTTTTCACTTCACACTGTAATTAGAAACAGTTTTCTGTGAAATGTAAGAGAAAACCTTGGCCATGTTAGCCCACGGTCTGACCTTAGACTTAAGACAAAAACTCATTAAAGCAGTTGCAGAAGTATGTCTTAGGATGAGAAACATAGTTTTATCAATATAACGCCATAGCCCCTTCAGAGGAAACTAGTTTTGAAAGTATTGAATAAATAGATTTGGAATGTCTCTTGAGACTCCTGCATGGTGCATTTAGTAACATTATTTTCTGATCTCTTGAACAAAAGAGGAGGTTCAAACAGGTTTGGTCCAAAAGAGATGAACTGACAGAGAGGCAAATGCAACTATATTTAGCCAAAAGGACTAACTGCGTTTTAAAAATAGCTGTCACAGGATTAGGATCAAGGATTTCAGCACACAATGATGAAAAATAGAAGTGTGACCCAACCGGAACATGCTGTATGACTCAGACATCAGAAAGAGCTGCCATTATTCCAGGCTGATGTCTTCCTGTGATACACAGCATTGTAAAACTTCTTCTTGTTCATGAATGTGTTCTCTGTCTCTGCTCAGGGTTCAGAGGAAGCCACTACGGCTCTCCCTGTCCTCCAACTTACCATATGAAAACATCACTGGAGAGTCTACGATTGACAGCTCTGTTTCTGAGACAGCGGTGAGTCAGCATACATCAGACTTTGAAACAGCTGGCAAACATTTGCATGTGTGTGTATTTAACTGGGCCTAGTGTCTTCTGTCTGCTGCATTACTCTGGAGCACCATGCTCTTTGTCCATTTACAGGTTTCTCCTGTTCAGTGTAGAGATTTACTGATATGAGTCACAAATCAGTTTTAACATTATAAATGTGACTACATCGGTACACAGACCCCTGAAAGGAAGTACCATGAACTAGTCGATGGTCTGATTTCAAACTTATGAATAGGTTGACTGAAGCTTTGCTACTAACAGCGTCTACTCTCATGAAAGGTAAAAGGTTAAGGTGAGGGTCTCACAATAAGAGCAACAAGAGTAATGTGGCTCGCCAACAATGCAGACAGGATTTACAGTGCACCATCAAATCTAAAATGTAAAGGTTGGAAGACATTTGGATTCTATAAGAAGAAAGGAAAGTTGGACACTTTTTGCCTGTGTCTTCCATTTTCTTCCAGTGCCATAAGAAAAAAATACTTGGGATTTCCTGGTATTTTATAAAATATATGTATTTGAAGGTGAGCAATGTCACTTTTATAGAATTGGCTTATTTTATTTACAATGGAAAATAAATGTCTACATTAAGCCAATGTTAAGAACTGTATCAGATTGCATTGAATCTATTGAATTGATCCATATTAAAATGCATCGTGACGTATCCCACATATCTAGATACTTATCAGATGGTCTTAGAAGGGAGAGATGCACACCCCTACTGCTCTCCCAATGGCCAACATCACCCAACGATCAGTTGGTCAATATTTCTTTGTGTTCAATTATTATTTTTCTTCTTCTTCCATGCTGGCGAACTTGAAGAACAATGAGGTGAGTTAGTCCTATCCTGAATGCTGAGACATGTCAGTGTCATGGGTTAAGGATAAGGCTAATGCTGCTTCACATGGACTCAGGCAGACATATACGGCAAACTGGATATCATTTTGGTGTTAAGAGCAGAACGTTAATTAGGTGGAGCTGTTAGAAAATGGCTAAGTTCAAATATTTAAATTTTTTGCATTCATCTATCTGGACAAAGAGATGCTGATAATTAATAAATTACACAAATTAATATACACAAAATAATTGTATTTGGTATATTTTATTCTATTCTTTGTAAACAATACATTGTTTTGGTTTGCTGTTCTGCCATTCCGTCGAACTGCTTGTTTCTCCTGCGCTGTCCAGAGGGTGTTAGACATCTGCCGTCTGCCTGAATCAATGTGAATGCAGCATATGTCTGGCAATATTCTTATCTTATGGTCTAACAAGTACTGTGTGTCTGTCAAAGCCCGATACATCTCCTTCCTCTGTGCTGTAGAGCTCCATTGTTGCCCAAAAACAATTGAAAACATCCAGTTCCTTCGTCACCACGAACACACACACTGTAGTCTATTTTGACTTAATCCCACACACACCGTCCTGCTACCAGAAATACTCACAAGAGCAGCAAATGTGGATTAATCCACCACTGAAAATAGTCCCAATAAATGCACCACAAACTCCCGTTTGAATCATTTTAACTGATAACTGCAGTAACCAGCTGTTCAGGAAATGACTGAACCTTTTAAAAATGATAAGTTGTTTTTTAAGATGAAGGTCTCTAGGAGAAACCAATGAGCTTGGGACTAAAAATAGGGAAGTAAGAAAGTAAGTGGAGGTGGAGTAACACATTGTTGGTTTTAGTCTGTTTATAGGAATTTGTTGACAGTAGAAAAAATTCAGAATAACATTATCCTTATCCTTTCATTGGAATTTTAGAAAATTCAAGGCAGTCGCTTTGAGGTGTTTTATTGTGCGTTTAGAAAAAAGAACACCTGTCACATGTACAGTGTGTTGTACTGCAGCAATTCATAGCACACCCTAAAGAAACTTGAAATTCATCAGTGATTGATGTACATTCACAGTGCCCATCCCACAGTGTTGTGACCTATGATGTGACACTGGTGTATCATGCTGTGCTGCTAGTGCATGCTAGTGTAGCTTGAAGTACTGAGAGCTGTCCAAACATACAGGCTGTGTTCAAATTCAAAGACTAACATACTGTCCACTACATAGTCAATCAGTACATACTGCATAATGACCAACAAGAATAATTAAGTATGCCGACTGTTCACACTGGATATGTCCAAACATACCTCTTACGAGGAGGAGGAGGAGGAGGAGGAGGAGGATGGGGCTATCTTAACATTTGTTTATGGTTATGTGCATTGTGAGGCAGTTGAGTATGTGCAGTAAGCTCATGCTGCATACTCTGGGCATTTCTCACATACACAAAATCCACATACAGTATGCAGTTGATACACATACGTACTCAATTTGACGTCATACTCAGTATGAATGGTATGTTAGTACCATATGTGATTTCAAACAAACCCATAGTCATAGAGACTGTTTCCAACATGGTTCAACAAGACTGTTAATGACTATGATAATATGAGTATTAGCTCAGTTTCACTAGAATTTAAATCACTAGAATATAAATTGGGTTTGGTTGTCTGAGAGAAAACGCTGGACAACCCCTGTGGTCATTCTCTTCACAGGAAACGAGAGAATACGAGGTTTCAATCTGAAGACGCCAGTGTGTGTGTGTGTGTGTGTGTGTGTGTTTCAGTATGGACAGATAAGAAGCCTGCTGGCGTTTCAACGTCTGTCACACTCACAACTTTGGTGACTCCCTTGACGCCTCCACCCTGTTCTCTGTACGCTGAATACAAGCCTCCCTTTATTTACCCAACAGAGGACGCCACACCGGCCCTGGAAAGGCTCAGCCACCGGATTATTTTTCTAGCTCTTCAACAGTAAACGGTCCAGCAGCAGCAGTTTGTACAGTTTTTAATCCTGTGCTCGCATCCTGAGGACTTTCAGTGCAACGTACCATCTCAGAAAGCGGAGGGAGTCAGTGCGAAGCTAGTGCCATTAAGCGTGTATAACCACAGATGTTACGTTGTGTTATGTACATTATACACTATATGTCTCCTGCCACCATCTAAAGAAGAACAATGCTTATGGATTTATGGGATGTTTATTAAGAGTAAGAGGTTACAATTCACTGAAATTCAACAGCGGAGTTTGCCCAAAAATGTCCCTCTCTGAATTGATGCAAGCTTCTGAGATAAGAAATCAGAATGTGCCTTAAATAAAAGGCCCTTGACAGAATATCTCTCTTTCTGAGAGTGAGATGACAAGATTGATATCAGTCTCATGTCTGTGAGGCTGTAAGTACAGACCTGGATGTGGTTAACCTAGCTTAGCATAAAGACTGGATGCAGGGGGAAACAGCTAGCTAAAAGAACATCTTGAAAAGTGGTGGAACAGGAAGTTTAACCTCATTATTGTCATTGTAGTCCGATTATTATTTATTCTAGATAAATGAAATGTAAGCACTGCTTGGGACACAGTCATATAAACTGATGTAGCAGGTTGTAGGTTGTACAAGCTACTTCACAACAACAAGAAGGAAGTGACAAATCCAATGTTGTCTCATCGGTTCGTGGCTAGCAGGCTAGCTGTTTCTCCACGTTTCCTTCAGTGTGTGTGCTAATCTAAGCTAACCATGTTCTGACTCCAGCTGTACACACAGACCTCACTTTTAAAACAAAAGCGAATGAGCGTATGTTCCAGAATGTTGAATCATTTAAAAAAATAGTGTTAGCATATAGATTAAAGGTCCAGTGTGTAACATTTAGGAGGATCTATTGTCAGAAATGGAATATAATATTCATAGGTATGTTTTCATTAGTGTATAATCACCTCATCACCATTAGAACTGTTTTTGTTACCTTACAATGACACGTTTTTATCTATAGAGGAAGCACCATGTTGATCTGCCATGTTTCTACAGGACAAACTGATCTCCGGTTCTAGATCGGGGCGGTTTTCACGTGTTTTCGCAACCACAGTGGTTTCTCGAGCGAGCTGTTTCAGTTGGTTGAGATCTGCAACTTCCTCACTAGAAGCCACTAAATCCTACACACTGGTCCTTTACGATTATATATATTATCAATTATCAATAAACCTTTCACCGTAAACAACATCCAATTCCCCTGGGGATCATTTCAATTTCTATTTCTATTTTAGAATGGCAATACTGATTTCACACGTTCATATGTAAGATGCAGAATCAGACAAAGACATTTTTGATTTCTCCTTGGGTTATCAGCATCAGTTTAGCGTTAAAAATTGAGTTGAAACTGTTTTAGTACCCCCCCACCCCATGTGTTATTCTTTCTCAGAAGCAAAAGGAAAATGTACACCAGGGTAAGCCGTTGTTCTTATTGCCATTGCCTGTTTGGAGATTGCGTCTAAACTGAGACCATTACTGTCGTTCAAACATACAGTATATTGTCCTATGATAATATGTATCCATGCAAGCTGGTGTGATGACAATGATAATAATTAACCTATTTTTGATTCATTGTACATAAAGTACTGATTAAGCTACTTCACAGACATCTTCAATAAAAGTTATTGTTCAGAAAAAAACGTGTCTTACTTGCTTAATCACTCGTCTCCTTGTTTGCATCATAGCTGATAATGGTTTGAGTCCTTTTGAATGAATGATGAATTTGTTTGTGATTCCTGTGCAGAAATTCCATTTGTTCTGCTTATACAGAACCAATGACAATACTGAATAAATGAACTTTTGGAAATTTAATTTAACACAATTCAGATTACAGCTGTTGCACTATCCCAATATTGACGATAATCAAGGTATTTAAAAATGAAATATTGATTGATATTGATTTTATATTTAAAGCTGCAGTAGGTAATTTTTACTTTAACTGAAACTTTCAATATATCCTGACAGTAGTACATGAGACAGATAATCTGTGAAAAAACAGGTTCCTCTGCCGCCTCCTAGTGCTCCTAATGGTATTTGCAAGAATCCACCGGGCCTGAACGAAAATAACCAATCAGAGCCGAGATAGATAGTTGATTGTTGAGTCTCATTCCCAGGGCATCAAATAAAGACGCTTTGGGACCCTGGGAACAAGCACTAGGAGGAGCCAGAGGAACCTGAACAGATAATGTGTCTCATGTACTACTGCGAGAACACAATGACGTTTTCAGCAAATATGACAAAATGTTTTTTATTAGGGTTTTTTTTTACAAAGGTTACCTACTGCAGCTTTAATACCATATATATATACACCAAGTGCAGAATAGTGAAGATGGTCCGGACATGATTTGAGAGTGCAGACAGATTTGAAGGTACACAAGCTTTTAAGAGCAAAACCCTCATGTGGTTCATGCTCAGTCTGAAATTGACTGATCAACGTGAGATTTTGACCACCTCACCATACATTTCAGTTTATATGTGGCTGTCAAAGTCTTATCTATGTCCCAGTTATGAAGAACAAATCTATTCACACGACCCTATAGGTCAAACCTTACATCACACAGTATATGCCAATGTTGTTTTCAATAAAAACAACATTTTCACAAAGCAGGCCGATCCACTTTTCCATGTTGATAAGAGCATTAAAATGAGAAAAAATAATGGGACAAAAAGAAATCAAGGGACATTTAGAATAGATAAAAATGTGCGATTAATTGCGAGTTAACTATGACATTAATGCGATTAATCGCATTTAAATATTTTAATCGTTTGACAGCACTACTTATTATGTCATTAATGAAAGAAAATGTTGAGTGAAATTTCATACAGACTGCTAGATGATATATTGATATGATATCAATACTGTTTGTTACAATTTTAATGATACCAATACTGATCATTTCTTTGATAGGAATTTTATTTTTCAAAATAATGGTCTTAAAAAAATTGTCTTAAAGTTCTATATTTAAAGGGAAAATTTCCACCTTTTATGTGGAAGTCTACTCAGTGTTGATGGTAAAGCGCATGCTTAATTAACTGAGAAATAGCTGCAATATCTGTTCCTCTGGCACCAACGCTGTCATTTGACGTATACAGTGATGTAGTTGTTGTCACTTTCTGAGTAAATCTAGCACGCACTGAGGGATTTATGGCTTAAATTTACCATCAAACACTGATTGGACAACTGCATAAAACGTGGGGAATCACCCTATATATAAAAATGTTGGTGCTGAAGAATAGTCTACAGGTGAAAGTAGCATCACACCATGCTCGGTTTCCTTTTTGCCATTCTCTCACAAGCTGGATACAAGTGTGTGACTACGCTCGGTTCTAATGTCACAGGTTTCCACAGTCATGTGACACAGGCCAGCTAAATATATCAGGGCTGTTTGTTGGAGTTGTTTATTGGAGTACGAAAGTACTGAAAATGTTTGGAGGTGATGCAGCCACCCACATTTTGTATTCACTGATATTTTCTTAAAAGAATCAATATCAAATGAGTAGCTTGTGAGTATTGAAGTATCCCAATGGACTGATCTGCCCATCCTTGATAATGACATTTTTTTCTGTCTGAACCGTTGGAGAGTAGTGTAACTGTATCTCAATCTGTGAAATGTATAAATATACGCAGTTACAGATTTGTCTACACGATAGACCTTTTTTCCACATCTACAAATCTGCTTACACACGCACACACACACACACACACACACACACACACACACACACACACACACACACACACGCGCGCGCATTGAGATACAATTAAACAAATCTCCACTCACATTTGTAAATAGTTTTGCTTACAATAATGGCTCCATATTTCTGGTGTGATTTGTGAATTCTAACAAAATGTTTTTTTTTTTGGAACAATGGCGTCAACAATGCCATGTAGAAAGTTGTCTGTTCTCGTGCAGGTACGGCCAACTTTCTGCACGTCACAGACGTCATTGTTCCAAAAAAGAAGGAACCCTCTGTAAGCAGGAACATCCTGTGGCATTAATTAAAATAAACCATCATTTTTACTTGCACTTTTCTTTACAACACTGCAATAACTGCACTCATACTAAAATGACCTCCATTCTGCTAGAATTGAAAGTGATCTCCCGTCACATCCTCTGTGCCTCCAGAAAAGAAATCAGTAACAGTGAGCGGTAATGAACGAGTGAAAATAGACCCATTAAACGTGATAATTAGCTGTGTAATGAAGTCATCACATGAAGAAACTGCAATGCATCTGCTGTTCAACATGATGTATTGTGTTTGTCGGGGCGGCAGTGTGTCTCTGAGCAGGCTTTAATGGAGTTTTCAGAACAGCGAAAGCACAGGCATATAACCCTGCAGCAGAACACACAACTTCTGTCCTTTTTAACATGAATGAACCTAGAAATATAGGTGCTGGTGTGCAGGTAAATTATTTTTTATCTGAGCATGGTTGGGAGCACTGGAGAAGGAGCTGGCTTCACCAATCTAGCCTTGCTCCAGACGTCTGAGTCCTGTCCTACCCACATATCTGATTCTGAGCAATTCAGAAAGGTCTGTTGTTGTGCTGATTGACTTTCATCTTTTTAGTTGGGATTAAGATCATCATTAATACCGCCTTTCCAGAAGTACAAACCTAGTGCCAGTTCTGGGGTGATGCGAGTGCCGGCTCAGAGTTGGTTCAACTTGAGAACCTAATAACATAATAATTTGCTTTTCTACTAGAGAGCCACCATAGACCCACGTCACTGTATGTCTCCAGTGTTAGCTGAGCTAAGGTTAGCAGTGAGAGATCCACTAGCAACAGATATCACATATTGTATGTTTAAATAACACAATATATGTTTAAATCAATGTTTAGAGTAAATATGGGATGTTATTTTACTTACAGATGTTAAATGTCATTTCTAGTTTTTACTACAAAAAATCCATCTATCTGTCACCTGATTTATTATTATGATACAATCAGCTTGTAATGGAGGTCTCTTAAGACTATTTATTGTCAGTTTTACTATTAGCTCATTTCTCACATTCCGATTATTTGTTAATTGGATTGTATATGATTTATAAGTGCATTTATTATAGAAATTCACCATTACAATATTTGTTTGTGTTTGGGACATAACTGGGTTCTGAACAGATGGCAAACACAAACCCTGCATGTCCCAATTGTGTATTGTTACTATGTTTTGAGTATGTAGTGCATTAACACTGGACAACATAACTGAGTGAAATATGGTTACCAATGCCACCATGCTCTTGATTTTGTTGACAGCAGCAGATTAAGAACTGAACTGTGACAGTGATTAATCAACACTAACCTGGCTTTGTGCTCAGAGCTTCTACAGAGTGTCCACATTAACAAAGACTCCTGAAATTAAGAGTGTGTTTAACTGTACCACCTGACGCAGTGCACCCTGCATTATGTGATCACCTACTTATGCACCTTAGGCCTTTCAAGCACTGGATTTGACCATGCACCTTAGGACACTTACCCAATGCTCGTTATTTTGCTATTTATTCTATTTTATTTTTATTAGTTCTTTTGCATTTGACCTCCTGTTGTTGTTGTTATTATTATTGTTATTATTATCTATCTATCTATCTATCTATCTATCTATCTATCTATCTATCTATCTAACTGCTAAGATTCTTTTTGTTTGAAAAGTCCAGTAAAAATCCAACATACAAGCCTTGTCTCACTAAGGTCCCAACCTGCCTTGTGGGGCTCAACTGGAGATACTGTAGATACTAATATCTGAATGTGTCCATTTTTATGTTTCTATGTACACAATCACATGACCAAACTTTGCTGAGGTGATCATATTCTCACTGTGGAATTCAAGTGTGAGAATCCATTTGGTCAACACAACAGATCACTGCTGCCCTCTGCTGGCAAAGGGCTACAAATGACCCAGCATCCTCTTTGAAAACATTCAATTTGGACTTTTACCTCTGAAACAGTTGTTTTTGTTGCAGTGTGGTCCACTTTCTGAAAAAGCAGACCACACAAACGTCTTACAATTTTAATTCAGGTCAAACAGGCTTCATTGGCACAGGAAACAGATGTTTACATTGCAAAACCCAATGTGCAAAATCCATGTAAATAAAACTGTACATAAACAGAAGAAGAGTGGTTTTGCTATTACAAATATACAGTTTGGTAAAAAAAAAAAAACTTGAAATAGAGAAATGATGTACAATGTGTCTTGTGGTGGCCCCTGCTGCTATTGGTTCAGCAGTGTTCTTACTGGTTCACCCCACTGTTGTACAGGCTCATCAGTGTTTCCAGCCTTTAAAATCCAGGTAATGTCAGACACTATTTTCTCCCACAGAAACCCATTTTTGGTTAGACCTCTCTCTGTTCCTTCTTGACAAACAATGGACAATCTTAAATTTGCACACTAGTCACACACTTATGCACACTTCTACATATGTGCACATTTCACGTTGTTTTGCTATTTTTTTATGCACTTTTTGACTAACAGTTTATTTATAGGTATCAGGTCCACTTCACAGAACAAGCCTTGGCCAGTTTTCAACCAGGTACAGAGGTCCGGTCTTATAGAGAAGCTTTTCTGCTTCACTTCACAGTCACTCCTCAGTTCTGATTGTTTTACAGACCTGAAACAACTTTCACTTTATTACAGTACAATGTAAATGAAATATGATAGAGTGTATGAAAGCAGTGCAAATAGTTATCCTTGTTTGTATCTCTTATTCTTCCTTGGACTTTTTATTTTGTAGCATTTCCTGTTGGAAGTTGTATGTTTTATATATGTGTGGCAAGCATATAAATATGTGCATTATATTACAATATATAACAACATATATAGATATAGAACATAGTGAAATATAAAATAAGAGTGTGTGCAAATATGTACAATCTACTGCACACAGAAAGTAAGTATAATAATAATGAGAACTGGATCACTAAAAAAATGGCTTATGAAAAACAGAACAGTAAACAATATAATAATAATAATAATAATAATAATAATAATAATAATACAGTATCAATGACAGTAAACCAGACAAATATTTAATTGAAAATTGAATTATTGAATTATTGAATTTAAAGCAGAAACAGTACTCCGACTGGAAGCACTTGGAGAAACAGGCCTAACAGTAGTTGTGTTACAGTACTGTCAGCAGTGAACACTGTACAAGCCCATTTCCGCCAATGTGATGAAACGTGTGTGAGTGATGATGACAAACTATGAGTTAGCATCTCAAAATTATGAGAAACATAACATATATAAATATATCAAAATAACTGGCATTGTTTTGAGATGCTAAGTGAATATTTTCGAGAACGTTCTGAACGTTTCTCATTATAATTACTTATAGAACCTTTTTGTCGCCTTTATGGCAGACATGGGCTTCCATAAAAAAAACAACATTACTGTAGCTGTGCCAATGCAACAGTGATGATACTGAACATGGTGACTGTAGGACCACTAACAGTGGTTCTAATGTCTAACTAACTCCATTGTAGAAGTGACTGAACGTTACAGTACTCACAATGGCTCAGTAACAGCTAGCGTAATGTGAGAACGGTATCAGCACCGTCCGTTAGCAATAGAGCTATTAATACAAGCAGCAGTTGATATTACGCTCATAGAGACAGTTAACGTTATAACGGCTATAGTAGGAGAAGTAGACTGTGACCTGGACGCTCATATCTATCAGTATAATCACAGTGCAGCAGTAGTAGTCGGACACAATGTACAATATCTACTCGCTCCTTTTTAAAATGTAGCTAATGTACCCGACCGTAATTATCTATATCCGTTCCTGTGCGCATGCGCGTCCGGCGGTTCGCGGTTGCGCCAACTGGTAGAGGATGTTGCTAGCAGCCAGTGTAGATGCACAGCCTTTTTCACAACAATAACATCAACCAAATTTGCATCTACATATACCCGATTTGAGGATTATACATTCCGAACGCAAACGGAAACGGGCATTGGACCGCGACACGCCGAATTTCCTTCAGTATTTTTTGGCTCCATCTTCTGTTGACAATGGGAGCGGAGGGGTTTGCACATTTACAAGGCTCCTTCTCGCAGGAGCAGAAACAAGAATCATGGCTGGCCAGCTAGGCCGCAGATGGATTTTGTAACTAGCAGCAGCAGCCTATCGGTATAAAATAGTGTGTGTATGCTTGGTGCCAGCTTATAAGAAGCGGTGCTAAGACGTCAGTGTTGCAACTACACGATTATCGTTGACTTGTTGTCTTTTTCGGGCCCAAAACACAAGCTAGTAAGCCCGCTAGCTCCACAACCTTGACTGGTTGACGTCTTAGCTTCTTTAGCCGGCTAACGATAGCTAGCATCGCTTGGCCAGCCATCCGCTGGTCAAAAACGTTCCGAACGACAAATTCACTGCGGGATTTGCTCTCATATTTGTGTGCCTGGTGGGCATTCGTACCGCAGATTCCTTTTTGCAACGAGCTGCTCCTGGATGAATGTGGGACAAAATGGAGACCCCGACGATTGTGTACGATTTGGATACCTCTGGGGGCTTAATGGAGGTGAGGTTGCTTTGCTCGAAGGCCTTCGTGAAGTGAAATATCCCTTATTGCTAATGCTTTCATGTGTTTTCCATTATATGAATTGCCGTTATCGCCAGACCACCATAGCCTGCTGTCAAGCATTTCTCCGCTAGCTAACTTTAATAGCTCTGGTTGATAATGGAGGCCACAAGTTACCGCTCTCCACAAGCTTAGCATGGAACGGCACAGCGGGTTCAAAGCTGCATATTTGCCAACTTTGTAGACGAGCAATCAGACAGTGATCTCATACTAAACAACCGAACAACTTTTACAGCAAATCCAAACACTGCTGGCGCCCCCGAAGTCCGAGGAGGTGGAGAAGAGGAGTCGGAAGTTGGTGAGAGACGTCCGGAGGAGCGGCAGGGCCACCAACCACGACACCTGCGATAGCTGCCGGGAGGGGGGAGACTTGCTGTGCTGTGACCACTGTCCTGCAGCCTTCCACCTCCAGTGCTGGTTAGTTACACTTACTAGTTATTTAAACAAAGGAGGCAGAGCGCACAGGGGCGAGTTATGCACGCATGATTGCATGCTGAACAGACCAGGGGCTGCAACTCTCCCTTAGCTGCATGTACAAGTTCGATGCCGAATGCTAACTACTGCGAGGGGTTTGTTCCCCTGATGAAGTTTTGTTGTGCTTGGTTTTGCATTAACACTTCACTGAAGTTTGCGAATTCAATTTTGTGTCAACGAGTGGAGCTGATGGAAGTAAACAGATTTTACCGGTCGTTATTGTTCAGTATATCAGCCACACAACCCCGTTCTTATTGCAATCTAATTTCAAGTGCAACCACTGGTGGTTCCCTTTACATTCACACTGTATTCTCCCATACATTTGAGCCGAGGAGGGCGAGAGTGAGTTGTGTGTGTGAAGTTCATATGCCGAATTCATCAGAACACCTTAATAAATTAAAAAAGTGCATTGTAGTCATTTCCAGCGTATTTTTTGGTAAACCTGCGCGATGGTGAACATTAAACTTTGGTTTGTTGAATAGGCTTTTGTGGGCAGAGACGGCAACTGCTAATTTCATATATGTCGGTGTCGAGTAACTTGAAGTAGCTAACCGTTATGTTTTCTTACTGCTTGGGAAGAATGTGTGCTATGAGATGGTGAGTGGTGGTGTGTCGTTATGGTGGTAGATGCAGGGTTTACGCAGGACATCATTTCATTCGTTACTGTCAATGAAAAGGCACCTTAATAAGACGTACAAGTGCTAAAAGATACATGTAAAATAGCCTTGTGTGTGAAAGCGGCTAGCTTGCAGTCGGTCCTCCCCTCCTGTCGCGGCCGCAGCCAGCGGAGCCGCTGCTGCTAAAAATGGAGTCGAGGCTGCCTGTGTTTACAATATGGCGACCTCACTGCTCTTCTTTTCTATTCCACCGCCATCTTACCAACCTTTTAAAATTCAGCTTTGAGGGGAAAAAAAGGGGTCCAGTAATAACACAACGTAATGTTTTTGTCATTTGCTGAGATGGAGTCGCGGCTGGGCAGTGTTTTTGTTGTGGACATGTTACAAAAGGTCGTCCCATTGTAGCGTTTATCCGGCGCCGCTGTGCGGGGCTCACCGTTGAACATCTGCTCCATGATTATTTTAACTTTGGTTGCTTTCAGACTGTCACAGGAACGTTTTGTCCATATATGGTCAGGTCTGTGAATAGCTTCATCCTCTTATCTTATATGACTGTACGTTAGGAAGAGAACTGCTCTATCAGTGTGTATTATGTTAAAGGTGGTATCACACAGGGCAACTTTTGATTCAGTCATCTTTGCTTGTGAATGGAAGATTTTAGGCTGTATATCTGTCAGTCCAGGCTTCAGGTGTGTTCTACCTGTTCCATCCATCATGGCTTGGCTCACAGTTACTCTGTCATCCACTTGACGCATTGGCACTTTTACCATGACAGCATTTTTGATTTCTGTCAGTCTGAGCATGTTTTACTTTGAATTATGCTGCAATTTGCTATGGTCATTTAACTGGAAAATTATTGTTATGTGTGGGTAATCTTTTAATTTTTTCACATGGATGTTAAATCGTGTCCCAGCTGTTGCAATAAAAATGTAAACATATTGGTCAATGAGATTACTGAGCACATCATTGTCAGGCATTTTTTCTGGAATGTAATGGAACTATCAGTCCACTAGATGGAGACAGAAGAGGGGGGTTGAGTTTACTAGCTGAGTGGTAACTGGTTTGTTGTGCTTGTAGTCTTTGAAACATTAAGGTTTCATTGTTATTTTGAAGCAACATTGTAATTAGTTACTCGTTGGGGGATAGAAAAAAAGATTTTTTTATATATATATTTATTTTACAGCTGTTAAATGATACTGTGTATTCATTTGCATGCATTAATGACAGACCTGGTCACTGATGATTGTCTTTTATCTTCTTCCTACAGCAACCCACCTCTGAGTGAAGAAATGCTTCCCCCAGGGGAATGGATGTGTCATCGCTGCAACGTTCGAAAAAAGGTGGGCGGCAAGTCTTTTCTGTTATAACAATAAAGTTATCCTGTTATGACATGACCTAACACAGAAGAAAAGTTAAGTTAAGGTATGTTATAACATGAAAAACATCATGTTATAACAAACTCTTCACGCTATAAGATATTGATATGTTTGTCTTGTTGGTGTAGCAGCTGCTGTGGATACACATCCAGTCCTCCACTGGTGTTCTTTAATCCCGCTGTTGAACTGTGGAGAGAAGTATTTGTGTGCTGTATGGACTGATAAATCTGTCTTTTGGTCTTTGTTTGCTCCCTCAGAAGCGAGAGCAGAAGTCAGAACAGACCAACGGCCTACCGGAGAGGTCTACGTCTAAGCGCTCTGGGTCCCCGGCGGTTGAGCTGGAGCTTAATGCTGGCCCGCTGCGGCTCGATGGTCTTCCTCCAGGAGCCGGAGCGGCGGGGCCAGGTCTACGAGTAGCCCAGGTGCGCCTCCTGGACCGCAGGACCAACAGCAGACCAAGCAGCCGGCCCGGGACGCCCACCTCCAACACTTCTTCCACCCCTACCCCCTCGGAGGAGCAGAATGATGGCGAGGAGGAGGCAGCGGAGCCCGAGGATGAAGTTCAGGGTGCAGAGCTAGAGGGTGCTATGCTATCAGCTCCGACGCCACGCCTCCTCAAGAGGCCCTTTCAGCTGCTAATAGCAGCAGCCATGGAGAGGAACCCGACGCAGTTCCAGCTGCCCAGCGAGCTCACCTGTACCACTGCACTGCCAGGTCAGCCATTAACTCTCACTGTTAAATGATACTGATTGAATTATTTATTTTAGCTAGGATTCAGATGTTCAAAAAAGAGCCTATAATCATGGGGAACATGGCTCTGCACAGGTAGGCACAGTCCATGTTGTTTTTAGGGAATCTCTATATACACCTATATACATATATAATATATATGACATGTAAAGCATAACAAATATTATTTTTTATCAGTGGGGGCCGGGTTATTGAAAAATTTAAATGTGAGTGAATAATTCACACCAAGCAACAGAGGGCAGGAGAGACAGAAGCTAACGGCTAAGCTAAAACACTGTAGCTAGCATAAGGGACACTGTTTTATAATTATCTGCTGTAATGAAGAACATATATGTACACAGTTTTTTGTTTTTGGCCTAACAACAGGTGAAACCTGGTTGTCAAAAGTCTGTGGGCTGGTAACTTATTTTTAGGACCAAAAGCTACTAAAGACTCCAACAGTTAGAAAGCTGCCAAGAAGTCCTGGGAATCTCAGTTTGGCATACTTTGTTGTTATTGTTGTATTTTCAAAGCTCCAAAAAGGTTTTACAGAAATGGTGATTAATTGTGACCCCTTGTTGGATCCCGAGCCCAACACCCCTGCTTGGTGAGAGTCATGTCATTTCTGATATCGCAGAAACCAAACTAGAAGTAGATGAGGCAAATTGTGGAAAGTTCTTTATTAAAAAAAGTACTGCGCCTTGGTTACATGTGTCCTGGAATGAATTGAGCATTTCAGATTTTTGACTTGTGACAGCGTAAGGATATCTGTTTTGGATTGTTTCTCAACTCTTCCCAACCCGTTTGGCTTTCTAGGCAGCAGTAAACGGAGGAGAAAAGAGGAGCTACTAGGAAAACCATTCAGGAGGCCTCAGCATGAACTAGATTCCAATGGTCTGGTCCCTCTTCCAGTCAAAGTCTGCTTTTCATGCAACAGGTTAGAACTACCAGATTACTGTACATACAAAGACACACAGCTGAAGTGTTTCATATCATTTACTGGTTTCTTTTGTATTTACTCTCACAGGAGTTGCAGATTGGCTCCACTGATCCAGTGCGACTATTGTCCCCTGTTGTTCCACATGGACTGTCTGGACCCGCCACTCACAGCGTTACCGGCTGGAAAATGGATGTGTCCAAACCATGTCGAGCACTTAGTGGTAAGAGGCAGGGTCTTGGCTCAGACCTAAACACATTGATTTGTTTCAGTTGGTCTCGGCCAACCCGGTGTCACACAATGATTATTTTTCCATTTCCAGCTGAATCAGAGGAGCCTGAGCCTGTCCAGCCGCTGTCAGCTCTTTGACCAGTTCCAGGACAGGATGTCCCAGCACGCCGTAAAGTTGGACTTCCTGCGCAGAGTCCATCGGCAGAACGCACCTAACCGACGCACCACCCACCAGCACAACAAGACGACCATCAAGGTAGACTGGCAGCCTTAGTGTGAGGGTGTAGACTGCCTACTGGTTGCGTATTGTATTCTGTCTTCAGTGCTCCTCCAGGGGGTGGGGTTAATCTCAATACAACAGCCAAACAGTGGTGGGAAAAATACATTCCTGCAATAACTGAGATTCTCAGGCTTTCTACTAGGGCTGCACAATTAATTGCAATATGGCAGTGTGTACCATGGTGTTTGGAACAGGCAGCCAGCACAGCCAGAATGTTTACCGCATCGTCATGGAAAGCAAGGCGAGAAGTTTGGTATGCAACTGGACGTACACTCCTACACAGTGCTGAACAACTCCGCCCCAAGTGTCAGAAAACTGTACCAAATCTAGACATCCACAGTCAGATTATTTTGAAAGAAAATATCTGAATTGCATAAACATAGGATCACATATAATCAGATATTAACTAACAAAGACCACGCCATCGAATGTATGAAATAAGAAAAGCTTATTGCACATAATGAACGAATGTGAACACGTGGTATACTGGGGAATGAGGGGAAGGGGTTGAGGGATTAAGGGATAATGGGAAGAAGGCATAAGAGTTTGGGGATGATGGGGTGAAGGTCGAGGGATGAAGGTTTGTTGGTGGATGGATGAATGGATGTAGGGGTTGGGCGCGATGTAAGAGGGAACTGAGTGGGTTGTGAGACACTGAGTGGGGGAGCTGTCTCTTTGTATCTCTCGTAGAGAGCCCCAGTGGTTCCTGTATTTGGATAAGAGAGGGAGAGAAAAAGAAAAGGTTGGGGTGTGGAAAATGAGTCAAGGAGGGAGTGAATGGATAAGGTGTGCTTAAGTAAGTTTTGAGCGTAAATGAGATGAGTGCAGGGCGTGGTCTTTGTTCCCGAACCTAGTTATAAAACATCATTTAAGCTTTTCTGAACATTTCTGAGTTCTATGGATGTATTTATCAGAGAAGTAAACAGACAATTTCTTCCTTTATGACTGTTCATCATCGTCTCCATGGTCACAGTCAATTAAGGCTGCACAGACTCTGAAATAGCAATAGAATTTAACATGCATGTTGGATTTTAAAATCATTTATTTCCATAATAAACATTTAGCTATTTGTACTCAGATGTCAGATATGGTCTAAAAATCTTTGAGATTTTTTAAGTCAAAAATTTGAGCATGGAAAAGTCTGGAATTTTTAAAGAGCAAATGTGTAGGAACCTTGATAGATTGTTATGCACTGATCATGTTTTGGTTTCCTGTGGCTAAATGCTCAGTGCTGACAGAACAGAAAAGATGGAAGTGTTAATTGTATCACAGCATCAGAAATGAAATGTGATGGGATTTTAATCTACCTGGGCAGGACACCCAAACGCAATCATTATGTGATATACCCTGCTCAAGTGGTTCAGCTTATTTCCAACCATTACTGTTTGGACTCAGGTGCCAGATGCCATCAAGTCCCAGTACCAGAATCCTCCCTCCATGCTGCTTCCTGCAGGGGTGCGCCAGTTGGAGCTGGTTTGCAGCGGCGTTCCCGACCATCAGCCCGCGAAGCACCTCACCACAGACGCCGAGCAGCAGGAGGTAGGCAGAGGGAAAGCCAAATATTTTGGGGGGCTTTTTTGTGTTTATTCGATAGAACAGCTCAAGAGTGACAGGAAAGGGGGAGATAGAGAGGGGATGACACAGTAAAGGGCCACAGGTCGGACCCATCCCCATGGCCGCTGCAGCAAGGTCTCGTACAGCAACATGACAGTTGCAGACCAGAGCTGCCCAAAGTGGAACCTGTGGGCCACAGTTGTCCTGCCATAAGGTTCAATTTGGCTTGCCAGATGTTTCTAGAAAAAAAAATCAGTTTATCCTGTTTTATTTATTATCAAAAGTGCTTTTTTTTAGGATTCATTAGAGATATGTAAAACATGCCTCTGCTGTGTTGAACAGTGGCTTCAGGACGTCATCGCCCTCCAGTGCAGCATCATGCGACACCTGTCCATCAAGCAGAAGGCTTCATCCACAGCGCCCCGTGTGTCATCAGTAACGTCGCCAGCACAGTGGGTTTCTGAGCAGAAAGCAAGTACTAAATCATGTGTAACTCCAGAGGATGTGAAAACTCAGGCCTCTTTAGGAAGGACTTCTTCCCCTGACCCCTGCTCTAAACCCTGCAGTACACCTGGTGACCCCAAGGGGGCTTCTTTTTCAAAGGATGCCCCAGCAGAACTGGGTGTTTGCAAATGCAGCACGACACCGTGTCAGAACTGCAGGAAACCCAACGGACCTCTGGCAGAGGAGTGTCAGCCCCCCAAAGCCAACGGACCCGTAGACTGTAACAGTGCCTCAGACCCCTGCAGGCAGGCTGTGCTGCAGCACAGGCTGAAGCCCAGCATGGCGCCCCCAGACTCGGCTCCCGCACCTGGGCTGGTAAACCACATAGGAGCAGAAGCGGTTAAAAAGGAGCCAGAGAGTACTGCAGAGGCCTGCGCTCAGAAAAACTGCCCCGCTGCCCCGACGATATGGCCCCACGGCGGCCAGCAGAACCACAGGAGCCAGACGGAGCTCCAGGAGGAGAGCAAGAGCAGCGACGAAAAACCCTCAATCACCAGCCGCGCGCCCTCAGACACACCGCCTAAAGGCAACCAGGAACACGGCCCGACCAAGCTGGGCTCCTCATCACCGCCTCCAGGTACACATTCCTGAGCCAGCCAACTGCTCACTGCTTCCCAGGTTCATGTTAGAGTGTCTCTAGGGATGGCAATAATATCATCATAGCATGTTAACTTATTTAGGGTCATTTATATGTATTGGACTTTTTCCATTATTTATTTACAAATGTTACAGGGTGTTATAAGAAGTCTAAAATCTAATAATCTGAATTTTAGGCCTTAAAAATCTGTTATCTTGTATATTCTTATAAAGTATGTTTTATAATAATACATATAGTAGTAGGGTAATAATGAAATGTTATATAAGTTGTTATATAAGTTTTTTTTTTTTTTTAGGGCATTTTTCTTCTTTGCCTCAATTTTTGTGAGGCACCCCCTGGTGGCCACCACTGGTCTAGTCAATTACTGTTAGCGTCTTCTCAGGATGTTGGTGGTTGTAGCATACTTCAGTCATTGTCAGTCAGATAGTGTATATATTCTATCTTGAATTGACTGTTTTGAAGTTCTTATGCATTGCTGAAGTGAAGCACAGTGTGACGTCAGACTGTTGCAAAAGGCACACCATTAACATGTTTTAATATGTAAGGTTTAGGCTTTTATAGATGAGCTAAAAGAACACCAGGAGAGGTCATTGCATTCAGAAAGTGTCACAGACACGAATTCGAATTAATCGATAAAATCGATTTATCGCCCAGCCCTAACAAAAAGGAATGAATAGTGTTCCCATTCAGTCAAATGTCCATGAAGAATCGTCCAGATCAGCCTCAGTTGTGTGACCAAATGTTGCCCATGCATGTTTCCCTTCAGCAGACCTAAAGGTTGGTCCTGGACTCACGGACTCACTGCTGCCCAGCGCTCTCTCCTCCATCGCTAACCTGTCCAGCTGCATGAAAGATGGAAAGGATGAGGATGGAGGTAGGTGTGCTCACTCAGATAGAGAGATGTGACAATACTGAACCAATGCTATTGTAGAAATGTTGTGTCTGTGATGAAGCTAAGCCTAATTGTCCTGTGTGTGTGTGTGTGTGTGTGTGTGTGTGTGTGTGTGTGTGTGTGTGTGTGTGTGTGTGTGTGTGTGTGTTTAGGGATTGAACTGGACAAACTAGACGCAGACATGATCAAGCTCCTCGCCTGGCAAAGGATCCAGCAGCTATTCCCCCCCAAAGCGCCCAGCACTCCGCCTCCCCTAGCTACCAGTGCTGCCTCTAAAACCCCGTCACCCCGCCCCGACAGTAAGACTTTCATTTAGTGTCAGTAACTTCAATCCCCATTTCTTGTTGATTAGAGTGTGTGTGGGTTTTCTGACTGTTAAAATGAATTGGTATGAATTCCCACCAGGTCAGAAGAAGGTACAGGCCCGGGCCGTCTTCTACCCTCTGACAGGAAAAGGAGGCGCTGTTAGCATGTGCTATAGGACGTTATACATAGGATCTGGTAAGACATGCTGACTGCATCACAGTGACTTCAAAAACATTCACCCAATGGTCCTTTGTGCACAACTCACCCTAAGCCCCGCCCCTTTTTGTTCTGCGCTCCAGTTGAGTTAGCTGTGGTTAGCCGTGGTTAGCTTTCTCCTTTACTGTGCTTACATATGCTATATGCTAGGCTAGTCTGTGTTGAAAAGACATCCACTTTTTGAAAATGGTTAAAAGCAACATACCTAGTCACGTCTTAAGTTAGCTAGCTAATATTAGCACAGTGTGGGCTAACTAGGTAGATAATCTACATCAGTTGTTTGCTAGCTAGTTATATCCAAGCTAACTACCTAGCTAATTTACATCAGTCATTAGTTTTTTAGCTTATGTTTTGCTAAAGTGAGCTAATCTTTTATCTTTTAATGATCTTTACTTATTTTTTGATGAGTCTCTGATTTCAAATCTTAATTTTGCTAAATGTAAGCATACATTTAGAATTTAGTTCTTTTATGTTTAGACCAGAGTTTCTCAATCTTGTTAGTTTGATCTTGTGACTTCTGGCACATTTTATTTTACCTGATATGTGTGGAGGTGTAGCACTGCATTAAAAGCCCTACATTTGTCTTAGATGATCATTATTGAGTTTTGGCCTACATTTACAACTCACTGTTTCTTTGTATTTCATGTGCTTTGTAAAGGTGCTGACATGGACGTGTGCCTTACAAACTATGGTCATTGCAACTACATATCGGGGAAACACGCCTGTATTTTCTATGATGAGGTACGGGCTTATAAACTGCTGTATTGTTTAAATCCACAAGGATATGTTTTTATTTACCACAATTCTGCAAGTGCTGTTGTTGATGGACACAGTGTAAATGGTTTAGTGTGTGTCCTCTTCAGAACACCAAGCATTATGAGCTGCTCAACTACAGCGAGCACGGCACCACAGTGGACAACGTCCTGTACTCGTGTGACTTCTCTGAGAAAGCCTCGCCGTCTCCACCCAGCGGCTTGGTGGCCAAAGTGCAGGGCATCATCCGTGAGTACATCTCATCCTTCCACTCTTCAGTTGTTAACGTGTGCAGTTCAGAGGGCCAGCCAAGTGCCATCGTCATTCTACAAATGCAGCCAAAGCAGTAGATAGAGTATGTCTGCACGATAGGAGAAACATCTGCCAAAACACTGTTCAGTATTGCCATGACGATGTGACTTGCAATAAATATTGAATAGTGCATGTTAGCTATACAGTTCCTGTGTAGAGCACAGTGGGGTTGAACAGTGCTGCCGTCAGAAAACAACCACTGGGCGCCCGGTTAGCTCAGTGGGTAGAGCTGGCGACCCATGTACCGAGGCTGAGTCCTTGCTGCAGCAACCCAGGGTTTGAATCCGACTTGCAGCCCTTTGCTGCGTGTCATCCCCTCTCTCTGACCCCTTTCCTGTCTGTCTTCAGCTGTCTCTATCATAAAGGCAATAAAAACCCCCAAAAATACTTAATAAAAAAAAAAAATCTTCCTGTGGCTCGTGTCAAACACAAGTTGATGCTGGAGTTGCAAGTAGACAGCTAGTTATTATACACACACACAGACACACACACACAGACACACACACACACACACACACACACACACACACACACACACACACACACACACACACACACACACACACACACACACTGAAGAGGTGTAATATTTGGCACAGCAGGCATGAAGCAACTCCGCGCCCTGCCACCAGGTGGTCCACATGTCTGCACAGGCCTTTCAGTGTATTATTCGATTTAGTCCAGTTGCTTTAACACACAGCCAATCATCTTATCTTGATGCTACTTCTCTACCCAGTCCAAGTGAAACACATAAGGCTGTTTTTCGTGTATATGCACCACTGGAAAAAAGTAACATGGAATGTATAATGTATTTTCTTTTTGTTAAAATGGATTTCATCAAATTGGTTTTAAACAAAAAAAATATTGTTCAGGAACTGTTATCAGTCAAGGTTTCTGTGTCGGTATCATTTTTGAATGATACCCAGCCCTACCTCTCAGCCGGTACGAGGACCATGTTCAGATTTCCCCCCTTGTTCTCTGTGCAGGTCGCAGTAAGAAGCGCGAGGATGACGAGGGTCCCAGCTCCGTGGTGGGCCTGTTGCCAGCCGGCGGTGTGATGAGCAGCCTGCCCCAGGGCGGCTTGGAGCTGTCGTGCAGCTGCAAGGCGAGCAGCTCCAGCCTGATCGGAGGCAGCGGGGCGGGCTGGGAGGGCACGGCCCTGCTCCACCACGGCAGCTACATCAAACTGGGCTGCCTCCAGTTCGTCTTCAGCATCACCGAGTTCGCCACTAAGCAGCCCAAAGAAGAGCAGACGCCTGCCGCCAGCTGCACCGGAACCACCACCAGCAGCAGCAGCAACAGCAACAGCGCAGCAAGCACCACTACCAGCACCAACCCCACCACCACCACCTCCATACCCCCCAATACTGCCACAGTGAGCAGCCCCTCCAGCCAGGACGAGGCCGACACAGAGACTGTCCCCACCCACCAAGTGCCCATACTGCACGCCAACTCTGTTCCATAACCGGCACAGGAAGCCCCGCCCTCCCTCCGTTTGTTTTGCACCTTCCGAGTCACAATGAAGGGAAAGCTGCACAGCTGGTTGGTCAACAGGGAAAAGTTTATTTTTTCATTTTAATGGTTTATATCTTTGCATGAACTTGAAGTATTATTGACAATCTCTTCTGTTTTCGAATGACTGACAGTAACCTTCTGTTCACTTCAGACCGATTGAGCGACCATTATTTACCCACGCTCACTCTTTCTTTTGCCAGTATATTGGTTATGTATGGTGTAACATTATTTTGTCAGTCGGCCCATTTAGCACAAACCTTTTGTTTTGTAGTATTGAATTCCATACATTCTAATTTCTTTTGCTGCTTTTGCACCACAGGTAGCTATATATGTATGAAAACATACATGCTTATACACTATGATATGTATATATAATGTAAATATATATAATTCAGTGCCTCTCAATTGGAGAAACATTGGATTTCATGTAGATTTACCATTTTTTGGTTTTTAACTGTACAGTTCATGGAATTTGTGATACTGTGTAGAGTACCAGAAGTTTTGTGATAAAACTTGTTCTTAGTCTGTACTTTCCGCTGTAGTCCATCTGTAAATACCGTATTGTTTTAGCACTCATTTTAACATCTTGTGCTGCTCTGTATATAAGCACTCTTTGTCTGTACCTGCTTGTCTGTTCAAACCTGTAAATACAGAAAGATTTTCTAAGAACAACCTGGATGGATTGGAGTCCTCTGTTATTTTCAGGCTCTTGTGGGTCCATGTGAGACTGCACAGAGCTGAGCTGCCAGTATATTTAGATTTTACTGATTACTTTGAAGGTTCTTCATGGTCTCTTCCCTTGCTACATCTTAGACCTTTATAACACCGTACCCGGCTCATACTGTGAGATCCTCGTGCAGAGGTCTTTTGTTTGTTCCAGAGGCCCGGCTGAAAGGGGACAATCTGCCCGAGGCAAACGGGTCAGCTGAGTGAGTGATCTCTTTCCCTTCTTCAAATATATTTTTATCAGACAGCCTATCCTAATTTTACGCAAATTAAAATTTTGGAAGAATCTTCTACTTCCTAGATGTTTTTCTTGTTTTACATTGATGATTTTATAACTGGTCTTATTCTTTGTGAAGCACTTTGAAATGTTGCTTTTAAAAGTGCTCTATACTTAAAGATCATTGTTATTATTATAATTACATACACGATATACAAAGTGTTTTCTTGTTTTTGTCTTGAAATGGGTAATCTAGAAAATCTTATTTCAGTTTTTAATATAATTTGGTTTTGTGTAGGTTCTCCGCTAACATTTAAGTTTTATTCATGTGATTGTCTATTAGCATGTTAGTATTAAAGTTCCAGATCTTTAAATGGAGTTGGTCTGTGGAGGTGCAGACACTACAGTGAAGAGGTTTCACCGAAATGAAATGAGATTTCTGAGTTTGAACAACATTTGGGATAATGAAAGTACACAACTCAACTACATATAGAACATAGAGCTAGAGTTTATTGACCATTTAATGCAGTATTGTTACACTTTATAGCTTTAAGCTTTATTCATTTCCAGCCATTTTAAAATTTTATGTGAAGAAGTGCAGGTCTGCAACTGCAGGTGGTGCTGCTTTCCTGTTGGATGGAGGAGGAGGAGAGGAGGGGGAGGGGAAGAGGAAGAGGAGGAGGACAGGAGGGGGAGGGGAAGAGAGGGGGAGGAGGGGGAAGATTTGATTTAACACAAAGCTGTAACCTTATGACGGAGTGCACACTGTCATGCCCAGGCAGGAAATGGGTGTGTTTATTTAATGTGGGAGTCTGAACACACAATCTTTGCTCTGACTTTGTCAGTGCAGCCAGTCTGGGAGTGCGAGCAGCCGAGGCTTGAGCAATGTCTACCCTTCTGCTGGTCGTGGGTGTTGTTGTAGGAGTTGCTTACATTTACCATCATGTTGTGGTGAAGGGAGCACGGTGCACGAGCAAAGCAAAGCTGCATGGGAAGACTGTGATTGTGACCGGTGAGTAAAGGCTCTGCTATGTAGAGTGCTGTGTCATGACAGAAGTCACGTCCACTGACCTTTTCCTCTGTAGTGATTGGACGTGTGCACTACATTCAACATATTGTGCATTTAGAAGCAGCTCAGAGCACTCTGGCTTATCTCTGCAACTGGAACTGCATGAAAACAAGACTGTAAGGAAACAGGATTAGGAAGTACAAAAATACAGTGCAGTAGTAGTTCGGGCCAGAGCAAAGTAATCAGGTCAGTTTCAAAACAATCAGACCCTTATATGAAGGAAAAGCTGATATGATGGTTGGTTTTTTATTTACATATCAAGAGAATTTGTCAAAGATTCTTTTTTTCATCATCTCCTTTTAAAAGAAATCCTCAAATATTGTACTAATAATGCATTCCTTCCCTGCTGTTTAAATGACTGCACTGATTGTTCATTGGATTCAGAGCTGTATACAGTATATCCGGACTGATGTGTGGCTGTGGAGGGCGTCCAGCTTGCTAGCAGCTAGGACAGTTCACTTTCACTTGATGCAGGTCCAAATCCAGTATCTGTTTAGATCTTTCTTTTAATAAAATAACTTATCTAATACTATATTCAGAATGGACAAGGTGGATAAAATGAAAATAAGGAACATGAGCACATAGGAGGTAAAAGAAAAAAATGAAAACAGTAAAAATAAAAAGATATATCAAATATTTCCAAAAGTTTTCCCCCCAAAAAGTTTTAAAAATAGATTGAAAAGATGCTATAGAGAATTAGGGACTTCCAGGGTGGGCTCTAACAGCAAAAGCCATCACCCTGTGTCACACACCCTGACCTCGGAGCAACCAGCAGGGCTCCGTCTGCAGTGGTCGAGGGAGCACATAAAATAAAACATACAGGAACAAGGCTCTTTCAGGATTTAAAATATATGACAAACAAGTTAGTCCTGGGAACTATCTTACATTATTTAAGCCGAGTTCTTTAAGCCAAAGTCTTATTTTGTTTAAAACGAGATTTTAGCTCATTTAAGGCAAAATCAACATCCATGGGGTTAGAAGCTCACCTGGTAGACCTGGCGCCCCATGCACAGGGATCAGTCCCTTTGCTGTGTGTCACCTCCTCACTCTATCTCAGTCTTTCCTGTCACTCTTCATCTGTCACGGCCCAGTTATATTTACGGTAATTCTTTTCATAATCTGATTCAACCCACAACCATTAAGAATGTAAAGAGATATCACAGGACGGTTAAACTGCGATACAAATATATGTGAAGATTCAAATCAGTGAGATAAAAATCGATCAATCTTGGTATTAACGCGTCAGTTTCACTTCACAAAAGGAAATATACATTGTTTTAAAGAGTTAATAACCCACCTCAGAAATAAAAAAGATTCTATAATTTGATTAAAGACACTATGAGAAAATATATTTTGTCGTTCTATGGAGAGCTCCACTTGATCCCCACAGCTCTCAGTAGAAGGTGAACATGGATGTGAACTGTTAGCTGACTGTTTGCAATGCACACTCAGGTGTATCTGGTTAGAAGCTAAAGTTAGCCGTTCTCTGTAATGTTAAGGAGCTAAGCTAGATAAGGTTAGTGCTAATTAGAAGCAACAGGAGTGAGGAGTATTTTAGCTTATATCTAGATAAACTAGATTTCGTAAAAGAGAGTATTTTTTAATGCAGCAGTGTATTATTCTGGACTAGCTATGACATCACAGCAAGGTGATTGGTCAGGTGCAATGATGCAACATGGCAGTATCAGGGAGCCCGGCTGATACCCGAGGAAAGTGTGTTCAATAATCAAATTGAGAATAAATAATAGCACATACAACTTTTTGTAGATCAGCAATTAATAAACTGACCAAATGTAATAATTGTTTTGAGCTTGAAGAAACATGACCATAGACAGTTCTTACTTGACTTGTCTCTGACCTCCAGGCAGCAACACTGGCATTGGGAAGACTACAGCCATAGATCTGGCTAAAAGAGGAGCCAGAGTGATTCTGGCCTGTCGCAGTACGCAGAGAGGAGAGGCTGCCCTTGAGGAAGTCAAGAGGGTGAGCAGAAATCTGTCATGCTGTCATTTCTGCCATTCCAAAGCAAGATAAGGTTCTCTGTCCTTAGAGTCTGTGTAATGTCGTGCAACAAAAAGTAATCTCCTCCTACCTGGAGGCATTCTGCTTATTATAGCGCCACCTGCTGGTGGACATGTGCACAGGTTTATACCTCTGAGAATTTCATGTCTTTGGCTCTTACTGTCTAGGCTGCAGTACATGCACTGGCCCCCAGGACTGGCCCCCAGGACTTGGACACTTAAAAACTGATTTTTGACTGGGAGGGGGCTTTAAAATGTCACAATGAGGATGTCAAAAGGTTATTTGTTAGCATAAATGTACCCCTGTCAGGCTCAGGCTGGAGAAGTAGATCACTCTGTATACTGGTCCACCCTAAAAACACTTTTGCCAGACATATGTGACATTAGTAACAAACATGTTTCCCAAACTTTCCCAGTGCTTCTTTACTTCATGTTGACCTCCTCATTCAGTGGAAACACTGCTCAATGTGTCCCGCAGGAGAGTGGCAGTAATCAGGTGGTGTTCATGCAGTTAGATCTGGGGAGTCTCAAGTCGGTCCGCAGCTTTGCTGAAAACTTCCTGAAATCTGAACCCAGACTGGACATCCTCATCAACAACGCAGGTTAGAATGTGTCATTGCAGCTTAATGTTGCATAATTTAAGTATCAAGCAACCCTTGTTTAGATGTTGCCTGTTGCCACTGCTCAGTTAAAATTGTATTGAAACAACTTCAAAGTTTAGTGCAGAAGCAGTTGTAGATGTTTCAGCTTTGTGTGAGACACGGTTCGACTCAGTAGTATCCAGTTATAAAGATATGAAAATATGAAATGTTAAAGTGACAATTCACCCCAAAATGTTTTTGGAGATATCATTGTTAGTGGTCTGCCTTCTCTCCAATATAATGGATCCAGATGGCACTTGTGGTGCACAAAACGCCAAATACATTTGAAAAACTCAACAGCAATGTCTCTTTCCAGAAATAATGAGGAACTATTTTCCTTCATGAAACTGCTGGATAGAAATGGGTCACAGTCAGTGCAGCAAATACATAATGCATACATATACTGTAGATGATGACTGTATAGATATGCAAGTTCTGGAATTAAGATTATGATGCCTTATTTTGTGACTCTGAGTGTCAAGGAACCATTAAGCTCTCCCACACATGTTAGATGGTGTTAAGCCATGCTTGTTTTGATGTTGTCTGCAAACAGGATTAAGGCTTCTCCATGTTTTTGTCACAGGCGTATACCTGCAGGGTCGGACAGAGGATGGACTGGGGATGATGTTTGGCGTCAACCACATCGGTCACTTCCTGCTAACCAACCTGTTGCTGGACCGGCTGAAGGAGTGCGAACCGAGCAGGGTGGTGAACGTGTCATCCATGGCACATAACTTTGGAAAAATCGATTTCGACTGCCTGAACACACACAAAGCTCTGGGGCTGGGCACCTCGTTCATGGAGGTTCTCCAGGTCTACTCCCATAGCAAGCTGTGCAATGTCCTCTTCACCCATGAGCTGGCCAACAGACTGCAGGGAACTAAGGTCACCTGCTACAGCCTCCATCCAGGTCAGTGTGTGTCCCCCAGTATTTGTCTCACACAAACATATTGCTAGTAAGGTCTTAAAACTTAAATTAGAGTACACTGGTTCCTTAAAATGGGGTACAACAAGGGTGTGTGAGGGAATTAAAAGCATTTCAATGCAAACTGAGGACAACTGGTGAGGACAGGGACAGCAATCCCACCACCACTTTGGTCCAGACTCAATTATCTTGACAAATATTGAATGGATGGCTACAGTGTTGGCGGTGGGGCTCTATTCATCCCTATGAAAGCTGCTCAGTGGGCCCTGAAGGTGCCTGACTCCTGCATTGTGGAGCCCACAGAGGAAGCGCACTAGAGACTTCTGCTAACTTCCCGTTTAGCCCTCTGCTATCTTGAATGGGGATGCAATTATTTAATCATGCAACAAATTTTTTTAAATATGGTGCAGTGCATAGCTATCAATGTGTTGTTGTTTTTTTTCAGAAGCAGCTAAAGATCTGTCAACTAAAACCTCTTTATTTTCTGTTTTTGCAGGAGCTATCAACTCTGAGCTGGCGAGGAACGCTAGCTCAGTGATGCTAATGCTCCTGAAGCCTGTGACTGTTTTTTTCTTCAAAAACACAGTCCAGGGAGCCCAGACCACCCTGCACTGCGCCCTCCAGGAGGGGATCGAACCTCTCAGCGGGCGCTACTTCTCCAACTGCACTGTGAGAGAGGTCTATGCCAAAGCCAAGGACGACGCCGCAGCAAAGAAGCTGTGGGAGCTCAGTGAGAGACTGTGTGGTCTCGCATAGAAAGTTTTCCATCTAACTCCTCATATTGGGTTGTCGACAGCCATGTTTCCATCAACATACAGATTTTTTCATATGGATTTTGAAGTGTCGCATTTGAAAGGGTTGATAGAAATGGCAAAATTTAACATAAATTCCTAAATTGTGCAATAAAGTTTTTACACTCGATTGAGGTGGGTTTTGCTCGATTGAAAAATGCACTTCACAAGCATTTAACTCACATGAAACATGCTGACATGATATAATTAATACATTATTATTATTACAGCATATTACAAAAACTTTCCATTCCATGTCTCTTTTATTAGGTTTGTTGGCGGTCAGCAAACAACTTGTTTTCCTGTTCGCCACATTTACGCCTACTATTACAGCCATTACAGAAAAAACTGCGTTGTAGTGTTGTTTATTTACTCCAAACCAATTGGTGGAAATGCACCTCTTTTTCTTTATTTCAATTTATTTCTTCTTTTTTGCAACATTTCAAAAGGTTGCTTCGAATTTGCTTGACAATAGACCCTCACGGCAGATATTCTGACTAGACATGCACCAGTCAATCAGCCGGTCAACGGAATCGACCGGTTTTCAGCTTGATTGGCCATGACCGTGCTGGTCAAATTTCCACACGTGCATGTGCAAAGTGGCACCGACATTAACCGACTATTGCCACCGCCACACACTGTATAAAACACACAGCTGATACTGAAAGTCAACGGTGCAGACCCATGCTGGGAGAGGACAGAAAGAGGCAAGCTGATGTGAGTGCAGACAGGTGTAGGTGTGTGTGTGTAAAAGGTAAAAGCATGGTGAGCACATTAAAGTGGTTTGAGAGTAAACTCTAAAAACACAAATATACAAAATGGTACATACACTGCCCGTCCAAAAAAAACTAATATCGTTGGACCGCCTTTAGCTTTGAGTACGGCACGCATTCGCTAGGGCATCATTTCGATAAGCTTCTACAATGTCACAAGATCTTGTATTGATGATGGGAGAGTTGCGCCACTGTGCAGTCTTCTCCAACATTACCCAAAGATTCTCAATGGGGCTGAAGTCTGGACTCTGTGGTGGCCAATCCATGTGTGAAAAGGATGCCTCATGCTCCCTGGACCACTCATTCACAATGTGAGCCCGATGAATCCTGCCATTGTCATCTTGGAATATGCCCGTGCCATCAGGGAGAAAAAACTCCATAGATGGAAAGACCTGGTCATTCAGTATATTCAGGTAGTCAGCTGACCTCGTTCTTTGGGGACATAACGTTGCTGAACCTAGACCTGACCAACTGCAGCAACCCCAGATCATAACACTGCCCCCACAGGCTTGTATGGTAGGCACTAGGCATGATGGGTGCATCACTTCATCCACCTCTCTTCTTACCCTGATGCGCCCGTCACTCTGGAACAGGGTAAATCTGGATTCAGCAATCTCCTTAGTTGTTTTCTTTGCTTGATGCAGGCCAATAATTTGACCCTTCTGAAACTGATTGACATCCTTTCCACGACCACAGGAAATGTCTTCCGACGTTGTTTAAGAAATGAGAAGCTACTCACTGCATCAGCTAGGGTTAAATAACTTGTTGCCAGCTGAAACATATTTATTACTGCAGTATTTATCTAATGGAAGGCTCTTACCAATTTGTTTAGTTAAATCTAGGTGGTGACTTTTTTTTGGGACGGGCAGTGTAGTTCTGATAAATCAAATCAGAATCATTCAAGAAAAGTGCAATCTGCATCTCTAATTCTGACTAGTCAAAGCAGGAAAAGCACAGGTGTACCAGAGCCCTGGAACTGCCTCACCTAAATGGAATGCAGCCATTATTGATGTAAATTCTACCAGTGCTTTTCTTCCTTTAAGAACTCAAAATGTCTTCTATGAAAAGGGTCTATTGAAGATATCTTTAAACTCAACTTTATTTATATAGCACCTGTCATACAAACATGCAGCCCAAAGTGCTTCACATAGCAAATTAAAACACAAAGACAATATAAACATCTACAGATAAAGTTGTGCAATAAATACAATAAAATGTCACAGCATAAAAATAACAATAAAATAAATAAAAAACAAGGATTAAAAACAAACATTACTCCCAAATAAGATTTGTTTCCCCCTTTTATTATTCCTTTTTAATTTCCTTTTTAAAAACAGAGCTCGCCGTTCTAATATCCAGAGGCAATGAGTTCCACAGTTTAGGGGCATACAAACAGAATGCACTCCCACCAGTACTTTTATAGGACACAGAAGGAACATTTAAAAGTCAAGTAGTGGAGGACCTCAGTCATATCTGGCTGGAACACAAAATGAATAAAGTCTCTGATGTAAAGGCACCTGACGCATTTGAGTTTGGCAAGCCCTTCACTGCCACACCATTCCTGTTCTAATATTAAAAAGAGCCAGGCTGACTACACTATCTTGGAGTAGTTTCTACTGCACTGTTTAAATGGATTATTGTATATATTGTATGAATATAATAATTTATTAATAATATTAATACCCAGTATAAATAAGTTACTATTAGTGCATGAGAATTTCTTTACAGGCACTGACTGGTTCCTACATTAACATACCTTACACTGGTTCTTTGACATGAAGATTTTCTGGTTTCGCTGGTTTTACAGTGGGTGGGGTGTGCTGGAAAAAGGTGATGGCAGGTTTTTCACCAGTATTATTTAATGCATTCACAAGTGAGCTAAAACCAAATACATAAGAAAGGCTAAATGGAGAAAATAGTTTGTCAAATATCACCGTAATCATTTGGGCATGATTATGTCAGCATACAGTATCTGATAATAATCACTTACACATATATCAGTATGAGCCTTATTTTACGTATGTTCCATGATGATAGAGGTACAGCTTGAGCTGGAAATCAGTCATCATAAGACGCCAAATAATAGGACCATTCGAGCTATATACAGTATAATACGAATTATAGAGCAACCTGTTCTGGGCTCTCTTCTGTTTTCTGTTCAAAACCATGGATGTGTCTCACATTGGTCCTGAATGTTTCAGCTGATAGATAAGCATTGTATTCAAAGCTGGATTAGCAGGAACCTGCTCCAGGGCCTCAGGTTCACTGTGTTGGACTCTGCACCACTAAAGCAGGATATAAATTAAGGCAGGTCCTGGATTATTGCAGAATAGTAGTGCTGGCTGTGTTTAGTGTTTCTGGGTATAACAGAATGGGAGGGAAGGGAACTTGGACATAACAGAGGACAGTGTATTGACTGTGGGAGTTGGCAATAAATAAATGATAATAAATAAATCATGAGGGGTATTAAATAATGAAAATGATTTGGGGCACTGAGCAGGTTACTAGTTCAACAACATCAGGACACTGATGACCACTGACATCATTCACATGTTATTTTATGCAACTTTTGGGGACAATACAAAGACTTCATATTCACAGATTCATTTCCTAGACACTTACCTTAACCATAACCATAACCACTACTTGCCCAAACCTAACCTTAACCTCTGACCCAGAAACCAGCCTTTTCAGAGGAACAAGACAGGACCAAAGACATGTCCCCAGTTTGGACAAGTTCCTCTGTCCTTTATCTGAAATGTATCCCTGATGGCTGCCTTAGTCAGACTCATGGTAGCACATGATAATGATGTAACAGCATGTCTCCCTGGAGGTAAGTAGACAGCAGTATGAAAACAAAGGTCCCATTTTTACTTCTATTTTTAAAAAGAGCTTACAAAATACTTCAGCTAATGAAATTAAAAACAGACACGGATTTAGGCACGCTTATTTGCAGGCACTGACACCAGACAGTACTGTCATCATCGCTCACTAAGGGACAAACAAATTAACTTGAACCCGCAATCAGTGTTGAGACACAGCACTTTTCTTTTTCTGTAAATATTTTATTCAGCTTTTTCAAAGCCAAACATACAAACACAAACCATATATACTGCCTAAAATGTGAGCAAGTGTGCATCTACCAGTTTCCACCAATAATATCATGGCATCCCCCCATCAATCGATCTTCAGCTTTTGACGACACAGAGCTCAGATTCATTAGTTATGCTGTAACATGGCTTTCCTTTATGTGTCTGGGTGCTGGGCCTCACTGATTTCTCTACAAAAACACAACCTTATCAGTGATTTGGGTGAAACTGGATCATATTTTATGGAGAAACACTGCTGCTGTAGCTATCGTTAGTGTGCATAATCTACATGAAGTCTTCAAGCAGGAATGGATTGTGGTTCAGATACGGCCCCTCCTTTCACGGTCACTCCACTCCTCACCTCATCAGATAACAGACCAGTTGAACTTGATGGTTGTGTCACCAGACTTTGCAGCTTCCATCAGTGCAGTGTTGGTGAAGCACGTTGGTCCTACGTTGTGTAATATTGTTATTGCATAACTGTCAGTAGGTTCTAAGAGCTTCTGGAATACTGTACAGATGTCATCCTCTAAATACACTGGGCTTGTGTAATGAATTAATTAATACATGATTCATTAAAACATGTCCTTTAAAGGAAGGCAAAAACTTAAAAATAAGCTCTCTGTAGACATCAATATTACCTTTCTTGTACTGGCCAGAAACAACGAGTTTATTTAATGATCCTGTCTCATCTACACCAAAATCCTTAAATGTTTTATATCATAGCACCTTTTATATATATCATATTATACAGGATTAAAATAGCTGTGCCAGCATAGCACAGCAGCCATATACTGTATTCATTTTTCATAAAGCCCTATTGGGAACATTGCTTTATATTTAACATGACTTCTACTTCTACAAATCAAAACAATTATTTTAACACTGGCTCCCTTTTACCTTCTGTTTCAATTGTATTAATGAAACTAAAGTATTATATAATTTAGTTTACAGCTCAAACAAGTTCCTCTTTACCTCTGCCTTTATTAGCACTAGGAGGAGCCAGAGGAATGCGTATGTCCTCTGCTCACATAACCTCTTTCAGATGCTGTAGTGTGCTCAGCCTTTGGCACCTTTACTTTGGACACTGGAATATGTGGCCCAAACTATTAGAATATCACTCAATTTGGCAAGATAGTCCTAAAATATATAGAAAGGCCCTCCATAATACCAGAGCAGCCTATTATTCAGCACTAATAAAAGAAAATAAGAACAACCCTAGGTTCCTCTTCAGCACTGTAGCCAGGCTGACAGAGAGTCACAGCTCTATTGAGCCACATATCCCCATAAACATAAGTACCAATGACTTTATGAGCTTCTTTTATGATAAAATGATTGCTATTAGGGACAGAATTAATCACCAAATGCCCTCAACAGGTATCGTTGTCTCTCAAAATACAGGAATCAGATAAGATATACACTTAAGACTGTTTTTCTGCTATTGGGCTGCATCAACTAACTTCAGTCATTTCTACATCGAAGCCATCAACCTGTCTTAGACCCCATCCCAACTAGGCTGCCCAAGGAAGTCTTACCCCTAGTTGGCACTTCTTGACTGAATATGATCAATCTTTCTTTATTATCAGGATATGTACCACAGTCCTTTAAAGTAGCTGTAATTAAACCCCTTCTTAAAAAGCCCACTCTTGACCCAGGGGTTTTAGCCAACTATAGACCGATTTCTAACCTCCCCTTCCTCTCTAAGATTCTGGAGAAAGTAGTCGCCAAAGAGTTGTGTGACTTTTTACATAACAATAGTTTATTTGAGGATTTTCAGTCAGGATTTAGAGTTCATCACAGCACAGAGACAGCTCTGGTTAAAGTTAATAATGACCTTCTGATTGCTTCTGACAATGGACTTGTCTCTGTACTTGTATTATTAGATCTTAGTGCTGCATTTGACACCATTGACCATGATATTCTTTTACAGAGACTTGAGCATCAAATTGGCATTAAAGCAACCGCACTAAGCTGGTTTAAGTCATATTTATCAGATAGTTCTCAGATTGTACATGTTAACGATGAATCCGCCATAAACACTAAAGTTAATCATGGAGTTCCACAAGGTTCTGTGCTTGGACCAATTCTATTCACTTTATATATGTTTCCCTTGGGCAACATTATCAGGAATCACGCCATTAACTTTCACTGTTACGCAGATGACACTCAGTTATATCTATCTATCAAGCCCGATGAAATAAATCAGTTATCTAAATTACAAGCCTGTCTTACGGACATAAAAACCTGGATGAGCTGCAATTTTCTAATGCTAAACTCAAGTTCTTTTACTTGGCCCCAAACACCTCCGAGACTCACTGTCTAAAGATATAGTTACTCTAGATGGCATTAACTTGGCCTCCAGCACCACTGTCAGGAATCTTGGAGTTATCTTTGATCAGGATTTGTCATTTAACTCCCACATAAAGCAGACCTCTCGGACTGATTTTTTTAATTTACGGAACATTACAAAAATTAGACACATCCTGTCACAGACGGATGCAGAAAAACTAATCGTTGCATCTGTTACTTTTAGGCTGGATTACTGCAACTCCTTATTGTCAGGCTGCCCCAATAAGTCTGTCCGAGGTTTCTGCCTCTTAAAGGGACATTGTGTAGTGTTTTAAGTATTTTATTAGCTAAAATCAATGTCTACGTTCATAAATGTGTCCTCATTGGTGTAAAATTACCTCTGCCAATGATCTGACTTATCCTCGTAAGCGAAGAATTTCTTATCTGTATATACATTGGACCATGGAGGCTTCCATGTCGTTCCGCCATTTTGAAAAACTATAATCGCAGAGAGGGACATAAAGCACTGGCTTACCTGTCTTGCTAATCCACAACGCATTTTCGTTGAAGCATCTTTTCTTTGATCACCCTTGGATTTAAAGTATCTTTGCTTTGAAAATTCTTATCTATATCATGTTCTATTTACTTACTGTGCTTGTGTAACTATGGCGGGAGGGATGGGGAACGCTCAAAGGTTTTTATTATGGTGCATCATTTATTCAACAGTTTTTGGGTTGAGCCGGTTTCTTTTCTTGCTCACAATTTCTTCACATTTGCAGTTCAAATTCAAAACTGTCTCAACCTGTCACCTGTCAGAATCCAGACGAGGCAGTGCCAGTGAATCGCCTGATTGGACCGCAAACCAGTCAGGTGATTCATTCAGGCAATGAAGTGGCCTATGTCACGTGATTTTTTCAGCACCAAAGCAAGCTTTGAAGCAGTGGTTCAATGTAATTGTAGTTCAGGGTTTGAAGCACATATCGAAGCTTCAGTGTCGCACTGCCATCACTAGAGAGCACTATTCGTTTGAATGCAAAATACAATTTCACCGCTAGATGGGAGAAATTCCTACACAATGTCCCTTTAACAGGCAGTTTTTCCTTGCCGCTGTCGCCAAGTGCTTGCTCATGGTGGTACTGTTGGGTCTCTGTAAATAATGTTATAAAGAGTACGGTATCGACCTGCTCTATTTGAAAAGTGTCCTGAGATAACTTCTGTTATGAATTGGCGCTATACAAATAAAATTGAATGGAATTGAAACCATTCACGATTTACTTATTCAAATTTGGCAGTGTGGTTAATAACACGTTTTTCTTTGTTAGGGACTTTTTACACTTCTGGTTGTTTTGATCTTCAAAAAAAAATCTTGCTCCTCATGGTTTTATTTTGCTTCTTATCTATGTCTGAAGATTGAGATTTACAGTTTTCAGTCTATTTTTATGTATCTATATGTTTTCATTTTCATAAATTCCCCATATTTCGAATGTTGTATTTAATGTCTACTCTCCACATGTTCCTGTATCTTTGTTTTAGTGTATGATAACCTGCCTAAGGAATAACTGATCCAGTTCTATACTGCAATCATTCAGTCTGTTCTCTGTTCATCCTCCACTGTCGGGACAGTCAGGACTGCAGAGAGGATCATTGGGGCCAACCTGTCCTCCATTCAGGACCTTTACCTGTCCAGAGTCAGGAAACGGGCAGGAAACATCACTGCAGATCCATCTGACCCTGGACACAACCTGTTCCAACTCCTCCCCTCTGGGAGGCGCTACAGAGCACTGAGAGCCACAGGAACAGTTTCTACCCATATCCACCTACCCCATATACTTAAAGATACCTGCACGTAAAATATTTATTTCAGCATCCTTTGCACTCCGCACCATTGCTCTATTGTCTACTGACTGTATAATGAAACTAACGCAAACCCCGGAAGCCTAACCGGATGTTGTTTAAAGTGTGTGAGTTGGATTGTTCTTCAAAGTAAATCATTTATGCTACTAGTGAAATTAAAATATCATTTTGAATTATAGGATTTTGCCACCTTTGTTAAAAACGACCTGTGTTGGCATATAGTTTAACATAATCTCGGTACCTCCATGCTCTACAAACAGTAACACAGATGTTGTTCGTCCACAAAGAATTTATTTTGAAAGTCTTAACCGGAATAATCCGTTAACTTCGGGTACGTTGACAGACCGCCGTTGTCGTTCAGTGCGGTGATGTCGGCGTTGCTTTGCCTTATAGCTGGGGTGGTTTCCTGTTATGTCATAGTGTACTACTGTGTGATCAGAGGAGCGAGCTGCTCGAGCTCAGTGAAGCTGAAGGGGAGGACGGCCATTGTTACAGGTAACGAGCCGCACCTGTTAGCCAGCGGAGCTTCTTCATGTGAACAGCAGGAGCGGCTCTGCTTTCTCAAACACTTCCCCGGATGTTATGAGGCAAAGCCGAACTCAGTCACTGCTACACCAACAAAGTAGTACTTCCCCCTTACCCATAGAGCACTGCAGTTTCACCCTTCTAAAGCATTGACAGTATGTGCTAAAGACCCAATTAAAGCTGCAGTATGTAACTTTTAGAAATCGAACTTTTTTGTCAATATTACTGAAATGTTGTTGTGTTGTGACAGTAGCACATGAGACAGATCATTTGTGAAAAAATCAGGTTCCTCTGGCTTGTTCTAACCCTCCTAATGGCGTTTGAAAGAATCCCCCGGGCCTGAACAAAAACAACCAATCAGGACCGAGAAAGACATTAAGACATTTTGGCGAGAAGGAAGTGAGGTGGCTCCCTCACTCCTGAGCTACTTCTATCATCAGCTCCGGAAAAACGATGTGTTTCATTCTTATTTACGTCTCGCCTGATTGGGCAAGTGACTTGCTAGTGACTCACATTTTACTTGCCCCGGACAAGTGGCCACTAAAATAATGTGCTTTTAATACAAGGTTCTCAAACTGCGTGCCAGAGGGGCATTTCCAGCCCTCCGTCCTACCTTCGGTCTTTTTTAAAATTCGATTCTATTTAAAAAAATGTATTCAAAAGAATATAAAATACGGAAAAAAGTCAAAGGTGCCTGCAAATGCGTCCAAAGTGTTGATAAGAGGAGAACGGGTTTCAGGCCTTCATTTGTTGTTTGGCTGCATAATGGAAACATTCTCACAATATTGAGCTTTCTTGTCGTACTTGAATATTGAAGTGGCCCTCCTATGAGATGACAATACTAGCAGTGGCCCCAAGCCAGTTTGAGTTTAGAGACCCCTGTTTTTAAAATGGACTGTGTTTTGAAAAGACATGCTGTTTGATTTGTTTGTATTATTACTCCAATCTTTAGTTTAACAACCTTTGTATTTGCAGGCAACATTACATTGACCGGAGCTCGATTGACAGTTTGGTATCATTGAGATCATCACCGCTCCTTTTGATGACTTTTATTCCTGCACAGGAAGCAACACTGGCATTGGCAAGACCACAGCTCTGGATCTGGCAAAGAGAGGAGCCAGGGTGATCCTGGCCTGCCGCAACAAGGAGAAAGCCGAGGCTGCTGCTTTTGACATCCGCAGAGTGAGTACAATGAGAGCTAGAGAGGCTACCTTCATTGATATAAATGGGGTGGTCATAATAATAGAAGAAAACACTCATTAAAACCCAATACAGTTCAACAGCACCACAGACTGCAGCCTCCAAAATGATCATGCAGTTCAATCAACAGATCTCTAAAACAGTTTAATCAAAAACAAGCATTATTAACCCAAAGAGACTCTTCCCAAAGGCCTTTGCACATCAAGCCCTAAACGTTTCTAAATGTTTTTTTAAGCCATCATCCGATTTAAAATCAGTACTCATAGGATCCTTGCACAGAATCAGTTTTATTCTTCTATTCATTGTGAAATTCACAATACAAGATGGAGTTATCGCGCAATCAGGATGACTTCATGGTTCTCTCCCTTTGAAAGTAGAAAAAGTAATTGGGTCCAAGGTGTCAAGAACAAGCAGTTTCACCTGCTGATAAAGGAGCTGTCTGCTCGCTGCTCCCTTTCTCCCTTTCTCTCTCTCTCCTGCCCGCATCTTGCAGCAGTGCTGCTGCTGCATGAGGCTGAGTTCATTTTTAGTGCAAGGCCACTTTGACCTTTGATAAAACTTATTGGGACGGCCAAAATGTAGGACGCATAAAAAAAAAACCTCCAGCAGTAAAATGCAACATCCACACTAATGCAGAAGCAATATGAATCCAATATATCATATATAATAGCACTGACAGGGACCATTTTAATTCAATTCAATTCAATTCAATTTTATTTGTATAGCGCCAATTCATAACAGAAGTTATCTCAGGGCACTTCTCAAATAGAGCAGGTCTAGACCGAACTCTTTATAACATTAATTAATTACATTTTACTGCACAATGACAACTTTAAGTACATTTTGCTTAATGCTACTTTTACCTTAGTAAGGTTCAGATTGCAGAACTTTGTTGTGGAGTATTATTATTACTATACCACAGTGGGGTTGGCACTTTTACTTAATGGACCTGAATACTTCCTCCACTTCTGATTAGCACACCCACAGCCTAACTGCACCTGTGTGCATCTACGGCACTGGTATTTGGCTGTGGTATTATTCCTGCTCAGGGTTATATATATGTATATGTCACTTTTATCTGGTTGTCTTTTCAACATAGATTAGCCTAGCACATAGCATATCTAAGTACAGGAAAGGAGGAAGTTCACTGAGGTGTCTCAACTGTTATTGGAGCACAGACCAAAAGGGGTGGGGCTTAGGAAGGGTCTATTAAACCTGCCTATGGCCTCTGCACAGCTGAGATAATGTGATGTGATGAAGTTGCTGTGATTATCAGGATGTGCAAATGACCTGAGCCTTCAGGTGACAGCGTCCACACTGTCATCCAGACTGCAGGAAACAGTGTTTTCAATATTCTCACATGTATTTTCAAATGCAGAAAAATCTGCAATTTCTTTCTCATCGGTATAGTTCAGTTCTGGTGTCACAGCCCACTCACCCAGCATTAATGTCCTTCAGGAGAGTGGGAACAATCAGGTGGTGTTCATGCAGCTGGATCTGGCCAGTTTCAAGTCTGTTCGCAGCTTTGCTGAAAACTTCCTGAAGACTGAACCCAGACTGGATATCCTCATCAACAACGCAGGTGGGGATGTGAACACAGTGCAGTATCCCTTTCCATGGAACATTATTTGTTGATTTTACAGTACAGTTTAAGTACTGTACCACTACAGTAAAATGGAAGTACCCTAACCAAGTGAACCACTTGTACTTCAGGTGTAATGGGTCCAGGACGTACTGAGGACGGTTTCGGCTTGGCGTTCGGGGTAAACCACCTGGGTCACTTCCTGCTCACCAACCTGCTCCTGGAGCGACTGCAGCAGTGCGGTCCCAGTCGAGTGGTCAACGTGGCCGCGCTTCTGCACCGCTGTGGCACCATCGACTTCCCCTTACTGGCTTCCAAAAAGGATTTGGTGTCTGGTCAGTCTGCCTGGCACAACTTCCGAGCCTACTGTAACAGCAAGCTGTGTAATGTGCTCTTCACCAGGGAGCTGGCCAACAGGCTGGAGGGCACCAGTGTCACCTGCTACAGCCTCCACCCAGGTCAGTGCCCTCAGCACACTTCATATAGGAGTCTCGTGTGAGGTAACATTTCCTCTGGCAGCTATTTGGAAAGTCGCAACCAAGCTGGAAAGCCTTTTCAGTTTCACTCGCTCCTGCTTCTGAAAGTTGTTTTTTCTTGAGTCATTTTCAGACTTGGATTAGGGAACATTGTTAGTTTCTGTTAAAGTGATGATTGTGGATTTTTAAACTGTAGTTGAAGCACGAGGGATGCTCGCCCCCTTGTATCTCTCATCAATTTCGCCATTTACTAGTTTTTTTATAACATTTATTTGATTCTACTGCCTATTTCAGAAAGTCAGACTGTGCGCAGACATATAGTTGCTGGATATTCACATTTTCATCCAAATTAAGATTAGAAGTAATAGTCTGTAAATAATCACACAAAGAATTTGGGATAAAGAAAAGAGAAAAAAAAACAGATAACAAAAAAATGACAACTGCTTCCAAGAAAAGAGTACAGGAATAAAACAATGAGACTTAGCAGAGAGATGTTAAAAGGTGTAGGGTTGCAGACACTGCCACACACTTCTAGTGGGCCATAAGTAATGATTGAGAGGGATTATGTTTGTTTGAGTCTAGAGATTGTTGTTTTAAGGAAACTTCTTGTATTCTTGTTGTATTCCTTCAGTAAAATATTCTTTAACATGTCAAATACATTACACATACACCGATCAGCCATAACATCATGAGCACTGACAGGAAATACACTGATTATCTGGTTATCATGGCTCCTGTCAGTGGGTGGGATATATCAGGCAGCAAGTGAACATTTTGTCCTCAAAGTTGATGTGTTAGAAGCATATATGAACACCGAGAAAATAAAGAATAAATAAATATAAACATAAGCACTGTATGTTCAGTACCAGTCAATAGTTTGCCATTTAAATAAAGAATAAATAAAAATAGTAACAACAAGACAGTAACAGTAAACATCAGTATTGTAAGCAGAGGAGTCTGAGCGCACTCTGCTGGACAAACTGTGTGATGACACCCCAGGCATTATTTTCTGCATTATATGTTTGAAATAAGTTTTCATATTGATGCATATTGAAAAACAGATTTGCAGAGACTGTTATATTTGTGATATAATGCTCGGGCTCTAGCAGTAGTAGTATGCAAGTGCATATTGCAAAAGTAATATTTGCCATTTCTTCATTCTTTCTACATTTTGACTAAAACATCTGTCTGATGGCGTAAGCACAGTGGCTTCAACAGGTCTTAAAAAAAACCTAATACAACCCAGTGGTTCCCAGCATTCTTCCTCAAAGGACCCCTTTCCTATCACTGCATAAACTGTCAGCCCTGACTAAGTGACATATTTTATAGAATTTGTGTAAAAGCAGAGATTTGGATGAATTTTGAGCCGATTACTTCCTGTGAATATTGATCAGAGAAGTCTTCCTCGTGTTTTAAGGATATCGTTATACAGTTCTGTCTGTATTATCTTCAGCTCCTAAAAAATAGTTTAAAATCAAAAAATGTATAATTTAATAAAAACTGAAAAACAATTGTATTAGTTTTTTAAAAGAAGTGAACAAAATGCTGAGATACAGGCCTAATGTGTAACCACTGATAGTGTTACAGTTAGCTTTCAGCATTTTCTGGTCATAGGTGGAGCTGCAACAATTAATTGATTAGTTGTTACCTATTAAATCAATTGCCAGTTATTTTAATAAATGATTTTCAGTTTTTTTTTTTTTAAGAAAACATTTCCAAATTCTCTGAGTTCAGGTTTGGAGTAAAGTTTACACTTATATATATATATTAATAAAATTACAAAAGTACCCTGGGAATTTACATGTCTAATGAAAAATTATGAGAAAAAACTAAAATTCTGATTAAAATTCAATTCAGTTCAATTCAATTTTATTTGTATAGCGCCAATTCATAACAGAAGTTATCTCAGGACACTTTTCAAATAGAGCAGGTCTAGACCGAACTCTCTATAACATTTACAGAGACCCAACAGTACCACCATGAGCAAGACCTTGGAGACAAGGGCAAGGAAAAACTGCCTGTTAAAAGCGTTTGCCTGTTGAGAGAGAGAGAGAGAGAGGTAACAACAGGACAGAGACAAAGGTGCACAGCAACAACAGTAGCAACAACAAAAAAAAAACCAGGAGGCTCCACCAGGATCCATGAGAACCTGCGAGACGAGAAAGCACAAGAACTCTGGGGAAGAAGTGAAGTTAGTAACATGCATTAATGGAACATGAATGAGTGCAGAAAGAGAGAGGAAGAGAGGAGCTCAGTGCATCATGGGAAATCCCCCGATAGTCTAGGCCTATAGCAGCATAACTAAGGGATGGTTCAGGACTCACCTGATCCAGCCCTAACTATAAGCTTTATCAAAGAGGAATGTCTTAAGCCTACTCTTGAATGTGGTGAGGGTGTCTGCCTCCCGAACTACAACTGGAAGCTGGTTCCACAGGAGAGGAGCTTGGTAACTGAAGGCTCTGGCTCCTGTTCTACTTTTAGAGACTATAGGAACCACAAGTAGCCCAGCATTCAGAGAACGTAGTGTTCTAGTGGGGTAATAGGGTACTATGAGCTCTTTAAGATATGAAGGGGCCTGACCATGAAGAGCTTTGTAGGTGAGGAGGAGGATTTTAAATTCTATTCTACATTTTACAGGGAGCCAATGCAGAGAAGCTAGTACAGGAGAGATGTGATCTCTTTTTCTAGTTCCTGTCAGTACTTGTGCTGCAGCGTTCTGAATTAATTGGAGCGTTTTAATGGACTTATTGGGGCAACCTGATAATAAAGAGTTGCAGTAATCCAGCCTTGAAGTAACAAATGCATGGATTAGTTTTTCTGCATCTGTCTGTGATAGGATGTCTCATTTTTGTAATATCAATAATAATATTACTCAGGTGTCTTTTTCTGAGTTTAACATCAGAAAATTGCAGCTCATCCTGGTTTTTATGTCCTTAAGACATGTTTGTAATTTAGATAACTGATTAATTTCATCGGGCTTGATCAACAGGTATAACTGGGTATCATCTGCATAACAGTGTAAATAAGAAAAATCAAATAATAACAGCAGTCCTCTGTAAATGTAAGCCTGATTATTTGTATTTTAGCAGTGTTTGCCTTTATTTATAGCTCAACAATTTTTTTTGTAGAATTAAAGCTAAAAACTAACTGTATTTTAATCATAGAAAAGTTATTTTCTGTTATTTTATTGTAGTTTTTTTGGCACCCCAGCTGCTGGAATGTTACTGTGTTTTACATCCCCGGTATGGCTGCCACTAGCTCATATTGTGTCAGACCAGTATTGTTGTGTCATTGTGCGTTCATTTCTTCTTCCAGGAGTCATCTACACAGAACTGTGTCGCAGTATGAGCCTGTGGCTGCAGCTCCTCATGATACCCTTGTCCAAGCTCTTCTTCCTGGACCTTGAGGCGGGGTCCCAGACCACCCTGCACTGTGCCCTGCAGCAGGGCATCGAGCCTCTCAGCGGACGCTACTTCTCTAACTGCACACTGCAACAAGTGGGAGCCAAGGGACGAGATGATGCCCTGGCAAAGAAGCTCTGGGAAGTGAGTGAGAGGTTAACCAGCGTATCATGAGAGACTGAGTTCTAATCCAGAAGCTCCAGGGACTGTATGAATGCTCTATGCCTTATCAGAGACCTCTACATGTCTCATTGTTGGTCTCTATTTCTTTAAGGGCTGATAGGGGCATCTGTGGCTTAGAGGTAGAGCAGGTCGTCCTCTAATCAGAAGGTTGGTGGTTCGATCCCTGGCTCCTCTCGCTGCATGTTGAAGTGTCCTTGAGCAAGACACTGAACCCTAAATTGCTCCTGATGCTGTACATCAGTGTGTGAATGTGTATGAATGATTACTTTCCGTTCTGGTGAGCAGTTTGCACCTTGCACGGCAGCCACTGCCATCAGTGTGTGAACGGGGTGAGTATGGCATGTAGTATACAGCGCAATGTTTTACTATTTTTACTATCTGCATAATCTGATACTTGTGCTTTATCAAATGGCAGTTTAACACAAGGGATGTTACTTTGCGCTTGTGGTTAAACCACATTTTATGTTTACTTTCTTTTTAAAATGTATTTGTTTATAGTGTAATTTCCATTAATTTCCACATTAAAATCCTTAAAAAGTAATCTCTTCCTTCTACCTCTTTAAAACCTCCAGAATCTCTGAATATACAAATGTTGTTCATTTCTAAAGTTTTCCTGCTGGACACAAGATGTCTCCTCCTTCACTGTAAAGTCCATTCTCAGTGGATGTGCACTGGTGGCTTCAGGTTTCTACATCACACTGTACAAGTTGATACTGGACCAGAACTGACTTCCTAACTACACTGTAAAAAGAATTTTAGAGGGTGGTAAATACAACTCATTTAAATTGTTTAAATCTACTTAACTATATCAGTCAGCAAGATAAATATATCATAATGGGTATTCCACCTACACCTGTTTGTTAACAGTAACAACTGCAATTAAAAATAGCGTAAAATAAACAGGAATATTAGCCCTGCACTGCAACGTGCACGTGTCAGTGCTGGTTCTCGGAATTGTGGAGCTGCGGGGTTGAAGGTAAGATTCCTTTTTAACTTGCTGTGTATCATATCATGCATTTAAATATCATACGGTTGTTTGCAGTCATTGATAATTAGCAGCTAACAGTGCTAACTTAAATGCAAGTGAGGCAATGTGCAGGTTCACGGCAAGTACGGTGGTGACTTCAAACTAGCTACATGTTGGTATTTGACACAGGCATGGTTCTGTGTAACACTGCGTTCACTGCTGAACCTACGAGCATGGTATTCGACAGGCTACAATATATAGTTGGTCAGTTTAGCTTTGAAAGCCATTAGGTTAGTGTGCTTTGTTGCTAACTTTTTTGTTTTAAAATGAGTAAACCCGCATTAGGAAAGGAGCCGCTTTAAATAGAGGAGCAAAAAATGGAAAATGGGTAGTTCTCCGTTTGTTTTGAAAAAAACAAAGCGGAAAAAAACGACCTGTGTTTTATTTATTTCTTTTAAATAACAACGGAAAATGACAAGATTACCCTTCTTCCATTTTTTCTGTTTTGAAAATAAAAATGAAAACAACATGTTTTCCTTTGATGAACTCTGGTATTCATTCATTCATATGATTACAGTATTACTATTATTATTATTATTATTATTGTACTTATTATATTACAGTACAGTATTTTTTCATTGTTTTTATTTTTTCCTCAAGGCTTAAGACACTGCTTAATTGAAAGAAGATATGGAAGCAAAATAGCCCAAAATTTCACAGGCTAGTGGAGAAAAAACACCCAAAATACACACAGTTTTATTTTACGACACTTTAGATTTTGCAAAAAAATAGCATTAGATAATGCCTCATTTGCATGATGATGAAGTTGCCTTCACTGCAGAGTGTCTTATTAGTTATCATATTGTTATACTTGCTGTTTAATTCCACTGACATTCATTGTGAGTTTTGAATGTAACGTGGTTGGACTGTACTTTGTATATACAGTTATAGAAAGATGGATCAGAATCAGATGCCGTTCATACACGCTGACACAGGAACTTAAAATATCCTGGATGCAAAGATGTATCGAAGGTTAAAGACAACTACTAGAAAAGAAATGAAAGAAAAATATCACCAAGGAGGACAAAGAATGGCACATATGAGCAATAAAAAGTGCAGAGCTACAACGTTTAGTTGATTAATTGATTAGTTGGCAACTATTAAATGAATTACCAACTACTTTTTTAACTACTATTTTTTTTTAAAAGAAAAAAAATGTTTAGCTTCTTAAACTTAAATATTTTCTGCAGTCTTTAGTCCTTTATGACAGTAAACTGAACATCTTTGGGTCGTAGACAAAGAGAAAAAGACATTTGAGAGCATCGTCTTGGGCTTTGCGAACTATTTTTCACCATTTGAAAATTTCTACTAGTCGATTAATTGAGAAAGTAATAGGCAGATTAATCAATAATACAAATAATTAGTTAATAATTAGCTAGTTGCAGCCCTAAAATTTGTTTGTTTATTTGCTCACAACATGGCTACAAATCTGCCACGCATCCTGGAAAATCTGTTAGTTTTAAGACTAGTTTTCCAGTCATGGAAACACCTGGACATTGATTCAAATGATCAAATGGGGAAAGTGCTGTTCTGAACTGTCAAGAAAGAAAAAAACTAGAAAATGTCCTGGAAAATGATTTCACTAAAAGAGTGGGAGGAAATGTTAGTGTATTACAAAACAAGCTAACCTGATAATTACATAACAAACACAGCTATAAGCATTACTAGCAGTTATGTTAGATTAAAGACTTGTGTCTCTGAGCTGACAGCTGAACAGCCTCTCCAATCAGGAAAGACAAGAAGAAAAAGTAAACTGGATTTGATCAGGACAAAAAAAACTGTATGAGTGTACTGCTGAATGAGACCCATTAGAATGAGGTGAATGTACCTTGTGAAATAGGCCTGTTTCAGAAATGAAACTTTTTGCACATTTGAATCGACTGCAGGCTGTCTGTGTGCGTCCACAGGGGGGCAGTAGCGTAGCACACCTCTAACAACAGAAACCACAGCGTCTCCTCATGCTGCTCCTCGGCTGTTGTTGCTTGGAGCAAGGTTGTTGAGGACCTTAACCCAGCAGACCTATGGATTCTGTTCATTATGAGCACTGATTATTAACACGGGTAGGCATGAAAGCCGGGTCAGTTGTGTGTGTTAAGAGAGGTGCTCTTGTAATTACTCAGTAGGACATTCTTCTGCACAGACTTCTCCTTTAACCTCAGCGTTGGTGGGGAGGAACACACTTCCACGATCGATTCCTATCTCCTTCTGCCTTCAACTATCCCTCTGTCCCCTGCCTTTGCCCCCCCCCGCTGTCTCTGCTGCATGCTGAAAGGACCCATGGTCAACTTGAATCCTCCTTGAGTAGCAGCTTTAATGACAATCTTTTCTTTATGTGGTTACAGTTCAGCGCTTCACCTCACCTGTTATAGGCAAGAGGTCATCAGGTTCAACATCAAGACAAACAAGAACACAAGTTTAACACGCAAACAGCTTCAATGATCTCTTGACAGCGAGATCTGTGGATTACCCTGAAAACAGGCTGTGACAGAGCGAAGACGCTGTCACTGTCAGCATTTAGATCGTTTGGCACATTAACTGATTTGTAGAAAGGACAAGTTGTACGAATTTAAATGCAACTAATGCATGCAAGTTAATAATTAGTATTTGATACATTAAGAGCAACTGAGGAGACTCAGTTCCCTTCCAGAAAATGTTTTATATGAGACACCAGCAATAATGTGATGCAGTGTAGTTTGTCTGTATATGAGGGACGGTAAGATTGACTGGTCGGTGCAGCAGTACAAAAAATCGTACCGATTAGAAAAGTGTGCATCTTGGGGCGCACAGTAGTTCACTTAGTTAGAAAGCACACCCATGTAGGCTAAGTCCTTACCGCAGCGCAGGTTCGATTCCAACTTGCGAACCTTTACAACCCCCCCTCATAATATTACAGAGGAAATTACCTCAGTGTTGTAAAGTAATGTTACAGAAATAATAGAAGTAATAAAAACATTCTCATTAGATAAGAAAGCCGCGTCATTTCAGGCCAAAGGTCTGCAGCTCAGGAGTGTGCACTTCTCCTCCTTGATCTATAGTTCATAGATGTTCTGTCAGTCCCGCTCCACTCTCTTGTTTGAGAAGCAGCTCATTGATGACTAGTGTGCAGTGTTTGCTTTGGGCAGACTCCACAGCACTGCAGTACTTAGTGACTGGATTAGTGCATCAATTAGGCAGCTATTGGATGCATAGAGCCATGCTGATTGATTTAGATGCTGTGGGAGCCATGTGCTGGTTGTTTATATGGGGACAATATCAACACATCTGAGTGTGTATGAGTGATATTCTGCTCAGTCTGTCATTTTATCAGCGTTTATAATAGATGGAGCAATTGTTGTCTCGTTTGCTGCCAGTAAAAGTGGAGATAAAGCTGTGTTTAAACAGAAAAACACACAAACAGCAAGACATAGTTAACCTACCTTCTTATCAGGGGAAAGAAAGTTATATGAAGTAAATTAGGACTATATATCATACAGTGATTCTCAACCTTTTTGAAGTCCAGGACCCCCAAATTGATACGCATCAGCCTGCAGACCTGTTGTAGCAGAAAGGAAAAAAGAAAATGTACAAAATAACCTGGACAAGAAAGGAAGTGGGGGGAGGGAGGAGAGGAATCAGACTCACCTGTTAGCAGGAGGAGAAACTCACAAAGGCAGCGTGGAAGAAAACCAAAAGGAGCCAAAAGGATTGGATAATTGGGCAGTATAATCCAGTTTCTGGGCATATTTGCTCTCAAAAGAAAATATGTCTCATATGTAGAAGTAAAGAGAGTGGCAGTTGTTCCAAGAACCGACTGGATTGACTGAGCGTTCCTGGACAGCAAGGAACAACAGGAAATATGCTGATCCCTGGATGAAGTGTTTTCAACTACCTGTTTGGCCTGCTCGGATACAGCATTGGACTTTTTGTCTCTTCTGGACCTACGATGGACCTAAGATAAGTCTCTTTACTGAAACTCTCCAGGGTTCTCCTATTCTCTTTCTTTATGTACACTCTAGGGATGGGACAATATAATTGAATATTGCGATAAAAAACACTCAAATAAATGTATTGTGAATTTCCTTTATCGTGGTAATGGTGAATATCCTCACATGGTTTGGCCTGAAAAAGCTGTCTATCTCTCCAGCAAACAGATTTCCTTATTTATTTTGAACAAAGGGACAAGGGGAAGCCGCATCTTTCCAGTAATTCCAAAATCCCAAACCTGTCACAATGACTGAAGGCTCGGCTTACCAGTGGTATCCTCCACAAAAAAACGTTCAACTGGATGTGTGGAAATAGTCTAGATTCCAAAAAAGAGAGTCCTACACTGATCATCATGTGAGTTTTGAGTGATCAGAAGACTAGAAAAGCGCTACAAAAGTACAGTTCATTTACCATTATTCTATAACTGTCTATACTGTAGATTGGCAGAGTAACAGTAAAGAGTGTGAATTATGAACAGAATAGTCTTTCCTATACATTCTCTCATTGGGTTAACTTCTTAAAATATTCCAAGTTTTTTTAGGGGACCCCGAACCTGTGTCACGAAGGCCAAACATGCAGAAATGATGGGACTTATTTGTCCTTTGCGATGTATGACTGGAACAGTAGAAACTACTTTACCGTGTCGGTGTATTTGAAAAGCTTTTGCTTTCTTTAAAGGTGCTGGGTATTATTTTCAGACTAGACGTCGCATTAAAGCAAAAATGCTTCATTCATACCAAAACAAATGCATGAGTGCCATAGCCCACCAAACTCACCTAGAAGCACTAATTTTACCTTATTAAACACATGAAACACATTTAAACTTGACAGAAACAAAATAAAACTCACCAAAACTTTCTTTATTAAGTCTTCTCACTGTTCCAACAATCACCAACTCTGGTGCAATGGCCGTCAAAGTACGTCCACTAGAAGTTGTTGTTTTTTCCACTTACAGGCTCAGATTGTTATTGTTTATTGTTAAGTGTCTGACAACATTATTGTTGTTGCGAGAGGTCCAGGGTTCAATTCCCGGACGAGCCCCCAATTGTTACGTTTCCACTTATGTAGAAACATTAACAATGACAACCAACAAAGAAGAACTCAGGAAGATGGGAGACAGTCAAAGAAATGGGATTTATTTACAATATTTAAGTGAAAAGGTAAACAACGAATGTAGGTTTGAACAATGTGGGGGGAAGAGAGAGAGAGAGTGAGAAAGAGACACACACACAAATCTATACACGTAACAATTATGGAAAGGATAGAGCTTTTGTTTAACCACAAACAGCCTGTACATCGCTATCGCTCGCCCCCAGCCTCCAAAGCCATCCATTATTTAACCTTGCAGATAATCATGAAAAACACTTCAATCAACTTTCCAGAAACAAAATAAAACTTATTTCTTAATTTACAGAGTTTGAAAAACAGCAGTTTCAGTCACGCTGCTCAAAGCAAAACAATGCTATCAACAGAGTGAGAGTGCCAAGTCCCTCTCTGCTCAGGACGCCATATTTACATAGCATATAACTGTTGCTACTGTATTATTATATTATATATATTATATATATCAAAATATTATTTTTGAATTATAGTTCGGCTGTTTTGCTTTTTGCTTTGGTTGTGTGTGTTTGTGTGTGTGTGTGTGTGTGTGTGTGTGTGTGTGTGTGTGTGTGTGTGTGTGTGTGTGTGTGTGTGTGTGTGTGTGTGTGTTGTTCGGAGAGAGAGATGGGGTGGGAGACGTATAAACAACAAAGCACAGTGTTGGTAAGCTCATATTGAACATTAAATCCCCCTCGTCACCTCTTTCCTCCAGACACTCCTCACTTTTCAGTGTGAACACACACTTGCACACACACACCACCCGTCCGGCCCTTATCAGTAACAGTATGGGTGTCGATAAATAGAAGCATCCTCTGGGTCTTGTTATTTCCTCCTCTGCAATTAACGTTCCCATCTGCTAACCTGTGATTAACGGTGTTTACCGATATGCTGCGGCGTGTTGGACTGCTTGAGTCACAGTACACACCTTCCTCTCCATTTCCCAGCCCCTCCCATACGCAACCCGGCTGTCAACAGTCAGTATAACTAAACTCTTCTCCTGGGAATATCTGTTGCTCTGGCCCCAGTGGTAGAAAGTTGGAAAGTCATGTTTATGCCATATTGTACTGCAGATATATCAGACTGATATTGATCCTTGACTATGATATAAACATATCATTTTCAAATGAACTGCATTGTGTTGCTATAACAATTGATTTCTCAACATTAAGGCCACACTCTCCAAGAATCTCCCTTGACTCTCCCTGTCTGTGAAGTCACCCATGGGTGTCTGGAGGCAGGCTTGGAAGCTTTGATTTGGGTTTATCACATGCTGCCATCTTGGCAGTTGGCAAAATTCAACTTTGGGCAAAAAAAGTGGAGCTCAGGTCAGCATGCTTTCACCATGGTGTATGAAGTCATTGTTATCGCATCTTTTTCCACATCTTTTCACGCCATTCCTACTGACTTATATTGTGCAGAGATGGCGTGTCATTTTGCACATAATTGTCATCGTGAAGAAAATGTCAGGTGACGTAGTATAAAGAGTGTCAAAGTCCACATATTGTGGAGGTTAGGCTATTTCTTTTTAGTTATTCTTAATGCCTGCCATCAGATCAGATTCCCCTTGAAATCAATGAAACAAGGCAGTAAAAAAAAACACTTTTGTTTACAGGGACTTCCAGAATCAACATAAAATAAAAGTTCCTTGTAGGACCTTTAAACTTTTTTTTATGTAACTTAAAGGTCCAGTGTGTAATATTTAGGAGGATCTATTGTCAGAAATGGAATATAATGTTCATGGGTATAAGAATCATTGCATTTTAATTGTCTTAGAATATCTACACTGCGGGTGACCTTCCATGTATCCATGTATATGCCCAGTATCTCGTGGTCGGTTTTCAAGTAACTCAGTAAATACTATAGTCCTTCATCCAAAGTTGTTCGGAAACTGCTAAGTAATTAACATGCTCTTCATCCCAAGTCGTCAAATAGTGCAGCGTGGTCAGTGGACCTCTGTCATTTCTGGACACACAGGGTACCACGGTCAAGTTAGGAAGAATAAATATGTAATGTCTGATTACATTTTCAAATAAAGCTGATGTTGTGAAACTGTCTCACTTTGGTTAGGATCAGATATATAGGATTGCTTGAGGTAGCCTAGAGGTAGCCATGGGATCTCAGTATTTTTCTGAGAGGTAGACAATAAAAGTTCATAAAAACTGCCTTAAAATAACCTCATTTTGATGCTTTGATGTCCCAAAACCCCCCAAGCGAGTTCACTTTTTGGACCTCTGTATTTCTAAAACTCTGCGTACAGCAATGCTGGTGAGGTACTCCCAAAGAATTAGGATTATGTTGTGTTTACGGTTAGGGTTGTGCTGAATTAGGGTACCAATTCAGGCACTGGTCACCTGACTTCAACAGCGGGCGCATCCAGAAATGACTCTTATTTTGAAGCAGAGTGCGACTGACCGAGCTGTAGTATTTGATGACTTGGGAGTGAGACCAGGTTGGATTAGTATTGATGTTCACCATTTTGTGCAGGCATGTTTAGTTTTGTCAAAGTGGTTAATTGGCTTATAAATAACTGCATACCTGGTGGTTAACAACTTTTTCTTCATGTGTTTTAAGGATTTGCAAAGATACTGTACATTGGCAAATATACAAACACTGACACAGAACGTATTTACAAGCCCTAATTGAAATGACAAGTTTCTCCTGTGAACCATTTCAGATTTTGTGACAAATTACTGCATCGGACTCAGTGTGCAGGTGTTAATAGAAGTGTTAATCATCGTAGCTCTTTTCATTTGTCTTGTAGGTGTTTTAATGACTGTGCCTGTTACCCACTGTGTGTGGAAACAACATGACACAGACATGGAGAGAAAGCAAACCAGCAGCATTTGAAAGGCCTCTTAAACATACTTTCAGTCATAGCACTTAGGTAAATGAGCCCACTCTCGTGCTTTTTGCAATTTGCAGCAATCTAATGAGAAAATTCTGCTTGCTGAGCGGAGACTGTTAAACAGCAACATACCAGAGAGGTAAAAGCTATTAATTAAATACAAATGATACTGTTTTGTTTATCACTATGGTAACAAATTGCTAATTAGCCATGCAGAAAAATGTATTTGTCATGTATTTTTTGTGACATCCATCTGTACATTTACAGCTTTTATTTCCTGAGGACTTTTGCTTCTTCATTGTTACAATGGTGACAATACAGGAATATGTCAGTTTGACCTGATAAAACTAACAGTCAGCTAGTCATAGCAGTCTGTCAACACGTCACATGTAAGCTTCGATGATAAATCCTCCGGACAGGAAATGTGGCCTAATAAATGTACCTTTCACTGATCTAACCAATCTATCAAAGATCCAACTGAAACTTCCTGACAGTTCTTACAAGAAAAAACTCCAAGGACACGTTGAATTTTTTGATTAAAATTTTAAAATGGAAAGATTAGACTAGTAGAAGCTTGGAACTAAAACATTTCAGTATAAGTCTTTGAAAACTGACATTTGTGACATCTTGCTTATACATGTGATGAATATCATTTTACAGAAGGCTGTATAGAATGCAAAATGATAAATACTTAATACTAGAGTAGAGCTTTAATTATCTGCCCAGACCCGATTGGACCCGATCCAAAACTGCTGTTAGGGCTCGGGTCAGGCTTGGACAAAATTTTTTATTTTTTTGTATACATTTAGTATTTTATTAATAATGACTGAATTTGGTATTTATTGGTTTTAAATAATGACATGTACTATATTATATAAACAATGTAGTTTACTTTAGCTTGTAATAAACTATTCAAATTGCAAATACAATAAAAATCTATCAATTCTATCATCAATAAATTGTTCCAGTGAGAATAACATTTTTAGCAGTTTGACATATGGCTCAACGTTTGTGCGTCTGGGACTGCTAAGATTGTTGCATGATTGGACAAAAATGGAAGATGTCACAGAATCCACAGGGATTGGTTGAATTTTTGTTAATTGTTTGTATTACAACTTCCTAGAGGAACTGATATAATGAATAAAAAAAATCAAAATGATTACAATTTAGTTTCCTTTATGCCAATTAATATGTCCCATCATGCCCTACATGTGACACATTGTATCTCAATGTCTATTTTCCTCAAAAGGAACTGACAATATTTTTTTTGTTTCCTATATTATCAACAAGTGAGAGAAACAACCTATGAAGGATCATACTGTGTTTTTTGAATCCAATCAAGGAGCAGGATTCCATCAAAATTATTTTTATGTGAATATTCCTTAAGAGCATTTTTATTCTTTTAAGCCATGAGACAAGTGGTTCTAAAGTCTGCATCTGTGTATCCATGAGTGTGGGATCAGTGAGTGTAGGACATAACCCTCTAAACAGACATAATATTAGAAGCTCTGTAATGTTTGCAGCTTGTTGGCCTTTAAAGCATGTGTATGTGACGCTGATACCAGCACAGGCTCCTCAAGGCTGCTGGATTTCTCTGCTCTTCATTGAGAATTGATTGAGAAATTCTGCAAGAGTGCCACTATTGATCTGACACCGATTGTGGGCGGGTGAGAAAAGCCAAACATCCCAAGCTGGCAGTCACAGATCGAAGTCAGCTATCCGCACAATTAACAGCTCACTGTCCATACAATAGCCTGCATTAAAAGTGTCCTTTCGAAGGTGTTGGGCTATTTTCCTGAAAGCGTAGTGCAGGAATCTGGTTCCCTTTGTGGCGGTGGGCTTGTTTACACACCTCACGGCCTGCCTTTCTTTCACTTATGACATCTCGGCATTATAGATTGGACAAACATTTAATGAAGTCAGTGGGTTACCTTGAAAGTCCACTTTCAGTTGTTAGATGTTGTTTTGATTTGTTTAAGGATAGTTAACCAAACTTGACACACAGAGAAGGACAACATTTAGCCCCACAAACAAGCGTACTGGCTATGTGTGCAGTGTATGTTGTGTATCCCAAATTAGAGGCAGGTATCTTGGAGAACTAAGGAAGCTGCACCTCATCCCCAACTGAGTCGACACAGTCTCACTCCCGACTCGTCAAATACTGCCACTGCCCTCTGCTTCACAATATGAAGCTGAAGGTATCCCTCTCGCATCATTCCTCCACAATCAAGTTAGCAAGAAAAAATATGCAACATCTGCTTAGACTTTTAAAATAAAGCTTGTGTGGTTAAAACTGTGACGGTTGCAGTTTGGTTAGGTTTAGGTACAAAAACTACTTTAGGTTTAGGAAAAGCGTGAGTTATGTTACGTACTTGGTGTTACTTAAAGGTCCAGTGTGTAGCATTTCGTCACATCGAGCGGTGTAGTTGCAGATGGAAACTGTCTTGTTTTACCCTCCCCTTCCAAGTGCGGAAAAGAAACAGTGGCCACGAAATGTGCAAAAAACTCCCCAATCTAGAGGCAGTGTATAGCGCAGTGTATAGCGCAGTGTAGCTGGAGCAAAGCTGCCGGTAGTCAGAGCTAACAGAGCTAACCAGCCATGAGCAGTTGCTGTCAGACTCTGTGTCCACGCTGTAAACACAAGAGGTGTGTTTACTTTGACAGTCACTAGAAGCACATTTCCAGCTTCACATTTTTGGTTACTCTACATTTTGGTGCATGATAAAAAAACTGCTCATAAATTAGGATATTTGAACATCTAATATTCCATGACAACCTTCATCTGCTGAGGAAGGCCATGTGATGAATGAAAAGCTACAGCACAGCTAGAAAATGGATATAGTGATGGCTTTGTTTTCTCAGTATGAATGGTGTTACGCTGTCTTAGATGTCTGTACACCATTGGACATTTTGATAGAATTGTTTCTTCTTTTTTCTTGTTGGGACAATGTTTAGATGACGTTTATGTTATGTGTGCCTTCCTTGGATAGTTGACAGTAGAAAGTGTAAGTTTGGGGGGGGTGAATGCACCAGGGCCGTTCTGACTGCCGTGGCACAAGTGGGGCACTGAGTTATTTATGGGTGGCATGAAGTATGTGACTCAGCTTTCCATTCATTACCAATTCATGCTGTTTATAGACCTCAGTATGCAGAAATCTTAAAAAAAAACACTGCATGGTTGGGATTAGCATAAAGTGGACATGTCTGCGAAAGGGGGGAATTGTGGGTACCCATAGATCCCATTTTCATTCAGATATCTTGATGTCAGAGGTCAAGGGACCCCTTTGAAAATGGCCATGCCGGTTTTTCCATTGCCAAAACTTAGCCTAACATTGGAGCCAGTTGGTATCAATGGTTGCATTAGGTCATCCAGTGTCTTATGATACCAGTATCTTCACTCTAGCTTTAAAACGGGGTTACAGCCTCGAGTGTAAGAGGTAAGGATAACGGTGGAACATAGGGTGTCCAATCAGATCCCAGGCCTCTACGTTTGGACATGCCCCTGTGCATCATATGTTAATGCATATTAGAATGCTGGACCCTTAGTACTAAGCTTTGTCATTGACTTTCCTTCTAATTTAGAGAAACTTTTCTACATTCTAAAGGTATTTACACCCAAATTAGCATATATATTTAGGTTTTTTAAATGCATGTTAAACCGTAAGAGCATATTCCTGTATGAGTATGAAAAGAAGGAATGACACATGGATTCCATATCCTTGATGTTCTTTTTGTGTCCCTGCACAGCGTACAGTAGTGACAGGCCATGGTACATTTTCGTATAAAGCTGCTGTAAATCGTTCATCAGTGTGGAAGCTCACATCGTTATAGTTATTATTCTCGGCGTGGATGGGCCTTTACTCATGACTTTGGTGTGTCTTGAATACCTTTGAACACCCCTGTCTACCATGCAGTGTTTTGAATTCTAAGAATTGAATGAAGCTCTTTCATATGGTCCCCATCAATCTCGTATTGCCTCTCCACTTATGCATCCCTCTTAATCTTCCCCGTTTAATTTCCTGCTAATTGGTTGTAACTGTTGCAGCTGTTTTTACATTTATGGTTAGTATATAGTGCTACAATGTCGGCCTCTTCAGCCTGCTTGGTACTTCATTTAGAGAGACCCTCCTTGGATCTATGCTGTGTGGGATGTGGAGGAGCCTGAGAGCACAATGTGGAAGCAAACTGCACCTGAGCTACGGGATGAGTTCCCCCTCAGCTGCCATCCCAATTGGATTTTTACTCCGAGGCCTCCTTGTAGATATTTGGATGAGCTATGAAAGCAGCAGCTGCTGTAGATGGGCTCTGACACAGCCACCTGGTGCTCTTGAGCTCTCTGACAATGCTTCATCAACAGACCTACATTCCAGGTCCACCCTCAAGACTTTATAAATACTTTCTCCTATTTTCCTCTTTTCTCTTGCTATTTAAACCTTACATGCCAAAATATATACATCAGTTTATTATATTTGTGCAGAAAATTAAATATGTCTACTACGGCCGACTCCATTGGGTTTGAAACATGGGCATATGCTCTACCCCACACTTGTTTGCGCTTCATTTAAATAATTTAGTAGATGAAGTTAAGCAAACAGGTATTTCTAGTTTTACAGATTCTGTCATACTCACTTGTGGAAAATGGAGTTTAGTGCCAGAGGGAAACAGGAAGTCCCCCCTGTGTGATTTGGATGCAGTGGAGAATAAAAGTGAAGGCATTTAAAAAAAAATTCTAAACAGTCAAATGCAGAGTTGGCTCTAAAGATTGAATATTAGACCACACTGTGAAACCAGATGAATTAATTGAACTATTTTTTAAAAATTGATTAGATCAAACATTTTAAGTAAATCTAACTCAATTTCGTAAGTTAAAAAAAACAGCTGATCGAGTAGCTTTAGTTATTTTAAGTGACACTGACTTAATTTAGTAATTTTTATTTGTATTGGAAAAAACAAAACAGCAAGTAAAAAGTACTTAATCAGGAACCTATGATGTAATTAGCTTTAACAATTTTCACATTACAGTGCAATGCCAACATAAATTATTCCAAAACTGCAGGTCCTGACCTCCACAAGGGGTTGCCAAAGCTTCACAGGGGATGGCAAGGACTTCTTGCTTTTAGGGGTTCAAGTCACATAAATGGATTAAAGGATGCCAAACCAGTCTCCATCTATCTGGAGAGCTTCCTTGGGGAATGTGAGGAGATCTGATTTTGAGCAGTTTACTTACTTTCAAGTTTTTTTTCTCTCTCTCTCTCTCTCTCTCTCTCTCTCTCTCTCTCTCTCTCTCTCTCTCTCTCTCTCCCTCCCCCCAACTGGTCGAGACAGACGACCACCCACCTAGAGCCGAAGGATCTGTCCTAGGTTTCTGCCTTTTAACAGGCAGTTTTTCCTTGCCCTTGTCGCCAAGTGCTTGCTCATGGTGGTACTGTTGGGTCTCTGTAAATAATGTTATAAAGAGTTCGGTCTAGACCTGCTCTATTTGAAAAGTGTCCTGAGATAACTTCTGTTATGAATTGGCGCCATACAAATAAAATTGAATTGAATTAATGTTTTTCTACTGTTAATTTATACAAATTATTGATTGGGTATTGGATACATTTCTGCTGTAAGTTAATTGATTTACTAATTATATAGTGAGGAGGAGATATTAGCTATATAAGCAGGAGTAGGGGCTCCTCCCAGGTTTCAGATGGAGTTGGCAAGCAGGCCACAGTGAATGTATGCTCCCAGAGGCCCAACCTTTCAAGGAAAATGGAAAACTTGGACTGTGAAACAGTTTAAAGGTCCCTTCCTTTCTACCTTAACAACTCAGTGTAAGCAAACTTTAATATATATATACACAGTATATATATAGCCTATATCTCAGCATTCTCAGCAGAAAACTAAATGAATCTGTTGTGATGAAGACCTGAAGCTATATTCACAGAGCTCTCTGATAAACAGCATCGTCCTGCATTAGAAAAGTACAAACAACTAAAGAGTTAATAGAACAATGAGAAGAAAACACTGAAGTAGTCTTATGTATGATTGTTAAATATTATGAAAATGCATAATACAGACAGAGAATTGTATAAAAGGATTCTACAAATATATGGAGAAAAATATTCACAGGAAATAATAATATGCTCAGATTTCCTCCAAATCTCTGGTTTTACGCAAACTTCCTGCAGTTATTATGTTCATTATTTGGGTTCAGTGTACTGTAATAGTTATGTATTGAATATGATATGAAATATCTTATCTTATCTTACATGATAGGCTCCCTTAAGGAGAAAGGTTGGGAACCACAGACACAAAGAACTGTAGGGATGTCCACACACTCGATAAACATCATGTAGACTGAAGGATTGTAAATAAATGTGTGCTGGGTTTTTGTCCTTTTGTCCCTGTAGGTAGTGTCTTGTAAGCCTGGGCAGCCATGGGCATATCACATATTTGAATACAAGTATGGAAATTCCCAAAAATCCATACTGCTACCACTAATAATAAAAATACATATGTACATATATTTCATTTTGTTGACATTTGAAATTGTTCTGTGGTGTGACCTGACATTTTATGTGTAATAAAAATGTACAGGGCTGCTTTAATCATGTTCTCTGTGTGTGTGCAAAACAGTTAAGGGCTTGCGTGACTGTCAACCTCAATATTGTACATCTGTCAGCAGGGGTTCATTCTCAACAAGTGCGTGTGTGTGTGTGTGTGTGTGTGTGTGTGTGTGTGTGTGTGTGTGTGTGTGTGTGTGTGAGCTCCATCTCACCCCTCCACCACCACTAGCTGGGAATGGACAGCAGATGAGGAAGAGTCATCGATATCAGTCACTAGCTATTGATTAACTCATTGATGAGGATGGCCATTGTGCATGTTTGTGTTTGGGTGGCGGTGGGAAGAGGAGGGGAGGGGGAGGGCTGGCACTGCTGTTGATTCAGGGTCACAGGCCAATCCAGTTGTCTATAGCCCGGCTCTTTCATGGGAACAAGTGTCCATTTGGTAGCTGTCAGTCAGAATTAAGCCTCCAGTCTGGGCCTGGTGCCAGGAGGCTAGACTGTTAGTAGGCCAGGTCAGAATGAGGGGGGCTGTTTGTGGCATACACTGCAGGGACTTCACCTACTTTAAGTGACAAAGCGTCACATAATGTGTAATGTGTTTTTTTCTTTCTGAATTTGGTCAGTATTATCTGTTTTGAGAAGCCTATGTGGAAATTATATCTATAGTCCAAAGTCTCGCTTTTCCTTCAAGATCAAACCAGTGTGAATGAATGGCAAGACACATGTTGGCGGTCCACCCCTTTGGTCCAGACTGGAATGTAACAGCAACAACGACAAGAACCTCTAGTGGCCCGTGTGAATTATGATTGTTCTCTGTTTGAGAAGAGCCATAAAATCTCAAAAGGGAGAATGTGAGGGTGGATGGTTGGCTTGAGTTCGTTTGCTTGTTTCAGTTTAGTTTTGTTGTTTAAAAATGTGTATTTTTAGTTTATTTTTTATTTGTTTCAGTGTTAGTTTTAGTTTCTTATTATAATAGGAAGGGTTGTCGGAGAATAGAATAATACAAAAATACAATAGAAACACAATGACTCACTGGGTTGTACTTGACAAAGATTAAAACTAAAGACATTTCCTGTTTTTTATTTTATTTTAGTTTTATAAGCACACAAGATCATTTCGGTTAGTTTTTGTTTCTTCTAAAGTCTAGTTTAACTACAATGTTTTTTCGCACCTAATTTTAGTTTTTTAGTTTTAGTTAACTGTAACAGCTAAGCAAGCCTTGTCAGAACCGTGGTCATCTTTCTCCGTTCTTGTGCTTGGATATGCTATGTGCTAGGCTAATCTATGTTGAAAAGACAACCACATTTTGATATATAGTCCCATGTTAGCTAGCTAATATCAGCAAAATGCTAGCTAACTAGCTACGTAATCTCCATCAATTGTTAGCCAGCATTTTGCTAACATCATCTAGCTTAAGATGTGACTATATAGCACGTTTGTCTTTTAACCGTGTTCAAAATGGTTACATTTTAAGAGGTTCTGACCAAGGCTTTCTTAACTGTTGTTGGAGCAAAAAAGGGGCGGGACTTCAATGGCCCGACCTGAGAGATGTGGGATGTTGGGAATAAAAATGAGTATCAGTTAAAGTCAGTGACAGTTTCTCAATCATCCCACCCAGTGTGCCATAGTAGAAATTTCCTAGTCTTACAAATTCTGTGATGTGTTACGCTGCCCCGTATGAGCACAGCATGTCTTCCACATACTACAGCTGTAAACATAGTAAAATGAAAGGAATAATGTTGTTGGTGCTGTCAGGTGGAACAGTGAAGTCAGTCTCTGGCATGTCCTTTCCAAACACCTATATCTACACCTATATATCACTCAAGTGGTTTAAGACAGCTTATGATTGTTATTGTAGAATCGATTGGGGTCCCCACGTCTTTCACACAAGTCACAGCAAGAATATATGACTCGTCTGACACAGTGATCATCCCTCAAGCAAGTAGTTCTCTTTATTATGACCACAGTCTTTCCCTGAACTTTAGCTATAACCAAACCTTGTGGTACTAGATATGGGCAATGAGAAACAACATATTTTCTCATTTAATTTGGAATATTTGTTGGTTTTGAAAAGCCAGTACTGTTATCCATGAGGACACTGTCATGTCCCCTGCTTTGTTTCTGGGAATCATTGTGTTTTATCTGAGGAGGAGTCTCGTTCTATATCTGTTAAGCAGCTTATCTTAACTTTTAGCTGAGTTGAAGGCATGCAGTCATGTCGGGATACTTAAATAGAATATCATATACCGTTAAACTTGATAGTCCAGGCTTGTATTTGCTTTAGTCACTGAACTCAACCTGCCTTTATATGGGACAGGCCTTTAATTCCTTTTGCACAAAACGTGCCCAGCAAAGATGGAATACTATGAAATTGTTTATTTAAACCTGTATAAATATTACTTAATCAATCGGCTATTGATTAACATATCAATTACAAATAATGAATGTGATCATTTGATAGTTTGGTGCTCATGGTTTCTGTAAAATGAACTGAAGGACTGAGTTGTGGAGAATCTAACTGATCTAACGATGTGTAGCATGCCCATATTGACAAAATTTTCCATAAGCAGCTTAGAACTTGCTAAAGTTGCTCCGATGGGCTTTAAGAGGTTTTATACATCAAAAGAACTTGTATAAAATCCAGACCAGGCCTCTTGACCTGCCTACATTTGTCAAAATGTGTAGCCACAACAGGCTAATAAAGGGGACCTGCTTTTATTGGAAGTTGTACGGTATATGTTTATCCCCCCTCCGTGCTAATGGCCATGGTCTTTGGTTAGACATAGTTTTTTACATTCTGTCAGCCTGCTGGCAGCACTCAATGACAAATCATATAGATAGATACATTGCTTGCATTGCGCACATTACGTTATGAACTCCACCCAAACCACGGCCTCTTCCTAAACCTATCCAAGTAGTTGGAACCAAACTGCGACTCATTTCAAGTTATTAGCAAGCTTTATTTTGAGATCTTACCGGACCTTGCATATTAATTGTTGCTAACTTGACCGAGGAGTCCTGCCCATGCAAAACTAGAGGGGTACCTACTAGGGGTGTAGAGATTTACCGATACAAGTCAAAAATTGGTTTTAACATTACACATAGATACAACTACATCGGTGCGCAGCCCCCTGGATTGATCTAAATGTACCATGAACTGGTTGATGGTAAGATTCTAAAGTTATGAAACAGCGTCTCCACTCATATGAGAGGTAGATAGTCAACACGAGGGTCTCATGATGAGAGCGACAAGAGTAACATTAGACCAGCATGGCTTGCAAGGTTGGTACATAAACAGGTCCGACAACACCGACACGATTTCTTAAGAAAGAAGGAAAGTTGGACAAGTCTTACCATTTGTAAGATCTGTGCACATTACATTACCCAAACCATGATCTTTTCCTAAACCTGTCCAGGTAGTTTTCTTGCCTAAACCAAACCTGACTGCACTTCATCTCATTTAAAGAGAAATGTTTCACGAGGTTTATTTTGAAATTCTTATCGGACTTTGCATAATAATTGTTGCGAGAGGGGTCACAGTTTGAAGCGTAGGGGCACTGATGTCCTACCAACCAACAGACATTTCCATCCCCGGAACAATGGCTAAATCCAACTTCATCCTTGATGTTTCAGAAAATGCAGTACACTGTCAAACTTGCCTTTCCTTCCCCTCCCACCAAAAACTGTGTGTGAAGGAAAGTGCTGATTCATTAGCTTCGGGCTTGGGCCCATAAAGCCCAATGAAAACATGTCGAGGTCAAATGTCTGACTTGTAAACTTGAGGGCTTTTGATTTTGTTGATCCAAGCACAAGTTGTACTATTAGAGCTGTGAGATCCTAGAGCTCTCTGGCATGTTTCTCAAGACAAGCAATTACACGCGCACATGCACTCACACGCAGACACACACGCCAGAGTCCCTGACCTCTCAAGCCTGTATGCAGCTCTGTTTCTCCGCACACACTAACAGATACACCTGTTTGCGTATCAGTGACCTTGCTTCTTTAAATCCTTGAACTGTCCCATTTGAACGGGCTAAGCTACTTGTTTTTAATTTACTGAAGCTCCACTGGGACTGCAGCACCCAGCGGACTGCCGCTGTGTGGAATGTAGGCCAGTCAAACTTGGCTTCAGCAGGCTAAAGGGTTTCTAGGTCATGTTCATAATCAATTTTTCAATAAATGCAGAGCTCCACTGAGGTTCATGTGACATCACTGAATACGTACGTACATGCAGACATGACCTTATGTGACATATAGTTTTAATAATCATTAATAATTGATTTGTGCTTTATAAATACACTTTAAGACATTTAAGAGGCACGCCACAAATTTTACTTGAAGATCAGATAACAGCAATTACAAACCGGGGGCATGGAGTTTTAAAGTTTTTTACCAGGCAGGGAAGAATTAACTATGCAATCAAATTGCTTTATGGGAAATGTAGGAAACATTGTTTCTGAAGACTTAAAGTCAAGATATCTCTATCTATTTTAATTAATCATATCATATTTATTTAGCAGAAACTTCTGTGGCTGCAATTGAAGCCAACATGGAAGGATCCAAACCTGCAGTTCCAAACCTAAAGAAACATGTCACCTAGTAAAACAATTATTTTTTTTTTTCAATAGTTTTTGGGCAACAATGGAGCTCTATGGCACAGAGGAATACGGCTTTTATAGACAGACTGTATATGTACACTGTAGAAAAATCTGTTTACAGGGTTTTTCCTATTTATGTTGTAGATTTTGTTTGTATCTTTTAAATACACGGAAATAATACAATTACAAAATTAGCCTTTGAATTTACTAATGTAAAATAACAGGAAAAATCTGTAACTGTAAATAATCATAAAATTACTGCTTATTTAAAGAAAATCTCCTTTTTCCCACATAAAAAGACTTACTACTACTACTAATACTTTTTTGCGGATATTTACTGTTTATTTAATAGATTAAACTGTCTTTAATTAGTTTTTTAGAAAGTGAGAAACCTGCAAGCCATTGCTCTTTATCAATTACTTACTAACATATCTAAAGGACAGTATTGCCTTTGCATCCTTGTTGGCACCATTGACAGTATCTATAATGGACAGAGCTTCCAGGTCTGAAAAGTGAAGCCAATGTGAAAGTGTCTTAAACTGCAATAAAAATGACACCATGCACTCTAATGGGGAAATGAGCCAACTTCTCACTTGGTTTATGAGCTCAGTAAACAGTTTCTTAATGAGTTTATAGTCTCAATCTCTAGTTTCAGTATTCTTCCATACAGCATGATGTTTATTTAGTAAATGATGGTCCCATTCAGAGTAAAATAGATGATTGGTTGGCATGTTGAAGAGTATTGTTGGAGTGGAATCTCTATGGCTCAAAGCCCTCATGATGATCCTCTATTTGGAGACAATCAAGTACAATTTGAGGGGGTCATCTGGGAAATTTGAGTCCATCTGGGGCCCTATTATTAATTACATAGTTAGATTAGACATTACAGGAACATTTAAGCGTATTTTGTCAACAAATGTCAATATATTTCTAATGATGTACAGTGCTGTCTCTTTATATGTTCCTGTTTTATTATGGACTTCAATACTATGCCAAGAAGGAACTGGTGAGTATCATTCTTTCTTTTTTTCTTTTTTCTTTTTTACGTTATTGTACTTGCAGAAATGTTATGTGGGTTGAGGGGAGAGTTAGCTATGTAACTATAGTTTTAGGAATTCTGAATAAACGTTAGAAGTAGTAATATTTAGATTGTCATTCTGTGAAGGTTACAAAGAAAAGAAGTCTCTCAACACCACCAAGAGTACAAGTCAATGTCAAATTCTTGACATCCTCACTCTCGGGGTCTTGTGTTCAAGACAACGTCCTAGATTTTCTTTCTCTTTTCTCTATGGGACAGAATTGCCGGGTTGTTCTCTTGAAAAAAAGCAAACACGAAGAAGAAAATTAGTGTAAAGTTACTTTGTAATGTCAAACCAAAGTTGTTCTCATTTGCGACTTATAACCGATCTATAAAGCATTAGTATATCATTTATCACGCATTAGCCACCATTTACAACTTATAAACACTGCATTATTAGAAAAAAGGCACCCATCTTAGTTCACCCTTTGCAGCATCATGTGTGCCATGCAAATCCAATGGACAGCATCTGTGTTTAAGCAAGTGATGCCGCAATGATCATATCCTCTAAAACACACACACACACACACACACACACACACACACACATGCACACATGTGTATACACGTGTATTGGTGTATTCTGTATTCTGTATTGTGTACTTCATCCCACTGCAGCTGTGGGAGCCATCCTGCTTCCCTCTGCCAACAGTCAGTGTCACAGAGCGATGGCGGTTGTGGCGGTTTTTGAATTAAAACTATGGCTCGGGGCACTTCGTTAACTTATTATGGAAAACTGAGGCCCTCACCGACGCCCTCTCTCACACACACACATATACACTCCAACACACACCCTCCTGTCTTTTGATAAGGCTTGTACCCTTGTCAACAAGCACACAATTTAATTAGTGTTGATTGTTGTTGGCGTGTTCAATAGTTATTAATTAGAGCGGGGAGGGGCCCCAGTCTTGATTGCACGCCCGAAGCTGTGACGCATCGTGTTGTCTCACACTCCAGAATAACAGAGATGCTGTGAAAAATCAAAAGGGGGGGTGCAGAGGTTGTAACCCTGTAACGTCTTTTTAACTAAGAACACATTAATAAACAGCAGAAAGTGGACAGGAAGTGTGCTAGTAGTCATTTACTTTCAGCCAATGAAAACTGACAGAGTAATTACTGAGCAGTTCTGGAATTAAATAAAACCCCTTACTGTTAAGTTTACTAGTTTAGTTTTTTGTTGTTTTTTTTGTCAAAGAAAAACTTTAAGTACAGAACTTTTTAATTGCTGCAGTGTACTGTAGTACTTCAGTAGATGATGATCACAGTATTACAGTACTGCTCATTTTTATTACAGAAAAGAGACGATGTTGGGAATTTAAAAAAACAAAATCTGAATTTTGAGTTTTTGAGAATATATAGCCACTGTACAGTTTATATACTGTATAAAACTATTGATGCTATATAATATGAATTTCCATGCATAAATCTACAACATATAGGGCTTAACCTTCACACCTGTAATGAACTTTATTATTCTAGACAATTTTTAAGTGAACTTGTCACACCCCCAAGAATCCCTTCTGTTCCTATTACAAAAATGAGTGTACATAGTCTTTAGGTTGTGTGAAATTGAACCTACTCTCTCATTGTTTGTGACATTCTGTGACATCAGTTGTAGGATTTTGTTCACATGTATTTTCATAAGCAATCAATTACTATGATTGTTATGGTTCAGTGCTTTCTCACCCTTTTTCCTTCCGTTTCCCCCTTTCCCCTTGTGTCTCTGTATTGTGTGAGTGTGTATGTGGTGGGCGGGTGCTTTCTGGTTCCTCTCTCCGAGGTTTCTGCCTCTTTTAAGCAAGTTTTTCCTTGCCACCATCGGCAAGTGCTTGCTCATGGTGGGAACTGTTGGGTCTCTGTAAATAATTTTATAAGAAGTACGGTTTGAAAAGTCTCCTGAGATAACTAAAGCTGTGTTTTTACTGGATCAATTTAATGCTGTATTAAATCAAATTCCAACCGGTGTAATTAGTGTCTAGCAAAAATCTTTCACACCTGTTTTTTTTTTGTAAAAAGTACTCAGAATATGTTGCTCAAACTTTTGTGTTAGCCACCTCAAGCCAGAGATATACTTGTTGTTTAATCATGCGTTCGTGTCACGTTCATTTCTGAGGGCGTGCAAAACCTTCGGTCCAAATGCCAAATGTACGCGGCCATCAAGCGTATGAGTTATGCTAGTTCTCCCACATGGGTCTGAAACATTGTCATGGACTTCCTCCCACCAGTGTTGCCAACTTAGAGACTTTCTCGCTAAATCTGGCGACTTTCTAAATCCTCCTGGCGACTTTTTTTTGTCAAAAGCGACTAGCGACAAATCTAGCGACTTTTTCTGGTGTTATTGGAGACTTTTGTGGTGTTTGGAGACTGACGTGAAAGCACGTATCACTCTGCAGTTAGCGGGTGCTGCCGTGAGCCCCCGTCCAAAATCACTCACATGTGGTCAGCCTCAGTAGCCTTGCACAGAAGTCCCAGCCTGCAGTCAGAGAGGAGACACACACACCACTTCGCGTCCAGTCTGCAAATGAATCGAGCATGTGCATGGCCGCCGCCGTTCCCGCTCTGTAGTGGGCTGTAAATGTAAATGTTTCTTCACTCACTCTCACCAAAAATACATTGAAAAATTTACATTTATTAAATTTAGGGTTTTCTAACTCACTTTTTGTCTCTCCCGTGACGTTATTCCTCTCTCCTACAGCGTCCATTAAATGCGGTTACATCAGGCAAATTATGCAAATTAGGCAATGACGTCATTTAGCGACTTCTAGCGACTTTTAGGACAGCCAATAGCTACTTTCCTTACTGAGGAGTTGGCAACACTGCCTCCCACAAAATATCCAGGATACAGCCCCTGCCATCTTGCACTGGTGATGTCATTCAGAGCCAGAGTCTGTGCAGTAGTGATTGGTGTTGGTGCCACGGTATTGAGGTCCCGCCCATACCCGCTCAGCTGTCAGTCATGATGTGAAACCCCTTCATACAGCTTCAAATAACTAATAAATAAACTAATTAAAACCAAACATCAGAAAAATGAACACATGAACATACATCAGCATAAAAAGCTATAAATATTTATCTAACGTGTATTTTGATTTTTTTCTTTGGCCCATGTCCCATTTGCTAACATGGAGGCAGCGGGATTTAGGACCTTTACTGCAGTCAGCCACCGGAGGATGATCCAGATGTTTTGGCTGTCATGTTGTCCATCTTTATATATGTCGATGGTCTGAAACAGCTAATATGGCTAACATGTTAGCAAACACATCCAGCAGACACATAGCAACTTTAGCATTGATTGGGACTTGTTTGTGTCCTCCTGATGAATCCAGTAATGACTCTCCTTTGAGCTGCTAAATACTCCACCATGTTCACAAGCTGCTCTCTGACTGTGTCTGTCTGCTGTTGCTGATGGGCAGTTAGCGTACAGTGCGTTTACCTGCTTGTTTAAATGGTTGCATTTTGAAGTTAATGAGAGGTTGATGTGGGTTGTAAAACAAAAAAATTTGCTGAAAGACGCCAAAACTCTCCATAGAGAGAGAGAGGGGGGAAGTGTAGTGTTGGCCACTTCATATTACATTTGTTTGGTGCATTGTTCACATATAAATATTGCACCACCATTGCCGTCATTGCAGTCAGCTTCTCCCAGTCTCAGTGTTCAAGGTTCAGTTCTACCAGTTATCCACAGAGGTCTCCTCCTCTCGGATCTGCTGATTAAAACCACTAAACACACTGAATAAAGCAGTTCCACCTTAAAAACCACCACGCTGTTGGACAGACAAAGGACGTCCCGGAGGGGCTGCGAGCCGAGCTGCTGCTAACGTTAGCTCAGCTTGTTTCTCTGATAACTTAAGATCCAGACGTCCGATGACTAAAATCCTTCATCCGGTTCAAATCTAGAGTTAAAAAGCACCAAGATCTAAACAGTGGATGGTAACAATGTGGCTTCAGACTGGATAAACAGTCAATGTATGACAGCTTCTGGCAGACAACCACAACGCTGACGCAGGCACAAAGGGGATATGACGCCATCGACAGGCGACCGGTGAAACGCAGCGTTACCTGAATAAAATGACAGATTTCTCTGAGTTTGAACATTGTTGGAAACATTTGGGATAATGGAAGTACACAACTCAACTCCATATAGAACATAGAGCTAGAGTTTATAGATATTTTTAATGTGGAAATTATATCTTTATGAATAAAAAGAGATCCAAAAAAAAAACATCATACAATCTAGATATACTTAAACAGACAACATGTGGCCTCAGTATTAAAAGCCTTTCTGCCAAACTGGATCTGAATCCCCCTCTGTAGTCTATAGCTCCTCTGGAGCCGCTGCACTCGTATTGACCTCCCTACCCGAGCTCTGGGGCTGACACTTCATCAAGAGGCCTTGTGATAGAGCAGGAGTGACGAGGACCATCCCCCCCCCCTTCCTCTCCGTCCTGCTCTTGATGTGCCTTTTGTTTGGTGCCTAATGACAGCTGTGATGGAACCGTCATGCTCTGTGATCACACCGGCCCGCAGCCAGGCCTTCTTTCTGCTGCCACCGCCGCCTCTCGGCTCTGCTCATTCCCCATCCAGTCCCAGTAACAGGGAGAGCTCTGAAGGTCAAACACAACCTTGCATTCTCACCTTATCACCCCTGATGTAAGGCGGCACCACATCAAATCTCATTTCAGAGATCTGGTTTGTTTTGTAAAATATGCATATATATGTTTATGCATATGCTGCCATAAGCTGTAGACAGGGAGGCCCAGTGGCTAAAAATATCATTTTCTCTGGCCCAGGAATTGTCTGGAGGGTTCATTGGAAACTTGTGCAGCTGGGTGCGTTTCCTGCTGTTTGCCTGAACACATACCCTCATTCGGAGACGGTGAGCAGCTCTGCCTATTAAAATGTAAATTCCCTCTCGGTGCAGCGGCAGCAGCAGCGGCGGAGGCAGGCGAACTCAGACTGGGATGCAGCGGGGGGAAGGAAGGGGTGGAAGGCTGGTGGGGGTGAGAGGTGTACGCGCTATAGGCAGGATCTTGTCTTTCACCATGCAGCAGCTCCCAGATAGGCAGCATGTGGCTGTATGATATGCTCCGCTGCCGGGCCCTTCAGCAGATTTCAAAGCCCAGGACGGAAACAAAAGGTGACTGGGCCATTCCTCTGATGCAAGCTCACTGTAATGGACTTTATTTTACTGACTTCATGTAGTCACTGTGCTCATGTTCGTGTCTTTTTTGTATTTCTTTATATTTATGTGCCTTTCATCAATGAAAAATGTTTTGGATGCAGTTTCTAATAATGTTTTTGCACATAATTCTTAAAACACATTTTAAATGACAGTCATTGACAGTATATTACAGGTTGATAACTGCCTACAAAATCCCATTCTTGAGCTTTATTTGTCATATTTCCACTGCATTATCAAATGCTTATTTGGTCCTTATTTCAAAGAGCTGTCAATCAATTCTAGAGTAATGGGAGGTTCCAGTCCTGTCTTTGAACTGTGCTGCTAGGTCTGCCACTTGTTTACATTTGGATCATGTACTTATAGTGTAATGATGGCACCAACTGCTTTTGCATATAACAGCCGAATTCTGACGTTAATTGAACAAATTAACAAAAAAAGTTTTGTTGTTAAGCTCTTCACAGTGCTCATTTTCAAGTAGGTTCTGAGAACTCATTACATGTCACTGACCATCCTGTACTGTAGCGAAATAAATGCATACAAATATACAGAAAATAATGATAAAGAAAGGTATGATCATGGAATGATGGGTTCACATATTGTACATATTGTAAAACATTGTAAACATGTACGTTACATATATTGTTGTATTGATTAGAATACCTTTTCAAGCAGCCTTCTTGCAAGATTTGTTACATTCATTAAAATAATTTGTTATGAAATAACAAAAAAACTGTAGAAATTGGCAAAAGACAAAGACCTTATAATATAAACTAGAAATAGTGATGATACAGATATCAACTGATCTAAGTAAAAGTAATGTAATACATATAAATATTTATTTGTAAACTGTATACTTTGATTATTTTTTAATTACATTTTTCTCGTTTTCACTTTTTAGATTTATACTTTTATTATTTTTTATTATTTTCTTTTTTTGCTTCTTCTCTAATATTGACATGTCTTTATGTTGTGTTCTTGTACTGTATCTGTAAGAGTTTTTGCTGATGTTTCTGCCACTTTTGTAGAAAAAAAGAATGATTTGTACAGTAGTTAAAAACACAATAGTGATGATTCCAACTGGCCAGTAGTCAGACAAAAATTACAAGATGTCTACTCTAATTGAAGACACAGTATTATAAGTAAACATGCATAACCTTGTTTTATTTTATACTTTGAACTCCCAGCTGGATTACATTCTGTCCTCCAAAGTCTCCAATGAGCAAAATGATGAGTAGAAATGTCAGGAATTGATGAACGATAAGAATCTACTGTGTGACTGTAAGCTGCTTGCAAACCCTTGTACAGCTGGCTGAATCTGCCTTTGATCACGTCCACAGTGTTTTCGCTGTGTAACACTAGATGGAGCTGCGATCATACTGCAGGCAGCTCACATGCTGTATGACACGCTGCAGTGGCCACCCTCACAAGCTCCATCCACACGCTGAACGCAAGAAACACACGCTGGCCCCTGTGCATAATGACTGCTGCTTTTTTTCCTGTGCTGCACGTCACTGAGGAACAGACAATTGAAGATAGTAGACAACTGATTTTTAATTTCTGTGTTTTTCAGAGACTTTGGCCCTGGAGGGCTCGGAGGGCAGCGGGTTGTGTGGCAGAAGCTCATTATTCCCTGAAACTGAAAGGCTGTGGTGGAATTCACCTGATGCTGTGCATTGTGTGCCAATAAGCAGCATTGATTCAGCAGTTACAGGCTGATTTATGTGGGACCAAATGACAGCCTCATGTCTGCTCCCCTGATCTACCCTGTGCCCCCTCTCTGCCTTTGGAGGAGAGGGGGACATGATGTTTTTGTGAAAAATTAAGCTTTCTTGCTGGATCACAAGCTGTAGTGAATTTGTGAGTTAAAATTTCCTCCTAAGAATATTAAGCGATTTTTAGGAGAGGGTGTTTTATTTATATATTTTCATTTTATACATTATTATTAGGGACCGAGCCAGCGACAGCGACCGGCAAGGTCCCTATTGTATTTGCTCCGTTTCTTATTATTATTTTTAGCCCCCCATTGACTGCGATTTTGCCCCCCCTGAACATATACGAAAAGTCAATTTTATTTGGCAAAGTATTCAGGTCTGGTGAAAATGGGGAGTTTACATGTGTCGCTTTTGGGTCTGCCACTAGGTGGCGCTACTATCATAAAAAATGCGTTTAGGCTAATAACTTCTGCATCGTTTGTCACACATTCAAAAAACTTAGATCCACGCGTTCGGTGAATGGAGCTGAATCTCCCCATATAAGCCCCGCCCACTTCCGCCTAGAATTTTTTTTTTCTAGAGCGCGAAATGTCCTTGAACTACTTTTTCGGGTTCCTCCTACACGCTTTGTCCGATTCGCACAAATTTTTTCACCTAGCACCTGGGGACCGCCCTGGCAAAAAAAGTAATTGGAACCTTTTTGAAATTTAAAAAAATAAGCATGCTATAAAATTCCAACTTCCTGTAGATTTTTCATCAAAAAAGGAAGAGGACCATTTCTTAACATTGGTATGTTCGATTCACACAAAACTCAGGACCATAGTTCAACATGTCTTCCTTAGGCACCGTGCACAATTTCAGACCATTACCACTAGGTGGCGCTCTTTAAAATGAAGGACTTTATATCTCTGCAACGGCACGTGTGATTAAAATGAAACTTGGTAGGATGCTTGCCCATGCCTCCCTGAGGCTCACCTAAAAAGGAAAAAAATCAGGCCACTGGGTGGCGCTCTGGTGGCAGGATAAATCACTGTGCGGAGACCGTAATAGTTATGAATATGAAATTCACAGGGCACGTGTAGAGTAGTGCCGGAAGCTCACATACCAAAAATCGTGTTTGTCGTGTGTGTAGCGCCCCCTACAGGATAAAAAAACAGCAGCCCCAGCGCCACGTTTCACCGATATGTACGAAACTTGGTAGGCCCGTTTAGAATGCCGGGATGTACAAAAAAGCCTCTTGGACCCATACCCGAAACCCCACAGGAAGTCGGCCATTTTGATTTAAAGTTTCACTTTCGACGAACTTTTCGCGTTGTATTTGAACGAACTCCTCCTAGGGAATTGATCGGATATGCTTCAAAATTTGTGAGTACTCTCAAAAAATGGTGTTGATTAAAAGTTGTGCTATTTGTGCATGTACGTTGAAGGGCGTGTCCGTGGCGTGCCCTCAAAGTTGGCCATAGTGAATTCCGTGCGCATTTTCGGTGAATTTTTCGCCTTGTATTTGAACGAACTCCTCCTAGGGAATTTATCGGATCTGCTTCAAAATTGGTCAGTACAGTCAAAAAATGGTGCTGATTAAAAGTTGTGCTATTTGTGCTTGTACGTTGAAGGGCGTGTCCGTGGCGTGCCCTCAAAGTTGGCCATAGTGAATTCCGTGCGCATTTTCGGTGAATTTTTCGCGTTGTATTTGAACGAACTCCTCCTAGGGAATTTATCGGATCTGCTTCAAAATTGGTCAGTACAGTCAAAAAATGGTGCTGATTAAAAGTTGTGCTATTTGTGCTTGTATGTTGAAGGGCGTGTCCGTGGCGTGCCCTCAAAGTTGGCCATTTTGAATTCCGTGCTTATTTGCACTGAATTTTTCGCCTTGTATTTGAACGAATTCCTCTTACAGAATTGCACATATCTACTGCAAAATTGGTCAGTGCAGTGAAAAAAACATTGAGTTATAGTAATAGCACCACCTACCTACTGGTGAAAGGCAGTTTCATTTTTATACTTTACTGTATATCTTCCAGCAGATTGACCAGATCCTGTCAGAACTCCCTTAGGATGATCACGATGACATCTTGTGAATCTTAACAAAACATAGATTAGGTTATTGTTAATAACAGTATATAATAATAATATAATAATAATAATAATAATAATATGTTGTACATGTGTACACATACATATTATAAATGAATAAGCAAAATGTATTAGCACCCCCCCCTCCCCCCAGAAAGCCCATAACCCAAAGTCCTGCCCTGAACACATTTACATGTCAATACTCAGATATAAATATTCAGATATAAAGATAGCAACACCTACTAGCAACAGGAAATATCAAGTTTTATAATTTTACTTTCTACAATCAGGTTGATCAGAATATGGTCAGAAAAATGGAAAACATATGGTTGATATATTTATTTATGATAATACTAACATCTATGTGATCGTATTCAGTAATAGTGATAGTACCAACTGGTGGCAACAGGAAATTCTCAGAATTACAGTGTCCTTTGTCCAACCAAACAGTAGTGGTACTAGTAACAGAAGTACATAACCCATTATTAGTGTAAAATTTCAGAAAATGCATAAACAAAGGAAGGTATGGGAAAATCTGAATAAGCAACAGCATATAAGAGACAGCATTTAACATTACAGAATACAGATTTGGATAATTATGTAATTTGTACTGCTATAAATTGAGTTGTCATGTAGGAACAGAAACCAAAACCAATTGAATTTCAATTTAATTTTATTTGTATAGTGCAACATCATAACAGTTATATATGTACAAGTATACATATACAGCAATAGTAACAACTAATACAAACTAATACACTAGCTATTAAACACTTTCCTTCTGTGCAATACCATACAATGTGCAATATTCCACACCATAATGGGCAATATATATATATATATATATATATATATATATATATATATATATATATATATATATATATATATATATATATATATATACACACACACATATATATAATGTGCAATATATAATATACATAATGTGCAATATATATATTACACTGTATATAGCACCATATTTATTTGCAAATGTACATACTACTAAGTCCTGTGTTCAAATTGTATGTTTTAATAATTGTATTGTTTTTTGCACAGCCATTGGAGTTGGCTGTTTAATCATCAATCAAGACATTCATATCTATTCTACACTAACTAATAGAAACCAATACAAAGGAAGGTAAGGGAAAACCTGAATAAGAAATAGCATATAAGAGACAGCATTTAATATTACATAATACTATACATAAAACTATGTAATTTGTACTGTTATAAATGGAGTTGCCACATAGGAACAGAAACCAAAACCAATTGAATTTCAATTAAATTTTATTTGTATAGTGCAACATCATAACAGTTATCACAGACTGACAAGTTTAAATAGAGTAGATCTCTCAGGTAGAGACAGATCTATACTGAGAGAGAAAGAGATGTATAGCAACATCAATACTAACAACAACAAGTATAATACTACGAGTAATAATGATATTGCTGATGAAAATGACAACATAAACAGCCATAAAAAAATATGACAATAGTAACAATAATATCAAGCAGGGTGTCAAGCAGGATCATAGTCATAGCAGCAGGCACAACCAGTATCCATGAGAATCTGCAAGACAAAAAGGCACAAAAACTGCAGGGAAGAAGCACATGTTAGTAACATGACATTTATGGATTTTTCCCCCATAGTTTTGAGTTACAAACATGGGCTTTCATGTAAATGTCAAAAAAAATCAGCAGGACACCGCAGGGAATCGAACCCCATCCCAGTAAACCAGGAGTACCATTACCGGTATCTTTTGCTTTCTGACACTACATGAAGGTAAAGCAAAACCTGCACTAGCAACAGCATATAAGTGCCAGCATTTCATGGCATAACTGTACTTTACATTTTTTGCCAATTGTGGATAACTTTGCAGTTTGTGCAGTTTTGAGTGGTTAATGTTTGAGATATTTTTCATTAATAAATGCTGTTGTAATGCAGGAAACGAAACCTTAACACATATTACTACATTAATATGATAAATTAAGATTAAAATGCATAAATATACAATATTATATACACATTATATATTAATTTAAAAGATTCCATAAAACAGATGGTACAGTTATTCAAGTTGTCCCTGTTCATCTTCCAAACTCCTGGATGTAAATGAACATAGAATCCCTTCATGGTCACTGAAATATGTCGGCAAGACAACAGACTGTACATCATAATGTGATGTTTTCACATACACATGATCAATTAATGTGCCTTTTTCTGTTGTTGCTTGTTTGACAATTTGGATAAACCCTTGGTCAGTCATGAATTTGCAGATTGATGATGATTTCAAAATATTGTCATTGAAGTCTCCCATGACAGCAATGGTGTTACTTTTGTGATTCAGCCAATCAACTAATTTGCCAAGGTTTTCTTTAAACAATGTTATGGTATATGATGGTGGTCTATATATAACTGCAGTTAATATAGCGTATGTAGTGCAGTGGTAAACCAAACATTCTAAATTTACATTTGGTACCTGGATAATACTGTATGCCAAATTCTCTGCACTATACATGCCAACTCCACCATGTTGTTGGTCTTGAATTTCTTTTAATAAGGGGTTGCTGCTATTGTAGGACAAACTCCTTGGATGATTGTGAAAAGCATAACCATCCATTTTTACAGTCTCCAATGAGGAAACTGCAGGCAGCCATGTTTCAGTAACAGCAATACAGTTAAGCTGCAGATGCTGTGTACACAAAGCCAAATCAGTTACATGTTGAGTCAAATTTTGCACATTCATCAAAAACACATTAAAAGGTGGTGTAGTGAAATTACAACCTGTAATCTGTGCCTGTGTCGCCAAGAAGGGAGGCATTGTTGCAATTGCATCCTGAATGTTGTCTTTGCAATATATGGCTTTCTCGTTAAAATCCTGAATAACTAAACCAGACAAACCTCTAACTCGACTTAAAGCCACATATGCTTGACCAGCTGCAAAGATTTTCTTTAGTGAAACTACGGCTTTATCTACAGTAAGTCCTTGGACTTTATGGACTGTACAAGCCCAGGCAAGCTTTAGTGGAAATTGCCGGCGCAATCCACCATGTTTAGTCACCCTTTCCTCTTCTGGTTCAATGCCCGTGGAACCTGTTTCAACAGCGGAGGCAAATGCTGAGCGTTTCCTCCTTTGTGTTCCCACCCGATGATCATCAAACTTAACATAAATCATCTGTGGGAACTTATCATCATCATCTGGATAAACTATATGTGTGATTGTGCCGCACACACCGTTCACTAAACCATCGTCGACATCCAGATTTTTTAACAGCATTACACGAGCATCTACTCCCAAAAGCAGGGTCTCATCCAGACATGTATCATATGTTCTGCTATGATGTCCTTCCTTCAACTCAAGCTTGCCTGTTTTCTTACTATTTACAAAATCTTTTGCCTCTATCTTAACATATTCAGGACAACTCTCGAATAACTGTTTAATATTATGCTCATTTACTTGTCTGTTGGTAGGAAAAATGTGTAAAGCTGAGCTGACTTCACCGGTTTCACAACTCTTTAGTAATTGGACATCCGAATCCAGCATCGGGGTCCCTTTTGAACGAGTTCTCACTCTGTTCAACAACTCCGCAAACACAACATCTTTTTGTCGGACTACAGTTTTTAGTTCTACAATCTGAAACTGAGTCCACAAGCCAACACTGACATCATCTAAATACAATGCTTTCCCTTTCACTGGAGGCAACTGATAAAAATCCCCAACTGCAATTATGCTAACATTTCCAAACGGGGAATAGTCACCACACTGTTTAATTTGTCTTAAACGTCCATGGATGTAGGCCAATAGTTTATGATCAACCATGGAGATTTCATCAATTATCAAAATCTGCAAGTTACTATATTTAGCACGTAAAGAATTGAGCTTTTCCTCACCAAGTGGCGTGTAAGGCAAGCGCACATCTTTACCAATGCTAAATGAAGTGTGAATAGTACCTGCATGTAAATTGTGTGCAGCTATCCCCGTAGGAGCAGTTAGCAAAACGCAAATGTCGTCCGGATTGCGACATCCTCTTGACAACAACCTCATTGCCTCATACTGAATAGCCTTTATTAAGTGGCTTTTACCTGTCCCTGCACCACCTGTAACAAAAACGCGCAACGGAGCTATTTTTTCCCCATTAACTTTACTCAAACACCACTGTCTAATCTGGTAGAATATAGACAGCTGTGTTTCATTAAGAGATCTAATTAAGGCCAAGCCATCACTTCTGCACAGGACATTCTGCCTTTTCTCTAAATGAGAAACTTCTCTATTACTAACTGCTAAATCCGGAATACTTTCTACAGGCTCATCTGAAGGTTGTTCACTCTCCCTACGCTCTTCCAAACACTGTAGACGCTCCTGTTCTTGCTCCGGACAGAGCTCACACCAGGCGTCTTCTAGAACTGCATCAGCGTCAACCGAATTCTGGATATTATCCAACTCTTCAGCATCGATTTCAAATCTGCTGCGATTTGAATCGACAATTGACTTAACTGAATGCAGCACTCCATCATTTAATGTCACATGACCATGACTATAGAATTGTTCAAATGTTTCAAACCCTGGCGGTTTCAGGTGCACATCTGTGCGAAACGGTAAAAACAACTGCATAACACTCTGATAAAACAATTCTGGATTCTTGGTTTCTGAAAAGCGCGCATAACGAACAACTGCAGGTTCGGAACGTATTCTTTTCAAAATGAAGCCACAATTGTTCTCTAGTTCTATCCTGTTGACAGACATCTCGGATTTGCTCAAAACACGGTACTCTGAGGCAAATGTTGCCATACACATATCATTAAAGGTACCGTCTCTTGGCCTATTCTTATATCTGTCAACAGAACTAGTCATCCACATATCGTCTGTGGTAAGGTCATGTGATGATGCCTTTTGTTTTAACACAGATAAAGGCAAACTCATTTTAACAGCAGAATTCCCGACTGGAACAAAAACAACTTTCCTAGAGCACTCCTTCAGACGCATGCTAGTCAACCTGTAGACAGCCTCTTGTGCAGACACATCTCTATTGTGTAAATACACACTTCCTAAATTTTTAAGCGCGTCTTTAGCACTGCCATTTCCATCTCTAGCTGCCTCCCTCTGTGCATTCCCTAATAATAATCCCATCTCACGCTCTGCTTTTGAAATGTAGGAAATAATGTACACTACACAAGCATAAGCGTCAACAACATATTGGATGTCAATATTCGCATTCCAACATTTTAAAAGTGGTTTGCTATATTGATTAATCCAAACCTCATTAGCTTGCCTTCTTAAAACAACGTGCGTCTTTTTAGCGCAAATATTGTACGCTTTCTCAAATATCCTTTGATTTATGTGTAAATGACTAAACAATTGCTCTACACTGTCAAAACTGGCATTGTCATCTGAAAGGGCCATTTTAATTTTTGTTGTAATGTTCACTGCCATTGCTTTTTGTTCTAATTTTTTCTGTTTCCTAATTTTGCATGCACAATCTGCCAATTTTTGTGCTCCATCTTTCTGACATGTGCATGTTTTATCCTCCTCCTCGTCATCAACAGGCGGGCGAGATATAAAAGTTCTCGCAGACGGAGGTTTAGGAAAATTAAAACGACAAACAGTTCTATTTTTTTGCATGTTTTAGAATGCCGTTTGGAATGCTTTTGCACAGATGAAACTGTGTCCAATAGTGTCTCATCTCGTGCAGGTAATTCACATGTTACATAATTATCAATAAATTGAATTACCTCTTCATCAGTATTTTTATCAATTATTGGCGCATTTTCTATCCAAAACAGGCAGTGAACATGTGGTGAACCACGCTGCTGGAATTCAACCCTATAGAAGTAATCTATTATTTTGCCAATGGGATTAGATGGAGACATTAAAACCTCTTTCAAAAAACAATGCCAGCGAAAATCGAACATCCTCGCTGCAGTAACGGGATTACGCCGCAAAAGTTCACATCTATCTGCCCACTCCAGCTCTTCGGCCGTCTCTGTCCTACCTTCCTGTTTCAAAATGCTATTCAAAAGATTCTTCCACCGCATATCAGCAGAAGAAAAAGAACAAAACCACGTCGGGATCCCCAGCTGACGAACACAAGCCAACAAGTCACGCTGCACGCCCTGCCAAAAAGATGGGGTACCTCTAATAGGTTTAAGAAAGCGATACCCATCATCAAACTGCAACAACTGCTTTAATTGTTCCTCATCATTTAATACATTCGTGGTTATTTTTTTAAATTGCCCTCCTTTTCCCTTCCGTAATGCTATTGATACATTTGACACAACCTGTTGAACCTCAGACATGTACTGAGCAAAGAAGATATAATCAACATTTTGTGCAAATCTACCATCAGCATGTAAAATACGATTATTAAAATAACGGCACAAAGTCAAGCGATGAGGTCTGCTGTCGTGGTATGTCGCAGATCCAGTCGGAAACAACACCGGGAAACATTTTGCTTCATTTGAATGATCAGACAACAACTTGACAGGAGTGTTGCCTTCTGCTGGAGCTAAATTTAATATGTTATCAAAATATTGATCAAGTGCTTCTTGACCAATGTCAACAGGCATAAGACAAGTGTCCTGAAACATACAATGTTGTTGTCTGTCATGCAGAAGCTCACCTTCCTCCGCAGCAGCAATACTGTCATCACTACCATTACCATCTACTGCTGCACTATCCTGTTGTGCCACACTCTCTTGTTCCCTACAAAACTCATTTAACCATGCTTCATTAAAATCTACATCCTTATAATGTACATTAGTCCGTTTCAAATACTGTAAAGCCTGCTTAATGCGCATACTATCAACAAACTGGTACTCATAATGCCCCTTGTATGTGAGTTTGCGCTTCAGTTTGACAGGTAGCAAAGATCCATCCATGTCCGAACGCGGCAGCAAATTGCTCGTCTGCACAATATTAGCAGGAACACACGTTACAGGCCCATGGACGCCATTTTGCCCACCTTTAGGCAACGCCAGCAACTTCATGAACGGAATATGCAGCGCAATTAAATGTTGCTCTAAAGTATTCAAGCATGCCAATTCTGGTGGAATACAACACGTCGCCAAATTATTTAAAGCAGATTCAGGTGGCATTATACCTCTACTAATTTTATTGTGACAGCTCAAACAAATCCACAACTGACCCCTAGCTGTATCTAACCACTGACAAGGCAATACACAATCTGGATTACATTTATGCAAATACTCTTCACTAATACATCTATCTGCAATTAAACCTATTTCTTTTCTTCTACTGTAATCCTTCCTTCTACAAGGTAAAACTTGATGACAAAACAACCCTCTAAAGCACACACAACAGACAAAATCCGGGCCATCATTTACTTTACCCAAAAACTGCTTCATAACTAAATCAAACTCCTTTAATGTTGCTTTTATACGTTGCCTCCTCATTTTCATACGTGCAATAACACGCTGCCTATGCTGACGATTTCTATATTTCTTTCTACTCAATGTCTTTACTCTGTCCCTGTGTGAAAGATTTATCTTATATTTAGTTTTACTAAATGTCTTTACTCTGTCCCTGTGCGAACTATTTTTCTGATATTTAGTTTTACTAAATGTCTTTACTCTGTCCCTGTGTGAAAGACTTGTCTGATATTTAGTTTTACTCATTTCCTTCAATTTTTCCTTGTACCAACTTTTTGCCTGATAATTCATTTTCATCTTTTCTAGAAATTTCTGCCTGTTTTCCTGATATTTGATTTGTTTCTGTAACTTCTTTTTCCTTACAAAGTACTTAGATGGAGACTTAACATTTAAGCTATTTGGGGATTGGGCCTTTACAGATAATGTACTACACTGCTGTTCCATTACATTTTGTTGAATAATTTCTACTTCAGCATCACAACTTGACAAAGCAACTGAAGTCAAAGTGTCTGCACAAACACTACGTTCTCTGAAATTGTACCTAGACCCACCCACTTTGCAATACCCATAGCAAGACTGCACGTTTGGCTGCTGAACACAAACAACAGTCTCATAGTGGTTACCATTGCAATTTTCTAAATAAATTCCCTGATTTGACAACGGTCTGTATTTACAACTATATTCAAGCCAGCGATTGTCACAGTAAGTGAATATACCAACTCCCAAAAAATCTGCTGCAGCTTGAATCTCCACTTCAGTGGCCCAACTACCGACATAGGCCATTTTTGACACACTGAGATATTCCTCCATTGAAGAATACTCAGTTCTCAAAATACCACCATTAGCTCTCAAATGCTTTACAACAGCAAGTCTAATTTTCCTGTGATACTTCTGTGTACCACACACAGCCTGACTAACTGCTCTAAAGAAACAGTTACCATCGCTAACTATTTTCTCCTTCAGACAAGGAGCACCCAACGGACCAACTTCTGTAGAAACTAAATCTACTTTCTCTGAATCAACATTTAACTGTTTGCACAGAGTGTCTACAACTTCCCCACAAAGTGGATTAAACTGGAGCCCTTTACTCACAACATCAGCTACAAAAACAACATCTGAATTAACTGCAGCAAAATCACTGTTTTTCGACTTCTTTGATGAAGACACACTGCTTGATGTTTTACGCTTTATACTTGTGCAGCCAACTGTTGGCTGAACAGGTAAACTGCAACCCGACTGACTTGCCCTGCGTTCTACTACTACCTTTGGACCGGATAACGTACTACTGGGTGGAACTGGACATCTGGGGATTACACAAACACCAGCAATCTCAAACTGTTTGGGAGGTTTAAATGATGTTGCAAATTTGCAGATGTGCCCAAAAACATCATCTAGGCAAGTGAAATACACAACAACACTCTTCCCTTCCACATCCACCATCCCATCCGCACTGCGCGCATGCGAATCAACCACAGCAAAACGACCACCTTCACCAATGATTGCACATGTATTTCCACCCAATGTCAGAAAACATGTGTGATATTTACTAAACATCTTATCTAATCCAGATCTGAGACTGGTGATTACACCAGCATCAATCAGATCACCTGTCACTACATCAACATATCCAGAAACACAATCCCCGTACTCAAAGTCAAATGTCTGTCCATCAATAACAGAGTGTCGGGGCAAATCTGGAACACTAAGCAGTTCCGAAACCTCACTGGTCACATTGCTGTCCCTCAACGTATTGTAGAGCTTATTACCTAACACAACAACCTTGTCCAGATTGTTGGTCTGCCATGAAAACACGCTATCAATGGAGTGTTTTGCTACTGCTACCAAACTGATAGCCATACACTGAACTCCAGCGTGTTGAAACCGAGTATCTGCCTGATGGAAAGATCCCCTGACAGAACTTGCATTACTCTGTGAACTGCCACCCTCGACTACAGCTGCAGTTGCAGCTGTGACATCGACATCTACATCTGTCAGCAATGTAGCACTGTCCATGTCAGGATCAACTGAACCGGCTGTCAAAGACACGCTGCTAATAGCATACCACTCTGCACCCAAAGACCTCTTAAGATCTCTGATATGGTACATCAGGTCACGCACGGATGTGTTGAAAACAGCTACAGGTCTGCCAAAACTAGATGCCAGCCCAGATGCATCACGAGTCCCCGAATCAACTACCACAAAGTACTTATTGTGATGAATAATCGCACTGACTGAACCTTGGAGGTTTAACAAACACATTCCATCACTCAGCAAAGTTTCCTGTAGCTGTTCATACATCACACTGTCGTCATCCAAAAACCCAAAATCTCCGTACACTGGCGAGGTAACGTCTACCTTCCACTTCCTGCCAAACACACTACCCTGTTCAATCAATTTACACAGTTTAATCTCAACACTGTCCTGGCTTCCTTCAGCAACTAAAGTGGCCAACTTGCTACCTTCTGCACAGATATCATCAATATCTTTCCCTCGCCATGTACAAACCGGAGCAATTGCATGTTTTATCGCAGCTACAACACTACCCGCTATTGATACATTTACGTCCTGAGTTAATGGTGCTGCTGTGAGTTTACCGGAAACTACTGGTGCTATTGGCTCGTTTTCTAAACACCTGCAATCAATGGGGTTAGCGTCATACTCATCTTTGACGGATCTTGGTGTGCTGACTTCCTCCTCGTCAGCTGTGGCAGGTGATGGGTCTGGGAAGGCATCCACCACGCCTGGTGTCACCGGGGCCTAAAGAAAAACAAAAAGAAAAAAACATGTATTTGTTACTTACATGTTACTTTCAACATACACTTGTGAACCTTAAAGTTGTGTTGTATTTAACTTTAATATATACTGTATCAACAAGAAAACAGCTTTGCATGCACCATTTAAAACACATTTGTGAAATGTGTGATATAACATGCACCAACCTCCTCCTCCTGCGCAGCAGCAACCACTTCCACAGCCGTGGCAGGTGAAGGCTCTGGGGATGTGTCCACCACGCATGGTGTCACCTGAGCCTAAAATAATCAAACAAAAATTAAATATTGTGTATTAACAAAATACAACTTTTTTACACACACACACACACACACACACACACTCACTCAAATGAGGTCTTGTCATTTCAACATGTTCAACTTTGTCAACTTGGTGCATACTGAAATATCTTTGCATTCTCCATTTAAAACACATGTGTAAATGTATGGTGTAGCATGCACCAACCTCTGCAGCAGCAACCACTTTCACAGGACTGGCAGGTGTGGGACGGGGACACACCTCCACAACACTAGGTGTTGCCTCAACCTGAAAACAACCAACACAAAATGTAACTACAAAAATGAAATGTAAAGTTGGCATGTATTTTCTAATGATCTAAATAACAGACGAAATACAGCAAACACAAAGAAATATTAAATTATTGCTGCCTGTCTGTCAAACTGTACAAACCAGTAAAATATTTAATATAATAAAAACAAACCTGGCGCTTTGCAGGTCTCCTCTTGCAGGCAACAGCTTTCCGCCTACGTTCCACGACAGGTTTCTAATGTAAAGAAGGAAACCAAATAACCTTTAAAACTATATTTGGGGAAAAGCTCCTTTTGGGCTTAAGCAATTTTTAAAGGGTGTTAATTTCAGGAAGAAGCAGAAACCAACAGATACAATCTGAATGCAAATTACCGTTTTGTCATGTGGAACAGCGGTGCACTCAGGGGTAGGAAGATGGGAAGGGACAACAGCATCCATGACAGCCAACATGGAACTGCTGAACCTCACGGGGTTCAGCGGGATGAAGCACTCCTTCAGCGCGACAGGAGTAGCAACAAACTAACATAAAAAAAAACACATAAAACAGTATTAGACAATTTCTTTCATCTATAATCAATGGACAAATAACCAATTAACCTATCATAACTATTTATGTAAAAGCATAACAAACCTGCTGTTGAACCTTCATCTTTTTCGGTGCACCAGAGGACTGTGCAGGTTCCTCAGGTACCGGTACGTTCCTCTGTAATGAAAAACAGCCGATATGTTAAAAAGAAGTACCCACTCACCATAACAGAAATAAACTGCTGGGAGAAAATCAGTCTCAACACCAAAATTACAGTGTGCAAATATTACCTTCCTGCCCCTCTCCACAGACGTCCACTCGTAAGGGTTAGAGGGGCGAGGCACGATGACCTCTCCCCTCACAACGACCCTTGGAGTGACGTGACGAACAGGCAATGATGTCCTGGGAGCGGCCTGCGGTTTCGGTACAGGCACCTCCAGTGACTCGTAAGCTGCAGCCCACAGCAAACGAGTGAGGACCACCATGCCTTCGCCATCACTCAAGTGAACCTGACCAAAAGTTAGAGTAATACATTTAGTGATCATAAAATGTACTCTCAATTTGCATCTGCTATGAACTGAACTACTGCCATGTGTACATCAAACTTTTCCATTTCCTCACAATATACTCTACTTACACCATCTGGGCTCCACAGGTCCAAGTTGTTCAAAGGGAAGTGGCCAGAAGACGAGAAGTACTTGATACCTTAAATAACAACAAGAAGCTGATGAATTATTTACATACTTAAATAGATTATCTTCTTTTTAAATTACAAAATAATGACTATTATGGACAAAATAATAATAATAATAATTCAAAAAAAATTCAAAATATTTTTTTGAAACATACCCATTCTTGCTGCCACTCGATGGAACTCTTGACGCATGAACTCTTGTAGCTGAGGATCAACAGTCAGACGTGGCACAAAGTCCAACACAAAGACCTGCACGTAATAATAGTTGTTCATTAATAAAGTACTTTTCCTCAAAATGTCATAACCTTTAAAATAAATGTACATTATACTGTAATAGCTCATGGAACCAAATTAATCCTAGTACGAAAAGGTGTAATAGTAAATACAATATAATCAATAACCTACATTGGGCCAACGACTGCGGGCACTGTACAGGAGCTTCTGGAAGTCAGCTCCTGCCTCAAGGGGGGTCCGGCTGGCTGTCAGGTTGTTGCTGGGGGCCATGATGCAGACTGCGTCCGGGGTCCGAGGTACGACAGCGTTGCGTAACTCGGTCCTCAGGTCGGACGCACAGGCCCCCGGTGTGGACATGACACCAAAGGAAAGCATTCCCTCTGGCATCGGCACGATCCCGTCTGCAATGGAGCGCAGATGGGACGCTCCTACAATAAGAACAAACTGGGGAGGGGGCACAGAAGGAATATCATTAGAATGAAAATCACTAATCAATCATCAGAGCAGATATTTTGTTTATAAATTGCGAAATGCATTACCTTCTTATCAGGAGACTCAGCTGGGATGACCAGCTTGTGTTGGCGGCCCGTGACTGAAACTGGCCATTTCCTCACACGATGGCGTGTACCGGTGCCACGGCCTATTATAAAACACAGAAACAAACACCAAAATAAAACTTAATTAACCACTGCAAAATTAGTTACGACACATAAACACCTTACACATATAGGCAGAATAGTTGAATGAATGAAACGTGTACTTACGAGGAACAAAGTCACGATTGGGCCACTTAGGTTCCACGGTAACCTTCTCGCGCTCTGCCTCTCTCCTCCGAGCAGCCTCAGAGCGACGAAAGGACTTGCCACGTGGCATCTAAAAGGATGCAAGAATAAATTATAATGAGTTTTAATCACACTCACGAGACACTTTAAGGCAGGGGTGTCAAACTCATTTTGGTTCATACAAATTGGGTTGTATGTGTACAACCCAATTTGACCTTAAATGAGCTGGACCAGTAAAAGGTATAATTAATAATAATTATTATAATAATAATAATAATAATAATAATAATAATAATAATAATAATAATAACGCAGGTCTGCAATGATGAATGAAATGATCCGGATGTAGTAAAACGCACAGACTCAGAGCTTCAGAGGGTTTTAAACCGTTTCAATGTCCTACACAAATATAAATGTTTAAACTTCTGTCAATATATACATAATGCACGTGATAAGATCATTAGTTATAGAGTCTCCACAATTCAATCGCTCACTTCATTTTACGGAAACTATAAAGACCAAACTAACGTTATAACGTTAATTCATTCGGACTTAACACGGTAAACAACAGAGACGGTAAACAACTCTAAAGCGGGAATAAAGTCTGTACGGTCTGTGTCCGTTCCTCCATTAAGAGTCCATGTATCACTACAAAAGGTTTCATTACATTAATATCATCATGTATAGTCCGTCACTCACGGTCTGTTTACTGTCTGTACGCCGGCCGGATGACGTAAATATGCAGCTGACGTAAAGCGGCGTTCACGTTCACTGTCATGGCTGCGGCGCATATAAACCAGCAGTAGAGCTAAAATGTACCGTAAGTTACAATTACCATACGAAACTGAAGAGAAGCAGTACAGTTACAGAATATTTCCATATGTGCTGAGCAACAGTTTGTGCTAAAGGAAATAAACGCAGGTCCCCAATTCAGTGTTTTAAGCAAATACACGCAGGACAATTATTATAAGTTTTACGGTATTTTATTTACTGTTAGTGCTTTGTTCAGCAATGCATCATTCATTAACATGAACATACATTATTATCAATAATACAGATTGTAATTTTTAAAATTAAACTCACCGTAGAAGGCAAATCCTCTGCTTCCAAAGTGAATGAATGTGTGTGTGTATGTATAGATATATATATATTTATATATATATATCTCTCTCCAACTCTCTCTCAATAGCTCTCCAACTCTCTCTCAGTATCTCTCAGGGTTTGCGTACACAAAAACAGCTCCGTATCTCTCTCTCTGTTGTTGTGCTAGCAAGAACGACGGTTAGCTTACGGCGAACCTATATAGGCTACTGGCGAGATTCGAAAAGTTCCGTTCAACCAATCAGAGCGCGGTACAGGAAGGTGGGCTGGATCATTACGATGAACCGTGTTGTACAATAATGTGAAACTGGACATTAATTATCTGATAAAAATGTTTAGTACTATTACAATGTTTTATAATTTTCAGAAGTAAATATATATGTGTCTGTTAATTTATTTTAGCTAAAATAAAAGATATAGCCTAAACCCTCAACCCAGCATGAAATGGTTCAGTCCTACCAAACTGCAAACCGTAATTTCTCATTAAAAAAAAACAAAAAAACAACCGGAAATAGAATGTCAAAATAAATGTCATATTGAATGCTTTCATTATAAATTATGTAATGGATTTTTTTAGTAATTTCGTACCATAAACACAAAAGCGCTAAACAGTAATATGGTTTAAGTACATTAAATATCATGATTAATAAAATTGCAGTTTACAACCTCCCCATTCACTTACTGATTTGTTTACATTAAATAAACACTATCAAATTAATGACGGCTACAGACACTTATAAATTAAATAATTTTAGCATATTCATATACATTTTCCACTACAAAGTTATATGTGTTGTCAACAACACAAGACTGTATGAAAAACTCTCAATTTTCGTGTGGTGACCTATCAACACATGGCTAATTTTAATATTCAAATGAGCCATGTGTTCACAACAGGCGTCAGGCACAGTTGCTAGGTTACCACCAGGCTGTCAATCAAGCTCTCAGCCACAGAGAACTTAACCTTACCCTTTATCTATCCAGATAAAAACATTAACAACAGTTTCTGTATGATGTTTATTAGACCTATGTAATCTGAATGGCACGCGACGCGGCCGCAGCACGCCGAGTTGGGTGGAGTGCGAGGTCCCGCTCAACGCTGCTTGCAGCTTTAATTATTATTATTATTTTATGTGTTCAATTGCACTAATTGCATGCATATTTGTATGGATATGTGTGCCAAATAAACATGTGAGAGGAGAATACTGAGCAGATTTTGCACATGCCTTATGCTCGTCTGCTAATTTGCTTAAAGGATAAGACTTTTATTTTTTTCTCAGTGTGTAAAGCAAAGAGCAAAACCAACACATAATGCACCCTACTAACATACATACTAACACATTATTGTCTGTGTAGCCAAGCCTGATATAGCTTGTCCTGTTGCTGTAAAAACTGTGTATTAATCCACGGCCCAATAAATGCAGTTCCTCCTGATTGAGTAATGTTTGTTAAAAACTACAGTGCCCAGCTGTTTTAGGAAATTACAGAGCGTTTTTTAAAAAAAGAATAAAATACATATTTGTGATTTATTTTTAAAGATTTGTTCTCAGTGGAAACCAATGGGCTTGAACCGGGTAGGGAACTAACTGGAGCCAGCCTCAAGTGGCCGTTAGAGGAACTGCAGGTTTTGTTACTGTCTTGATTTGGGGTTTGGTTTGATTGTTTCATGATTTATTTTTTATTCTCTTGTGTCTTGTTTTACTTAACTTCCTGTCTTTATCTGTTTTCCCTCCGATTTTCTCAGAGTCTGCCCCGCCATGATCACCTGTGTATTTTGTCTTTGAGTTTCTTTTTTCATTGCTCGTTCGTCCATGTTCATATGTATTGCCTTCTGCCTGCTCCCTCCTGTTTCTTCAGTGTTGACTACTCCCTCAGTTTTATTTTTTTCTGAATTTACTGGATTTTTACCTGCACTTTGATTTTGATTTGATTGTTTCAGACAACTGCCTAATGGACTTGTAAGATATGTTTAACCACATTTTAATTATTAAACCATCTGAATTGCTAATGCTCTGCCATTCCTGTTCCATAACTCAGCTTCCACAATTGTAACAGCAACTTGTGTGTTGGCTTTATTTGCCAGCCATGGTCTTAATACTTGTCTGGAACATTGACTGTATATATAAGGTCTGGAGGGGGGTTAAGGTTGATGGTCTGATCCCTGCTTCTTTCTATGTATGTGCTGAAATGTCCTTGAGATACTGAGCCCCAAAAATTAAAATACATATTTAAGTAGCTTTGAACCAAAGTGTCTGCCAAAGGAATGTAATGCACATTTCCCTAATTATGGAAAATGCAAAAAGTACAAATAAAGCTTTTAACGAAAAAAAAAAAAAAAAGATGCTATTCACTTATTTCGGGAGCCTTATTTTGGTTGCAGGGCCCTCTGGTCCACTGTGGATGTGACTAGTACTCTAGTGGTGAGAAAATACATGAATAAACTTTTTACCACATTCCATTCCACATTGCATCTGTTTTACATGGATGTGTAATACCAGAAAATTCACAGTTGAAATGATTTTCACAAAATAACAAATTCTGTCACTTTTACAAACAAAACCCAGCAAGTACCCCAGAATTTACCCAGAATTCACCTGTGACTTTCCCAGGAAAATTGTGAGTATTTTGAATATAATTTATTTCTCATTACTTAATAATAATGCACAATTTCCTAGATGATGAAATAAATGACTAGAGTATGACATTGGGATTGCACCTGGCAGTCGCTCTGACAGACTGTGCCTTGCCTTCAGTATTTGACCATGTATTGAATCACAAGTTTGCTTAAAGTCTCCATAATGGAATAAGATCTGTGGAGGCAATTGCTTTCTCAATACTGATTAGCTCAAACTGTGTCTTAAACCTGCTGCCTGCAGGAAGCAACCAGCACACACGTGAGTTGGTTGCTCCTGCTGAAGAGGGAAGAACACAATGTTCCTGACTGCTGTCACTGAAATAATAAAAAATCTGGTGCAAAATCTATTTCAGTAAATTAAAAATGAAAAACTTGAGGAGAAAAATGAAATGGAAATGTACCTGATTTCTTTTTTTACTGTCAGTTTTCTGAAGAAATGGTCATAAATGAGCCTCTGGCACATGATCATAATCAGCAGCATAATAGTGATAGCTAATACTAACTGCCACAACACACTATATCAAAGTTCAAAAACATTTGAATAGTTCCCTAAAAAAATAAAAACTATGTAAACAAGATTTGACAATTAAGTGAACTTAAAAAGAAACAAAAAAAATCAATCAATATAAAAATCAATATAAAGCAAAAATAAGGTAAACTTAAGTTCTCCACAGGCCTCCTGTCAGGATCGCCCCAGCAGCTTGTCCATCCCCCAAAATCAACTCTTCCTCAAACCTTAACAATGATATTGTTTCTTTATCATCACCTCCCACATAGCTGTCACATTACGATATGCACCGTAATGTGATTAATTATTTTAATTCAGTGTCATTTAAAATTACTAAAGCTAATTGATGAACATTTTTTTTGAAACTGATCAAATAAAATATTTTAAGTACCCAGAAATGTATTACTTACAGTACAGTTATTATGTTACCTGTAATATTACCTCAGCCAAGGAGATTATGTTTTCTGTGTTTGTTTGTCAGGAGGTATGTCAGAAATAAGCAAGACATTTTTTATTTAAAATTTAAATTTAAAGCTCTCTCTTGCTTAATAGCCTCGTCCTGCATTAGAAATGTACATAGATAAAACAAACAAATAACTAATTGAACCATGGCCAAGGCATTAGTAAGAAGACAACACTGAATTTGTCAGAAAAGAAGTATGCATGATTGTTGAAAATAAGAAAAAAAATACACAAAAATTGAATTAAAAGTTCCTAAAACTATCAGGAAAACTCAGGAAAAAACCTGCTTAAAGTTCATCCAAATTTCCTGCAGTTATTGTGTTTACTATGTGGGTTAATTGTACACTTCTGTACTGCAATTGTTATGCATTGAATATAATATGAAATACCCTAATGAACATGCATTTTTGTTAAATATCTTGGATAACGTTTGTTTGTGTGTCTTGATTGTGGCAACAAAAAAAGTCAGACCGGTCTGTCTTCTGCAGCAGAGAGGAGCCCTCACCGCTGCCAGGGGGTTCTCGACAGCACGCAGCAGCCGGCACCAGAGGTGGCACTGTGGCCTGTTTGTACTGTCGCTGATTCCGTCCCTTTAGTACCCCCTTAACAGGGCAGCTGCTGGATATAAACATCATTGATAGATTGTTTCATATTCATTATTTGTGATGGCTTGTTAAAAAATAGTGCTGTTTGTTGCTGCTTGTGTTGTAGACTGCAGTGTGTGGACTAGTTTGCCATGTGTGGGGTCATTGGTTTCCAATCTTTTTCCTTAAAAGACCCCTTTTCTGTCACTGAGTAAACTGATGACAACTAAATGACATATTTCATGCATATTTCATATTCTATTCAACAGTGCAGACCAACTGATACACTGTACCATTGAAACAGGAGTGAACACAATAACTGCAGGAAGTTTGTGTAAAGTGGCAGTCTGGATGAATTTTGAGTCGACCGTTTGCTCGGTTGGGAACCTCTGGTGTAAGCCAAATGGCTGTGCATCGCTGAATGCTCGCTAGTTTAGTCACTTTTACTTTTTTTATCCTTTATCTGATCATGGTTCTAAAACAGCCTATCAGAGGCCGTGATGCTTAAATATCAGCAGGTTGATGTTTAATGGTAAATCCCTGGCATGGTGGTGAAATAGCACACCTCACTGTAATCCTCATTTCTCTCTGTTTCGCCCTCTCTCCTACATTGCTCGCTAACTAAAGCTAACATCCGTACAGTTCAGTCAGACACTACAGCAGTATAGCATATTTAGATTTTGGCGTCTAGGCTCTGACCTCATCATTCCCCACAGATATGTTTACATAGAGATATTGGGGAGTGATGCACAAATACCTTAAACCCCTAGCCGGAGCCTACAGGTGGATGCTGGGATGGTGGCGGGGCTTACAGAGCAGCAGCAGCAATACAGATGCAGGGCAACAGCGGCACTGACAGAGCAGAGGGAGAGCTGGGAAATTGTGCAGTTTAAATAGACCGCCAGATTGGAAAGGTGCGCTTGGTTAGTGATTATGGAGTGAGACATGTTGACTGCCTGAACTCGCTCCAGTTGTTTGGGGGAACAGATGTGGACTACAATTACAGATGTAGAAAAAAAAGGACCAGTGTGTAGGATGTAATGGCATCTAGCAGTAAGGTTGCAGATTTCAGCCAACTGAACACTACTCACCTAACCCTCTCCTTCCAAGTGTTTGGGAAAAGGCCCCTATCTAGAGTAACTTCTGGTTTGTCCGTTCTGGGCTACTGTAGAAACATGACGGTTCAACACGGCAGACTGCTCATTGTAACGTAACAAAAATACAATGATTCTTATATACAGGTGATTTCTACCCTGATGACGACCTATGAATATTAATTTTAATAATTTAAAATGATGAATTATTCTCCCACCACAGAGGGGTCGCTTGCAGTAAAATGGATAAAAATCTGATGGATCATTTTGCCTCTGCACATCAAAAAATGTGCAGTATGTATTTTTTTATACAGACTGCATAGACAGGGCCGGCCAGAGCAGAGCACACTCCACTGGACTCTGACTGTATCTGCTATGTTGTATTGATTTAGACTCTGGTGGTCTTCAATGTACAGCCCCCACAGTGTTTCTGTAACTGCACCTTGAAGAACTCCTCATCTGCACTAAACTGTCCCACAATTTAGTCTGCAAAATAGTCCTCTTCCTCCTCACGGTGAAATGGTTTATTCTCTCCTAGAGAGATGTAAGAGTTGAAAATTGTCCATCTGTCTTTTTCAGTGAAAACGAATTCCAGGTCTAACCAATTGTCAGGCCTTGTGTAATTTAAGAGGCCGCTCCAAATATCTTTTAAGTAATGAGAAGTCATTGTCGTGGCTGTTGTTAGAGCGTATCACACAAAGGCTTCCATTCCGTCTGAAATGTTACATTCAGCCACGATGAGGGGAGAAAAAGAGAAAAGGTCTGAATGACTCTACGGCCTTTTGAACCCCAAGTCAAATATCATTGTGTGAGCTCCTGTCCTGAGTGGTAGTCACCAAATACTGCTATTAGTACTGATTGAAAATCCATGAGGACCTACGTGAAGGCAGCACAGCGCCCTTGAAAAATGATACAAAAAATGTCTCTGTCCTTCCTATCAAAATGTTGTGTCTGAGGTCTGCAGCACCTCGACTCCCAGTGCAATTATTTCAGCTGAAAAAAAGAGAGGCTGAACAGAGTTCATAGACAATTTCACTTTTATTTGAAATGACTGTGACCACGGTGGTTACAATAGACTTTTAGAGGCCATCAGAGCTGTTTGGGTGGCATCAGCTTTGGCCCCATCTCTGTCTGATTTGTCACAGTTTTGTTGTTTCTAGGACTGCACGATATGGGTAAAAACTATATTGCGATATGATTCACAAACTGTGGGAATGATCATTTTTGCATCACAAATTTGAATTTAAAATATGAAATATTAAACTATTAAATGTGACATCTGTTGGGCTTTGTACCAAACAAGCATGTACATATAGACATTACATATAGAAAACCAGATTTGTAGGCAAGGGCATTTCTACAGAACTACAGTACTTCATTATAACACTGTCTGTCAAAAAAATTTTTGCTTCTGCGATTTTCATATTGCACTTGGCCATATTGTGATTTTCATAATATTTCCATTAATTGTGCAGTCCTAGTTGTTGCCAGGCATGTAGTACACTCATATTGTCTACATTGGATTGGTTAGTGTAAAGGGTGTAAGAAAATATAAAAAAATATCTTAATGCATTACTTTGTTTTGTGATATTGTATTGATTCTCAAAAACCCTATACATTTTTGTGTTTATACTTCCAACTGCTAGATAGCATTGCTGTAAACGTTTATTTACTCAGATTTTATGCATATGGTGGTGTGTTCTTTATACTATCGCCGTTTCAAAAATGTTCCTTGTATCACCCTGCTTACAGAATCGCAGTATACTGACTTGTAATACATATCATATCGCCAGATTCTTTCAAATACATAGCCCTGGTTAGTGGTAACCAGTGATGGGAATAACGGCGTTATAAATAACGGCGTTACTAACGGCGTTACTTTTTCCAGTAACGAGTAATCTAATTGATTACTCTTCCCATCTTAATAACGCCGTTACCGTTACTGCCAAAAAATGCGGCGTGTTACTATAATTGAAGCTGTTTTTGTCATCAGACCAACTAGATCTCTGAGCCGAGAGGCAATACTTTTTTTTACTGTTCTTCCTTGGTTAGTGGGCAGTGCACGAGACAAGCACATAAATGCTGCTGATTGGCTGAGGTTGAGTAAAATTTCATGGTAAGCCAATCAGAGGTAGAGTTGGGCGGGTGTTTGAAAGCACGCATAGTCGGACTAACAACGAACAACACAAGAGAGTCAGTCAACGAGAGACAGGTATGGCCAGTTGTGTTGTATCTTATTACATTTGCACTAAAAAGAGTGTATATATTGTTTGAATACATTTTTGGTACATTGCTTAAAGAGCATCATTTAATTTAGATTTATTTGTTGGCTGGCTGCAGCCTCTTGAAGTGAGATTGTCAATGGCCAGAGAAAGAGATTTATTTTTATGGAGATGTATTTTTTATTTCTTATGTATTACCTGTTTATATTTGGATTCCTTAGTTTTGCTATACATTGTACTTTTCAGTTAGATTGAAAGCACCTCGCATTGTTACACTGTTCTACTTTTTCGAGGAAGAAAATACTTGAAGTACAGTATATCTACCAATTGTCTGAAGTTTTTTTTGTTTTATTTGCACTACAAAGAGTGTATATATTTGTTATTTATTTTTGGTATAGTGCTTAACAAGCATAATTTAATTTTGCCCAGTTGTGGCCTGTTGAGGGGCAATAAATATCAAAAGTTCCAAAACATCTATTGTGTTATTTGTATGGATCCACTATATAAACATAATATCTACATACATGGCATTTCATTGGAGGCTAGTCTCACTTTGTCCCACATCAACATTAATTCAATTCCGTTCAATTTTATTTGTATAGCGCCAATTCATAACAGAAGTTATCTCAGGACACTTTTCAAATAGAGCAGGTCTAGACCATACTCCTTAAAGTTCCATGTCCTTTTCCTTAGGTATTTAGGTACAAGATTATGATGATATAACAGTCGTCATAACACAGATGTGTGCAATACATGACAAAAATTCTGCACCGCTTAATTTTTTTAACCCTATTATTCCCATGTTAAAAAAAACTTAGTAGTTTTGCCCTCATGAAAGGCTAAAGAAACTGGATCACATTTTCCACTAAATAAAGTGCTACACCAATCCTTGTTCTAGCTTGAATTGCTCTTACACTTCTTAACAATTCAATTCAATTCAATTTTATTTGTATAGCGCCAATTCATAACAGAAGTTATCTCAGGACACTTTTCAAATAGAGCAGGTCTAGACCGAACTCCTTATAACATTTACAGAGACCCAACAGTACCACCATGAGCAAGCACTTGGCGACAGGGGCAAGGAAAAACTGCCTGTTAAAAGGCATTAAAATAGTTTAGATTTGTGTACATTGTTTCTGTTAATAATGGATTGTATTAAGTGTCCATTTCATTATAATATTCAGAGTTATCATAAATAATTGAACATGCACATGTATTTTAAGTTCCGTTAAAGAGGGGTGGAGGTGGGCTCACATTTGAGCTTTTGAAAATTTACTTGAAAGTAACACAATAGTTACTTTCTGAAGTCACTAGTTACTTTTATAATTTGTAACTGAGTAACTAATTCAGTTAATTTTTGGAAGAAGTAACTAGTAACTGTAACTAATTACTTTTTAAAAGTAACTTACCCCACACTGGTGGTAACCCTGTTATATTACTTCCTTCAAATTTAAAGTTATTTACCTTTTGATGTGTTTTAAAGCTACAGTCAGTAACTTTTATAAAAATAACTTTTTGTCGTATTTGCTGAAACTCTTACTATATCCTGACAGTAGTACATGAGACAGATAATCTGTGAAAAAATCAGGTTCCTCTGGCTCCTCCTAGTGCTCCTAATGGTATTTGCAAAAATTCAATCTGATAGCCAATCAGAGCCTGGAAAGATATAAAGACGCTTTGGGCTGGAGGCTTGAGATAGTTGCTTGTTGAGGCTCACCCCAAAATTCCTGGGCTCGGCTTTATAAAGTTTTCTGACGTGTCTGCGACGTGGTTTGGCTCTGTGATCCCACTGAGAGCGTTTCATTAGCGGAGAGGAGTGTCACCTGCCATGTGTTATTTACTTGTGTGTTTTGTCCTTCAAGAGGAAACAAAAAGTGTATTTCCCCGCTTAAAATCTCCTCTAACCTGCCTCTGACTGATTGACTTCTGTCCTGGTTCCAAGGAGTTGATCTAGCGTGAAATACCATACGCTATACATTGTATTTTATTTTGAAAATTGACCGGATTTTCTATGCTGTTTCTGTGTCTGACTCCCAGCCAGTGTGATCTGCTCTGTGCTGCTTGACATGAGTTTTTGCCTTCCATCAAAGGTAGACCAGCTGCGTATTCCACACGGAGCTTTGGGACGCATGGCGGAACTTCTGGTTGAATTTAGAGCATTGCCTGGAACAGGCGTGATCAGCTCCGGACATGCCCGGTGGAATTTGGGGGTCACTCCTAGGGTACCAAAGGAAAGAGACTCAATAATCTGTTATCTTCCTTTTTTCATACATTCAGTCTCATGTACTACTGTCAGGATATCGTGAAAGTTTCAGTGAATATGACAAAGAAGTATTTCTATAAAAATGACCTTCTGCAGCTTTAAAGCATAATTGCACTAATGCTAACATTCAAAAGGCTGCAGCAGACAATTCCTACACTTCCATTAACTCTCAAAGCCTCTGGCTAAATGTATGCCAGCTATAAAAAAAGACTTTAATTAAAAACATTAAACATTAAAAACTCTGATATAAATAACTGCAATGGATAAATAGAGTGAAATATCAAGCTTTAAAAGGTGAAAGTGAAGTATTATAACTTTGAAAGCGGTGTAATGGCACAATGATTTGCAGAGGTAGTTCTGCGGAATTATCCATTTGTTAACAACCTATTTTCTTCATTAAGAGTAAGGATGTTTTTGCACTAGAACCAAACCTTAAGCTGTCCTTTTTTTGGGCAGTCCCCATTCAAAAGCCTTATCACTTTACAGCTGAGAGAGCTGATAGCATAATAAAAGTCTTTTTCAGGTTTCAACATTCAAAACTGGGCATCTAGCATCCATTTATCACTTTTACAGCACTTCAGTTATGAGTAGGTAGGTCCTTCGAATATAGTCCCTTCAAAGTAGTCCTTCAAATACAGTACCAATACACGAAAGCTCTATAGGAAAAATATGGATTTCTAAGCCTGGAGGGGATTATGCGTTTAGTCCTGTGTGTCCATGTGTCTGTGTCTGTATCTATCTGCAGCTAATGTTGCGTACTACTGGACCCATCAGCCTACTGTTTTTTGTGATAATTTATGACTTTAGGACTTCTCCTCTTACGGTTACGGTGACTCACAATGTTTTAAAAACCTATTTTATTGACTTCTCTGTTTTATTGGCTGCTTCAGTTTTCCACTACAAGAATACTGAGACCTGACTTTCAGACATGGAGTCAGTTCATACCAGTTGTATAGTTATGTTTGTGCTGCTCTGTATTTGCACATTGGTTTCTTTGTTCTCGGTGTCTCACCTGGCTTCAGGGGGAAGCTCGTACCTGTAGCGTTGCACTCTGGTATATAGTGCTACCCCAATAATCCTGCCTCCAATTAGGACACAAGAATAAGCTCTCCTCCTCCTCCTCCTCTGCTGCTGATACATGAATATCAATCCGTCATTAGTCCCCCCCAACCACACACAAATCCAAACCTCCTCACACTGTGACACCCCTCCATCTGCGTTCCATCTCTCTCCATCTCGTCCCCCCTCGTTCACATTCGCGGCGTAGTTAAATGCCTTGTGATTTATGGAGCTTTAATTTGGTCGAGGCCCATCCATTGTTTTGCGGCTTGCGGTGCGGCGGGCTGCCCCGCTGACAGTAATTTCCCGCCAGTTGGGGAGGATTGTGTATCATGAGTTAATGGCATCCTTTTCCCCCCGTCTTTAGTGGAGAAAGGAGGTGTATGTCAGTGTGTGAGGGGCTGAGAAAAAGAGAGCTTGCGTTTGAAATAAAGTAGGAAACAAACAGCAGTTCCTATTTACTCTGCCAATTGCACTTGATGGCGCAGTGTGTATTGAAATGAACCGCGCTGTCAGTGGCTGGAAGAATGCCGGGGCTGGAAGTCGTGGAATAGATGGTAGCAGGTAACGGGTTACAGCAGCACATTGGCTGATTAGAGAGCTGCTGCAGTTGAGCCCTCTCCCTTACCCTCAGACCTTCCTCACCTCGCTGTGGCGTCTGATCCTGACGGGAGTGGACAATTGAGCCAGACACTGTTTGATTGCTATCACACATATTTACTAAATGGCAGCTGTGAGTGCACCCATATAACCACCTTGTTGAGTTCAAAGGCTGCAACCAGCACACAATCTGTTTCATCTCAGTCGACGTTTCCTTTCCTTCCTGTCTGATTTTTACCTCTGTGGATCAGACCTCTTTTTCTTTTCAGAGGTTTACTACATAAGAGCAGAATTCTAGTGTTTGGCAAGTTACAGTGCTGTGAAAAAGTATTTGCCCCCTTCCTGATTTCTTATTTGTTTGCATATTTGTCACACTAAAATGTTTCAGATCATCAAACCAATTTTAATATTAGACAAAGATAACCTGAGTAAATACAAATTGCAGTTTTTAAATGATGATTTCATTTATTAAGGAAAAAAAGCTATCCAAACCTACCTGGCCCTATGTGAAAAAGTAATTGTAGAACAGGTGAGAAACAAAATCATTGACATCCATCAGTCTAGAAAGGGTTATGAAGCCATCTCTAAGGCTTTGGGACTCAAGCGAACCACGGTGAGAGCTGTTATCCACAAATGGAGAAAACTTGGAACAGTAGTGAACCTTCCCAGGAGTGGCAAGCCTAACAAGGTTACTCCAAGAGTGCATCGACGACTGATCCAGGAGGTCACAAAAGAACCCAGAACAACATCTAAAGAACTGCAGGCCTCACTTGCCTCAGTTAAGGTCAGTGTTATCTTTGTCTAATATTATAATTAGTTTGATGATCTGAAACATTTAAGTGTGACAAATATGCAAAACAATATGAAATCAGAAAGGGGGCAGATACTTTTTCACAGTACTGTATATGAGACCAATAGTACCATTTTTCTTCTCTAGCCTTCTTTAGTCACAAATAGTTTTACATTTTTAAAAGTCTCAGTAATTTCCTAAAACTGCTGGTCACTGTAGTTTTTCAGCCCATTCTCATTCCCAGCCAGGGCATAAATACCCACATTTTGCCCTTTGGTGTCTCATACGAGGTAGCATCTCAATGAGACGCACTCTGTTTTCAGGTGACGTAGTGTAAGGAGCAACAAAGTCCATGTATGGTGGGTGTTGGGGTGAATGCACGGGTCAGACAGACGCAGGACTTTCACCCAAGAAGCTAGGGTTTGTGTCCTGTGTGAAACCAAAAGTCAACATTGATTTATTTAAGGTTTTCAGTTATATAACTTTATGTATGTGACTTGTGGCACGTTACTTGTTGGTGCAGTAATGGAAAACGTGACTTGCAAGTCACAGCACTTGCATCACATGAAGTACTTATTTTAACCCAAAACATTATCTTTTCCTAAACGTAACTAAGTAGTTTTGCTGACTAAATGTACACTGTAAAAAATGTTGTAGATGTAGATTTTACGATGAAAAACCATGACGTTGAAAGTAACAATAAAACACTGTGATATCTCATGGCAAAACCTTTTATTTATACAGCATTTAAAGGAATTTATAAAAAAAAAAAAAGTATTTTTTTTAATATTACAGACTGTAAGCTGCAAAGAAACCTACTGTCATAGCATTCATATGGTATTCTCATTTGGCAAAACAGTTTCTTTTGATGGTGAAAACTTGTATTTATACAGTAAAATATGGATTAAAACTTAAAATAACAACCAACAGCACTCATTTCCTTTTAGTAGAAAACGTTCTACCTTATTTATTACAGTAATGTTCTGGCAACCACAGCTGCCAGTTTTTTACAGTGTGACCAAAGTGCGACCACTTCATAATGTTAACCATATGTTTAAAAGACAAAGCAACATTGGTGTTTAATGACCTGGGATGAGAACGTATTGAGTTTTCACAGTTTATCAACATTACTCAATCAGGAGGAAATAGTGGGATTGCAATATCTGTATAATAAATAAATGGTAAATGGACCTTTACTTGTATAGCGCCTTTCTAGTCTTCTGACCACTCAGCGATGGCAAAGCCCATCAAACATAAACTAACACATTCACACACCGATGCACAGCATCAGGAGCAATTCAGGGTTCACTATCTTGCTCAAGGATTGAGGACTTTGACATGTGGCTGCAGGAGCCGGAGATCGAACAAACAACCTTCCAATTAGAGGACGACCCGCTCTTCCTCTGAGCCACAGCCGCCCAAATAACACCAACCATACAGGACTTATTCTGTGAAACCTTTATTTATTATTGTCACTGAATGTTTTTTAAGTCTACTGTCAAAATTCTCACTTCTAAAATGTCTGTGCATGGAAACAATGGTATGGTTAATGGAAGGGAAAGATCAAACTTTTTGACATTTAAGTGACATCCCTATCTACCCTGACCTCCAACCCCTTTTTTTCACCTCAGCACATAAAGTATACTCCACTTATACGCTGGCACTGGACATAAATACTAAAGTACAGAATCACTCAGTATGAAGGTAATTCCTATAGATTCTGGACTCAAATGTCTGTTGATCACTTGGGCCCAGACTGAAATATCTCAACAAATCTTGAATGTATAGCGATTACATTTTTTCTATAGATATTCATTGTGTCCAGACAATGAATCCCAAATACTTTTGTTAGTCCCTGAATTCCTATTAAGATTGTAATTTTTTGTAAATTGTCGTGAATTGTGGTACACACCTTCACAGCAGTTTGTTGAGTTTGTGACCAAATACCTGCCAAACTAATGATATTCCCATCAGTCTGTACTTTTTATTTAAAACTAATTAGCAAAAGTTAGTACGCCAACTATGATAAACATTACCTGGTAAAACTTCAGCCTCCTGAGGGTCAGCAGGCACGCTTTCTCCTTTTTGCTGTGAACATGTTGATGTTAGTATCTTGATCTCAGTACTACTGCTAGCCCTACTGTAGACTCTTCTCCTCATGTGGGAGTATTCAACACAAAAAATATGTATCTGTGATTTTAAAGGACCAGTGTGCAGCCAGCTGAATACTGCTCTGCTTCCAATAGTGCCAGAATTTTGTTTGTCCTTTCTGGGCTACTGTAGAAACAACATGGTAGAAGAGGACCTGCTCACCTCTGTAGATAAAAACAGCTCATTTTAAGGCAACACAAATATGATTCTTGTATCCAGGTGATTATACACTAATGAAAACATACCTATGGATATTATATTCCATTTCTGACAATAGATCCTCCTAAATGTTACACACTGGGACTTTAACAGATCTTAGAACAGCCTGTACAAGTGAACTGGTTTCCAGATTTGGGAAAGATTTAACATAACCAAAGGTTTATGTGCTGTTCCTGCCAATATGAACAACCCCCTAAAAGAGCAGAATCATCTGTATGGTGTTCCTTCCCTTCCTGCTTACAGAACAGCTATTTTTACCTCTTATTTCTGTCTGAGTATATGTCTGTGCAACAAATACACCGCTTATTTGAACATGACCTTTTATCAAGTGCACAAGTAACACGGTGTGGTGGAGTTGAGTGAAATTATGCTTTCCTTGATGGTTAGTGAGTCTGTCCACTTCCATATCTTTCACCTCGGGGGAGCTGAGCTCTGGATGTCTCCGGCGTCCCTATTACATCATAAAAAGCACTCATTATTAACAGCTTTAGAACAACATTCAAGGGCAAACGACTTTGAAATGGGAAACTTGATGTTTTTTTTTCCTCCTCTCCTCACACCACATATTTGATTTAGCTACCTCTCAATAGTAATTCACTTTGATATGGTTTTCCACATAAACAAAGCTATGTGGCTGGAAGCATGCCGCTGGCCGATGGAGTGTGTCGGCCATAAGAATCCATATCGCCACAGCTACAGAGCACTGTCTCCACAGAAATGGAAACGGTGTCATCAGCATTAAGGGTAGGGGAATGCCCATGCTGATTGCTCTTAGTGTGCATGTGTGTGCCTGTGTGTGTGTGTAAGAGAAGGCAATGGGGGAGGGAATGATTGTCTGTGTTTATTGAACTGTGTGTTTGTGTGAATGTGTGTGCATCACGCTGACTAGTCTCATGATAGCTTGGCTGTGTGGTGTCGACTGGTGCTCAAAGCGCACTCCACTAGATGGGCGACAGTGTGTGCTGCCAGCATTTTACCTTTAGGCTACTGCAGTCAGTCACTGTGTGTGTGTGTGTGTGTGTGTGTGTGTGTATTCCATTCCTTTCTTGTAGAGACAGGTTGAGGGGTTAGAGACAGAGAAAGAAAGAGAATGAAAGGGATTGTTTATACACCCACTAATCATATTGCAATTAAAGCCAGTAATCTGGAGCCTTTGTAAAACACAATAATACTAATATGCTCATAGTTGAAGGAACTACACTGTAAATGCAAACATGGTATTTAATTAAAAATAGTAAATTGACCTAAATCAGTTTTTATCAACCTGCTATTAACACTTGCTTTTAGTAAGTTACTTGTTCTTTGAGGTTGAAAAATCTCACCAGCTCAGTCTACAGAGCTGGATTCATTTAGAAAAAGTAAGTGTTGACCTGTGGGCATGCGCAGATCAGTCCTCTCTACGCTGGACGGTACCTGTCTCATCATGACCGCAGCTGACCAGCTGGAGCTGGACCGCATTGAGCTGGACCTAAACATCGCTTCAACAGCACTTCAATTCAATTCAATTCACTTGTGATTATTTTCAGCGTAACAGCGATTCTTGGGCTCGGCACACTCATTTGGTGAGTAAATATTTTACCCTTGTGCAGACCGTTTTGTTTCTGTAATTGTAATTCTGATTACCACGTGTGTCGACATATGATTGGGGATATCACCACAGTCAACTAACTTAATGTTATTTTATTTAAATTTTGTGGAAGAAATGAAGAAAAAACAACCAAATGGCACTCTCATCTCACAAACGATGGACCAATCATTCCCACTACGCAGACAAGAAATTGTAAAAAAGGAGCCTGCTGTACAGAACATGGTTGAACGATGGCCAGCACTCTTCACAGAGAGACAGGTAAGCTATTTTTGTTCTCAACCAATAAAATAATGCCAATCAAAAAGAAATTCAAGGCTAGAAATCCAAACACTTGTTGGAATGTTAATACCTCTGCCACCTCTCCATCCCTACCCACCCCTCTCTCTACTTTTTCAGGTGTTTGCTGAGTTTAATAGAATCGCCAGTAAGAATCTTGAGGGAGACTTCTACGAGGCTCTGGACCAGTACGCCCTACGTTTCATCGAACTTTTCAAAACAAAAAGGGGAACTGTTGGCCAGAAACTCAGTGAGCTGATGCAGCACATGAGCTGGACGGTAAGTAGGTTCATTTTGATAGTTCATCAATCAAGTTCTAAATGAGATGATCCAGACCAACTTATTCTATTTCCTGTCTGACTTGTGCTTGTGCCTTGCAAATTACTCTGTTAACTGGTCTTTTCTCTCTCTGTGTATCATTAGACACCAGACGTGACAGTACTTCGCTCTGTTGTCCTCAAAGGCATTCCCATTTTACTCGGTGACAACTCCAGTGAATTCTACAAGACCTGCTCTGTAAGTACTTGCACATAGGAAAAAGTTCGGTCTGCATTAATATAAAACTATACCTGTGTTGACAAAGAAGATGTAATTCTATCTGCTCAATATACAATATAAATTTTGTACAGTGATTTTGTATAGCAATACCTCCACAACTAATCTGAGAGGTATGTAAACAGGCAGTAAATAAGAATTAAATTTGCCACATAAACGTTATACACATTTATTCATTTCAAAAAGGAGCAGGAATCTAGGTTGAAAAGTCAGTGTCACTGTGCAAGAATGTATGGACCTTGTTGTATCTCCATAGCTTTAGTTTAACCATACCAAATATATTTTGTTGGCTATATTGCAACAATCCAGTGTGAACACATATTTAAAGCCATATTCTCTAGCAAATGCTTTTAACACTAAAATGAATGTTTGAGAATAGCATAAATTGCTATGCTGAAGAATGTGTGTGTGTCTTTGTAGGATACAGCAAGAGATGAGGCCCTAGAATGCATCACTGTTGGTGTGCTGACAGTTGACAAGATAGTCCTCACGAGGGTCCAAGCTCAGTGGACCTCCAGCCCATCTCCACTGCCGTCATTCTGGAGGGAGGTATTGTCATGGATCATATTAAAAACTTGCCTCAGGCAGTTTGTCTGTTGTTTGGGCTTACATATGCTTTGCATTTGGATTACCCAAAATGCATGGCAAATACACTCAACTTCATTCAGACTGATGCTTGGACTGGGAAAGAAAAAAACTCCCACCAAAACTGTTAACTCTGAAGAACAGTCTACTGGGTTAGACCAGTAAGGAGCAAAAAATACAAAACCCAAGGACTTATGTTTTTCTTTGTGTTGGTTTAATTCTTGGACTGCTCGCTTTGGGACACAAAAACATTTGTTGTACTGATCAGAAATGCACTGATTTTGCATGCACTGAAGTCCTATAGTTATCAGGTGTTTACCTGTTTAATATTTTAAGACTGTTACATGCATAGAATTAGCTCACAAAAATGTGGTTTTATTTTTGCCTTGTCCATGTCATATTCTACAGTTAAATCAAACCACAAGTTTGTTGTTTAGCTGCTGTTTTGTACTTGGAATGTACAAGAAAGTGATACTTGAGAACAGAAGAACACTTGAGGCTGAATAATAGATTTAATGCATATTGTTATTACAATAGCCTAACAGACATAGATCACATTATGAGAAATTTTACAATTAGTTTTAAAATACATTTTAAATATGACAAGAGTATGGAGAACAGTAATTTTATTGATTACTGTAAGGTAACAATAACTGTCAATTTTTATTTTTATTTTTTTAAATAAATGTTGTAATGCAGCTGAATCAACCCAGTGAGTGTTCTTTTAAAGTATATGTTTGTGGTGCTTTTGCCTTTATTAGATAGTAACAGCTAAAATAGATAAGAAATGGGAGAGAGAAAGGGCCACAAGTTGGACCCAAACCTGGGCCGCTGCAACAAGGACCCATTCAAGGAAATTGGTTTCTTTAATTTAAGTGAACTTGAAAAATGAGTGAACAGAACTAAAAGTGTTAAGTTGTAGGTATTTAGTAATTCTAAGTGGGGTTAAATTTATATCAAGCAGTCCACACTAAATGAAAAAATTAAGTTAACACTAAGCATGGCTATTAAGTTACATGAACATAAAACAAATATGTTAGTTGTACTACTTGATTTAGTACTGCACACTTAAAATAAACAAGCTTTTCTAACTCACTAATCTTAAGATTACTTTGCTTAATTTTTTTGAGGCAACGAATTTGCATACTTTTTTTTAAGTAAGGTCAACTAATTACATTTTACAGTGTATACTCACTGTCAGACAAAAGGACAAAGAGAACTAGTGGGGCGTAAGTGACATTGGACCAACTACAGGAGAGCCAAACCAAAAACTGATCTTTGTCCTGACTTTATTAAAGTCTTTAATATTATAACTTCATAAACATATGGACGACTATATACTGAATGAACAATATATATTTTTTAATACTTCATTGTAATGTTTCCTTCATTTTTCCTACAATTGTTTTTTTATGTCAGTGTGGTTTTGTTATTCGCATATTTTCAAAATGTGACGGTGCATGTGTTGATGGTGAAGATGATTTTGTGTTTTCTTAAACACATTAATAAGTCATTTCTTTTGGTGAGATCATGGGAGTTGTTGTCTTCATTGTTAAACAAGGACTATTGCTGAAAAAGATCTACCAGACGTGACTCAGGCAGAAATCTTGTTCACAGACAATGTAATGTTTAATTCACCTTACGTTTAGTCACATTAGCATCTAGGGACAAGTAAGAAATGTACAGTTGCCTGAATAAAATCAGGGATTTCTCTGGGTTTGAACATTGTTAGAAATGTTTAGGATAATATTGACATTTTAATGCGGAAATATTACATATTATAGGTAAGTATATGCAATAATATCCAGAAAAAAAGTGGTTGTTGCTTGGTGGACTTTGCATGCTTAATACTCCAAAACATTTTGAGGAGACACTGGCCTGAACCCCCTCTGTCACAGGTTCTACACTGTTTAAATAAAGTCAGAGACATTGCACATTTAACATAAAAAATGTACAAAACCTTTAATTCAGAGATCTGCTGTAATGAATAAACGCATTGCTACATTACACAACATGAGGTTGCTCTAGGCTCCAAATGGTTTGAGGGCGTCAATACTGTACTTTCAGACCTACAGGCTTATCAGTTTCCATCCAATCCTTAAGCAGTCCGAGGAGGAATTCTTATTCTGAACAGTCCTTAGTCTGTGCTCACGTCCAGGGAAGGTCTGGGGCTGCAGCTGCCTACTTCACTCTTGTCTTCTCTTGTTAATGGACACAGTGAAAGAAGTGCAGTAGCAAGAGAAAAACCTCCTTACAACTGCACTCCATCCTATCTTACCCACCCAAATCCTGCCATGCACTGTATTTGGAGGTGATATATACTAGCATAGCACAGTTCACAGCCAACAAGGCGATAAAACTCTTTACATTTGGGAACCTTGGTGGAAGCTCAGGTTTTGGGGAGTGCCGAAAAAGCCTTAATTCCCTTATCACTTTGTACATGTATGCTATTATGTCTTATAACACCATTTTAAGTTGCATTAGCAAATCGGGCACCCCCTTCAGCCCCACAAAAGGCAAAGCTTCAATGGAAAGGCCCGTCCCACCGTTTATAAAAGCATCCGAAAAAGCCCCACTTTTTAAAGAGTGCCACCTCCGAGAAAGCTGTAAGCACTGATCCCAGCTGTGTGTATTTGCAAGGCCTCCAGAATTAATCCCGAGCAATTTTTCTGCACCACTTGTGCCTGTGATAAAGGAAGCCTGAGCATTCAAATGGGCTGGGTCCCTGGTGGCATTAAGTTCTTACCATATTGGGCTGCAGTCAGGCCTGCAGTGTGAAGAGGGGACTGGGGCAAACCACTGAGCCTTGCCAGGCTTAAAACTCTATACCTCTATATCTCTCCCTCCCTCTCTTTTCTCTCCAATCTTCCTATCTCACAGATACGGAAACAAACACAGTAAGTGAGGGAGTCAGTGGAGTCCTCTCCTGCGACCAATTCCAGTGTAAGATCTGCCCAGTTATTGTGTTGTTCACATGCATTCACCTCCATACCTGCACTAAACTAATTAAAGGCAAGTTAATCCAAGTGGTCATAATCTGCTGAGGCCTTTTTAAGGCTTTTTGTAACTTAGTTGCCCTTTTTCAATTTCACAGCTTGCCTCACAAATTTGAAGCTACTTATTGCGTTTAGCATGGCTGTATTTTTAACCTCTTCAACCCCACTGACCCAGGGACAGTCATTACAAACCCATGTTGTGCTGCCAAAGCCACAGAACTACTACTACTACATATACATTATAGGTGTATGTACCTATTGTAACAGCACAGCATTGGTTTGTGGAGTTCTGTTTTGAAGCTTTGAGTGTAGCATTATGCAATTCCTCCAGGAAGTTGTGATGTTGCAATCGCAAAAATTAACGCAAATTCAGCCAATTCCGCTGAATCAACGCAAGTAGTTTCCTCCGAGTTTCATCAATCATAGCAGTCCTATGTGCAAAACGGTGAGCCATGTATTACACAAATACCAGCAATTTTATTCTCACTGAAACAAGTTGGCTTAGATTTATAAAAGAACTATACAAAAAGAAGCAACTATTTTTGCAATTTTCGCTTTCTCTAGCAATTTCATTAAATGCCTAAAAACATTGCAGCATATCAGTTTTTTTAGAAAATGTGCAGTGAAATCAGGCATTTTAGGCCACAACCAAAAAAGCCTGCAAAATCCTGCAGGGGTCGTTGCTTTATTGTTTTTTTGCAGCTGGCTGCGCTGATGCACTGCAACTTGAGCTGCTCTCATTGGCTTTGGGAAGTTGCATTAAATATCAATACAATATGTTCTATATCCCTTTGTGTTGTGTCTCTCCTTCGTCTGTTAAGATAACTGAACATTTTGTGAGTCTCGAGGCATTGTCAGCCTTTATATCTCATTTGTAAATCCTTAATAAACCATAGATAGTGCTCACTTTAGATAAGCTCGTGCAAAATACTTAATTAACGAGTAGTAAGTGCTTTGTAACTGTGAATTCCTGCATTAATCACTGTTTATAGGCCATCATTAGAAAATGAATTTGTTGTGGGTTTTATAGAACATCTGCTAACACAGTCACTAATCATTAATACATGTCTGAATAGTGGATGTGCAAGTGCTTGCAGAAATGTACAGTACAATGAAGAGTAAAACATTTATAACTGTGATTATAAACCACATAGTAATGACTATTTACAGCAGAATCATGCTTTATAAATGATGAATTCAGTATTTACTAATCCATAACTAATGTGCTTATCAATGATGAATAAAACATTTTTAACTGTGTTTATAAACTACATACTAATGTGTATTCATGCGTTATAAATGATGAATTCAGTATTTATTCATGCTTAACTAATGCTTAATAGTGTGTACTCATTATAAAGTGTTACCCTTTGCTTAGCTTCAGCTCGTCCAGAACAGGAAACAATGGCCTAGTTTAGGGCAAGTACTCACAGATACATTACTAATAACTCAATCATTGCTCAGTTTAAATTCCTAAGCTGTGTTTACACTCATACATAAAATTGTGTCCTGTCCTGGTTTTTGGGTCTTAATAGAAAAATAATATTGCCATGTGTTTCCTGCAATTTGTACTTATATTGAGGTGATTGGACACATGCTTCTATTTTTTTTAAAGCGGGCACCCATCCATCAAAGGGGCATGTAAGACTATTGTTAGCTCACCCAAAAATGGCTCAGTTGTATTTGCACTTGGACTTGCATTTGTGACTTCACTTCTGCTGCTTGCTTTCAGGGAGTAATGATTATTATGAAATTAACATTATTACATATAAGATGCCACGGCAACATGGACCTTGGTACATTGGGCACCAGCTCCACCAGATCAACCACCAGCATGCCCCATAATTATGCATTTTGAATATTCCATATTCCCTACTCCATCCACTCATGAAAAATTTGACAACTATATCCTGCCTTTGATGAATGGGGCAACATGGGGTTGTACTTCTCTCTGTGTAAACGTCGTATAGCTTCAGTAAAGAGCTGGGACCAGCTGATATAGAATGGATGCTACTATAAGTCTTTTTTTCGACTTTAAAGCTACTTAACAGGTAAATTAAGGGGCAAACTGGATTTTAAGGGGTTAAGGAGAAGAGTGGTGGGGTGTGGAGGTGGGATTTAGGCAGTCAGAGTTGAGGTCTGTGTGTGTTTTTGTGTGTGTGTACGTTTCCTGTGGTAGATCTAAAATGTAATCACGGCAGCCCTCGCATATGCCTTGGCTCTATAAGCCGCTGTTTTCAAAGATAGTTGATCGAAGGCCGAAGAGCCGGCGAGAGATTGAGTCCTGGCCTGGCTTTGATAGATAGAGCTCTTTATTCAGACGGGGAGAAAGGGGAGAGTGTGGGTGAGGGGGTGGGGGGAAGGTCTCTGAAAATCAGCAGAGGCTGGAGAAGAGAGAAGAGGCGGCATCGCGGCTGAAGTTAAAGGGTTTTGGAGAGCGGGCACAATAGCCTATCACAGACAACCTGCCGCTGCAACAATCACACTGGTGGAGAATGGAGAGATGCGATGGCGCTCAGCGAGACAGAAACGTATAAAACTCTCCAGCCAGCCCTATTATACCCACTGTAATAAAGCCCAATAGTCTGATAGCACCTCTCCTCTCACTTTCAAGCTATAAAAGTCACCACTGAATACCGCAACCGCTGCAGGAAATTTATGTCACGCTGTTTATTTGTCCTTCCACACACTTGGTAAAGAATTGGCTCCCTTTTAATGCTGTTTGAGTCCAGGGTGGTTGCACAGGCTGATTTTTCTTCAGTTGTCTGCAAGAAAAACTGTACTTACTTATTAGGTGGTTGTACATGTGCTGATATAAAACGTTAATACATTATGTTTATGTATGTCCTGGACAAGAGCAAAAAAGCTGAACATAACAGAGGCTGCCTTGTTGCTGGTAATAATGACGATTTAAACGGTGAAGTAATGCCGCCCAGCTGACCCACCGCCTGACTCTCCCCCTCCATTACACCCCAAATGAAGAGCGCTGTTGGATTGGAAACCATTGGTTTTTGGAGTACTGTTTGAAGCTTGGAGTTTGGTGTTATGGTCGTCACCATGTTGTTTTTTAGCAGCCAGCACCAGTGACTAGCGCAGTGCAGTTTTGACTCGTTTGTAGCAGGAAACAATGGCGACAATGGACGAACTCACAGAGAAAAACCTTTCAATCACAAGGTAGCCCCGCCATAAAGCATACCCGGCTTTATCGTCTATTTTACTCTAAATGGGACCATAATTTACTAAAATAAAAATCTGTGTGAAAGAAAACTGCCCCCTGCTGGCCATTATATAGAATGCCTATTTATGACATAAGCTCTGTCCACTATGTCCACTCATTATATACTGTAAACACCCAGCACACACAGGTGTGTGTTTTAAGGACCAGTGTGTGGGATTGAGTGGCATCTAAGCGGTGTAGTTGCAGATTGCTTCTAGATTGTTTCTTTCCCCTTCCAAGCATGAACGGGAAATTATGACTGTACTACTAAATTAAGTCATGGAGTCCCACAAGGTTCTGTGCTTGGACCAATTCTATTCACCTTAAATATGCTTCCCTTAGGCAACATTATTAGGAATCACTCAATTAACTTTCACTGTTATGCAGATGATACCCAGTTATATCTATCAATCAAGCCTGATGAAATTAATCAATTATCTAAATTACAAGCATGTCTTCATGACATAAAAAACTGGATGAGCTGCAATTTTCTGATGTTAAACTCAGACAAACCTGAAGTTCTTGTACTTGGCCCCAAACACCTCCTGACACATCCTGTCACAGACGAATGCAGAAAAACTAATCCATGCATTTGTTACTTCTAGGCTGGATTACTGCAACTCTTTATTATCAGGTTGCCCCAATAAGTCCATTAAGACATTAATTCAGAAAGCTGCAGCATGAGTACTGACAGTAACTAGGAAAAGAGATTATATTTCTCCTGTCTTAGTTTCTCTGCACTGGCTCCCTGTAAAATTCTGAATATAATTTAAAATCCAACTCCTCACCTACAAAGCTCTTCATGGTCAGACCCCTTCATATCTTAAAGAGCTCATAGTACCCTATTACCCCACTAGAACACTACGTTCTCTGAATGCAAGGCTACTTGTGGTTCCTATAGTCTCTACAAGTAGAACAGAAGCCACAGCCTTCAGCTACCAAGCTCCTCTCCTGTGGAACCAGCTTCCAGTTTTTGTCCTGAGATAACTTTTTTTTATGAATGGGCTCTATACAAATAAAATTGAATTTAATTGAACCGTAGAAACATGGCAGTTCACCTTGGTGGACTCCATAGAAGAGGACCCACTCCCTCTGTAGATATAAATAGCTCATTCTAAGGTAACAAAAACGCAACGATAGTCATTTTCAGGTGATTATACACTAATGAAAACATCTCTGAATGTTATATTCCATTTCTGACAATAGATCCTCCTAAATGTTACACAGTGGAACAAGACATTACATTAGCAATAACTACTAATTTACTAGTTCCAAAAATGGAATGGCTGAATTAAGTGCAACTGTGCGCTTTGATCAGTGTTGGGCAAGTTACTGAAATTAGTAATCAGTTACTGGTTACTTCTCTAAAAAGTAATTACATTTCTTTTTACCAATTATAGCATATAAAAGTAGTTACTGGGGAAGGTAACGTTACTTTTACACATCTGCTTCTAGTACTAGTGATAGATCAATTAACGCCAATTATCTAACATTTTGAGATAATCAGTGTCGCTGTATCTGTGCTCATGAAGCAGATAAATGAACAATGTATGCAGACACATTTGCAGGCAGCCTTGCCTAGTGTGAATGCTGTGGAACTATGTGAGCATTCCAATTTCTCCTTGTGAGTTTTGGAAAGATGGTGAAATAGGTGGTTTGAGCCTTGTACTATAACTGTCATGCATCCTGCTGTAAACATTTGCCTGCCTGTTTGTTTTGACATCGGCATTATATATCAGCCATTGGCAACCCTGCTCTTTAAATATCTGCATTGGCCATTGAAAAAATGCATGCAGCTGTCAGCTATATTATTTTAGTGTTACTGTGGGAGAAGACAAATGTATCTTGTCATTAGTACTACAAACTACTCGGATGGAATTCCCTCTGTGAGCTTCCATGGGCAGTGTTTTGAATTTGGTAATAATAGGAATTTGGAAGATGCTTGATTTCTATGAATAAGATTCATATTAACTTCAGCTGAACTTAAGAAGAAACTTGTTTTGGAAACAATGACAAAGACTTACAATAACAATGCTGTTGAGAGGGATTTCTTTGCAGCCAGTATGGACAGTAGGGACAATTAGAGCCACCATGATCCTTTCAATATGTACAGAAAATGTTGTATTAAGATAGAACTGGACAAACATGAACCTATCCTTTTGGCAGTCTCTTAACTTTTCATCTAGCACTTCCATCAGGTCAAATTTTATGCATTTTATTTATCCACTTCTTTGTTTGATTGCCATATATCTGCAAAATGATGGTCGTTCCCATCACCCCCAGCTTTACTTTGTATTCAGTGCTAATTAACAAATGTTAGCATGCTCAGATGATGACTATGGTAAACATAATACCTGCTGAATATCATTGTGTTAACACTGTCTTTGTGAACACTCAGCTCAAAGCACTGCTGTAGGGAATAGCTGTATGGTCATCCTTTTGACTCATTTGGCCCAATTATTGTTCTATCTCTCTCTCTGTCCCCTTGATTTCTCCATGATACCTCTTTCAAGTCATGTGTGAAGGTTTTTTTGTATGGTTTCTCTGCATGAAGACACTGCTTTGCAATAGCATTCCACTGTACATCACCTTGAGGTTTTTCTTTTTTAATTCTGCTTTAAATACCTCAAATCAGAGAACCTTGTCTTAACGTGTTTGATAATCAGTGAATGCTGGCTGCTGCATCACTCACACCATTATTAGATCTTCCTCAGGGTCACTACCTCATATGTTTAGCTTTTGTTCCGGGCTCTGCTCTAATTATCAGTCACAAATTCAAATTCAATTCCTGGGTTGTTATTTTTTGCAGACATGAACCAACCTTGGTCTGGAGTTTAAACCTGGAGGCGAATGACATCTGTAATCACATTTAAACACACTGGTCTCCAAAACATACCTTGAGTAGAGAATAACTAGAAGGGCAGATGTTATAAGCCTCAGACCATCCATGGTGGTTTGTTGTTGGAGTCCTTGACGTTTTGAGGGAAGAATTGCAAGCCATCTTGATAAACACACCCGTTAAACTCAATATCAATCAGTGTCACTTTGACCCACAAAATATTCCCTTCAGCACAGCTGTAGCTTTGTGGTCGGAGAATCTATTTGGAGGACAGACACATGCGAATAGCTTGTTCTGAGGCAACGCTGATTGGCCACTTAAAAAGAAAATGAGACGTCCCTTTCAAACATAATGGTAATAGTACATCAGTAGGAGCTGTCTGACTGTACTGCAGTGATGAAGTAAAACTGGGGAAAAACACTTTATGCAGGCAGGATGGCTGATGTGTCGGCAGGGCTATCAGGGGTCTAATCAGCAAGGCTCTCGCGTCTGGCTACTGATAAGTCATACAATATACACACACAGTGGCAAGCTCATGAAAACATCAGCACACTACAAGAAGTCGAAGAGGAGCAAAATTGAAGTCCCTCCCCAATTAGTTACTGTTGCTACGCCTGTCAAGCTTTCCATTGTTGCATACTACATGCTGTGGTTTGCAATATGTCTTTCTCCATGCAGAGTAGTGCGGACTTGTGTCCTTCGGAGTCCAAACTCCCAACAGGACGACACAGAGTGATAAGTTTGTATTTGGAACAGCAAATTCAAATACATCAAAACACAACCAAGGTAGGGGCCAAGTTGTTTCCAGACTTTCTTGACTGGGGTGGCACAAGTGGGGCACTAACTTATGCAGCGGTGACATGAAGTATGTGTTTCAGCTTTCCACTCATTCCCAATTTATGCAATTCCAATAGTGTTTATGGACCCCAGTATGCAGACATTTTCACATACACTAGGCAAAAATAACATATTAATATCGTATGCAAAAAACTGCATGGTTTTTGCCCCTAAATTGCACGGGATTAGCATAAAGTGGGCATTTCTGCAAAGAGGAAACTTTTGGGTACCCACAGAACCCATTTTCATTCAGATATATTAAGGTCACAGGCCATTGAAAATGGCCATACCAGTTTTTCCATTGCCAAAATTTAGCCTACCTTTGGAGAGTTATTTAGCCCCCTTCCTGAGTTGCATGACATGATACCAATGGATGTGTTGGATCATCTAGTTTCATATGGTACTAGTATCTTCACTCTAGCTTTAAAACGGAGTTACTAAGTAATGGGGTGACACTTTGGGTGGCAATCAGATTTCATCCCACGCACCTCCTCTGGAAACGCCCCTGCTGAGAGGGGTCCCTAAAACACTATAACTGGACACTGGACCCTTCTTCCTGCTTCTATCTAATAATGCATGTTTTTTACAATAGCTTTTGACTGTCGCTCACACTCAGTGGTGTAGTGCAGGGTATACACAGTATATCCATCTATTTTTGAATCATTCAGTAATGTTCTGCAAGCTTAAGTTTTTTTCCTAAGATGGTGAAGGTATGACATACTTGTCCAATTTTCATGAGTGGATGGAATAATGGTACAGATACACTGGATCCGTTGAATGACCGATTAAATACCAAACATCGCCCAACTCGTAGTTTCATCACAAGTGCATCTAAATACGTTCTCGCCAGATTATGTGTGTCTGTCTGATAAGGAATAAGGAATATTTACTCAAAATGTATAATTACTGTATGTTGTTGTCTGTGGGACAGTATTGATTGCAAAATCTGCTTGCAAATACTACTGACCCATTTTTGGGTGAGCTAAGAATAGTCATACTTGTCACTGGTTATTATACCTTATCCTCACTCACTTCTCCAGGTACCACTACACCACTGGTCCACTGTACTAACAGTACCTAAAGTCAATGGTCCACTGACCTGGCCTGTTTGGAAAAAAAACCCAATATGAAATGCAGTCAAGAGTTACCTTCACTCTAATGTATGTTGAGAATAGAATATATATTTAACATACACCACACTGCCTCTGTTTATTTTTAGTTATATATATTTATTCATTGTAGTAAAATGTACATATAAGTGAACAGCTCTGTTACTTTCAATCAAAACAGCAACCTTCAGACGAGAAATATCAGATTTCAACTTAAAGACCAAAGTTTCCGAAAGCAACTTTATAAAATGTTCAGAACGGTGCAGAGAAAGCAAACCCACAGATATTCATTTAGATCAAACAGACAAAACCATCTGAAACCACAGACTGGTATTTTTCCTTGATATTACCTTTTCAATTGATACATTTTCAGAATCAACCAATCAATAAAATCCTCTAATCACTGCACACACATATCTTTATATAGGTATTTTGATGTAATGGTAGCATTATAAATACAGCAATGAAGAAAAGAGCTACAACAATGAAACCCACTGGACTGCCACCTCACATATGAGTAAAAGGACCGGGGGGGCGGGGCGTATTCCTCCATACTCGCTCATGTTTGGTGATAGCCACATCACCGAACATGCAATATGTCAAACAGTATGTTTTGCACACATCAGGAAATCTAAAGCCATCACTGCAGACAAAGGCAGGAAAGGGACTCAGCATCTGTTGTAGAATAATCTACATGAGAAAAGACCACTGCAGCTCAACCCCCCTCCCCTCTGCTCTCCATCCTACCCCCTCTCCCCTCCCTGTTGGCTGACAGAGGACTCCACCTGAATGACATTTACAAATTACCCGGCCCAGAGTGCTCGGTCCCCTGACCCGTGAGCCTCTGCTCAGCACCCGCAGAGACTCGCCAGCGTTTTGTCATATAATTACTGCAAATCCCCTGAAAGTAGCCCCCGTCCACCCACCCTCCACCACTACTGCCGCCACACACACACACACACACACACACACACACACACACACACACACACACACACACACATTCCCTCCCCTAGATGTATGCAGACAGATGCATGTAGGTGCATAAGAACAAACTTGCAGTGCTGAATGTTAATATGTGATGAGCCACGATCTGAGTGACCGGCCCCCTGGCAGACTGTGGGCCAGACACCGTGTCGGCTGCAAATAAAGCAGAGAAGTAAAAGAACAGAAACGGCAAACATTTGATGGACAGTTACATGTAACAGTATTAAAGTGCTAGCTCAAATTATATGGTAAAATCTAATATGACTTTGGCACAATATTTTTCAGACTTCAGGCAGTTGACCACAACAGCATCAACTGTTACTTTAACAAATGAAACTAGACAATTGTTGGAAAGATTATGACATCCAATCCCTTATCAGCATTTGGGCAGAAGTAGAAGATGAAATCAGCTGTAAGGAAATTGTGTACAAGAAATTATTGCACTGCAAAACCCTGCAAATGAAACAAGATTAGACGAAAACCAACCATCATGATGTATATACAGAGAAGTTGCAACAGTGATTTGATCCACTGTTCACAGTTTTGGGCCACTGATTGGCTTTAGCAGCATATTTCCATTAAAATCTAGTTTAGTATTAGAATCGAGTACCATATTCTCACAATGCTTCAGGTAATGGAGAGTCTAAGATCACAGCCTGTTCTTGTTCCCAATGTTGGTCCAAGCCTGGGTGACCAGCCAACAGCTCCATCCTGCAAAAATGTTAGTCCTGTCCAGTGTGTACCCCCTCCTCTCCCCCAATGCGAGCAGGGAGAAGCTCCAGCCCCAATGACCCTGATCAAGATCATAGAGCATACATGGATGGATGCTTTTCAGTGCTCATACTATACTTGTAATTCAGGTAGTCTCTCGCTACTCAGCATTACTGAATAGGCCATACTGTAATTCACTGTGAGATTTCACTACAACTCTATAATGTGTCACTGTTGCTGTAATCCTGTTTCCCACCAACAACTGCTTTTGTGAGAAGGGTTTAGTCACGAATCTTAACTAAGTGACCAAACTAGTATAAATAAAAATGGACACAGTCCCTGTGACATCTGTGTCGAGTGTTGAGTGGAAGTGGGGTGGACAGATGAGTCAAACACACACACACACACACACACACACACACACACACACACACACAGTGCCATAGTTTTGGGTTTTAGTTGTCAATCGTAGTCATATCAAGCGTTCCAGTGAGTTTCCCAATGTTTCCTAGTGGTTTTGGACTCTCTGTTTATTTTATTGGTTTCTGGATTTCTAGGATTTGTTTACCTGTTGCACTGCCTTCATGGTTTTGACCTGAGCCCACATGACGTGTCTGTAAACTTTATCCCTTTGTTTAAATAAATCCTAAAAATCCTGCCTGCCTGCCTGCCGCTGTCTTGCATTTGGGTCCAATCCCTCATGTTCCCTGTTAACCTGCATGAATTGTGACACGCAGGACTTTCACCCAGGAGGCAGCTGTTCGACTCACGTGCAAAACCAAAAGTCATTTATTTAAGTACGATCTTTTTCTTAAACATAAAAAGTTGTAGTTGCCTTTAACTGACTGCGACCTCAGCAAGCTTTTGAAAGCGTAACCACCACGGAATGAGCACGTGTTGAAAATGTGACACTGCCACTCCTAGGTGAGGAAAAATGTGACACTGCCATGGTGCCCCAGAGTGTGTATTACACTTAGTTATACATTTCGCTTTGGAGTATCTATGTTTAAAGGTCCAGTGTGTAGGATTCACTGGCATCTAGCGGTAAAGTTGCAGATTGCAACTCACTCGCTTTACCCTCCATTTTCATGGGCAAAGGAGAAATTGGTTTCTGCAAAACATTCAAAAAATGGGAATGCTTTTGGAATATATTGCACGCATGTTTTATACATTTTCAGTGATAGTTGGTTGTAACCAATGATGGTTCTTACAAAATCAGAAATCAGCTTTATATCAGAAATGATTTATTTGTGAGCAGTCACAGGATTCGTGTGAAATCACGGCCCCTGTCCAGCCATGAGTGACTCCCTGGTGCATTTGTTCATCCCTCTTCTTCTCTCTCCCCCGTCCCTCGCCTCGCGCGCACAGGAGCATATGTATCTGTGATGTTTGCTTGTTGCCGGCTCTTTGTATCTACCCCTTGATTGCACACGAGTAAGAAAATGTAAAGGATAATCTAATTGAACAACTTTAAAGCGTGTGGTCCATTTCATGTAGTCCTTCGGAACGGCCCTCATTTCGCTGTTGGTGCCCAGCCGAGCGTGTCTGTGCTGAAGGTCAGCTGTCTGCCACCGACAACATGCACAAAATGTAAAATCAGGCTCTCCCTCCCTCCCCTGCCTCCCTTCCTTCCTTCCCTCACCCACCTTTCTTCTCTTCTCGAGCACTGATCCTAGGCCTAATCCAAGCACAAACACAACCACAGACAGCTGGGTTTGAGTCTGTGTGTGTGTGTGTGTGTGTGTGTGTGTGTGTGTGTTCATGTCAGGGTTGGATTATTGTGTATTTTTGCAAGCAGGTATGAGTATATTTGGTCTAGCCATCATTTTGTGCTCATGCTGAATGCTTTAGAATGTGGTTTTGTGGTTTGTGGGTTTCCATTGTTTGTTTATTTTTTGCATCTTTGTGTGTCATTTTAAACTCATGTTGTAGCGTAAGATTCTATAGTACATTATTCTCTATGCAGCACTGTGTTTGCTCATACTTGCAATTCAAAGGTCTGAAGTCAGCACACATATTCACAAAGATGGAACTAGTTTGAATCCATTGTTTCAGTTTTTTCAAAAATCTTTCTTTATGCACAGTTCAATTTACAATATTTCACTAGGAACAAATGGCTTCTACCCAAGCTAAAAAACAAACCAAAACACCTGTATGCACTGTGCTCCACCAGCAATCCTCATCACCAGGTTTCACTCCCACGTCGTCAAATTCTGCAGCTTGGTCAGTGGCCGCTGTAGGGATCCCTCTAGAGTCATTTCTGGATGTGCCCACCGTTAAAGCCAGGTGATGTAGTATAAAGAGCGAGAAGGTCTTCATATGGAGGTGGTGGTGGATGGACAGACTAAACAACACAGGACTTTAACCCAGGAGACTGTGTTCAAGTCCTGTGTGAAACCAAAACTACACAATTTCCTTTATGTAACGTACATAGGGGCTTTACAGCTATAATCTGTAACATTACCACATTAAACTGTCTATAAACTCTAGCTCTATGTTCTGTATGTAGTTGAGTTGTGTACTTCCATTATCCCAAATGTTTCCAACAATGTTCAAACTCAGAGAAATCTGTCATTTTATTCAGGTAACGCTGTGTTTCACCGTTAGCCTGTCTATGGCGTCATATCCCCTTTGTGCCTGCGTCAGCGCTGTGGTTCATTGACTTTTTATCCAGTCTGAAGCCACATTTTTACCATCCACTGGATCTTTAGTTATCAGAGAAACAAGCTGAGCTAACGTTAGCCTCGGCTCACAGCCCCTCCGAGACCCCTAGTAGGAAAAAATGATATACCGTACGTTTTAGTTAAGTATGGAACCGAACTTCCAAGCTTTTCCTAAACAGCTGAATCCTATTCACTGTATAACCACGAGTTGGGAATGAGAGCGCGTTTGTCTGCCTTCTGATGTCACCATCTGTGTTGACTTGTTTTTGAGTAGAGAGAAGGTGTGCAGGGATCTGCAGGTGAGTCAGGTGCATCTGCTTCAGCTCTGCATCTCCGTCCAACTCTGTTTCTCATTCCGTCTCCCTCACAGCTCTCCCTGTCTGTCCCAGTCTGTGTCTCTCTGCCACACACGCACACACATACTCCTCTGCCTGGTATTTAAGTCTATTCACCATCCCTCTGAATGAGATCTCCCACTAGAGCGGGTAAACAATGTCTGGCAGAGAGACAGAGAGGCATACAGAATAGAGGATTCACTCGCCTCTATTAACATCTTGTCTGTCTCAGAGGGGAACAGAGAGCGCCGGAGTGGAGGATGCTGGGATAGCCTGCCACAGCGGACAAGCCTCCCCTCCGCTCAGAGCCGTGGGGTTCAAGGCCCCGGAGTCCCACTTTTTTTTTTTCTTTCTTTCTTTGCAACTTATTATCACCGACGACGACGGAAAAGTTGTCAGCTTTCATGTCCTCCTCAGTTTGTGTGTCTTTAAATTTCTCTCTATTCCTCTTAAGTGCATAAAACTTCAGATCAGGAGTTTACAGCGGCCCGGGCTCGCTCCTCAATTCACAGAAAACGACTCTCCGGCTCTCATGAGCATGTGTGAACTTGCTGTTATCTGGAGCTCGTTTAATTTCATGATACTTTCTCAATGTGTTTTCTTTTCTTCCTTTTTTTTAATGCTTAGATTTGAGTAAGTCTTTGATCTATTTATGTTCTCACTCAAACACTCTCCTCGCTCCTAAAGATGAAATACTTGAAAGCAGCGCAGCCATCTCACTCCATTATTTGTTTTACATCAAAAGTTCCATTAATTATTCCATTAGCTGAAAGGCAGGGGCTGCTGGGAGTATGAGACAGAAACGCAGTGCATGTAAGGGAAGATTTTTGAAGGGGAGCTTGAGCTGACTGACTTTCCTCCACTTTTTTTCTCTCTGGCGAAGGTGAGCTGCAAGGGGAGAAACTACGGTTTGACCGATACGCTGGCCGAGGCAAATATTAATATTTAGGAAAGTAGAAATCCTTTGCTCAGTGTTATAATTCAGTTGGGTGCTGAAAAAATGATGGTGTAATGTTACTGCAAACTCACATTTAAATTCAGCAATGATAGCTACATTTTAGGTGGATCTGAGTTTGCATTTGGCATTTCATCAACATTTTGCCTGTGCTTGTTCATCAATAATAACTGTAATCTTTGATTGAAGCTACGTTGCTGATGTCTAATATAGTTTTTGGTGTCAAAAATTTTCTTTGAAAATTGTCCAACTGTAAAACCAAACCGTCAAATCAAAACAAAACAAAACTAAATAAAAAACAAACAATGAAGTTAAAGGTCCAGTGTGTAACATTTAGGAGGAGCTGTTGTCACAAATGCAATATATTATTCATAGGAATATTTTTTATTAGTGTATAATCACCTGAAAATGAGAATTATTGTCTTAAAGTTGTAACCTTTTAGAATGAGCTGTTTTTATCTACAGAGGGGGCGGGTCCTCTTCTATGAAGGCCACCATGTTGCCATGTATACCAGAAGGGACAAACCAAACGCTGGCTGTGGATTTGGTGTAGTTTCTCCTACATGCTTAGAAGGGGAGGGTGAAGTGAGGAAATTGTGATCTGCAATTACACCACTGGATGCCACTAAATCCTACACACTGGTCCTTTAACCTAATATTCCCAGCAGGAAGTAAGAAAGCTGAGGATGCTGCTGCACCCCTGCCCCAAAGTGAGCCTACATTAGACATTTGTATTGTTGCTAAAAAATTATTTTTTCTATTTTTTTAGTCCAAATTCTTCTTCTTCTTCAATAGGTTATTTAGTTGGTTAAGATCACAGTGCCCCCTCCATAAAAAAAACTCCAGCGTAAGCTAATGAGGGACACACTGCTAAACAATAACCTGGTTCGAAAAAACATTTCCCAACATTAAAACACAATAATTATTATTTATACAGCACCTCATACATGAAATGACTGAATGAGTTAGTAATGATAAAAAAAATGTAAAATCATATACATACATAAAAACAGTAGTTTTAGAAAAGATCATAAAAATAGGTCTAAGATAATAACAGAAACATAATTTTTGTAGTACATTTTTGCAACATAAGCACACTAGCATAAAATGATCATTTGGTTTGCTCCAAATAGGTGTTTATGTTTATACAGGCACACAAAATGTTTGTGCAATCATCAATGCAACTGCATAACTGCTGGCCCAACAACTAACTTTCTGCAGTGTGTCGCTGTATCTCTACAGCTGATCTGATGAGTATAACTTATGACCACGAGTAGGAGATTAAGAAGTAAATTTGTTCCATTTCAATGGCACTGAAACCATGTGACCTTATGATGTACTACTAACAATATATATTTCTCCACACTTGTAGTATTGATACATTCTGTCAAAATCGACTGAAGTGCATCATATTCATCTCTCAGTCGCATTGATTCAGCAGTGCAGACAATATGAGCTTCATATGTGGGTAAACTGGTATATCCGTGTGGCAGAAAGAGAGAGTGATCCGGGGGGGATAAAAAAGAGAAAGAGGGTGGTGACAGGTGAGGTCGAGCAGAGGAGGAAAATCTAATATGAAAATGAAAATGTAAATGTGTTGAGGGAAGGTGGGGGCACCGAGGAGGGGTAGTGGTTAGCAGTTTTTCAAGCTGGCCCTAATCTTCCCTCGGTGGGGCCCAGATAGCGATCGCTAACAGGAGGCTGGCGCCGGGGCTCCTTTGAAATGCAGAGCGGCTCGGTGTGTAAATTGGAGGCGCCCCGGCGGTGCCAGCAGATGACACGTGGCACTTGCGACCCTCAGCGCCCGTCCAGGGGCCACGACGCTGCAAAGGTAAATCTTGCACATCAGACAATTTCATTTTCGGCACAGAGGGGACGAGTCGCACAATACCTGGATCCTTTCAGATGATAATGTCCCCCTCAGAGGCGGATCATCATTTAGATTTTCTTACTCTGTCCCTCTCTGTGCTGACACGTCAACTCAGGACTCATGAACAGCTCCAGTGTCTCTGTTTTTGGGCACTTTCTGTGGGGTGCATTGCAGTTATGAGTAGAATTTCACTTGCAACATCGTCTTCACTACAGTATACAGGTTGCAATACTACAATGTAAAAACATATTTGGGGAGTATTTTATGCCTTTATTAGAGCCAGTAGACAGATGACAATAAAAACTGGCCAGGGCTCGACTCGGACATCCTAATAGACCACAGTGGCACACTATTATGATGTAAAAATAATACGGTAATAATGGTACTACATACATATTAACAGTAAAAATGTACTTAAAATTCTAACAACTGATAAACTGTAAAATACACCCAAATCAGGGTTCCCACATACCCTGGAAAACTTGGAATACACCTGGAAATTTAGAGACTAGTTTTCCAGTAAATAGTGGGGACCCTGCAAAAGGTGAGCGTAATAACTGCAAGAAGTTGGTGAGTGGAGGGCTGGAAATGTTCCCCTGGCTGGCAGTTTCGGATTCCCTGCATTAAAAATCAAGAAGGCCTTGCGACCGCCTGTGAATCTTTTGCGACCCCTAGTGGGATTTTGGACCCACTGCCTTAAGATTTATATAAAATCCAACCCAGGTTTTGATACCACTCATGGTCCATGGGATTCAAATTGTTTACCCATGTGGAAGCAATGTGTGCATGGGATGTGATGCAGAAGGCAAAAGCCACTTCATGCATTCACTTTCGAAGCAGAATTGGATCATGAACTCTTTAGTGGTCTTTGTTAAAATGATGAATCCTCTGAACTAACAGTTTGTGTGGATGCACAAATCAAGCAGGGTGAAGGATTTAAACTTTAAAGAGCAACAAACACAGGACAGTAGCAGTAGCCTTGTTGCTTTTTCATTCCCTAAACTTTATTTGCTGAATGTTAAGCTATTTTCCCCTCATTTTATTTTCCCTGGCTGACGCTCTCTGACAAATCGCTCTCAAAAGAGGAAGTGGAAAGCCAATAGCGCTTCCCTCTCTTACATTTCCATGCTATCAACAAACTATAATCCACAGCCGTCTCCCACTTTGTCTCCGCCCCTTCATCCTTTGTTCTGCCAGGCTCCCGGGCCTGCAGTGGCTCACCGTCTCCGCGGATGACGATCCACCACGGCTGTTCCGCTAACTTAAACGAACCATGCCCCCCTCTTCCCATGTTCCTCCACTCTCCTCCTTAGTCAGTCTATTACATGGCAACTCATGTTCCGACACATGTTCCCCGGCCTTCTACGTTTCATTGTATTTCACACTGGCTTACGGTGGCCTAATCGTCATGGAGCCGCTTCGTATTGAGCAGGCCCGTGAAAATAATATCTAGTGATTTTCCCTCTCTTGGCTTATGTAATTGGTTCACCCACCGCGTGGAAAAGATGGGAATGTGTGCTGTAATCTAAGAGAGTGAAGAGAAGGAATCCTTCTCTGGTGAAGATGGAGGAGAAGCTAAAGTTCCACGTAGCATGGAAGCTAACAGCATCACAACATTGCAAATCTGCTTTCAAACACACACGGCTGCAAAGAAAAAAGTCTTTTTGCAAGCTTACTAGCATGACTGGCAGCACAACGAAGCCAAATATGCTAACAGGGATCTAGCATGGACCTAAGCCTCCTCCCCTCACCTCCACCGTCCCCTATTCCAGCACTACCACTTGCCCGCGGCCCCCGCATATAGATGGAAAGTGACACCATGATTGTGTGTGGGGCCCCAGCCACGCTCAGATGAGGGTGTCACTTCTGCCTAGCCTGATTGCCACATTCGGCGGGCACGGCGGCGAGGAGTTAAATTGAGGGAGAAAAGGTCAGGAGCCAGTGGTCATCTGCTCTCCCTCTCTCTCCCCCAAATTACTTGTCCTCCAGGAGGCGAATGAAAACAGACAGGGCCCGGGCCCGGGCACCTGGAGCCTGGGAGATGATCTGCGGGACCGTCGAGCCACCGGGAGAGGAATGTGAACTAGGGATGGGAGGGGGGGAGGTGGAAAATAAAAGAGTGGGAGATGGGGGAGGTGAGGGGAGGATCAGGTGTGTGTGTGTGTGTGTGTGTGAATGAGAGAGAGAGGAGCTGGTGGAGGTGTCAGACTCAGACGAGTGCACAAAGCAGGTGATGCTGCTGCAGGAAAAGGACAGAAGGTCAAGGCAAGAGTGGAGTCCCAAAGATAGCACTGGAGCATGTGAATGCAAGGTTTCATTTCAGGTGTGTGTGTGTGTGTGTGTGTGTGTGTGTGTGTGTCAGAATCTGCGCTGCAAATCACAATCCATGGCAAATAAATTCAACTCTCGGGACAATTCTTGGTCAAGTCTGTCTTAATACTTGCATCATGACAGTTATTACCAGACTCACTCAGCAATATTAAATTGCCCATGTATGGAGACATAAATGCTTCTTTTTGGAACAATGTGTGTCTTTTTCCTCAAAAAAGTATCATTTTCCCCTTAAAATCCTTGTCATGTCATCTTCTACCTCATGAAACATTCCATAATCGCTGAATATGCAAATTAGGTTTTCCTGCTGGACACAAGATGTCTCCTACTGTAAAGTCCATAGATGTAGAAACATGCATACCTTATTGGCCGCTGCTGTACGTCTGCGCTGTCGCCATATTGCAGAGGTTAAGATCTGTTAGATAACAGTACTGAGAGATTAAGACTTTACTGCAAAATGGACTGTAACTCATTTAATTCTATTTAAAGCCATTTTCATGAAATTTGGTTTGTTATAAACGTGAGAAACTGAATGTGATACTGGTTACTTGGAGGAATTAAGTCAGTTATTGGGTGCGGATCTAATGAGCTCTATGCCAAATGAAGCTTCTGAATTGCCACAACTTCCACTGAGACATGCAGGCTGCTTGTGGGCAACATCAAGTGTATTTAGAATTTTAGCTTTTGTCAGTTTCTTTAAAAATGCAAATTTCTATACATATTATATTGTTATAAAACCACCTGGTTCATTGTTTATGTGAAATTAGTCTACAAGCTCCATGGATTAGACAGTAATTTGTACCATGTGTTGATACTTCATGCAGCTCACACACACTAGTACTCATAGTATATTCATTGTTTTCAGTCTGTATTTTGGCCTAAGTGCTGCTCTGACTAGCACTAGCTGTATTTTGTTTTAAATATTTCATCTGTTTGTACATTCAGATGCTGCACATGTCCGTAGCATTTTTGCAAGATGTGACTATATTTTGGCATAAAGCTCATTAGATCCGCCTCCAGTGAATTAATTCCAACAAGTAACCAATATCAGGTTCAATTTCTCATGTTTATAACAAACCAAATTTCATGATAATGGGTTCAGAATAAAATAGAGCAGGTCTAGACCGAACTCTTTATAACGTTAATTACAGAGACCCAACAGTACCACCATGAGCAAGCACTTGGTGACAAGGGCAAGGAAAAACTGCCTGTTAAAAGGCAGAAACCTAGGACAGATCCTTTGGCTCTAGGTGGGTGGTCGTCTGCCTCGACCAGCTGGGGTGAGAGAGAGAGAGAGAGACTGACAGACAGACAGACAGACAGACAGACAGACAGGTGCACAGCAACAACAGTAGCAACAACTACACTAATAGTAGTGACTGATGATGATGAACATGAAGAAGACGACAACATACATAATGTGTGTCATTTTTTTATTCTTATAAAAGACAGTAAAGTTGAACATCAATCAACACAAACGCAGTGAAAGACAGTGACTAAAAATATGATCAGTCTTGCATGCTTTATTTTTTATTCTATTTAATTTTAGTGGCTATGGATGTAAATAGAATTATCTATTATATGTTCAGGGTTAGTGTATTCAAGACACAGTGGAATAGAAAATGCATTTTCCTAATCCAGTGTCCCTGTGTGAATATTATCTTTTGTAATATGCAAAAGAATGTAAAAAAAACCCCAAAAACATTTCTGAGTATCTTAAGGCCATTTTTTTCTTCTCTCAGCCAACCCCCTCCATAAGTAATGCATTAACACTGAGTGTTTGTTCAGGAAAACTCTACAGGGAGCTGTTAGGACAGACTTTAAAAAAAACAAAACTTATTATTATTATTTACTTATGTAAAGAGATTATGACATCTTACAAATCAACAGTCAAAACATCACTTTTCTTTATTTCTAACTTTACTGTGTCAATGCATATCATTTATACATTTCCTGTTATTTTTATTTATCTATTATAAACTATCTTGATACAATTCTTGACCTTTTTACTATCTTTCACCCCTACAGACAATACACTGCAAATATAAACAATAAGGTAGTACCAGTATAGATATTACTGAACATGTTGTATACAGCCACACTTCCATGTGTATACATACAAATCTATACATCCATGTTTCACATGTATATACATACACATAATAAAAAGGAAAATAACTTTCTCAAAGCATCCGTCTAATATTTCATTCATTTTCACATCGTACTGGAAGTCACAGTTACCATTACTTCATTTAAATGGAGCCCATCATTTGGTTCTCAGTGATTCTGAAAGTTGAAGCTACCTACTTCCAGCCACTTGTTTACCTTGGGAGGTTCAGTGCTTGTTATTTACTTGAGTACTGGAAGCATTACTGTTTTTCTGAGTGGCTTTTCCATGTTAGCCTACATTTCTCTCTAGGTTAGAGATTTGAATCCTGAACATGTCTTGAAGAGAGACACACACACTGCAAGACATGTTGAGAATTCAAATAATGGATTAAACCTGCCGAGTGTCCAGTGTGACTTGACCTATATTGGACAGATAACTGGAGAGTGTCTGTGATCTTGGAAATCCCTGGTCATGGTTAAACTGGAGTTGTGATTGGCCTTTCTGTGGTGTAGTGTGTTTCCAGCTTGAGATCCACAAAATGCACCAGCTAAACTGAACCAACGGGGGGGTTAGTTTGTTATTTTTAATTCTGTGAATGTTAAAATTCCACACAAGCAGAAGATGAGCTGTTGACTCTTGTTACAAAAGCAGATGAATGTGAAAATGTGCTCCCATCAGCTAATCTTGTACCAGTGCAAGTCCATATACAATACAGTGTTAGTGTTCAGTATATAAAGCAGTATAACATTCTGCCTCACTGACGTCCAAAGTGTGCATTTCATTGTAAAATAAACCTGCTGCTTGCACTTGACTATAAAGTCTGAAGGCCAGATGCATAGTGGGACACTCTCTAGGACCTTATAAATATATATATGTATATATAAAACTTATAACCTCGATACTGTTCTTACATGTGTACAGTCGTGTCCTCTACTTCAAGCACAAACTAAATATGTCCAGATAAACAATGATCTCCACCTCGAAAAGCAAAATAAAATTTAAAGGACGAAAGAAAGAGTTACTGTAACTCAAGTTGTGTTCTTAGGATAAAGTTTTGTTTTTGTTTGTTTATAGTGCAACACAAGTGACACACATGAAGACATCAGTGTAGGGTTAGTTACTCAAAAACATTTATTTATTACTTGTTACTCTTTTAAAAAGATAAAAACATAAAACATTAATACTAATAATCTTTACTCCTTTCCAACAGTAAGGAGTTACACTATTAGTTCTATTATTTGCCTCTAGTCTTCCTGGCGTCAAGTCTCAGTGACAAATATTGTAGTTATTGTCTTTTAATGGATAGTGACAGCTGAAGAGTGACAGGAAAGTGGGGAGAGAGAGGTGGGATGACACGCAGAAAGGGCTGCTGGTCGGAATCAAACCTGGACCACTGCAGTAAGCACTCAGCCTTACTAAGTGAACTACCGACGGATGCGCCCCTCTTAGAATAAACTCGCCAAATTGCTTTAATATATATATAATAATATAATATTTATATCAAATGTGCTGATACTACTTTTATGTAAGTAAAATATGTGAGTTCTTCTTCTACCACTGAGTGGCAGGTTTTCTTCTGCCCAGTTTCGCCCCTTTTTCTCTCAGTTTTTCAATCACAGCACCATAAAAACAAAAACAACACTTTGGATTACGAACAGGCCTCATGCCAGAAATGATACACAAACAAATTGCCTCTTCCTTTTGTCCGTATGCATGATTTGTTCTATTTTGTTAGTACCCATTTTTCTGGGATTCACCATTTCCAAAGTAATAACTGTTTGTCCAATGCAAAGAAACATGATATGTAAATATGAGAAACCTAACAAGTGCATGAATATCATATAATAACATTAGATTATATGTTTTATAGTAATTATATTATTACATTTATGGGCTAAAGAAATACTATTGGTTCACTGATCCCCATTAAAACTATAAAAAAGCTTTTTTTGGACACTGGGCACTTTTTGGATACTCTCAAGTATAATGACAAGGTAGGACGAAGAAGGAACATATTTCAATAGATCTTAAAAAGATAATGTATTAAACAACATAAGACACATGCTGTTACAATTATACTGTAAAAGAAATGATACAACAGAAGGTACTCCTCTTACTGATATCTAGTGCAGAGTATGATCTACCCATCCTGCTACCATCCTCACACACATGCTGTCCTCTCCTGCCCCCATTAGGTGGCGCTGTGTGCCAGCTCCTCTCTCTGCCACCATCCCATGATGATGTGCTTCTCGTCATATACAGTATGACACAGCTGCCAGCCCCTGGTGGTGTGTTGGTGTGCACCCGTGGGGGCCGCTGATGCACAACCCAGGGCTTACAGTACAGGATGGCTAACAATTAAACTAAAATGGCATCCTATTGCCGTCCGGCCACTCTTTTGCACCGGGGCAATTAACCTGCTAATAATACAATGAGCACAAGTCCCCCTCCTCATCCAACACACTCACACACACTCACACACACAGACACACACAGACACACATGCAGCCTCCTCCCTCCCCGAGCTCATAGCCCCTCAGGCCATAGGAGAGCCATTGAATTAGAGGATGCTAGCAGAGATAGTTTAACGTAATGAACCATCAAGATGACGACTATTAAAGATGATTTGCAGTGTTCCAGTGCAGAGAGGAGATAGGGAGAGTTTGGCTGACGATAGTGTTAACTCCTTATTCTCTCATTGTTGGCCAGATAAAGATTAGAGGGCCCTTTTTCTTCTCGGACAGGAAGGACATGATAAATGGAGCAAGTTGATCTACACAGTTTTGAATGGTGGGGGTGGGTTTTAGAGACATGGCACATTAAGCCACTAACCAGTATTTTCCCAGCATGCATCTGAAGGGAGGCTGACGCACAAAAGAGAGTTCAGCTGCAGGAGAGCAAATGAGGACTAAAGTATTTCAATATGGGATTGTGCAACAGTAGAAACTAGTGGATACGTTGTTTTGTCTGGACTCACTGTTCACTGTTGTGACACCACAAAATAAAGTCTCTTTCATTATTTAGATTTTTCATACTACTGCTGCGTTATATGGTCTGTAACTTTAATTTTACATTTTGAGGATCTAAATGTTTCCAGTGGTCACTGCATAAATTCGTGTTGGTTTTTTTTTATCAGTGCTGTTTCGAGAAAGTGGAAAGTGGCATTGTGTTTGGGTTTGGTCTGGTACTGGGTGTACCCGTAGATGTACAGTATGTACTGATGTCAGTAACGATAGGTTTAACCAGGGGCCTGCCATTTCTTTTAATTCATCCGAGGGCAGGGTATAACTATTAGAGAGCAGCTCGTGTTAATATTAGTTTTCAAAAAGGACTCAGACATGAATATATGCTCTATGGTGCAAAGACTAAAGATATCATTGATAGTATATCTGTAAATCGTATGTTACAAGGTCCTATTGGGATATCATGAGCCTTGATTGCATGCAGCAAGGGGCTGAATATTCTTGTTGGAAGGTCATATTTTTTATTTTGGCCACCACCACTATTATACAGTATGAAAATATTTTTAAAAAATTGCAAACATATGGTGGTTGCCTACATAACTTCCAAAACAATTGGGGGAAAAAACTATTTCTTGCAATTATTTTGTTAGACACTGTAATATGATTTATAATTTGTGTTGCATCATAAATTTTATTTTCACTGAAAAAAACTATTAAAGTCATGATGATGTGACCAAACAAGCATGTTTTCTTACATATAGGGAACCAGATTTGTAGGCCAGGGCGTCTCTGCAGCACTACAGTACTGTCAAAGAAGAATTGCAATCAAAATGTCTATATATATTTATTTATTTATGTATGTATTCTGATGAAGTTGAAGATGTCACCCACCTTGGATTATGGGACATTTTGATTACGCAATTCATGTAAAAAATGATGTGTGAAGTTCTTTCTTGACAATGGAGGCCATATTGTCCACAAAGTAGCGTATGCACATTCTGCACTTATATAGGTTGTAAACACTGTAGCTAACTTGATGTGTACATGATGATGTGAGTGACTGTAGTGCTCTGTCTGGAACTGACACTTGGCTGACGTCCATATATGGACCTCCTTGGTCACATGCTGAGCATTGTGGGATAAAGACATAACTCCAAAACAGTGTAAATCGTCTCATAGTAAATCTTTATCTCTATTCCCTTTTTCCTGACAAAATCATGTTTACTCAAGGTCTGCTAACAACAAGAGGGTTTTTGATGCAGAAGGTGAGATGCAGTTGAAAGCTCTGGAAAAGTTAGCAGGCCTTAAGTCAAGTATTAAAGAAAATCAAAAATAATTATTTACTGAAGTAATGTCAACATTTATACATTTATATTTTAAATGTAAAACTACAATCTAGAGATAACCCTAAACTGAAATACAGAACAAAATACAATGGCCAGAGCTGATAGCAGGAGCTGGATCTAATCTTCATGTAGCTGTTGTATCTACTAAAGATCAAAATGTCTGCTGAGTTATGAGTCCTGTTTTATTCTGATAGGTTGAGATTTTACAGCGTGTACTGTACTGAACCTGCCACACGTGTCCCCGCTGCGTCTCCTGTTGTGATGCAGGCCTCGTCTCTCAGCCTTTATTTACCGTCGAGCGACACAAGCATGAATGTAAAGACCGAGCAGAGCCCCCCTCACCACCGTCTGCAGACCTCACTCAATCTCCCAATATCTCTGCAAGCAGAAGACCAGATTGAATTTTCCTCCGGAGTCTCCCAGGATGAGAGCGGACGTCACTAGAGGATACTTCCCCTCTCTACGCCTCCTGCTGCGGCCCTATAGATGCACGCCTCAGATACGAAGGCGTCGCTCGCGCTGTGGGAACGCTCTGGATTCGCTTTAGATTTTACATCCAGTCAACAGTGGGAATTCGCTGATAAACAAAGGAAAGTCCATCTGGCATGAAATGCAGCGTCCTCGGAGAGCAGGAGCGTGTTTTCTAGATTGGAGTTCTTATAGCTGATCCCCAGTATAGAGATAGTCACACAAAAGGAACAAAGCGCTCTGTGTTTGCCTCTACATTCTTTGATAATTTCAGAGCTAATTTTCCCCATTGTCATTTCAGCTACCACTGTGGCCTATCTGTGTGTGTGTGTGTGTGTGTGTGTGTTCTGTAAGCAGCATAGGAGAATAAATATTTACCATCTGTGGTGTTTTTTTCCTCCCCTCTCTCTCTCCAACACGCAAGATTCCAGCACTTTTTTTATTTTTTTATCAGTGCTGGAGTTCAGCCATGGGCCTTTTTAATTTTCTGCTTTTGTGTTTTTAGCTGAGATTGACAGGCTGCTCTCTCCCTGGAGCATTGTTCTATTAATCTGTTTAATATGCTACAGAAACATTCGAGTGCTGGAACAGGCAGCCGGGGTAATGGAATCGCAGCAGGTAAAGGGGGGCTTGCATATCTGACGACCAGAGAGGGGGCAGGAGAGGCGCAATAGTCGGCTCGGCGTGGTGCGGTGTAACGGCGTTCGAACCCCCACCTCCCCACCTGACGACCTTGCATGGATAGACAGGCAGATGGACGGAGTGCGGCTCCCCCCCCCCATTGCCGTCAGCCATCTCGCCACACTCCTGTGCGCCTCCCTCATAAGATGCACAGTTAAAAGCAAGCCTCGCTGACTTCCAGCGTGCCACCCATGAGCACTGAACTGGAGCGACATGGGTGAGGGTGATGGGTAAGCGCGAGGCACTGACAAGCAACCGCCAGCCGAGCGCTATACGTTGAAAATGGTAGGTAAATGCCAATGTATAATTGTACCCCCCCCCCACACACACACACACACACACACCCTCCTGCTGAGGCAATGAGTTGTGGTTTAATTAACTCTGCCTTAATGGGCGCGCAGCAAGACGGAGGTGGGGTGGAGGGGGGGCTGGAGGTCGCAGGTTTGCGGCATGCGGCGTTCTGTAACGGCGCTGTCCCCGAGAGATAAGCTGAAAACTGTTCCCTCCAACAAAAAAGCCCCCCCCGACATCCCGCCTGGGCTAAAGACAGTGGACACTGCGCGGGAGACGATGACAGTCCAGCTTGTAGGCTGAGGAGTGAATAGACCGAGCAGAGCGCTAATGACATAAAAACGAGATAAGTATGCACAGGAATTCATCCTCAAAGCCTTTACAGTCCCGCCGACAAGGTCTAACCTCGTTTTATCCTCCACGTAACGCAGAGAGCGTAATGTGCTGATACTCTGACTTAGGTTAAGCTTTTGATCGGGCTGTTATCCCGGACTGGCCTGGGGATAAAAAACAAAGGAGTCACAACTGGATTTTCAGGCCGCGATGACACTAAGAGCAAAGATATTCTGGGAGAAGGATTTGTCACAAAGGCAAAATGACTCCTCTAACCACCATCGCCAGTCATTCCTTACAAAATGATGCTCCAATTACTCATCCAGTACATGCGTGTTCAGTCGCATGATTGATTTCGAAGGCAGATGAAAATTACACTCAAACAGAAGCTTTTAGCTCCAACTTTTAATGAGGTGAAACTCTCTAATCCAGACTCTCCACCTCTCACTCCATCCCAGACGTTATTGTCATAACAGCGTGTCCAAGTCGGGGACGCTGGGAAAACGCCACCGCATGATATCTCCCCTGACTGTGTTTGGTTCTATTAACACCACCCCTCTGCCTTTATCTCAGCCACGTAACTGAACCTGTATATCCACCGTTACAACAAAAAAAAAACTGTGCCAAAAAGAAATTAGGAGGCCTGATGAAAAGCGAACGGAGGGGGAAGTTGTGAAGCTGCAAAAGGGGGCCTCAGATCAAAGCGAGCCACCGGTAATTAGAATACATGCTGAAGAGAAGCAGACGTCTGCAGAAATCAGGATTTTAGCTGGAAAATTACCTGTTGAGCTGTTCAAATAATAAATGAGAGCCATGTCTCGGTGAAGTGGGGAGACAGAGAAGCGGAGCTCTGCGAAGTCAGGCTCACCGGTCGCCTTGCTTTCCCAAGGCAGCGTGACAGACACCGAAAAAGGGAAGAAATAATCTCACCCATTTTCAGTTCCCCCTCTCTATATTTCAGCCGGCGTTTGTGGAACTCTTTCTTTACCCCCGCCCCTTTCCCCAAGGACAATTTTCTTTTACGGCTTTACTCGCTTTTTTTGAGCATCTTTTGTTGCTATCTGCTTTTCTGGTCTCAAAGTCTCTGCTGCCTCACACATTAGATTCACAGCTCCTTTTGGTATTATCTGTCATGGATGACTTGTAGTAGTCAGTTTAATGTTGCAACACGGGTCACTTACATCCATCAGTGCATCATTTTCAAATTAACTGTGATCTCTTAGTACACTTACAAAAATGAACCCAATGGGAGACTATTGATAATTGCTTTCTGGGCCCAAGTGTTACTCAAAATTAAGACCGCATTTCCCATAAGTTTCAAAACATCCTTGTGACAGTAGATATATTTTTCCTTAAGCCTTCTTCCATTGATACCAACATAGCACCTTCTGCTTTGTTGTTCTTTGACCTTTTTTTTTAATTGCTTATTTTTCCAAGAGTGAAAACAGCAGATCGATACCGAGCAAGAGTTGGGATGTGGTTAGCCTAGCTTAGCATAAAGACTGGAATCAGGGGGAAGCAGTTAGCCTGGTTCTGTCTAAAGTTAAAGGTCCAGTGTGTAACATTTAGGAGGCTGTATTGGCAGAAATTGAATATAATATTCATAGGTATGTTTTCAGTAGTGTATAATCACCTGAATTTAGGACTCATTGTGTTTTTATTACTTTAGAATGAGCTGTTTTTATCTACATCATCATTCCATGTGAGTTTCGTGACCACCGTAGTTTCTATTACGCGCTTGGAAGTCTGAGCTGTATTCAAATAGTTGAAATTTGCAACTTCACCACTACATGCCACTAAATCCTGCACACTGGTCCTTTAAGCCTTACATAAACAGATATTTTACACAACTAAATGCTCAAATATACACCCACATAGACACGTATAGACAGCTGCACACAGCACGGCTGCTTGGAGGACATGTCCCCCAATCTATAGTGGCCATGCAGACTATCCCCGCAATCACAACTTATAGACACAGCAGCCATTTTGACATGAAATAGTCCAACATGGACACAGCACTCTGACTCTGAATGGAACTGAACCTTAATTAGTATCATTGGTAACACCTGTGTTTACCCTACTATTTCATGTCAATATGGCTGCTGTGAAAAAGGTCTGTTGCATGTCATTTGACCATAGCGTACTTGCAAAAGTATAATTCCTGCTTAAGAGCCATGTTAGCGGTTCTGTGAGGTTGTAAATGACTGCTAAAGTCAACATGCTTTTCACAGTGACAATGCTAACATGCTGATGTTTAGCTTAGTTAGTTAGTTGCTAAGTAGCACTAAACAAACTACAGTGTGAAGTGTTGACCTTATGGTGACACTGGAGGCATAGCCAGGGGATCACCGAAGTTTTAGAAATATTTCAGTCTGGACCACAGTGACAGACTGACTAACATTACCAACACAACCAAGTAAACTAAATTTCAGTATCTATACTTGTTTCTTGGCTTAAATCAGACTTAAACTGGAAATGGGTGGGACTAAGAGTTTCTTCATCATGAGAGAAAGGGAACTATTTACAGAAGTTTAAAAAAAAAAAAAGAAAATTGCTAAGACAGATATTTAAACATTTTACTGTGTTGATACTATCTACTGATTATCCATACCAGATATTGTTTCAGCCAATTACTGGCTCTACCCTTGTAAATAGTTTTGTGTTCAAGCCAATTGCTGCAAACTTATTGTACATTTCTTGCATGTTAATATAACCTCTTCAAGCATTGTTCTTGTCCTAGAAATGAAAACAAGTAACCTAGAAATATCATCTTATGAAGATGGAATCCCCGTTCACTGATGGATGAGCTAATGTTTGCTTTCTGCTGCTGTCTGAATGTCTCACACACTCATACAGTATCCTTGCACACAGACACACTCACTGTTGAGGCAGAAATGGATGGCAGTGCTGCTGTTTGAGAATGACTTGGCTTTGCCTCCCAGGCGATGTTGAGGGTACCTGTGAGTGTGTTTACGTGTACACAGTGTTTGCAGTGGCAGTCAGAGACTCGTGCTGTAAATGTCACCCGTCATCAGGCGTTTGTGCAGCGCGTGCCCTTGTAGAAGGGGAAAGTGCCGATGTTGCAGATCCCAGCCTTTGATTTAGACACGAAAGGCAGACCAGCAACAAACGCACTGAGGCATGAAGGTAAATTCCCATAATTCACAGCTGAAAGGTTAGCCAGTGGTGCGCTTTGCTCCTCCCTCATGATAGTTGCTAACAAATGTCACCTGATTGAAATAAGCACAGTTATACATTTGGTGTGTGCCAGTGTGTGTTTGCTGGTACAGCTCCTCTAAAACTGATATACTATGTTTTGTCAGAGGATCTCATACAGAGTAAATCTGCAGCGTTGGTCTGTATCAGCACAGATGTCTTCCTGTGGCAGCTTCAGTCAGCCAGTTCATGAACACTACAAGGGCAGCAGCCACAGTGATACGTGTTCTCCAGAGTGGGGTGGATTATTCCAATTGAACAACACTCCCCACCAAAGACCATTAAGGACGGTACAATCACCTTTCACGTCATCTGTTACAACAGTTGGTTTTCTCCCTTTTTAATATGGACACTTTCTGCAAATGTGTCCACCATTCACTGGTATTAGTTAGACTAAAAACACAACAACCAGGGCATATGTTTGATTAGCAAACTAGAATCATGTTATTATTAAATGAATCTATTGTGTTTTATGTCCATTAAGTGATCAGGTCATGTTTGTTGGACATGATTCAAAGAAAATTCAGTTGAATGAAATCAACACATGTTGCTCCAACAAGAACAAATCATTTCAAATTGCATGATTGTGACTTGTTGGCTTTTACGCATCTTCCATGCCCATGCGATTTGTTGTACTTTTTTTTTTTTTAAAGTTATTTTTTTGGTCTTTTGTTGGCTTTAATTTTAAAGAGACAGTAAAGGTGGGTAGAGAGAGAGAGAGAGAGGGGATGACTCACAGCAAAGGGCCACAGGTTGGATTCGAACCTGGGCCGCTGCAGCAACTCTGTATATGGGTTGCCAGCTCCACCAACTGAGCTAACTGGGTGCCCGATTTGTTATACTTTTAATGCAATTACATTCAAAAGTTAGTCTTTGGATATACTTAATTAAATCATGGGACGTATTTACATGTGATTAAATTGCTTTCTTTCAAGATTAAGTCATTCTTTTGGGCCAACTGAATTCATCTACTAGTGTAATTTTCCAACTGTAAAATAGTTGAATCAACCCTTTTCAATTGAGATGGACCAATCGCTTTGCTTAACTTTTAACTGATGCTGTGTTCTCACATCTCAGCATTTAAGTTGGTGTCTACAGTGTAATCACTGCTAATAGAAATGATGGACAAAATTGTAAAATTATACTGTTATGAACTGGATGTGTCCCTTAAGGCATCTGGTTGGGTTCCTTGTTTGACTGACATGAGGCAGAATATATCATACTCAGTGGTTTTTGTTTGTATGTCTCTCCTCAGCTCCAACCAAGCTCCAATAATATTTGTCCAATGTTCTGGCCTCGGTCAGTTCGTGAAGGAAGGTAAACAAATTGGAAGTTTCAGAACATCCCCTCAGAAATTCACGGGCGACGCAAACATGTTTTCCAGCCAATATACAAACATTTGAACTTCCCATAGGTTTGGTTAACGTGTGAAATGATAGGTTTAATTCTCACAGAGGAATGTGTACGCAGACGAGAGCAATTTTCCAACTCTGCTTTTTATTTCTCCTGCTCGCCCCCTCCTTTCTCTCCTGCAGCTAAATGAATATTCTCCCCCCCCCCACACACACACACACAATTGAAAATACGGCATAAATTTTACATGACAGCCCCCTGGTTCATTACGGCCCATGAGTTATTAGCTAATTTGCGGCCGTGAAATTTCTAACCACTATGAGTGAACTGAGGTGTCAAGAGTTCGCTAAATGTGCTGTGTGGAATTTGATGTTTGATGGGCACCTTCTGGATAGAAGTGTGTGTGTATAAGGATATGGTTGGAGATATGCAGGGATGCAGTTTAACTATCAACACAGCGTATCACAGTTTAAAACAGTTTAGTGATATAAAACTTTGACACGACATAGTAATTTGTATCAAACACATTTAAATTAGAGAAAAGGAAACAGTATTATGAGAATAAATCATGGATTATTTTCTGGAGTGCAGATTAGGGCTTGTTATCAAGTCATGATAACCACTCCGTCCATTTTGGAATAACGAAAAACAAACCTTACTGGTTGCCGCCATAAAGACTGTTGCATTCTTAACACAGTCTAAACACATCATTTAGATAATAAACAACGCATCCAGAAATTCAGCGGCAAAGCGGCCGTTTTTGGGAGTGTGTTGGAATAATTTATTAATAAATAAATCAACAAGAAGATTAATCTTTATATTGTTTGTTGACCTCCTGGCCTCTCTTTTACCATCAGGCCAATTTGCCACTTGTATACTAGACATATCCCCATAGGCACATTGTGGACATTGTTTTTGTTTATTTACACATGTAACAAACTTTCAAAATACAGTATGTAGATTGCAACAGAAGGTGAAGGCCTAAAAACCCCCCAGGGGCTGGAAAGGTGGCACTCTCCGGGCAGCATATTACAAGAAATAACCACAGCGGTGTAGTATCAGAAATCAAAAACACACATTAAAATATTCACTAACATCATTAACAGACTAAGAACATACACTCATAGGATATGGCTTTGAGTTTTCATAAGACAGTAAAGAAGACAATTCATTTGGGCGTGTAAGGAGAAAAGTAGTGCTTGGACTTGGTATATACGGGAAGTCTATGTGGAAAATATTAATTGGTGGAAGGAGATGATTTGAGGGGGGGATTTAAAATCACCTGAAAATAAGAATCGTTGAGCTGTTTTTATCTACAAAGGGAGCGGGTCCTCTTCTACAGAGTCAGCCATGTTGAACTGCCATGTAAACTTTTTTAGTATTTTATGTATGGTTTATGGTGCTGTGTTCTTTATACAAGACTGTTTGAATCACAGTATATCAGAAGAACATACTAAACTGAGATTGAAACATTGACGCTCCATGGCGGATGAACCCTTTCCAGTTCCTTGATGAACTCTAGTGCCACCCTCAGGCCACAGTGCACTGTATACAGTACACAGACACAATGGGGCGACGGCTTTAGCATTTGTTTAGCATGTGGTCCCTAGGGTCCCCTATCTAGCTAATAATTCCTAAAAAACAATAACAGTACAGACATAACTCTGAGCCAGGTATTTGAGTCAGGATGAATTAGCTGTGTTGTTAAGTTGTTAAGCAGTTGTTGATTTCCAGAGGTTCTCCATATATGTTAATGGCATCATTAAAGATTGTAGTGACGGAGATATGTGGGTGTTTTTCTTGAGAGGCTTTTGCGTTTGACTATGGTTCTTGTGATTTATTGTGGATTTTGGTATATTATGTTATATTTTAATCTGCTGTGATTTTGTCCGGCTGCTGCCCCGGCCAGGTCTCTCTTGTAAATGGCATTTTGATCTCAGTGGGACTTCCTGGTAAAAGCAAAAGGCAATGTATTGAGTGTAAATTGTTGTTTGATGTGTTTGCTTTTAGGCATTAGAGAATGACTGTATTTTAGATGATTAAATTTAAAAAGGATGTAAATATCTAATGTTTAATGTCTCCTTTGTGTAAGACACAACAGAAGAAGTTAACTGATGCAGTGAGGAACAATCATCATTCATTCATTTTATGATGTGTAAAGTTGGGTCTTTATTATCATTTTTTTTGTAATGCAGTATATATGATCAATAAAACGAAAGTTTTCAAATGTCATTCTTATTCTGAAACGCCATTGTGAAAATACTATAATTGGAAGTGCGTGAATTGGGCATTGTGTCATTGATTATCACCAAATTACACAGTTCTTCACAAAAATGACTACAGTGAGAAATTACTTTAATGAGTTTAAAATAACTTGAATTTGAGTATTTATTTCCTGTTCAGTTGTTCCATCCCATCATCACTCCAAGGCAATGATGGGTTTTATTGTAGTTTGTTACAAAGATTTTCTGTTGTTAAATGTCATATTATCCAGTGTGTGAAATGGAAAAGAATGGTTCATCCTGGGAAAAATATGCCCAGTGAATTTGATGGCAATCTGCTGATTATATTGCAACATTTTTTATAGTTTTTACTGAAGTTTTGTTGTGCATTTGGTTATGACAACCCTGAGTGACAGGTGTGTAGCAAAGATGGATCATGTGTGTTCGCCTCATCATGTGATGGTCACTCTGTTGTGTTCGAGTATGTGTGACAGTAGCCTCATCCTTTGCTGGAGGGATAAAATGTGAAGCTTTTTCTTGAAATAACTTGTGATACGTCATAAAAAGTAACAACCGAGCACCTGCCAAAGGATCCAGAGGATATAGCGTTGCTGTACTGTTGCTCCCCCTCTTCAAACTCTCACTCACACAATAAGTGTGTGTGTGTGCATGTGAGCCTGTGGGTTTAAGAGGAAGAAGTACAAGTGAGTTAAGGTACCCCTCCCCCCTCCCAGTCCAGTCTTCCCGAGGTAAGAAACAAAAGAAACAGCGTTCTATGCAGGCCCACTGTCCCACTGCGGGAAAAGCTTAGCAGCAGCCCGGGTCAGTGAGGTGAGGGCTGTTCGGCTCGGCTGCAGCCCAGGGCCGACCTCACTGCTGCCAGCCTTCCAGGAAATTACAGCAGGGACCGAGAAGCAGCTCCCACTCCCCTGGCTCTCTGCACTACACACACACACACACACACACACACACACACACACGAAAGTGTGTCTGTGCACAAGTAGCCATTTGCACCACCAAATTCCAGCAAGCATATATGTGGGCATATATATGGTGATGTATAGGTAAGTCAGAGTTCCATGATAAACAGGCAAGCAGTCACTGATCAGTGTTGGGGAAGGTACTCGGAGAATGCCATCTGTTTAAAAATATATAATAAATGTAATGTGTTCCTTTGGTTTACTATACATAGATACATGAGTAACTATCTACTAAAGCTCTAGCTATTAGAATTTGAACATTTCCTAATTTTAAAAACAAGTTAATATAAGTTGAACAGCAATTCATTCATTTATACTCCCATTAGAATCTACTAATGCCCAACAAGCGTATTTTACCTCATTGACTATGTTTACAGGCACACTGATTTTCATTATAATTCTTAATATGACAATATTCTGAATTAAGGTATGTTTTTATTAGTGTATAATCACTTGAATATTTGAATCGTTGTGTTTTCATTATCTTAGAACCAGCCTTTGATAACTACAGACGCTAAGGGTTGCCTTCCATGGAGGCAGCCATGTTGAACCGCCATGTTGCTGCAGCCCAGAGCGGCTCCAGATGTTGTATATACCTAATTGAGCTTTATTCTGAATGTAGCATTTTCCAATTAAGACGCATCCTTTGGACATGTATAAAGCACAATCTGAATATGTGTCTTATTTGGGGTTTTTACTGCAGTTTGTCATCTCTTGCCTGTTTATGGTTTATTAACTCTGGGCGCAAATATTGCAATACCAATCTTTTCAAGAACGCTGCTTATAGCATCCGTTTTGCACCTGCAGGGTTGTGAGGTCAAGTTAGCATCAATTAAAATTTAACATTTGGTTAGACTTTCAAAATAAAGCTGGGTGAGAAACCCAGTTCCCCAGTTTGAATGGTGGCAGTTTGGTTAGGAACAAAAACAAAAAGGACATGGTTACGTTTTGGAAAATACTGCGGTTTGGGTTATAACATAGTACATAAGGTAAGTTTAAAAGAAGTCAGCGTTGACCATTTGTTTCAAATGCGGCACAAACAGTGGTCTCCTGAGTTAAAGTCCTGTTTGTGTTTGAGCCATCCATCCACCCCAACCTCCTCCATATGCAGACTTTCTCGCTCTTTATATTATGTCACCTTACTGCAATGGCATAAAACATTACACCAGAAATGCACTTCCTGAAATGACGCTCAAAGGGTTCCTAGAGTGTCCCGGTTTGAAGTGTAGGGCCACTGACCAAGCTGCCATATTTGACAACTTTGGAGTGAGACTGGGCTGGAAACGATATATAACATAGCTGCTTGCAAACCCGAATATTTTGTGCATGTAAACGGATTAAGTCCAATTAAACGAAATACAACACATTTTTCAACAAGACATTAATTGAAAATGTGCTCGACAGAAAGTTCTTCTTGCCTCTGCATGGACAATAGGTGGCACGGTGACACAAAGACTTTTAGACTTGGACCAGCATCTTGTGACACCCTCCTCATCCCTTTGTTTCTACGTCTGAAAAACTTTCCGTTGGCAAAGTCACGCTCTCACTCCGACTCTCTCTTTGCTCTGCTCCACAATCCCATTCCTTATCTTTGTCTCCCATGTTCAAGAGGACCCTGGCAGCTTAGCTCAATCCTTTGAAAACACTGATATTAAAAGAGAGAGATGCTGAGAAGAAAGATGGCGACACAGCCCACCTCACCCCCCCATTTACCCTGTCTGAACCTTCTGTCCTGTTAGCAGGTGTGTGTGTGTGTGTGTGTGTGTGTGTGTGTGTGTGTGTGTGTGTGTGTGTGTGTGTGAACGCGCGCTTCCTCCAACCAACCATCCACACACACACACCATGTCACATGTGCACACACGTACATACAATTCTGAAAATACTATTAAATTCTTTGCCATTGTTGTTCTGTCTTACACACACACACTGACACACACGCACTGAAAGAACATTAATCCTCCAATCTACATAGGCACTGGTCGCCTCAGGGGCTGGGGAGGGGGGTTAAGGGGGGAGGCTCTCCAGCATGCCGTGTGATCTCACATTGTTTTGCGAAAATTGAAGCCTCTGATGATGGGAATTTCATTTTGCGCTGCAAGAAACGAGGCGAGGGAGGGGAGAAGGGAAAGAAGGAGAGAGGGGGAGAGATATGGGGGAGGAAAGAGGAGAGAAGGGAAGGGGGAGGGAAGGAAGGAGGTGTGGGAGGAAGCAGGGGGAAATGAGTAAAAGTGAGCAAAAGAGTTGAAAATTAGGGAAGGGGTGAGAGACGGAGGGAAGGGAAGAAGGAAGTGAAAGGAGGAGGGGAGGTAAGGAGAAAAGATATGGGGAGTTCAAGAAGGAGGTGAAGAAAATAGGCCTGGAGGGAAGGAGGAAAAGAAAAGACATCTGGAAAAAAGCAGAGAAGGAAGGATGCTAGGGAGCAAAATAGAAAATGGGGATTAGGGTGAAGGAAGGAGGGAAAGAAGGAAGGAAGTGTTGGAAAAAGGTAAGATTGTATTAACAGAATGGTAGAGCAGATTCTGGGCACTGCTGGAGACGATGGAACAATTCAATGGCTGATCACTTTCACATATATTGGAAGTGTCCAGTAATCCAATCCTATTGGCTACAGATAGTAACAGAAATAAAATCAATACTGGGTTTGGAGATGGATTATAGTTTTGCCATTATTTAGATAATATCCCAACTGAATGTAACACTCAGGATAGGATAGGTTAGACGTATCTTCCTAAAATACTACTCTAGCAAAAAAGCAATACCTAAGAGCTGGTTAGATAAGGACCCACCAACAAAAGGAGAGTGGATAACGAAAATAAAAATCTATCAAATGGGGAAACTGACCTTGTTTCTCAGGCTTTGTATCAATAAACGCTATACAAATGGTGTAAACACATGAATATAGATATTGTATAGAAAAAATTAACTACTTTTTATTTTCTTTTTTCTTAAAAATGATTATTATTATTATTATTACTCATTTTTTTACTTTTTCCTCTCCTTCGCTCTCCTTCCTCTTGCTTGCGGTCTACTAGTACTATCATATGCATTACTCCTCCATAACCTTATTCCTGTAATGTATTTGTTGAAAGGTCTCACACTGGGTCTGTATGTGTACTTACTATATGGATGTCATAAGACGGCAGTCATTTCATTCCCTCAGAGCATATGGACTGGAAGTGATCTCTGCTTGATGCTGGTTTGGTTTCTCTTTGTACACCTCTTTTTCTGGGACTATGGGACTAATGATAAGTAACCCTTGGCACAAAGCTACCTGCTGTACTAATAGGATTTGAACTGTGGTGCATTGCCCCTGGCGACCGGTCTGTCCAGTTCTGTGCATCTGTGTTCCACTGGAACAACATTATAAGTTAAAGTTGGGGGAAAAAGAAAAAGGGAAGAGGGGAGGTAAGAAGGAGAAGTAATATGGACATTCAGGAAAAATAATTGAAGGAGAGCACCTCCTTCCCTCCTTCCTTCCTTCACCCTCTTACCTCCTTTTCCTCTTTCTTTTGCTACCTGGTCTCCTTCCTTTCTTACATTTCTTTTTCTGCTTTCCCCTAACATTCTTTCCTTCCTTTCTACGTCTGTACATCCTTCACCTTTTTACTTAATCTCCCTATATCTTTCCCTTCTACCATGCTCCTCCTTATCTTCACTTCCTTCCTTCACCTCCTTCCTTCCCTTTTCCTCTCTTTTGATCCCTAGCTTCCTTGTTTTGCTCCAGTTTTCCTCCCTTTTTGCCTCCTGCCTTCCCCAACATAACCTTCCCTACCTTCCTTCCCTCCATCCCTTCATCCATGCTTCCCATCACCCTCTTTCCTCCTTTTCCTCTTTATTGCTTCCTAGTCTCCTCTTTCCTGAACCTCCTTATCCTTTCCCCTTCCTACACTTGCTTCATCCCTCACTTTTTCTCTATCTTTCTCTCCCTTGCCACCTTACTTTTCTCTATTTCCCACCATACCTGAAATCTCCTTCCTTTCTTTGCTTCCGTCTGACCTCTTTCCTAAACTTGCCTATCCTATATATCCTATATATAGAAGTACAAGTTAAAGCAATGGAGGGATGGCGTCCTCCAGTTGGCCACCATGCTGACATGCATCATCTCAGCACCAGTGTGGAAGGAGGGGTTGTTGTTGTAGTTGATCCACATGCAAGCAAATATTATGCTAAAGTGATTGGCTCTCATCAGGCTCTAACCCTGCAATGATGCTAGAAAACAGCAGAAGAGGAAGCGCAAGCCCCATCTCCATCCTCCCCTCCCCTAATTTGCATTGCGTGCTGAAATGCATGAACCGAGCCCATTAACCGAGGGGCCGTGCTGTGTTTTGGTTGTAAGCGAGGGGAGGGGGGCTGTCATATCTTTTGATTTGCTTGATATGAAAACAGTGGTGGTTTGCAATCAATGGAACCTGTGGTTTATTTGGGGTGAAATGAGATTTTTTATTGGGATGTTTGCATCTCGATGCAATTTGCCAGCTTTAGTGTGGCCGACCCAGGAGCATCCTCGCTTGATTTTACAGTAAATTTGTCATGGGGCCAATACAAGAGTTGAAAGTGAATATGGTTATTTATTTACATGCACACAAACAGGCACACTTTGTTAGACGTTTCTGATGATTGTTGGAATGGAGATCCCAGCTGGCTATATGTGCTGGAGCCTGGTGTGAAGGCAGCCTATCAGAATGATTAGGCAGAGGAAAGGAAGACCTACCAGCTGCTCTACATGTCACTGCAATGGGAAATGTAATTTGGTACTCAGAAGACACCCCAAAGGTTTGCCCCAGTTTAACTGAGTGAACTTTAATATGTTTTTGGAAAGTAGTGCTGAGCATTTGTGTGTTTTTGGATTGGGTTTGGGTTCAGTAAGTGAGTTTGATGAACGATTTTGGTAAGTGATACAAGCTGTTGTTTTGGTTATGAGTATTTTATTCTTTCAGTTAGACTAAAGCCTACCAGATAAAACTATACATGTCTAAGTACCTGTCACTCTGACCATGAACACCGGCACCCCACCTTTAGTCGGGGACAGCCCAGAACAGAATTTCCAGCTGGTCCATGACAGGTCCTTGCTTATCTGAATGGAGGGGAGCAATTCTGAGTGGCTGTTACTGTCCATCTCATCTGGTGAAAAATCCAGTCCAGCTTCTGATACTCACTGCGTATTCTTCTTTGGGTCAAAGTCAAGTAATTGGCACGTAGTAAGATCTGGTAGAACTCTCTCTCTAGACCTATAATTTGGCTAAAATACCAAAAATGTCAGACTCACTTTGTTGGCAGTGTGTATAAAAAGACACAGAACACATCTAGAATGTTTAAATTGTGAAAAAGAATACCATCAACACATGAAGCCATCATGTGTTGATTAAAAACGTCCCTGTGATAGAATCAATACAGTCAGAAAGATCACATAGAATCTCTACATAGATAACCCCTGGTCAGGGTTTCATCAACAAAGCATTTCTTAAATTGGTTTAGCTTTGTCATTTTATGTAACACATGTGTCATACAAGCTATAGTTTGAGTTGAATTAGTAAATTAGCTTGGCTAATTACAGCTAATCACAGGCCTCATTATTAGCGTGAAACATGGTGCCACTACCTTAATGATATTATTATTGATCATTAAATAAACCCTGTATTTCCACTGGGGACTGGGAAAGAAAAATGATATTATAAGGATAAAGATTTCGGGGTTGTAGTCAGACAGTGCCAAGTCAGCTCTTCATGTTACTGTTATGATAGTCATGGTGACTGCTCATAATGCACTGGTATTTGTGTTTGATTTTTTTCAGAACAATATGGTATCATAACAGACGTTGTCTGAGTGGCCATTCAAAACATGTCCTAACGCTACTCTAATACAATATTGATGTTTTATCTAATACAAGCTATATGTATTCTAAAATGATAGTGGCCCTGAGAGCTCAACACACTGCAACTGAAGATAACACGTGCAAACATACAAAAACATCAGTAAACTAAGAAGAAATGATTTGCATGGCGTAAAAAACATTTTGCACAGCATTTAGGATAAACCCTGCAAAGTAAAACACAACAAAACACAGAACACATGTGCTAACACTACTGTAATACAATATTTATAGTTTATCTAATTCAAGTATTTCAAAATTACTTTCAGGTGGCCCTGAAAGCTCAATGCACCTCACTTGAAGAAAACACATGCAAATACATAAAACACAAACACACTGAGAAAGCTTTTTTGAGAACATGTGCACAGCATTTAGGATAAAGCCTGCAAAGTGAGAAAACAACAACAAAACACACAAACATCATGACTCATGAAGTTATGGAAGTCAGTTTTCCCATTCAAAAGGGAGCTAAAATGTAAGCATGTCCCAGCTGTGTCCAGGCATGTTCATTACTTTTTGGGGTCCCCTGGTTGTGCTACTGTACCTAGAGTGTTGCAGTATTTGGTATAATCCATCCAAACTGGAGCCTAAAGGAGCCTTTCTTTATATCCCCAAAGACCTTTCAGATGATTTTTGACAGCAAAAGGGGATGACTAATTGTCAGTACAGTAAGAGCATTTCTATTTAAATAGTATTGTTAAACAAAAAAATGAACCACACAACACAAATGAAAATGGCTGAACAGGTATTTTTGTCATTGCTGTACAAATACAGGCATGTGAGTTTTGTCCCCATTCATAAGTGTTCTGCATTTGATCAGCAGGTTGATATATTACAATGCCAACCAGGCTTGTGCTGGACTACTCATTCTCCAGCATTGATTAATGAATCCACAACATAGCACAACCACCGTATTGTATGCATGTTTGTGTGATAATAACCGTTTCAGTGTGACCTTGATGAAAAATCATTACACTTTCATGCACATTAGACACCATACATGTCCAATCCATCTTTTGGCTAATCATTATCTATTTCTGTTACCGATGCCAGTGCCTGGACTTGTTTCCAATTAGTAGAGGTATATATCACACATCCAATCTTCACTGGTTACCTGCAGAGAAAAGAAAGGAGCACAGAGGAGGAGGAGGAGGCGAATAGGTGAAGGTACAGCAGGGAGTGAAATAGACAGAAATAGAGGGGGAGGGAGGTGAAGAGGCAGTGTAAAAAGGCTGGCTATTTTTCACCAGGGTCCATGGTGAAGTTGTCAGGCGGGAGTGTATGTGAGCCCGCCGGATGATAATGTGGCATGACACTTCTGAAATGAGAGGCGGGTTGCCATGGCAAAAAGCGGGGAGGGACAGTCTCTCCAGGGGCCCAAATAAAACAAGCTGTAAATGATGTTTGATTAGGATTTAGATCATGGAACTGTTCGGGATGGCCTTTTTGTCGGCTGCTAGTTCAGGCTTCAGAGGCTTTTTGTTATGTTTGTCTCCCAGCAGCGCCATGCATGTATTGTGTGTGTGTGTGTGTGTGTGTGTGTGTGTGTGTGTGTGTCTGTTACACTAACATATCTTGGTCTGGTAAAATAGAAGGCTGTATTTTTTCTACTGTGTTCAAATGTTACACATCAAAATGTTACTGCGGCGCAAAACACTAGCTAACTAGCTAGCTAGTTACATTTGATAGCTAATGTTAGCAAAAGGCTAGATAGCTAGCCAGCTAACAATTGATGTTAATTAGCTAGATAGTTAGCTACACTGACAGTATATGGACAGAGCTTCCCGATCAGTGAAGTAAAGCTGATGCGGTACTGTCCTAAACAAGCCTTATATGTAATGGCCAGCAGGGGGCAGCTCCATGCCTTAGGGTTGTAGCTACCCTGTGATTGACAGGTCATTCTCAGTGAGTCTGTCGAGCGGGCCGCACCAAAGCATAACCTGTCTTTGTTGGGGTAGTTGCAGTGATATCTGTCCTGTCCCTGGTCAGTGTTTTCCAGTTTGATGTCAGTTTGAGTTATATTTGTGCTAGTGGTGCAGTCACAGTGGAAATATGCTACAGAAGTTCCGATCCACTAGCCTTTTCTATCTTTCTATCTTTTTGTCTTAAAGAAGATCTGGAATATCAGCACAAATATTCTGTCAGCCTACAGAAACCCATAGTGGTCAAAAACCTAATACTCCTGTGTAGTTCTTCACGAAGCTACCTTCTCCTTATGACACTAAATATTCTCCTTTTTACGTTCTGCTTCCATCTTATCTCCTCTGCTGTCCTGCTCACACACACTGCTGTCCCTGCTCTGTTTTTGTCCTCTCCACTGTATCTTTCTTTGTTTTAGTGACTCAGAATATCTTTTCTTGCACACACACACATACACACACACACCTACACACACCCACACACACACACACACACACACAAACAGAATGATTTGGTAATGTAAGCCTTATCGTCCCCTCTCTCCTCTCCAACCACATCCTGTTCAATAGACCATAATAGGATAGAGGTGTTGACGTCAGCCACCATTGAGAGAACATTATGATGTGTTTCTCCTTTTGTGCAATCTCTCCACTGCCTCACCTACTATGAACAGACTGGGGTGAAATTTATTCTCTCTTCCATTGTCTTTTAGTGTCTTCCATTCACGGCAGGGAGAGCCCTCCACTTTTCCATTTTGTTTCCCTACTTCATTTCTTTGGGAAGAGAAAAGGTAATGAAGATGTACCTTACTGCAAACGAAACCATGATGATCGTCATCATCATTCTTCACTTCTTTTTCCACTGACTTGGGTAAAGATATTTCTCACAGGAAAAAGAACTGACAGAAAACGACAGCATCAGGACTGGCTGAAAGTGGCTCCTCTAACCTTGGACAAAAGCTCATAAGCACTATAGGCCCTACAGTATACATATACGTTTTTGAGAAGACAATAAAACTGACCTTTTGTTTGAACCTATACATGAGTTTATGAATGCACTATGAGGTGACATCATTTCAAGTGTTTGGGTTGTGGTTCCAACATTTTTATTTGAACAGTTAAAGATCCAGTATGTAACATATAGGAGGATGTATTGGCAGGAATGGAACATAATCACTGACAGTATCTATAATGGACAGAGCTTCCGGGTCTGAAAAGTGAAGCCGATGTGGAAGTGTCTTAAAACCTTCATTATGTGTAATGGCCAGCAGGGGGAGCTCCATTGGCTGCGTTAAATAAATGATACCATGCAGTCTCATGGAGAAATGAGCTGACTTGTCACTTGCTGTATGAGTTCAGTAAACAGTTTCCTGATGAGTTTATGGTCTCGATCTCTAGTTTTAGTCTTCTTCCATGCAGCATGATGTTCATTTAGGAAATGATGGTGCTGATCAGATATGGATCAAGATTCTGTTACTGTGTTGACTATTTGTCTCCTAAAATCTTTTCAACATATATTTAGTGTGCTGATTATCTGGAATATGAGATTGTGTGTGGCCATGCGAGCCGCCATTGTTTCCTGCTATGGACGAGTTGAAACAGCACAGTATGTCACCTCCGCTGGCTCTGTCTGAAATGTTTTGTTGTTAAGTCGAGGGAATTGCATCCTCCATCATTAAGCAGTCCCTCCAGGATTTCACTGCATTTTTTCAGGATTTGGTATGGCCTAAAATGCCTGATATAACGGCAGCTTTTCTTTAGAAATTGCAATGCATGTTGAAATGACAGACATGCCTTTTGCAATGAAATTACAGAACAACATGAAATTACAAAAATAGTTGTAATATTTTTTGTATAATTCATTAAAATTGGAAGCAACTTGTTCCAGTGAGAATAACATCTTGAGTAGTTTGGTGACGTATGGCTCAATGTTTTGCGAAGGGATCTGCTATGATTGGGAAAACTTGCGGGGAAACAACAGTGATTGGTCAGGTTTGCGGAAAAGTAGCTGTGTCTGTCAATTGTCATGCAGAATTCATGGGGATTGATTGAATTGGATTGTTGCGATTGCATCATTGCAACTTACTGGAGGGACTGATGAAGCCTCATGGCTGAACCAGCTAAGAGGACATAACATCTGAATGCCTTTGGTTCAGAATAACATCAAATGGATTCAGGCTTTACCTGAACCACTGTTGAACTTGAACAGCTCTGTTCCACACATTGCATGACTGGGGCCACACACTCTCATCCTCTTCTTGTGCACTGCACAGAGATCAGTTGGTTTCAGTTCATTAGGATTAACAAATAAATACAGAAATTAACCAAAATACCTCAGAGATGAGGGTTATCATTCATTGTTAATTATGATCTCACCAAAAAGTTTCTTTGCATTCATCTGCAGCCTTCCTCTCTCATGCATCTCTACTCTCCTCTACTTACGCCCCCCGGTGTCTGCTCTCTGCCAGGCTCATCCTAGATAATACCCATGCATGTGAAGCTTGGCAACTAATCAAAATGACAAATGATAATATGGGGCCTAGCCGCATATACGCGTCTCTGTTCACAAATCTGATGGCATCTGTCTTGGTTTTCCCAGGCAAATACAGGTAACTGCCAAAATTGCCAGAAGCTTGTGTGCTTTAACAGTTTAGTAACAATATCAATTTAGATATGTAGCTAACAACCTGGGGTAGAAACAAAATGTAGAGGAAGTTCAATCAGGAAGCCTCTTCATGCTGCTCATCTATTTACTCTTGCTTGCACGCTCTCTTACTTTTCCCGCTTCCAACTCCATCAGCTGACTGAGGACGTTCCCTCTTTCAGTTAAACCTAAATTGTATCGTTGCTGTCAAACTTTAAAAACGTTCCTCTCTCTGCTGCTGTCAGCTGTAACTTTAGTATCACATCGATTCGCAAGTCTCCTCCCCATTCACCTCCAGTTTTTGTCTCAACCAGCGCCCGTGGCTCCTTCCACTGAGCTCATCAGAAGTCCTGCTCCACATGACCTCCATCCAGATTTTTAGCCACCACCACTAGCGTCTAGACTGCATCAGGAGGATAGTCCTGGAGCTCTTGGCATCACTACCCTCTGAAAATAATAATGTTAGGATGGGGTCTAATCACCAAAGACGCTGCATGGTTGGGGGCCAGTGTCATACTCTAATGCAGTAACGGTTAGTACATTTCAACTCACCTGTTCTTCACATTTTTACACAAGTCATTTTACTCTTAAACTCACAAACACATGGATGACTCCCATTGATGGAACAAGAGTAAAGTTTTGCTCTCACTCACGCCTCTCCCCCACCCCTAACAGATCTCTCACCTTCATAGATCATTTAACGGTTGCACTAAACAGGGATCAGAACGGCATGTTACATCTCCTGTATGACTGTATGTGTGATAATCACTGGAGCTGAAACAACAGATAATTTCAGTGTAACTTCAGTTGCCATAATCACAGGGGACAAACCCTGTACATGGATGAGTGATGTAGTTACACTTGTCTTGCAGAACTGGATACATTCAAACCTTTTCAAAAGCCGCTGTGTTTCAGCTTGAAGACACTTCATCACACACGCACATCAGATGCACATGTTGAATTTTCGGCACAGAATTGCACCAGAATGCATGCAGTGATTGCTTGAATGACACTGGGGCAAATGAGCCTGGCCCACTGAACCTGAATAAACTTCCATGTGTAGTGATTGTAGACAGGGCCTGAAACAGCCTGGCTGTACTGGACACAGCGGAGACCAAACAGGCCAATCCTAATTAGAATTAGTTTAGCTTGTCAAACTTGCGTAGCATCTAGAATGTTGATTTTTGTTCCCCAAGGCTGCACTAGACAAGATTTTTGTTTACCAAGACTTAGAGTTTACAGCCGTGCTAGCAGCTCTGCAGGGGTACACTTTGGCACAACAAAATGCTAACATCACTGTGGTCACAATGACAACGTCAGGCTGACACATTTTCTAGAAGTCATGAATGTCTGTACCACCTTTTGTGCTAATTCATACAATGTCTGTACATATATTTTAGTCAAAGCCAAACTGTTAGCCATGGTAGCTCAAGAGGAAACTTACTTACTAAACACCAACTTGAGTAAAAGTATCAATATTACAGTGTAAAAATACTCTCTTACAAGTAAAAGCCCTGTGTTCCAAATCTTACTTAAATGTCCAGAGTGTAGGATTTAGTAACATCTAGCGGTGTAGTTGCAGATTGCAACTCCCCCGCTTCACCCTCTATTCTAAGGTAGCAAAAACACAACGATTCTTATTTTCAGGTGATTATACACTAATGAAAACATAGCTATGAATATTATATTCCATTTCTGACAATAGATCCTCCTAAATGTTACACATTAAAACCGGTAAATACACTGAATAAAGAGTAAAGAGGGTTAAAAAGCACCAAGATCTAAACAGTGGATGGTAACAATGTGGCTTCAGACTGGATCAACAGTCAATGTATGACAGCTTCTGGCAGACAACCTCAACGCTGACGCAGGCACAAAGGGGATAGGACGCCATCGACAGGCGACCAGACAGATTTCTCTGAGTTTGAACATTGTTGGAAACATTTGGGATAATGGAAGAACACAACTCAACTACATATAGGACATAGCTCTATTCAATTCAATTTTATTTGTATAGCGCCAACTAGAGTTTATAGATATTAGAATATGGAAATGTTATAGATTAAAGCTTTAAAATATTAAAATCTAAGTCCATGGCTCCTTTGGAAAACCTTTAGAACAAATTTCAATAATCACCACTTGAGGTCGCCAAGGTGCAAAATTGCCTGATGCACCTTTAATTATCAGTCAGTCCTCACATACAGTGTCTTCCACAAATGTCTCAGCACATCGTGTACTTTCCTCCATCTTTTCTTCTCTTGTGCCATTCCCCTTCAACCCAGGCTGCTAATGAACTGCTTACCAAGGCTGAACTAATCAAGGCTGACTGCTCTCTGTCAGTGTCAATTATACAGCCCACCCCTCCCATCCCATCTTCCTCTCACTCCCGCTCTTCATCTCCCTCACAAAGGGTTGGCAGGGACCAGACTCTGCTTCTCTGCTATAAATTGAAAAGTAACACATAAGAATGATGGGATAGCGACACTCCGTCAGGCACTGGGTTGCCGATGGGGAGGTGTGTGTGCGTGTGTGTGTGTGGGGCCATGTACCCACGGGTTTTAACTCACTAGCTCAGACAAAGCTTGAGCTTCTCACATTTTTCAAACTTCAAATTAATCCAGTGGGTGTGAAATGTAGATTGATTATTCAACAGGTGGGATCACTGTGTCTGACACTGTTGAGATGGCACTTGGAATAAAGGTTAGGCTTAATCTGAAATGAATGCAATAGTCTATACATATTATTCCATTTACAAGAAATGAAAACACATTTTTAGGGAACTTAAAATGTTTACACAATGTAATTGACTAGATCTGTCTGCATGTCAGAACAAAACAAGCCATTATTACAACTCAAGTATTTATTCTTTTTTTGTTTTGTTTTGATTATCATTTCTATCCATTAGAATGACCCAGGTTGTAATAAAAGTGGAATTATCTTTAGTTATTGTATCCAAGAACAGTGGATTCATCACATCCTAGACTTCTCTGTGAAAGATAAAAAAAGGTTTTAAGTTTCAGTTTCATCTTTTGGCTTTGGTCACCGGCTGTCTAAACAAGTATAACTGCACAATATTTGCATTAAAGGTCCAGTGTGTAACATTTAGGAGGATCTATTGTCAGAAATGGAATATAATATTCATAGGTTCTTTTCATTAGAGTATAATCACCTGGATAAAGGAATTGTTGTGTTTTCTTCTGCTTAGAATGAGCTGTTTTTATCTACAGGGAGCGGGTCCTCTTCTACTTTTTTCATGGGTTGTGCAGTGCTGTTTTGTTAGCATTAAGTTAGCTACGTGTTTACACACAGACGCAGTCACCAGCCCTTCTGCACGCAGGGTTTTAGAAATACTGAGGTCCAAATACTGAACTATATACAGGGTTAAGGGCATCAAAGTAATTATTTGTAGAAAATCATTTCACAACTTTTATTGTCTGCCCTTTGGAAAAAATATTGTGGACCAATTTCCACACAAAAACTGTTTGTAAATTACACAGAGGATTAAGTAACCCTTTACTTATGTTTAAGAATAGTCTCTATTAAACTTCTCAAGTAAACTTTATTAGCTATTTTCTGTCTTTTTCACGTCAGGTGGCAGTCCGTATGAATGAATAAATTAATCTGACCTATCCATGTGACAAGAAGTCACAAGATAATGGTAACTGATACTGCAGCTCAGTTAACGTAATCAGCATCTGAAAATGATTTTATTGTACCACGATGGAGTAAGCTCCTGCATTAATACTGATGAGTGTGTTATTTGTCGATGGCCATGAATACATGTATTCAGAGGTGGCAAACGTACGCACATTCTTTATTACATACATACATAGCAGATACAGTATATTGTACTGCCAGAGTGCTGTATGTAACCACTGATATTAGAAAAAAAGGTAAAAAAACCAACAAAAAACCCTTTGTGGAGAGAAGGACTGGAAGGGCCGTGTCAATAATGTGGCTCACTGTTCAAAGAGAGACTGCTTTATTTACTCTGCTTTTAGTGAAGAAATGTGGAGGCAAGGTTGTCCTTCAGAAGGTGTGTAACACCATGTGCAGCCTTGAAGTCTCCTGAACAATGAGTTGTAAGGGGGGGTGGCATGTAAACAAACAGCTGAGCACAACAGAGGGTGCCAGTGTGGATGATGTGAGGCTGAGATTGTTTATTTAGTAATTTATTTAAAGACTAAAAACATAGAGCTGACACATGTGCATGATAAGATGTTGGCAGTTGAAGGTCAAAGAGCAATCCAGCTGGCTTTTTGTGATTGATTAATGTCTGCATTTGTGTAATTAAATTATGTCCTTTATATTAGCACATTTTTGCCCACAGCAAAAAACAGTGGCCATCCAAGGAGACAGAAAGTACACTTTATAAATAAAAAAATATAAATGTGTTTAATACTCAAATATCTATATACTTTTATTTTTTAACACAAACCTGAGCTCATACTTCACATACTTGACACCCTTTTAATTAATAGATTTAGGATGCATGATAATAAATAAATACAAGAAACATCAGGGCCTCATGCAACATCGATACATACATATGAATGGACATAACCAACAGGTCCGTTTCTAAATGAACCTGATGATATATGTACACATTCATATTCATCCTGAACAAGGAAACCTTTGGATTAGTGAAATATATACAGACAAATATTTGCAAAGAACAATCTACGGACAATAAGGCTAAAACTAAAAATGAAAACATGGAAAAAATCAACCGTTGCCATTCAGTATCCATAGCCTTTATAAAGTCTGAGTTTTTCACAACAAATGATAATCAAATGCAACACTTTAAAAATCTTAGCTGGACTTTTTAAGCAATAAAATTGGGGACATTAGTAATTTAGGGCTTTACAGTTGTTCGTAATCAGATGATAATCATAAATAAACTTTACACTTTTAACATGGCACTAGAACATACTGGAATCACTTTACCTAACATTTTGTGAAGGAATATTTATTGCATCACAGAAAGACAACTTATCTGCCTGTTTTGCATCTTGGAATCTAGACTATTTCAACACGCGGTTCAATTTTTTGTAGGGGAAGCAACAGGTAATCCGAGCCTTCAGCCATGGTGACAGACATTTTGGAATGAAAGATGCGGCTCCCCCTTGTCCCCTCATTCAAAATAAATCAGGAAATCAATATCGGACTGTTTGCTGGAGAGATAGACAGCTTTTTCAAGTCAAGCCATGTGAGGATATTATCCCTACTGACACACACAACACAACTTATCACAATAATATAAATTTACCACAATAAGTGGTTTTTAATCACAATACTGCATAATTTTGGGCAGTTTGATATACTGTATAACATTTGATCACATATTTTGGATGTAAAATCTTACCTTGCAAAGTAACTCATGACAGTAAAATGTACAATATTTCCCTCTGAAATGCAGTGGAGTACGAGTATAAAACTGCGTAATACTCAAAACTGTACGACTGTCTCCAAATGATATTAATGAGATCTTTCCTTCTTTATAGCCTCCATGGTCATATTATGAAAGACCGGTTGGCCGCTGTAGTAGCAACAGCACACTCTTCCTCACATTACCCTACACCATGTGCAGCGTTATGTAATGTCATGGGGTGTGTGTATACAGTATGAACCCACACATGGCTACCTCATTCTGTGTGTGTGTGTTTGTGTGTGTCTCTCTCACCCAATCAATGACAGACATCATCAGTTATAACACCACTGGGAGATGGAACAGAAAGAGGTGAAAAATACACACTTGATTCCTTTCTGATAGTGTTACTGTGAAGTTTGCACACACACTGTGTGCAAACATATGCAAGGTTTGGTAGTAACTGATTACATAAATCAGACTTTTTATTAAAATGTGTCATTAAAAAAAATATATTATTATTATTATTATTTGTTATTTTTCGCAAGATAACAAATACTGTATTAACTTATGATAAGTGATTTTTTTCAGCATAAGGTTGAATATTCTCACTATTTAATTTTCCCTTTTTATTAAAGTTATTCACATTACCTACAGCAGTCACTGCTATTTGTGTGACTGTGTATATGTGACAGTGTCTTTGCTTTATCTTTGTAAGAACTAGTGTTTATTGGCTGAGGGACCTGATGATGGGGCAGTTGGGAGGTACTTGCTCTATCTCTCTGAGCACATTCCAGAACTGGGGTCCAGAGCAACACATCTAACAAAAACATCACATCAACATGCATTTTCTGTTTAGCCTCTAGTATTCTTTCTGGATGTGTGAAGTCAGAGTCAGTCAGTCAAAAAGCAAGAAAGTCCACATATGGTGGTGGTGGGGTGGATGGTGGCTCAAACACACACAGGACTGTAACCCAGGAGACAGACAGAGGTTGGACAGTAATGTGTGTGCAATTACATTTAATGAGACACAAAAGACAGAAGTGCTAATGAACAGAATATTACTAGAGTTTTCACTTAGTTGATGCATGGAGCAGCCATCTTGGATTTTGAGGTCGGGGTTGCTGAGGTTGTTCTGACTTTTCTAGTTGAAAATCCGACTTCAGGGGGTGTTGCAGTTGAAATTTTCCGACTGGGAACTCGGAAATTCCCAGGGTTCCCAGTTCAAAAAGAATGCACCACAAGAGCTGTTTAGGAGTCCTCCTCTTGTTAGACCCAAATCCTATTTCAGGATAAGAATTGGGTTAAGAGTGGAAGCTGTAGTTAAAGTAACTTTAGGGTTAAAGTTGGGTTTAGTGTCAAGATTAGAATAAGGTTTAAGTTTAAATGATGTTTAATTGGGTTTATTTAAGGAATGAACACAGTCTATTGAAAGTCCTTATAAGTATAGTAAAACAAATGTGAGAGTGTGTGTGTGCCCATTCACCCTTGCCTGACAATATCCTCCAGCAGACTAGCAGGTCCACCTTCTCCACCTGCCCTCCGACTGTCCAGAGAATTAAAACACATCTCTGCCTCCATTTGCTCCCAGCCATGTTATTTAAAGTAATTAACCTTAATTTGCCCAAAAAGAGACAAATCTGTATTAGACCACTGCCTCTTAAGCAGAGGCCCAGTCGCCGACCGCCGTCCATCTCCCATCGCTCCTAATGGGGTCTCTGCTTAATCAAAATTCAGCCATCAGATCTTGATATTGAATCATCTTTTAATTGGGAGCTACATTCTGGTTAATAGTTTTATAATTCGCAGGCGCTAATAGTCTCACCACTGGGATCCGCTCCACTTTTTCTTGCTCGGTTGAAGCTGCCACAGCGGTGAGGACTTTTACACATCTGCACATACACACACACAAATATAAAAGATATAGATATGTGTGTATATGTATGAGTATATACCCTTTACCCCACCTCACACACACACACACACACACACACACACACACACACACTTGCCCCATCCAGGCCCTTCGCTAGGTGTCTCTGCCTGTAATTCCAACAAGGCTGGTTTATATAGGATCCATAAAATGAGGTCAAATTATCAAATAAGACTCGTCCAGAGCCCCAGAGACTTGGACTCCAAAGATCACCTCTATATTTAGCTGCTGAGTAGTTCGTTCTTATGATGTGTGAAGAAAAGAGGGACTTGTACTGTAGCTGCATTGATGGGAAAGCTCTCCAGCTGGGATATGTCTCAGCTCCTCAGGGATGGACTTTTTTGTGTTCCCATCCATCCCCTTTGTGTGCGGGTTGTCATCTGCCGATTGGTGCATTGCAAAATGTGTTAATATGATCATATGGAAATGACTCATGACAGCTGTAGAAATTACAGTCAGAGGGAACGCACAATAAATGTGGATGTTACATAAAAGTTGATAAGGTTGGTATTAACAGTAGCTCTTCCATGAACTGCTTCTACTGTGCGAATGTGTATGACAAAACCTTCATCCCAGTGAAAATGGAAGCACCACAAATGAGCTGTAGAAATAGTCGAAGTGTTCACGTGTCATTATTCACATTTGTTGAAAAAACATTTGCATTAAAACCAGTGTTTTATCTTTGTTCTTTTCATTGCCTTTCCATTGTCCTGCACCTCACATGCATGTTTTTTCCAATCCTTCTGCCAGACTAGAAGGTTCATATCTGACAATTACACAAAACCCCAGTGTACTGTATGGTGAATAGCACTGGGCAACTAAAAAACATGTTTAAGGTTAAGGGAGGATGGTGTTTATAAGCCTGATGGAAAAGCAGACATTAAGGCTATATATAGATAGATATATAGTCCTTGATGGGCCGAACTCTGGTCTCCTGCATGAAGGTCTGATGCGGTCTGTCGACAGCACTACCATTTAACAATAGAGTGATGTTAGGAACAATGAAAAAGACTTTTACTGAAAGTGTCAATACATTTTATAATGAATTAAATATATATTTTTCTTTATTGATAGGACAACTCAAGATTGACGTGTCATGGAGAGAGAGGGCATGACACGCAGGAAAGGGCCACAAGTCGGACTGGAACCCATGGCCTCCAGTCTCCAGCCTTGGTGCAGGGGGTCAGCTCTACCGGGTGAGCTATCATGGCACCCCTTGGTGTTTCTTACTTAAAAAGCAACACAAGCATTAATTCAGATAACTAGGATTCAAACCCTGAGGGGTCGAGTCAAGCATGTTTGCTTGACTTTTAGTATGTAATTGAGATCAAAACATGTTTTTAATGAACATAGGGTTGGACCTTGCTTTGTTTTCCCTTCTTAACCCCTCAACATTTAATTTGTTGTGCACCATTCATTCAGCAGCAAATATAGCACTGCTCAGGCCTACAGCCCACTGTATGTGACTGCTGCTTTCCAAAGGTGCTGCTCTCAATCATTCAGCCTTTTGCACCATGGTATAACTGCGACATTGTTGCACTATTATTATATATCATCTTTATTTACATTTGTCATGTAATTGTCCATTTATGTAGTCCATATTTGTCCTGGAGTATATATTATGTTGAAGAGCTGTGACATTCATTGGAATCAAATGATGTCCTTGCTGAGCCGGTCTGCCATTTCAGAGCATTTTCCTATTCACACAACAGTACTAGAAGTTATGTGCTTGTTAAGTACTGTTGAATTCAAAAGGATCATTGTAAGCTGAGTTGTTGCAGCTATTCAAATTTATGCAATCTGCTGAATTCAGATTGATAAAAAAAACACTTGAGAGTAAACAATGCTTTCCTCAGGTTGTGTGATGTGAAAAGCAGAATGTGGCATGAACTCATATTGTGATTTTGTAAAGCATTAAGGCCGAGCCGCGTTGGTAATGAATGGCTGAAGGGCAGCGGACTGCAAACATTCGCACAGCTTAAGTAATGGAGAATAGCAAGCAGCTTCGCGTTTACACAGGGACATTGAGAGCGCGCGCTGGGGCCAGGGGTCACTGTAGCAAGGTGAGAGGAGAAAGATGCAGCTGAGTGAAATTCAGAGAGTGGGGCACGCCTTTGTTGTCCTTTTCTATTCTTCTTCTGTCCTTTCCCCAGTGGGTTGATTTGCTATTGATTAGCAGGCTGTACTCCATTCCAGAGCTACATCTCCAAGGCATAAAATCGGATCACGGTTGCTCACAGAATGATGGAAAAAGGACAATTATTGCCTGACTTCTTTATTAAAACCACAACAGTTTGGGCCACACGGATAGCTCACCTGGTGGAGCTGGCGCCCCATGTATGAAGGCTGAGTCCTTGCTGCAGTGGCTCTTTGCTGCGTGTAATCCCCTCTCTCTCTACAGGGAAAAAGCCCCAAAAACAAAGAAAAAAAAGACACACGGTTTGTTTCGCTGCCCCCAGAATTCTGTGACCTGTAGTATTGAACTGCATTTAACTACAGGCATCACATGCACAATAACACAACTGCATAATGGCGTCAAAACCAGTTAAAGTTGATTGGACTGTGTTCTGCAGTTACAGATTTGAACCATCACACCTCAGTGAGCTTGTGGTAAGAGGCTCCTGGTGCCACATGTCAAAGTATCCTTGAGCAAGATACTGAACCCCAAATTGCTCCCAATGCTGTGCGTTGGTGTGTGAATGTGTATGAATGTTAGTTTCTGTACGATGTGGCACGTAGTGTAAAAGCGCTTTGAGTGGTCGGAAGACTAGAAAGGCGCTATACAAGTACAGGTCCATTTACCATTTACCATTTACCATGTCTGAGCGGCTGTATTCATGTTTGAAACTCGCGTAACAGACAACAATAAGTTTCCTCTGAAAACTCTGCACAGGACTCCCAAACTGCCAGTGTGTCATGGCGGAGAGAGCCCTGAGTTTAAAGGGGAAGAAAGTAGTGAATGTGATTATGACAGCCTCTAACACGTCACACCTATAATGTATAACAATGTATTCTGATCCCATCCTGGGAGCCAGTCGAGCCTGGCCACAAAATTACCAAAAGTGCATTTGGCCCCACTGGACAGGGCGCACACGACTGCAGTCTGTGCCGTGCCGCAGGGTTCATGAAAATAGAGCCGGGGCGCCGGGGCTCGGGAGGTAGAGTGGGTCATCCACTGATCACAGGGCTGGCGGGTCGATTTCGACCTCATCCTGTCCACATGTGGAAGAGTCCTCCGGCACATTATTATAGTAATATTAGTTTTTAGCTGAAGACTGTTCAGACTGTCAGTGCATGATTTTAGATATGTATTGATCTCATTCTAAATGGAAGTCCCTGTAAATACTTTGTGAAGCATAAAATCGGATCACGGTTGTTTTGTTTTTTTTAGCTCCGCCATTCAGATATTTTTGGGGACTGAAACAAGCAATACAGTTTAACAGCTGTTCAACTCATCCAGCCCCTACTCCTGTTTTGTTTTTGTCTTCTCAGTGTTACCTAACGGCCAATGCGATCTTTTCCGTGCTTGACGAGGGAGGTTTGCAGCTTCCATCAAAAATAGACCAGCTGCGTATTTTCCATGGCGCTTCTTGTCTAGAACAGGCAATCAGCTCTGATGGCCGGAAGCTAACAGCCGTGCTAGGTGGATTTTCACTGTTATGTACATTTCTGACATGTACATTCCCCATACTGCAACAACTCTTCTCTTTCCTCACTAAGTGTGCCGCCCTCTTGCCCAAAAACACACACATCACACACACACACACACACACACACACACACACACACACACACACACAACACACATCAGAATGTGGGTGGGTGTGCTGTAGAGTAATCTCTAACACAGAGGCAGAGGGAGGCAGTGGAGGATGGAAATTAGGTTTTCAGCCCTCCTCCCACCTCTATTCCCCCCTCAGCCTTTGTACCCAGTGCCCCCTTGTTCATTCAGTCTTACCTTTTAAATCTAAAGCTGCATACACAGAGCAAATTAGATAGTTGGCATCATTTGTTTACATGTTTAGGCAATCCCCTCTGTTGTTGTCTTTGATGTAAGACAGCGGAGACCCTGGGATTCCCCCTAAAGATTGAAACAGACCACTGCAGAGGCCAGTGTTACCACTATCCTCCAGTGTTTGCAGAGATGTACACATAAGCAACAGAGGACACAATAGACTCTCTCCCCCCTTCCTCTCCCCTCTCCTCCCTACGAACCCCAATGTCCCATTCACGCATTAGAATAGTTCACAGGGGCGCTCCCTGCTTCACAGGTAATAATAAGGCCCGTTCCAAAGGCTGCCTTCCACATGGAGGTTCCTCTTGAACAGCCAACACAAAGTGAGAACATGTACCGGGTATGAATGGCCTCCTGGGTGCGCCGTATCATTCGCAGAAATCCAATCTTCCTGCTCATTCTTTAAGTGGACGAAAGGTGATATTGAAAAGGATTGTCAATGTATCAGGGTTTTTTGCCCTTACAATCTAATATCTCTATGTCATCTGTGGATTTTGAATGTTGATGAACATTGGGTCAAGGACATATGGAAATTTTATATCAAAATGAACCTGGGCACTTTTCAATAGAAATACAAACATATTGGTTGGAGGCAGATTGATATTTCCTGCAATACTCGCAGAATGTTCCAACAAAGTGCACTGAAGTAATCAATAACTGAACTGAATTATTGAGGTGCAATGAAATAACCTAGCTTTATCGGAGACAATGTTTCAAGAGTATCAGAAATCAGGTCCGTCGGCTGTGGCTCAGAGGCAGAGCGGGTCGTTCCTTAATCGGAAGGTTGTAGGTTCAATCCCTGGCTCCTGGTGTCAAAGTATCCTTGAGCAAGATACTGAACCCTGAATTGCTCCTGATGCCGTGCATCGGTGTGTTAATGTGTATGAATGTTAGTTTCTGTTCGATGGACTTCACTGTGTGAATGTGTGTGAAAGGGTGAATGTGGCATGTAGTGTAAAAGCCCTTTGAGTGGTAGGAAGACTAGAAAGGAGCTATACAAGTACAGGTCCATTTACCATTTACCATATACCCACGTCAAATGAACCTGATAAGGGGCCCCAAGGAAAACATTATGCTGCTGGGCCACTACTGACCCCCTACCTACCACCCAATGTGTGTGTAGCCTGTCGCCTCCAAGTTCCCCTTAAGTTTAGTTCAATCTACACTTCTATACTAGCCTGGGAACTGAAGGAATCTGCCAAGCTGATGTATCGTTTGCTAAGGCAGATGGGTCTGGCCACCCAATTGCATCCAGTCTGCTGGTCCGTCCAGGGCAACACACAGGCTCACGAAACACAGACCAAACCAAGTACCGTTCCAACTTGTGTGTGTCGCTCAGTTCTGCGTCACACGTTTCTTTACTCTGATTGATTGTAGGTCTATCCAACTGCGAGACATTGTGGTCTGTGCTGTTGATAATGCTCCTTGGAAATCAAAAATGAACTGGAGAGGTTCCAGACTAATTTGCATTTGCCAGGCAACTTCTATGCTGGAATAATTAATAATAAAAATATTTGTTGTTTGTGGTGATTTTATTGAACTCAACTTAAAGGCATAATGATTTTCCTAAAAAAACAATGTATGGACTTATACAAGAATAATCACAGCAAAATGCTTGCTAACTAGCTGCCTAATTTTTATCTTTTAACCACCCTCACTGTTGTGGTTGTCTTTTCAACATAGAGAGCCTAGCACACAGCATGTCTAAGTACAGGAATCGGAGGAAGTTGACTGAGGTTCTGACCGAGGCTTGCTCAACTATTATTGGAGCACAGAACAAAATGGGGCAGGACTTATGAAGGGTCAATTGAATAATTTCTCTATTGTGGTGGTTGGAAACAGCACAGAGCTACAATGATTTTTCCTGTGAGTGTATCCTAGCATTAGCAGACCCGTTAATATCAACATACATTCGCTGCATGATGTGCTAAATGATTCCACATCAGAAAGACAACAAACACACACACACACACACACACACACACACACACACTGGTGTTTGCAGGGACTTTCTTAGCTGTGGCATGACAGAAGAGACAAGCACTTTGTCTCTTCTCCTTCACCTCTCTTTCCATCTCCTGTCTGTTGAGTCCCCTCCATCTATTCATTTCCTTCATCAGGCGCCCATCTCTCACTCTGTCCATCTCACCCTCGCCGGCTCTGTCGTTCCCACCTCCCTCTTTCTTCACCACTCTGTTCTTTTCCTTTGTACCGAGTGGTGAGCGCTGACAGCTCTGGCAGAGACAAAGTGCTGATGCTGGGCTTAAAAGTGACCGCCCCTGTCCTGCAGCCACACAGCTGGGGAGCCAGAGATCCATCACCCCGTGGTATACCCAGAGCAGCACGGAGCGAGAGAACGGATGGAAGGAGGCGGGGGTGTGAGAGCAAAAGGGGCAGGTGGTGGGAGAGTAATTGGACGACTAACAACAACACATTCTGCAAATCACAAATTACCTCACAGTGTGTCAACAGGAATTTAGTATATTGCCATATTTATGCTTTTTATTTATACATTAAGTACAGTGTGAAAGTAAAGGACATTTTTGTCCACCTCCTGACAGCAAGTTTTTTTTTTTACTTGAGGAAGCTCCTACAGAGCCACTTATGACAGGTCGAGATGTGCTCCTCATGACTTGTAAACTGACCTTTGTGTGGGTACAGATTTTTCGTAAATTACTTCAACAAAAGATTAGAGGTCAGGAGGACTGATCTCAAAAGACTTAAAAGGTCAAGTTTGAGTGGAGACAGTTGCCTTGGAAATTAGTTGAAATTAGTTATTTTTAAATGTAATTCTTTTACAGTGTAGGGTCTAGGTTCCCATGGTTGCCGGGATACCGGTATGTGATGTAGTGAAAAAATATGTTATATGCAGCCTGACACTGTAGTGCCTACTTGGCCAATAAACAACTCTGTTTAGGAGCATCTGGCTGGTTCTCCAGATCTTAGACACCTCCTATGGGGACCGAGATCAGTTTCAGTTCTGCATCTGCTCAGACTTCGCGCTTCCTCTCCTGGACTACAAAGAAGCAATGCAGTTTTCCTCTCTGCCACTGCCACTGCTACAGAGAGACCAATCTGGTCACCTATTATAATCCAAGATACATGTGACTGTTGTTGAGCTGATGGTTAGAACCATGGGCAGCGCTGCAAGCTGCAAACAGCTGTCCCGCCTCCCTCTGCTGATTTTGAGAATCGCTCATAAATTCAAAAGATATTTTGTGGTGTTGGTGCTACATTCTTGTAGTCATAATGTGTGTGCTCTGATTAATAAATGTAGTCTTTGATTTTGAAACAGTAGCCCTCGGGCTTCTGTTCATAGTGTTTTTCTCTCTCACCACACAACAGTCTCATCCCAGCTTTTCTGCAGAATGCTATATTGACACACATCCTTATGAAGTTGTTATTAAACCTATATATATATATATGTAGAATTATGACCAAGACAGGTCCTGAAGGGACCGTTTTACGATTTAAAAATGAACTTGACACTGTGTTCCAGTTGACAATCTATTTAACCATATCACTGTCATAGCACTTATCTGACCACTTTTTCGGTCAGGGTCTAGTAAGAGCTGTTATGTTGGGTGTATTTTCTTGTTGTGGTCAATGTATCAGACCAAGTGTCCTAATTGGAGCTCAAATGTGTAGTTGATTCATTGGATTAGTCAATCAGTCAGTCAAAGTAATTGGCAACTATTTTGATAAAAGTATTGAACAAAAATGCAAATCAATACTTCTTACAGCTTCTCAAGTATGAGGATTTGCTAGTTTTCTGTTTTATATCATTGTAAGTTGAACATCTTTGGGTTTCAGAATGCTGTTCTGGGCACTGGGCATTTTTTACCATTGTCTGACAATTTGTAGACAGTCGATTGAGAAAATAATCAGATTAATTGATGATGAAAATGACAAGTGGCAGGCCTTGTTCTCATAAACAGATTCTTAGTAATGCTATGTTCCTTCATTTTTTTTTTTTTTAAAGTATGTTTATTTTGGGCTTTTATTGCCTTTATTATAGTGACAGCTGAAGATAGACAGGAAAGGGGAGATGACATGCAGGAAAGGGCCGCAGGTTGGATTCGAACTCTGGGTTGCTGCAGCAAGGACTCAGCGTCAGTACATGGGTCGCCAGTTCTACCCACTGAGCTAACCTGGCGCCCATGTTCCTTCATTTGACGGTATTGATCCCAGTGTAAGAAAAGAAACTGACGTCTTGAAAATCTATGGCCTGCAGATCTGCCTGAGGATGTCTGCGTCATAATTGAGGGTCTCAAAGTGCAACAAGATCTGAGAGTGATCTGAGAGATGTGGAAAATGGGTGTGCTGCCTTGCTGGTCTGATCTACAGTTTAAACTTTTGCTACCCCAAGGAGCTGAGATACACATTTGATTTTCTTGAAGTGTTGATGGACTTTGATCCAGGTCAACAGGCCTTCCATTAAGGTGCAGGTCATTAAAAAACAGATCACATGAGTCATCCCACATGCAAAAAATCAATGCTGAGATCCTTGGGTTGTATTTGGGCTTTTGACTTTAACTTGGATAAGATAATTGAAAACAAACAACGATTTTGATGGTCAGCTCTTGAACAAAAGCACTGTCAACAGACAAAACTTTTGGACTTCTGGATGGATGCAGTCTGATGCAGAATATTGATCGATTTTGATCATTGTTGAAGTCATCTCTGCTTGCTTGATTACTGCCCCTTTGCCTGATGCCAAACAGGAAAGTTTGCCTTACCTTCCTTGCCTGTCCGGTATTGACTTTTGCCTCTTTCTGACCACCAAAGAATGAACTACTAACTTTACCTGCCTGGTTTCTGAGTTGTGCTTTTGGGTCCAAACCTGATAATACTCAGTCTTTACACCAAACACTTCTTTAGCTTAAGACAGTGAGGTATTTGATTGGGAAAATCTGTGCAGAAACATGGCTTGCTTCCTTTTCACAAATCCCCCCACCAAATTCATTTGCATTTGAATTCATGTTAAAAACAAGTCAACTGAATAAAGTGCCTGAAACTGGTCAGAAAATATTTACAAGGAACAGGCCAAAATATGATTTGAAATTTGGTTATAAAATATGGATATGGATATGGATATTTTATGACCAAATTTTAAATCATATTTTGGCCTGTTCCTTGTAAATATTTTCATGTATAAACACATTTATTAAGACATGATGAGTTAAACAAATTTTAGTCTGACCAAATAACCAAGTTTCTTCTTCTACAAGCTTACTTGTGGGGTCAGTAAGTTTGTCAGGCCAGAGATTCTGGGTTGTAATGTAACATGTAATGTAATATGTAACATTTCCAGGTTAATATGTCAATAAACACTAGAGCTATATTCTATATGTAGTTGAGTTGTGTACTTCCATTATCCCAAATGTTTCCAACAATGTTCAAACTCAGAGAAATCTGTCATTTTATTCAGGTAACGCTGCGTTTCACTGGTCGCCTGTCTATGGCGTCATATCCCCTTTGTGCCTGCGTCAGCGTTGTGGTTGTCTGCCAGAAGCTGTCATACATTGACTGTTTATCCAGTCTGAAGCCACATTGTTACCATCCACTGTTTAGATCTTGGTGCTTTTTAACTCTAGATTTGAACAGGATGAAGGATTTTAGTCATCAGACGTCTGGATCTTAAGTTATCAGAGAAACAAGCTGAGCTAACGTTAGCAGCAGCTCGACTCGCAGCACCACCATGAGCAACGTGACGGGGACGTCCTTTGTCTGTCCAACAGCGTGGGAGAAGCAGTGATTTTTAAGGTGGAACTGCTTTATTCAGTTTTTAGCGGTTTTAATGAGCGGGTCCATTTGTTTTGGACAACAAACATGCATGCTGGCTCGTGCTCAGCACAAATTATATAGTAAAAAAAGAGCACTGGAGAGCAAACAGCCAATGAGCCAATGTCTAGTAGTTGATTTCAGGTCTGTTTGTATAAAGGTGTTTATGCCTGTTGGATGAGCTTGCAAGACACAATTCAAAATGTCCTCAGAACATGATGTCAACACAGAGTTATCCTACAACTATACGAAAACTATATGTCAGTAAAGTGAAATGATGTTTCAACGCCAAATGTCTGCAGGTATGGTGAGAAGGCTGGCACTGCGGTCTGGAATAGGAGGTAAAGGTCCTGTGTCAAAGAAGGGAGAAGGGGGGCGGAGGTGGTGGCGGTGAAGGAGAGAGGCGGGATGGGGTGGTGTGTGGGGGTAGACTGAAAGAGTGCTGGCTGGGTTGTCTCCAGGATGGAGGGCATTAATCATTATTGGCGCACACCTTCGTCCCCGACGCACCCTGACGGCCCTTCCACCCCTGACATAAATCATCATTCCCCCACAATAGATCCCCTCTCTTTGCCATGCCGGGGAAAAAGTGTGCTAGTTGTATTGATTTTTCCTTTTTCTCCCTCTGCCTTCCCTGTCTCCTCTCCACCTGCCCTCCCCCAATCACCCCCCCACCCTCTCCCTCCACCGGCCGACCGCATTGCTGTGTCATTATGAAACATAACTGATCTGAAATTCATAGAATACTAAATAAAGTTTACGAGGGCACTCTACTGTATGCCCCCCCCCCCACTCATTCCCCACCTCCCCTCCCATCCCTCCCTGTTGATGCATGAGAAGTAAGCGCGGCAAGGGGGGAGGGAGAAAAAAAAATAATGATATAAAAATTACAAAGCATGCACAGTGCTATTATACCTCTATTGATTTGTTTTTGAAGCACACCTAGGCTTAGAAGAGTTGCTTGAAGAGATTAGAAATGGCCCAGGAAAAAAAATGGGGGTGGGGGGGGGGTGCAGAGGTGTTGGTGGGTGGCGGGAGGGCTGTTAAAGGGAGAAAAATAATCTGAGAATTTTGCGGATCATAGGGGAGGGGAGAAAAGAGATGATGCCATTCAGAAGCTACGAGGTAAAATAAAATACACAAGAGACGCAATGTCCTGTTCATACAGCGGATCACTGAATAAACTTTGTATGTTTTACATAAAACATTGTATGTAAAAACATAGTATAAGTGGTAGTGATTTTCAGCTGAACTGATCCGAGTGTATGATGACGGTTTCTGTGGGTTTGGTTGATCTATATCTGTCATTTGATTTTAGTAATACTGTTTGTTTTGTTGGTTTATAGTAACTACAGTGTAGTAGTAGTATGTCGTCATGATGAATCTCGCTCCCTCGCTCTCTGCATTATTATTCATTTTGGAGGCTTGTTACAGATTTTCCACAAAACTGGAGCTGCACAATAAGTTCAAAACATGATATTGTAATTATTTTGACAGATATTGCGATATGATTCACGATTGGTGGGAATGATCATTTTTGCATCACAAATTTCATTTTCACTGAAATTATTAAAATAATGATGATTTGACATTTATTTGGCTCTGTATCAAACAAACATGTTTTCTTACATCTAGAGAACCAGATTTGTAGGCCAGGGTATCTCTGCAGCACTACAGTACTTCATCATAACGCTGTCCGTCACACAGTTTATATTTATCCTACCTCTGGGATTTGCATATTTCACTTCCATATTGCGATTTTAATAATCTTTCCATTAATTGTCAAATATTGGTAAGATTTATGATAAAAGGTGTTAGCTAACAGTTTTCATTAATGTTGTAAATAAAACTCAACTTTTCATGACCACTGTCTTTTAACTAGGGATGAAGGATAATTGTCAGTGCAGATCAATAATAATCAATAAGATCAATAAGAATTATGTAGTTTAAATTCTCATGGAAGATGATTGGTGGGCTTTCTGTTCTAGGAAAGCCAAATTATGTTGATGAACTTCAAAAGAAAAACATAAATGAACATTTAAAGAGTCAGAACTGTTGTTTGTGGTTGTTGTTTGTTTGTTGTTGTTGTGTGAACAATAGTGATGTCAGTTCAATTTGGTTAGAACAGAGCTATGGAATATTAAATCGTCCATCTTCTTTCAGATTTGTATAAACAGGTTGTGAACTTTTTTTTTAAAACACCAAAATGTGAAATTGTGTTAATTAAATGTTAACTATTGGTATCAGCTAAAAAAAGATCTATATCATGCATCCCTACTTTCAATTGATTGCCATTAGATCATTGGAATTTTACATGACTTGACTTGCTTGCTGTGCCTTGAGACTTGCTTGCGACCTGCACGTGTATGACCTACTCCCACCTCTGGATGGCTGACACTGCTCATGTGAGAATCTGCTAATCTTCAAATGCAGCCGCACAGAACTCTTGTTTTGTATTAAAATGGGTTCAGTCTTCAGATCCTGTGCTGCTGGCATTCCATCTGCTCATTGTAGAAAAAGTGTGAAAATGCACCTCAGTTCAAGATTTCAGCTTGTGCACCTTTACAAAATCCAAACCTTGCTCGGCCCTACACATGCTTGCACTCACATACACACACACACACACAGCCACACACACCATCCTTCCTCATCCCATTTTGCCCACTTCAATCTCAGCAAACCATTCACTTCATCTGGGCTGTAGATTAGCCCAGCATGGCGATGAAGGAGAGTTGACAGGTGGGAGTGGGAGAGCAGGAAAGAGAGACTGAGTGGATATTGGTGGCAGAAGTGGGATTCTCAACCTGGCCGGGATTAGAGTCTGGAGTTGAAGGGATATTAATGTAAAATGGAGGGGACAAGTGTGCTCCTGTCCAATTACGCTGCACCCTGTCACTGCCAACCAGGGTGCAAACAACAGGAGGAAAGGATTAATTGCCTTGGACTCTGCCCCCACTACAGGCCCAATTATGGCAACATATTGGCTCCCAGCGCTGGTGCAACCACTGCTGTGCAGGGAGATTGTGTGAAATTTTCAGCATGGTCTTCGGAGGTCAGAATAAGGGGAGAAGGCTGGGGTAGAAAGGGTTGGGGGTGGGGGGACAGAGAGTGATGTGAGCTCTTGACTGGATATCAAAGTTAGAATACAGCAGACTCCTTACCTGTGGCCTGTCAGCTGCACTGATACACTGTTACACTCTATTCAAGTCAAATTTTTTATCATAGGGCATACATGTATATTTAGTCACACCACCAAGAAAACATTTAACAAATTATAGTAAATGAAAATTCTGTCATTTGGTATATGTGACATTGTTTATACCAGTGGAAACCTACATGAAACTGTCACATGAGCTTCCCTCCCGTATACTTCGTTCCTGTGATATGTGCCATGTGCTGAAAATGTATTATATATATAAAAATTTAAACTTTTATGCAAAAATCGGTAGCACGCTGTTTCTTTTGACGCATCTTTGTGTGCTCACCAACTTAGACTTCAGCCACAGAAGACATCACACAGCTGTTTTCACAGGCTGAGGGCTATTCCACTCTATATGAGGAGTAGAAAATTCCCCTTTAATTCCCCCTTTAAAAATATATTCACAATTTCATACCCTATGCATTTTTTCACATTTACTCTAACTTTTTAAGGCTAGAGATGTTTTTTTTGTTTTGAGCTTCAGTTTCAGATTTAGTGACTGAAGACCATGTTAACCTGGTAATGATAACAAACAATATGCACAAATGACTGAATGTGGTAGAAACTACTTGAACAAAGATGAAACATCCTTTAAGAAGATATTGGAATTTACTTATAACTTCATGTTACACTAGTTACATGGTAAAAATAGTAGTTTCCTGTTTTTTTTTAATATGCCTGCATTATTTTATTTGAACAAATCATCATTACAAAGATTACAAACCACAGAAATGCTTGTTTGAAAATATGGAAATGATCAAATGAGAGTTTAAAAATCTTTCAGAAGCAGAAATAATGAATGATGCATAGATACTATAAAGCCCTTACAGGAATAAGTAAACATTTTACAGTAAACAGGCTGGTAAACCTATTGTTATGAAGTTGCTTTCTGTAATTTTACATAGTTACTAACTTCCCTTCTTCCCCGGAGTTCTTGTGCTTTCTCGTCTCGCAGGTTCTCATGGATCCTGGTGGAGCCTCCTGCCATGGTCCTGCTTGTCTGCCATTGCCAATATCACTGATATTAGTGTTATTATTATTAATAATATTATTATTAATACAGTTACTATTACTACTGTTACTATTATTACTATTGCTCATTGGCCCTCATCGTGCTGTTGCCGTCGTCATCATCTTCTTCATGTTCATCATCATCAGTCACTACTGTAAGTGTAGTTGTTGCTGCTGTTGTTGCTGTGCACCATTCTGTCTGTCTGTCTGTCTCTCTCTCTCACCCCAACTGGTGGAGACAGACGACCACCCACCTAAAGCCGAAGGATCTGTCCTAGGTTTCTGCCTTTTAACAGGCAGTTTTTCCTTGCCCCCGTCGCCTAGTGGTTGCTCATGGTGGTACTGTTGGGTCTCTGTAAATGTTATAAGGAGTTCGGTCTAGACCTGCTCTATTTGAAAAGTGTCCTGAGATAACTTCTGTTATGAATTGGCGCTATACAAATAAAATTGAATTGAATTGAATATTTTTGATGCCTTGCCTTGTTACTTTAATCAAATGTCCCTGCTGCGAAAAATTTGAACTGTAGCTCGTGCCTTGCAGCAGAACCAGCCAGCCAGCCTCCAGGAACTCTTAATGCATATTAAAAGTCCAAATATTAGCTTGCTAAATCTGCACAAGGAAGCCATCAGGGGGCCCATAAATTGCCCAAACGAGCACTCTCACCTTGCAAGGCGGGCAGTTTCTGATGGAAGTCTGGAGATACGGACACAAAAAAAAAAGTTCCAGCGGGGGAATGGAGAACTGTACCTCAAAATCTTGGCAGGTCATTAACACAATAATGGATCATTGTGAGTGTGCATGGAATCTGAGAGGACTGCATGTTATATATACATAAAAATGTGCAGGAGGCAGCCCTTCACCTAGTTAGAGAAAGTGAAACGGACAGCTTTACTGATGGTATGATGAAAATGTGACTGAACAAGAAAGCTTCATGTCAAGTTAACCGTCCCATCTCTTGACTAGTGTCTGACTGTGTTAGATAGGATTCAGGCCTTGGAAGATACTTGTCTATTAGGCTTGTGCGATGATGTACCCTTGGCCAACAGAAAGAAGGAATGAGTTTTTTTTTTTTTTGATGAAATCCAGTATTGAGCTAAAGGAAACCACCCAGTAGTTTCTAATCAGAGAGGGAAATGGGACTGGAGTTACTGATGGTCTCCTGTGCATACGGGAGGCACCCTGAGAACACACAAAGCGCATTGGAGCCGGCACCTTGACGGATGCCCACTTCATGAATTTTGAATTAAATTGGCCCTTGATGAATTTGGAATGTGGTACCTCTGTTCCAAAGCAATAGGAATCCAATAAAATGCTGGCGCCGTACAAATAAAGCCATACATTCCCCCAGACCTAGGAATGAGCCTCAGGTGAGGAAAAATGACTGCAGCACCAGGAAGCAGCAGCGGAGAGGGACGAGAGAGAGAGAGGTGAAGGCGAGAAGAGGGGAAGATGGGAAAAGAGGTCCTGATATGAGCGAGGCTGAGAGAGGTGGCGACAGATAGAGAGGCTCTGATATGAGGAAGAAGAAGCAATGGGAGAGCAGGAGAGTCGGGGCGAGATAGAGAGAGTCTTAAATGAAGGTGGAAGGGGGGTTTGCTGAAGGGAGTCGAGGGGGCACCGGGGCCTGGATTCTAGCACATTAGCCTTGTCCTTTTGAGTGGAAGGGAACATATTGGTCGGAGCCAATCCCCACATGGGGCCCGGGCTGCCTGGAGCTCATCAGCGAGACATGCCAGGGCCTGGAGTAAATCAGAAGCCCCACTCCTAAGGCCCAATTTCCCCAGAGGAGGCCAGCCACAGCCACTCAAATCAGCCCGTGTGCCAGAGAGCTGCCTGTAATCTCCTGCTCCTACCTCTACATCTGCCTCAACTCTCCAAAAGCGCAATACTACTCCAAATATCCTAAATGTGGTGTTTAAGATGTGTGGGGAAAGAGTGGGGGTTGATGGCAGATGCTGATGATGGACAACGTTTGCTGACACTTGCATAAAGTTTTGTTTGCGGTTAAATGCCATGATGCTTTGCACTGAAACTTGTACAGGGTTGTGCAACAAAACTGTGATTGTGAGTGAAAAAAGTTTGGTGTATTTTTGTTGAATCAGGAGGTTCAGATTTACATTAAAGGCCAGAAGACTGGTTACAAGGTCTGGCTTCCTTCGGCACGGCGATACGTAGAAACAAACTAGAGCTCCATTGATGTTCTGGTGCAGTCAGAAAGACCGAAGGGAGAAGGCATTTGGGGCTGGAACCCCAGAAGCCGAGCACAGTGCGTTAGCTATTGCAGCTCCATGTTAACCTTGTTTAAACCAGCTGAACTGTAGCTGGTAAAATGGACCATACAGTTCAGTAGATGTCCTATTATTTCTTCCTCACACAGAGAGTGATTTCATCTAGAATTTACCACATTCTTATACAACATTCAAAGCTTAAATACTAGATACACAGCTGTGCAGTGTGTTATAAGGCAATTTACAGAAATAACAACTCTTAAATCTACATTTTTTTGGTTGACATGAAAAATGCTAACTGCTCCTAGCAACCCGCTACCACAGCCGCTGCATCGACTCTCTGTGGCCGGATCAATAAAATGAAACAACACAGTGATTCATTATCAACTACAGTGGAGAACCAGAGTCCAAAAGCTTTCAGCACCTACTTTGCAAGAATGTGCAGGCGTATTTTACTCTCTCTGGTGTGACTGGAGTGCTTGAATACAGGACGAGTTGTTTTCTGTTTTATGGTTCTAAAATGTTGGAACTTAAGAGGAGCACTTGGAGGCACAATGACCCCTCCACCTGATTACAGAACTGCAACCTGAGCTTCCTGAGGGGGAAAGGTCTCAGAGAATTAGATAAATATTGTACTTTCAGGTCCACAGTCACAATCATTTGGCTACAGAACACTTGCATTTATTGCAGTGGGTGTTTGGAGAAAGTTGATGGTCATTTACTGTCCAATCTGAAATGCTCCACTTTTCGAAGAGGGCTGACATGGAGCAGCTCTGGATGCCCTCGATGTGTGGACATTTAATCATCAGTTGAATTTCAAACTTAATGAGGTTGAGTAAATGGTGAGTAATTTCTCATTTCGGGGTCAAGTCTTCCTTTAAGTGCAGGCCCTTTGCACCAGCAGTGCAATGACTAAGCAGCTCCCTCCTCCAGCACTCCCTACCTCTCTCCCACCAGCGTGTGCATACTCTAATATGAATAATGTTTCTCCTCCAAGTCCCCCCTGTAATAAATGGAGTGCCATTTCGCACAATGGCAAAGTCAGGCCTGTATTGATTAACTCTCATCATCGACTCACGACGCCTGCTTCCTTGATTTATGATTGTCTGTTATTTTTACATTAGCTGTCAAATTCATCTTGTCTCTCTGCGGCCGGGGTCGGTCTCAGCAAACAGTAAACACCCAGCACCCTGCCTGCTATCCCGCGCCCCCCCCAGGGGAATGGGCTTTGTTTTTTGTGAAGTATATGACTCTACGCAGCAGATAGAAACGCGTTCAGGCTGGTTTCACATCAGGTTCAGGAAGGAGAGCCTCAGTGTGGAGCTGTCAGAGGGACAGGAACAGGATAGACTGAATACAAGTCTTCTTATTAAACTGCTGTAGAGCTGGTATATTCACCTTTTTGTTTGTGAAATAGTCAATGTTAGAGTTTACCCAACCTTTTGGCCAAAAAGGAATCTGTAAGGTGTGGATTTAATGCGTGTTGGAAAATACACAACAGTAGTTTTTTAGTGGTTGTTGATTTAATATGACTTTATCATGTGCACTGCTTAATTTTAAAATTACGGCTTAGTTTAAAGTGGAAAAAGTCTTAAAGGACCAGTGTGCAGGATTCAGTGGCATCTGGTGGTGAGGTTACAGATTGCAACCACCTGAATACAGCTCAGCCTTCCAAGCATGTAGGAGAAGACCCTATCTTGTCCATTGTGGGCTACTGTAGAAACATGGCGGTTGAACTCCATGGAAGGTGACCTGCGGCGTCTGTAGATATTAAGTCTCATTGTAAGGGAAAAAAACCACACAATTCTTATTTTCAGGTGATTATACACTAATGAAAGCATACTTATGATTATTAGATTTCATTACTGCCAATAGATCCTCCTAAATGTTACACACTGGAGCTTTAAAGTGTATTTTTAGGATATTCTGTATTTCTAACTTCCAGACTTGCTTCTGTTTATCCTGACATCCATACCAGCAAATGCATATGTTCTATATATAAGAAGTACTTTTATCACTGACAAATGTCTTGATTGAAGACTGTGACTACATACTAACTAACTGTGTACATTACCTACTGAATATTATATTGCCTTGTGACACAATCTTTATTATTGATGATAATAATAATAATAATAACAATAATAATAATCTATATTTGGCTTCAACGGTTCATTAAAACACATAATAAATAACAAAACAAACAATAATAAATAACACAACATGCACAGTACAGACAACAATAACAGACATGGTGAGTTATGCATCAAAAGCACACTCAGTAAACAATCAGGCTGAATTCAATTATATTATTAATTATATCAATTCATTTGAAGTAATTAAAACATTCACATAAAGCCTTTAACTGAGGTCAGATTTGTTTCTTCATTGGATGAAAACTAAACTTTGGCGAAACAACCTTATCCTAGGCCTCTGCATATTATGTATCATGTGAAATGTGTGAAAATCCCCACACAATAAATGTGTACGTTAAAATCCAAACAACAAACAAACAGATGACTTCAAAAAATAGTACAACTGGACTGCAACCTTTAAAACTGTTTGTTAATCTGAAAGTTTTGCTCTTCTTCCTCCTCCTTTTTATTATCATTCAATTGTTTTACACCATCACTTCCATATTACTGTGAATTATATATCATGTTCTGAACATATTCTGGTGCAGTCTGCATCTTGAGCGGGGACTCTGAGAGTCCACAGAAAGGCCGCATGCAGTTTCAGAAATTGTGGATGTTCAAAATGTATGCTGGCTAATGTTCTGACCGGAAGTTAGCATAATAGTTGATAGCATTTTATAATAAAATAGCATTCTATCATAAAATGATCATTCCCATACTTTCACAATTGACACTGATATAGCTTATCATTACTGTCAGGCAGAAACCTTGCATGTCCAAAAACTCTGTGTTTTGACTATAGTTGTGTCATCAATTGTTGGTTAAATAAATGTAAAACCCACAGACAAAGGGTGATCTTTAGCACTGATTTATATATATATATAAAAAAAGAGGGCTAAAAAAGATTTCTGCCCAGCAGTAACACTATGTAACCACCATATTACATTCTAGTTTTCCATTTTTAATCCATTTTAAAGTACGGTGTACAGAGACAGTGTTTGTGACATCGATTGTACCCACAGCAGTTAAGCAATGGCTTCTGCTGGGGAACGGTAACACCACTTGGACAAACCACACGCAGAACTGCAGTACACCGTAATACAAGAACCGGTACAATTTGTGAAGTTATGATTATGATTACATTAGCTCATTATAATATAGAATAGCTATTTTTTTAATTAAAGCTGCAACTTTTATAAAAATAACTTTTTTGTCATATTGTCTGAAACTTTCACTATATCCTGACAGTAGCACATGAGAGAGATAATCTGTGAAAAATCTGGTTCCTCTGGCTCCTCCTAGTGCTCCTAATGGTATTTGCAAGAATCTGCTCGGCCTGGACGAAAACAACCAATCAGAGCAGAGAAAGATAGTTGATTGTTGGGTCTCATGATGGGAATGAGACTCAACAATCAACTATCTTCAAGCCACCAATCCAAAGCATCTTTCCATCTTCCATAAAATATGACAAAAAGTTATTTTTTTATAGAAATTACCTACTGAAGCTTTAATATTTTATATAACACTGTATGGGGTAGCCATATTTGAATGAGAGGTTGTTATATATTAGAATTAGAAGTTATATGTAGTATGGAACTAAGTCATTACTCACTTTTACTACTTAAATTGAACATTTCATTTCATTACATTACAGTTGTTTTGAAATCAGACTGAAGATCTGTTATATTTAAAAGCAAAGTCATTACAAAAGCTTACTGAAGCTCTGAGAGCATTAGTTCCTCACAGTTAGATGACATTGAAAAGGAGAAACACGCAGCATTTAAACGCACATTGCATTTGTAAATTGGTGCTTTACATAATGCAGGCTGAAGGTGGCAGGAACAGATTATTGTAATCAAATCAATTTATAGCTAAGAATTGACAGTTTGGCTAATATTTTCTTCTTGGAAAATCATAAAGTAGCTGCAAAAGTTAAAGGCTGTGCTGAGTTTGAATGTAAGTGTTGTTTTAACGGCGGTGAATTAACATATGTATTGCTGCTGTTGTAGTAGTCTTTCATTTGCATCTTCCAGGGATTGAATGTGGTGGTCTCTTCTAAGACAACATGTTTATGACTTTGAGATAAGAGCGCAAACCTTCAATTGCAGCTCTGCAATTTGACCTGAAATTTCCCCAAGACGTAAAGCATTAAAATCATTTGAATAATGTTGTTTCACAGATGGATTTTTTCCTCTTCTTTATCTTGCTTTAAAATGACAGCCAGATAGACACTTACCGTGTGCAATATCCATGCTTTGCTTGTCTATTTGGAATCGAGATTGGACATCAGGGCCGGCCTGGTGATCAGCTATCAGTTTAAACACAGTGTCCAGCTCCGTCAATTTACAGAGCTGCTATCTTGCGAACCACCCCCACCCCCCCAGCCCTGACTGAACCTGAGCCAGCAAATGTCAAGGTACACAGGTCTAAGTTGGAGTAGCCTCCCCTTTCTGCACCGCTTTCCCCCCTCTCCTTTCAGCCTGGCAGCATTTCACCCTGGGAGAGTGAAGCGATAATAACAGACGGGCCGAGGCAAGGGGTGTTCGGGTAAAGCAGGTCCTCTGCTCTAATGGCGGGGGCTGTCTGCTCTCCCGGACCCGCCGGCTCGGGGGTTCATTGAGATTCCATTAGAGGCTGCGGGGAGCGGTTTCATTGCAGCCTTCCCTTCGTTTGCCTGACACTCACACGGGGATCACTGTAAATTGGCTCTGTCATAGCGGGCAATTTTTGAGATGTGAAGTAAATTAAACATGTAATCACACAGGAAGCGCGGCCGCCGGTTCCCAACACTTGACTCCCGTCGCCGAGCGGCCGGAGGCGTCTCAGTAGCTCGTTTTCATTCCTCGTTACCCTCTATCTTTACCTCCATCTCCTCATTGTTAAATGACACTGTACTATTTGCTTCCTTGGCACCTGGAAGAGATGATGTGCTGACCTTTAATGACGCTAGGCCTCGGCTGCTGCAGATACAAACTCTGTGATGTCTACCAGTGTGAGCCTTCTGACCCAACTCTCTGCTCTTCAACAGGAATACTTCCATCATGGTTTAATAGAGTTTGTGAGGACAGAAACTTTATTGGTTTCATTTTAACAAAACCTGCCCAGTATACCAGCCAAGTTTGTTTGAATACATATTTATTGTCAAGCTGATCAATACTGTCGAATTGTCTATGGGAACTCATTGAACTGAAGGCATTAATAAAGTGTTGCAGCTGACAGTTTTACTGTCTGGTGATCTAAATGAGCTTTTTGTGCAAAACACTAAAACATATAATGCATATACTGTATGTTTGACCCAAACCGTTACATAACAGTCAGACTTTCTTTTTATTCTCTTTTCTGAAGCTTAAAGGTAGTTTCAAATCAATATAGAATTGGTAATAGATTTCAGACCAATTTCAATTGAACAATACATGAAACGATATTATCTCATGCAGTAGGTCTTCTAAAGCAGTGGTTCTCAAACTTTGTACATTAATACACCTTGTATTAATGTACCCCTTTGAAATAATTTCCCAGCCAAGCATCCCCTGATCACTGCAAAACATTTTTGGTCAATTAAACACGCCAATATAAAGAGATACAATCCAGCGTTGAGCCATCATTGTCTGATTTATTACAAAAAACACTTAAAATGTTTAACATCCATCACTAAATTCATGGAAACCAAATTTTTGTGATCTTGAAATAACACTAAGATGGGATTCTAGTTGCATTGAACTACGTGAGAAACAGGAGTTTGTGCTTCACTGAGGATGTTTGTCATTCTCTGTGGCAGGGAGGCAGCTGCCGTTGACAGTTTATGGCAGTAAATGATAGCATTGAAATATTTTATATAAAATGTGTTTAATCGATCTTAGATTAAATTATTTTAGGAATTATGCATGATTTATATTTTTTAATTAATCTCAGGTACCCCCTGCAGTACTCCAAAGTACCCTTCTTGAGCACTGTTTTAAAGAAAATACTGAGAAACGATGATGTTTGTAGGGTGTCTGCAGGGCCCTAATATCCAATAATCAGAATTTTAGGCCTTAAAATGTCTTTACATGATTTTGGTCTCATAAATTGATTGGATTAATTAAGTTAACTATTTGAATAAAGTTGCACTTTTCAGTCTCGCTTTTAAATGTGTTTTTGGGAGAAAGTTGTCTTGATCATACTGTAACAACTACAAAGCAAAACCAACGTGGAAGAGATACTGATTTTCTTTCATACCCTTTACACTTTTTCCTCCATTATGGATGTGAAATATATCTTAAATTGCATTTTTAATGGTTTTCAATTCTTCTTGTAAAGTCTTAAAAATTAAAAACCTAAATCAGTTATTCCCAGCCACGAGTACGAAGTTCCATGGGGTACATGAAAAGATTGCAGAGTAACTCAAAGTTAAACTAACTAAAGATATATATCAACATCATCAGCTTTAACACCTGAACAGCAGCTGCTGAGTGCTTGAAAACTAGCTAGTTAGAAAATGTCTTTATCTGTAACAAATAAATTGTTGAAAAAGTTAGCTAGAAAATGTATAAATTATTGAAAAAATCATCAAGAAATATATTTGGTTGAAACATCCAGCTTGAGCCACAAATAGTGTGAGTGCAGTTTAATGAAACACTGGAAGTTCAACTGCATGAAAAACTTTTCCAAAAACATCCACTTTTATGTGGTCAATAGTGTTAAATAACTTCCAACTAGTTTAAATGAACAGGTCTGGTGGAGTTGAGGAACGGGTACTTGAGCTCATATGACAGGATGGTTGGGGTACGTCTATATAAAAGGTTGGCAACCACTGACCTAAATCACTGACATCATAAATATTGGTTTATATTATTCAGTTGGAGGTGAGGAATGAGCCATTTGGGGGCATTTTTTCTTCTCTCTGCACGGACTTTACATTGTTATTTTTATGTCATTGGTTTGATTTTAACTTGTGCAAATGAGAAAAAACTCAGAATCAAATGATATACGATTACATGAAAATCAATAAATAGTTGAGTTTATGAATGTAAATAATCAAGCAACTGAAACTTTGATTGTTTTTTTGCTGAAAGGTTTTGGTTAAATAAGAAAAAAAAATGTGGAAACTGAATGTGGCTCATTATCCAGCAGCCAGCCTCCAGCACGCTCTCTGCCGCTCTCTTTCAATGTCAAACCTGCAGCCATGTCACCAATTTTGAAGCAACCGGGCTGGAATATCACATAACTCCTCCACACACTCCCCCTCCCTGCTCCAATGTCTCCTGTCCCCGCCTTGTGATTAAGCCGTTGTATGTTGTCTCTTCCCATTCCCATGTCGCAGCTGAAGGCGCAGTGAAGTGCTGTTGGCAGTACACCGGCCGGGTAGCGCTTGAGTGGAGGAAACAGCAAGGATCGAGCAGCATAGGCTGAAAAATTAGGTCCCTACCTTGTAATTCAGCGGCGGGAGCTGATATCATCAGGCTGCGGTCGGCTATCAGGCAGGTAATACCACCCACTGACTGTAATCGCTAATGAAGCTACTATTGAGTTTATAATGCGCTAAATGATGCAGACTCCCACTCCAGATAAACACGTCCCAAATAAACGATTTGGGTGGTAATTGCACTCCGCCAGTGCCCTGTTAATAGAGTCGAGGCTCTGATGAAAGGGTTAACTCTTTTTCTGAAGCATCCTCACTGGCTCATTGCACTCTCATTTCTACGGAGATCTCAGCATTCCCTTGGTTATCAGTGTACTTAGAAAGAAAACCTAATTAGACAAAAAGGCCTTTTTTCTCATTCCCTAATTAGGTCCTTAACATAATTAGCAGGTGATGTTAATAACCCTCTTTTAAAACCTATTAAAAGGCTGTTTGGGAGCAAGTGGTGGAGAGGAGTTGGCCTGTGGGCAGTCAGGCGGCCCCTCCGAGGGCCCCGGCGAGGACGGCCGAGCATGCTGGGAGTATGGTTCATCAGGAGTGGAGTGCTACTGCATTAGGACTTTGGCCTCATTGGAGACCCTGTCAGTACAGAGCAGTATCTCTGCAGCCAATAGCAGACAGTACAACACACACATATACAATCTGTAATGGACATGCCGGATTATTGGGTTAACACCATGTCAGGTCACAGGTTTATTTGTTAGGAGGAGAAACTGTGCCGAGATGCGACTCTTAAAATAAATTAAGAGTTAAAAATACACTAATCAATATAGTTTAATATTATCAATAGATCAATGTATGAGTAATGTGAAAGGGCTCAGTCGTAGTGACAAACCTATTTGGACAATTATCCACACAGCGTTTTAGTGTCTTTCAGCCCTTTGTTTTGGTTCTACAGCCCACAAACTCCACCCTCCAGCAGCAGGAGGCAGCTTTTTTCAACCAGCTCTGGTTAACTCACAGCATCAAACAGGAGACAGACACAGTTAGCGGTTAGCTGGGTGCTGAAGAGACAGATATTTGTCTCCCTCTTTGGTGGAGACTAATTCATAACTAAAAGGACAGTAAATATTGGACTTACAAACACAACTCCAAATGAATACTGCCATTACTCAGTGGCCGCTGGATGTAAAATACTTATTTTACCAACAAATGACCAGAACAACTTTATAGGGTTATAATACGTCAATGCTGTGTCTACAGCTTGTTGCGTTGCATCCAGATGACCAAAAATGTTATTGATACAGCTTTAAATCACCATAGTAATGTTGTTGGATGTTTTAACCCACTTACTACAATATACTTAAATTACTGTTTTTGTGAAAGGAGTCTGGTGGCATTGGAGAGAGCGACTTAGTCGCTACCACTTCCTGTTGGAAACGGAGGTCTGAGCAGTAAACATAGCACTTGAAAATATTGTTCTTTTTTGCTGGCTAAAATAAATTTTTCTGCAGCCCCTGTCCATCACTTAGTGTCTGTGCCGGTACTCCTGTCTGCTCCTCCAAACTGAGGGCATTCCAAACACTGTCTCTAGCTAATTCACTAATTGTGCACAAGTACCTGATACAACCCCACTTCCAAATACCTGAACTATCCCTTTAATGGTACAGCTGACTGCAACTGCAACTATGTGCTCTGTGTTTTATAAGTGGGGGTGCATTTTGTCCACTGTTCCAGGCCTTTCTTGGTTTCATTTCAATATGAAAACTGACAGACTGTCCAAACCTGCATGAGTTGTGTAATCCATTGTGGCTCAGATTAAGTAATTTTTGTCAGTGCTATGGTTTTCAGGAAATGAAGTACAGATTTTTCAAATCAAACCTCATGATCACATAACAGCAATGTGTATTATTTATTTGACTTTATCTGATGGACAGTATTTAAGCATACATTTTGCCATGTGATGACCTTAAAGCTAATTTTCCCATGGCAGGTAACATACAATAATGATCATGTGTAGTAGAAGAATGGTCTACATGCAGTTTTAGGGACTTTTGCACTTGAATAAGAACAGAATTTTGTGGAAAACGCTTATTTTTTCTAGTCTTTTCTGAGACAAGAAATAGTCAAAACTAAATATGAAAAGCCCAATAAATCTCTAAAAGCAGCTTTAAAACATTAACAAATTGCCTTCCATCTTTAAAAGTCCAAATCAGTCCAACCTTTACAGAACAGGTAATGTTTAACACTCAGAAATTATGTCAAATGAGTGTATTAAATGTACTTTTGCATAACCACACAAAGATTTTGTAATCCCTGACTATACTGATGTTGTTGCACATGCACATCTGTTTTTTTCCAACATAAACCTCTGCAACAGCTGCCCAATACACACACTCTGCAGACACTCACTGTGTCCAACCGCTGTTATTATTTACAAAGCACAGGACAGCAGCAGCATTGTGTGTGTGTGTGTGTGTGTGTGTAAGGGCCCGCGTCACAAACCACCAGGGGGCATTGTGTATTCAATAATGCACCCAGAAAATTACCATAGACGCAAAACAGGGGTGCATTGTCACTAACTGGCCTCCAGTGAAATATTGTTGACAGGGCTCAGGGAAGTGCTGCGGGTTCCAGTGAGCAGTCTGTGCACTCTGCTGAGGAGGAGGAAGATGAGGAAGAGGCCGCCGCCGACCAGAAGAGCCCAGTCCTCGTCTTTAATTAAGTATCTGAAACATCAATTTAAATGTAAATATCGGTGGTGCAGCACCACTCATGCGTAAATTAGAGGGTTGGCCCAGCCACATTTCTCTCCCTCTTCCAAGTCCCTCGCTCACTTACGCTGACATCTGCTCACAGCTGCTCGGCCCGGGGCTGTCCCTTGTGCACGCGCATGCACACACATACACACACACGCTACTGCTATTTACAAATTTCTTTACACGCACACTTACTTATACTCTTCCTAACCTTAAGTTGGGACGACTGTCTGCTGCTTGTTGTCCTTTCCAACGGTTGTATTCCATCTTTTTATCATGCAGAATGGCTTCAACAGTGACCACTTCTTAATCACGCCATTCAAAGCCCACTATAACATGTACAGTGGGTTTGTGATTAATAAGCTCTGGAAAGTATTATGGCTCCACTGAGGCCACTGCTTACAGGGCTTTTTAAGTATTCCACGTAGCAAAATGTCAGTAGTTATGTTTCCTTTAAAACTGTGTGCATGTTTTAAAGCAGCATTAACCAATATTTCTTTTACAAACAGGCCAAATGACTGTGTAATGTGAAGTGGGTTGCTAATCATAAGCAGGGCCGTAGACAGGACTTGTTAATACTGAGGGCAAAAGTCCCCCACCCTGCGAAAAAAGTTTTAAAAAATCAAAAAATAAGTATCTAAACTTTTTTGACTTTTCATATTTCACTCCCAGGATTAATTGGGCAAGTTACTAAAAATCTATTACTTACAGTTACTTCTCTCAAAAGTAAGTGAATTACTTACTACCATTACTATCAATTACTGCATATAAAAGTAATTAGTTACTAGAAAAAGGGACTTTTGCATTACTTTTAAATGTCTGCTTTGCTATTATTGCACATATAGATGTATTATTTTACCAGACTTCATTCAGCCCGCCTTAGCTCCACCTACGCTCCACCTCTTTGCCCATTTTTGGACTAGGAGGTCTGGTCAGGACTGCTAAGATGGAGACGGCCAGAGCCGACCACTCTGTGCTTCTCCATGGCTCTTCAGAAACCTATGGGGGACAACACGGAGACTATATCCACCTTCTATGGAATTTAGTGGAAAAACCCACACGATGTACACTGCCCATCCAAAAAAAAAGTCACCACCTGGATTTAACTAAACAAATTGGTAAGAGCCTTTCATTAGATAAATACTGCAGTAATAAATATGTTTCAGCTGGCAACAAGTTATTTAACCCTAGCTGATGCAGTGAGTAGCTTCTCATTTCTTAAACAACGTCGGAAGACATTTCCTGTGGTCGTGGAAAGGATGTGAATCAGTTTCAGAAGGGTCAAATTATTGGCCTGCATCAAGCAAAGAAAACAACTAAGGAGATTGCTGAAACTACTAAAATCAGGTTAAAACCTGGAAGGATATTGTTGAACCATTGTCTTCGAGGAAGAAATGTGGCCGGAAAAAACTCCTGAATGACGTTTGGTGAAATCATATCGTAAGAAATCAACAGTAGAACTCACAGCTATATTTAATAGTGAAAGTAAGAGCATTTCCACACGCACAGTGCGAGGGGAACTCAACGGATTGGGACTAAACAGCTGTGTAGCTATAAGAAAACCACTGATCAGTGAGGCTAATCTGAGAAAAAGGCTTCAATTTCCTAGGGAACATAAAGACTGGACTCTGGAGCAATGGAAGAAGGTCATGTCTTCTGATGAATCCAGATTTACCCTGTTCCAGAGTGACGGGCACATCAGGGTAAGAAGAGAGGTGGATGAAGTGATGCACCCATCATGCCTAGTGCCTACCATACAAGCCTGTGGGGGCAGTGTTATGATCTGGGGTTGCTGCAGTTGGTCAGGTCTAGGTTCAGCAACGTTATGTCCCAAAGAACGAGGTCAGCTGACTACCTGAATATACTGAATGACCAGGTCTTTCCATCTATGGAGTTTTTTCTCCCTGATGGCACGGGCATATTCCAAGATGACAATGGCAGGATTCATCGGGCTCACATTGTGAATGAGTGGTCCAGGGAGCATGAGGCATCCTTTTCACACATGGATTGGCCACCACAGAGTCCAGACTTCAGACCCATTGAGAATCTTTGGGTAATGTTGGAGAAGACTGCGCAGTGGCGCAACTCTCCCATCATCAATACAAGATCTTGGCGGAAAATTAATGCAACTCTGGACCGAAATAAATGTTGTGACATTGTAGAAGCTTATCGAAATGATGCCCCAGCGCATGCATGCCGTACTCAAAGCTAAAGGCGGTCCAACGACATTAGAGTGTGCGACTTTTTTTGGGGACGGGCAGTATATGTATATCTTAAACCAGCTTTGCTAGTTAGATCCTTCAGTTTATATTAGAAACAATACAGTCGCTCTAATGGAAAGCAAGCTCACATTGCCTGGACCACTGTCAGGTGACGTTCGATCATAAACTGGGGATACGCTCGGATGCATTGCGTTTGTCTAACGTCCTTTCTCTGCAGTTGTCAATTATTTTTGAAATAGACAAAAGTAACAAGTAACGAGCCCTTTTAAGTTTCTGTACCTGTAATTGTGTTATTTAATTTGAAAACATAAATAGGTATACTCATAGGTATTGCAAAACGTAGTGGAATTACAGTAAGACTTTGTAACACGCAGCCAGTAATCATAAATAATTAATTTCAGTGTTCAGTTTTACTTTCCTTACACTTCCTCCCTCGCAGATGGAAACCAGCCAAAGGGAGATTGAATATTATTCATCGGGTGGACAAAAACACCAAATAAATGCTTATGTTGCTCTGTGTCTCCTGCAGGTGTAAATGGCAAGCTGTAACAACTTAATAAGGTGATGATATGTCAGATTAGATTGTCGTCTACCCCAAGTGGCAAAACAATCAAAATAAAGCAGCTTTAAGGGAATTTCTGAATCAATGCATGTTTTAGTCACCTACCTTTATGCGAATATATTCTTGTGAATGTCAAGATGACATTATTATTGGAGCAGCAGCTGCTCTGACACATGGCATTTTGTTTCGTTTTAATGCATGAACCGGTCTCCTCTGATCGGCGTGTATCCTGTGGCGTTTTCATCAGACACTTTGGTGACAGAGACGGAGACTGCATGCAACAAGGGTGTCCATCTAGATTTGAATTGGGGATGTTGTGGTCACCAATCTACCCTGTTCTATGTAGAGGACGGGGTTGGTTGTCACACTTTTTACTTTCATTCAAATCCCTCAAAAACTGTATCCTTAATATATCCTCTTTCAAAGTGTCAGAATGGGAATGGAGTGACCTTACTCTCTAGTTTATTGTTTTAAAAATATATAGACTCTCAAATACGACTTGTGCACACAGACACAACCATCCCCATCATGGATTTAAAATGAATTAAAAAAGTTTAATTTCATTGAAATGCAACAATCTAACACATCTCCTGCATCAAGAAAACAGAAAAAGCAAAAACCATCTTCCTATAAGTGCATTTTTTATCATTATATAACAACATAAAGAATAATGCAAAGAACAATAGTACTAGAACTCATCCTTAAAGACAATGTAACAAGCATCCCCAACTGGGATTTTTTACTATAGCAACTAAGCTAACAGCCACATGTCGTAGCCCAGTTAAACTAATGTAAACTATAGCTCTCCTTTTATACTTATATAATAATTATTTTATTATAAACCCGTTGTGAGAGAAAAAAGTGTCTTACTCCTGGAATCCCTGTGTATGTGACCTCTGACCCCTATTCTGATCATCTCAGTACCAACATCTTTTAACAGCACCCTCTAGTGAGCGAGATCTAATGAATATGACAACCAGACCATGTGACAATCAACCCCGTTCTCCCCTATTCTTGATTTTGGGGCTTTCTGGTGGCGTCCGAGCAGGTAATGTTGATTGGAAGCAGGAAGCCAATGTCACAGTGTTCATCATCATCGCATCTTCTCTTTTTCAATATTGAAACTTTCGCACCTCAACTGGGCGGAAAAAAAATGTTGGTTCTATTTTTATTTATTATTTCACCCAGGATTTTGATGTGTTTTTCAGCTGGTTATGAAGGCAGTACTACAAAAGATAAGGACTTATTTAAGGATATATGTACAGGAGTTTTTCCAGCTTTTTCTGAAGACATGATTAAAAAAGTTAAGAAATTATTGAAACGTGTATTTAACCCACATCTCATGGCCTTCATTAACAAATTCACAATTTAAACTTAAAGGTGTTTAAATTCTGTGGTGGGACCAATACCAAGCTTTATCCTCCCTATTGACGCACACACAAGCACAAACCTACAGTATATGCATGTAAGCAGTCACAGGGAATGCCCCCCCCATGATTGTTTTGGCTCAGCTGTGTGTGTGTATCTAAGTGTGTGTGTATGCAGAGGTGTTGCTTGCGCCACTAAATGCCCCTTCCGCTTGCTTGCTCTCCTTCTGGAGGCACCCAAGTGGCGCGGCTGGCCTTTACCCGGCCGTCTGCCGGCCCATCAGGACACAGCTCATAAAGACGGAACCTCCTCTGATGGAAGCGAGGAGGGAGGGATGATTTAATGGAGGGGTGGAGGTGATCTCTTCTTACGGCCCCCCGAGGAGTCCCCTCCCATCCTATCGCTCTCACCGAAGGGGGCGAGCAGAGGCCCCCTTTGCGGCGGTCACAGAGGAAGACGTCGGCCTGAATCACCTCACTAACCCTGAGCGGAGCCGATTAACCAGCTCATATTCAGTCGTTTAAGGGTGAAGGAGTGAGCCCGGGGGGGCTGGAGGGGGTGTAGAGCACAGCACTGACAATGTGTCCAATATCTGCCTTTGTGTATTCTCCCTCAATCTAGATCATGGTATTAAAGGATGACACCCTGGTGAAATGCCTCGGGAAGATCTCGGCTCAGGACTAAGACTCAACTAGTGTTCAATCTGCAACTGCCAGTTTGCTGATGGGTTGTTAACTGCGGCTAAAGGAATTAGGATTGACATGTTCACTCTGCAGAACAATGTAGCTTTTAAGTGGCGTCGTCTCTGCTCCTTATGGCTCTACGTGTATGAGAATGTGCTAATCGGTTAGACAGCGCTAATCTGAAGTGAGAGATTTCAACAGGTCGGCACATTTCCACAGGATTTCTCTCCGTTAAAGCTGTTAAAGCCTGACCCTCAGAGCCAGCCCAGATGTTGAATTAGAGCATGTATCCTGCCAATCATGCTACTGTTCAGAAACTATTGTTCTTTATGAATGTGGTATCTTAAAATGGCCTGAAAGCTGTTCACACACACATATTCAAACATTTATTGTCATTGGATCCCATGTCTGTGCTCTATGCTGCAAAGTTCTTTATTGTAAAATTAACAAAACCTTAACAACAACAAAATGTTGCGTGCAATCTAAAACTCACATTTAATCAGTCCTAGTAACAGTCCCAATTATAATTTTAATTTAATTTGCAGCATAAATTACTACAGGTTGTCTTATAAACATGATTTGAGATCATAACAGAGTTTCAAAAATCTGCTTCCCGGTCCATTTCACCCCATATTGCAACTAAGTAAAGTAATTGAGCTACAAAATGTTGCTGCAAAAGTGGTCCTGAAAACTTATTTTATTGTAGTAGTTTGACATTTCTTGCAAAGAAGCAGCTGAGAAGATCAACATCACTTTCATGTCTGTAAGCTAAATATGAAGCAATAACATACTACAACAAGTTCTACCTGCTTGTTTGGTGTGTGCAAATGAGTTTGTGGAAGTTTAAGGAAAAGAACTATATTTTCTATTAGCATATGCAACATGTTGCAAATGTTGCACACTTGGTTACAAAAAATGACTTCCGTGTGTGCAAAATTTTAGAATGAATTCCTTTGCTTCTTTGCTCTGGAAATACAGAAGCACATCAGCATAACGTGGCACCCTCTTGGATTGGTAAATGGATGGTAAATGGACCTGTACTTGTATAGCTCCTTTCTAGTCTTCCAACCACTCAAAGCGCTTTCACACTACGTGCCACATTCACCCTTTCACACACATTCACACAGCGATGGGAAAGTCCATCAAACAGAAACTAACATTCATACACATTCACACACTAATGCACGGCATCAGGAGCAATGTGGGGTTCAGTATCTTGCTCAAGGATACTTCGACATGTGACAGGAGGAGCCGGGGATCGAACCAACAACCTTCCGATTAGTGGACAACCCACTCTGCCTCTGAGCCACATGAAACAAAATGTCTGTTTCCCCTATAATGCCCCAAAAACACACACACACTGACAATATTCAATTATTCTCATAATTTATATTCTAAGGCTACAGGTCTGATTCCCCTATTAGCTTTAGTGAAGCACTGTTTTACAAGACATGCTCTTCTGTTTAACTTGCAAAACTCATATTCATTTATAGTCCATTACTGCTACATATTCATGACACATCTGTGTTGCTACTTTTCACCGTCTTTTGCTCATTTGGAGATACAGAAAGAGCAGATCAGAGTAAAAGTGGCTACATACTGCAGACTGTCTATGTACACTGAATGAATTGCGTCATATCTAAAGGCCCATTAAGCTTTCCAACCCTAGGGCTTCAACCCTCTTGTCAGATACAATGTTCAACAATTGACCCATCCTAAGTCCCACCCTTTGTAGTAAGTTAGTTTCCTGTGCTTAGATATGCTATGACAAGACAAAGCTAGCTAACTAGCTAGCTAATCTACATGAATTGCTATCAGGCTAATTAGGCGGGGTTTTGCTGACGATCAGATGTAACTAGATAGCTAATGATTCATGTTGATTAGCTAGTTAACCATCCATGTGGATTAGCTACTAATTACCTAGCCTTTTTTAACATTAGCTAACTTAAGGTCTAACTATATATATATATATGAACAATCCTCAAAATCTGACTGTCTTTTAAACATAGATTAGCATAGCACATAGCATATCTAAGTAGAGAGAAAGAAGACAGAGGTTCTGATTGAGGCTTGCTCAGCTGTGATTGGAGCACAGAGCAAAAATGGGCGGGACTTAGGAAGGGTCAATTACCAAGACACTGAGAATAGCTTTTTTCTATAACATATCTGTGCATAGCTGCTACGGTATAATTAGGGTGAACTCCAGCTATTTGGATGCACTACGCTATATAACTGGACATTAACAAAATGTTGAATGTAACAGTTTTGCACAATCATCCAGGCATCAGAGTGTCTGGTGCTCTTAGTTATTGGTACTATCTCCAGCACTGTAACCAGGATATCTTTCATTTCAGAACTCGTTCAACACCGCCCAAGTCCAGCCTCAGTCTGCAGCACTTCCGGTCAGTGAGAGTGTGGATTTGTGGCAGGGAACCAGCCGACTGGTAAGCCGGTCCCAGCGTTGGTGCCCACTGGCAGCCATCGGCAGCCGCAGCTCATGCTTTGGAGGACCACCCTTGCCATGGTGAGTAATTCCCCTGTCATCGCTCCATACACCCACAGCTCAATGCTGGCTGGCATGGCTCCCTGTGCCCATTCTTAGTCAACAGGATTAAGCTTGCTTAGTGTGAGCTCTCCGGGATCACCTATACTCCGTATTTTACACTCACAATGCTGGCTCACCAGTTTGGCTACAACAGCCTGTTTTTTTCCCCTCCCCTCCTCTTTCTCTTTGAATTGGGAGCATATGAATGTGGTTCCCTCGAGCAGAGAGAAGAGGATTGAAAGGAGGCAGAGGCCAATCGTACCCAGGCCTAAATGGGAGATCTGAGTTAATTTGCCATGCAATTTATAAATTGGGATTAATTTGAATAGACTAAAAACATTGGTTGGTTGCGGTGTCAAATTGTTACTGATGTTTCGCAGCAAGACTGGTAAGGCGTAATAAAAAAAGCCCAGTTAAGCCAGCTCGCAAACCAGCAAGCCCCCCAAAAATAAATCAAATTGGTAACATTGCTCATTTGGTGTCAAAAAATATTCTCATTAGCAGCAAAATGAGTTTTGATTTGTTTTGTTAGATTGCATAAATAGCACACTGTTTGATTAAATTGTCTCAGTGGTGTATTAAACAGGCTGTAATTTTACAAACAAGCACACTTGTAAAGTAAAGTGACATTTGTCTGGATTCAACCATGTTTTGTTGTACAGGAGGAGGTGATGAGTGAAGGCAGGTAAGTATTACACACTTTACATATACGCAAGGCCGTAGCTAGACTGATAAAGTGATAAACTGAAAAAAAGTTAGAGTTAAAATGCCAAATCTCAGTCGACAGGGACACAGTGGTTTAATGTTTATCACAATGGTCATGTAGCCCTTTTTCTACCTCTATTTTTCATAGATGTAGCTAGGTAACTAACTAACCATGTAAAAGGATCGCATCCACATTTTTAATCCTGCCTGCAAAGCTCTGATTGGTCGATTGTTTTCAACTGGGAAACAGGCGTCAATGAGCACAACACCAGATCTATGAATCGCTAGTCCATAGCTACCATTTTGGGCAACCTGGGGGCAGTTACGTTCTACTATTACAAACGGACACTTGGTGGCTGTTTTATAGGCTGATTCTACAATTTCTTTGCACTCAATATATTTAAAGGGTCCAGTGTGTAACATTAACCTTTTCCCTTGGAGGGCCAAAACTTAATGAAACTTAATCATGGGCCACAGGCAAAAAGCAAACACCTATTGTACTGTATTTTTAAGATTCGAAATGGTACTAGGATCTAGATTATGAAAACTAATAAATAATAATTAGGGATCCTACATATTTAAAGAGCATTTTTACCTCACAAAAAAAAAAAAACCTGACAGGCCAACTTTGATTGCCCTGATTTTGATCTATTGGCAGAAGTTGAATATAATATTCATAGGTTTGTGTAAAATCACCTGGAAATAAGAATCGTTGTGTTTTTGTTACCTTATACAGTTTTTATCCACCAAGGGAGCGGGTCCTCTTTTACGGAGTCCACCACGATGAACCGCCATGTTTCTACAGTAGCCCAGAATGGACAAACCAAACGCTTGCGGCCACCGTAGTTTCTCCTGCACTCTTGGAAGGTAAGTAGTTGGAATCTGCAACTTCACCACTAGATGACACTGAATCTATCTGTCTAGTATTTCTAAAACCCTGGCACTCTCAATAAGAACAGTTTCTGTGTGTACAGATGGGTCTGTAAATGATATGGCACCTGACTCTGCCACCTCTCTCTATGGATCAAAATGGGTTAAATAATCCAGTATAGATAGGATTTGTGCCAGGCACCCTGCTAAATTCAACCTTCCCTTTGTTATTAGGGTTATAAGTTACTTCTGAGCTATCACGTTTTAATAACAAAGCAGTACTTGAGTCTTAGCTTGACCTTCCAGTCTGGTGATTTTCCCTCACTGAATCCTGGGAAAGCTCTCCTGACTCAGTATTTTGGTATTAAATTGTACCTCAATGCCATTTGTGTCACATTATAAAATGCTAGCGGTACAGAATGTCATTTGGTGGAATCGGGGGCATTTGCTCCAGAAAATTAATGTGGTTTCCTCCAGGATCTCTGTCTCGTTCTTCAGGCTTGTATTTCATCAGAAATGAAATGCCCTTCTACCCGCAGCACCCTTTTGACAAGAGTAATATTTAATGAATAGGACTATTATCAACGTCTAGGACTTAGGGTATATTTCTTGGTAACGAATAGGCGCGCAGGCGTGATTAGGTACGTGGGAATGCATCGTGTGGAAGTCACAGAGAGACTTTCTGTGGGTCATGTGTTCTTTGGATAATCACACATCAGTAAGAAAACTGTTTAACTGCACATGTATGTTAATTATTACTCTGATAATTAGATAATATGCATGCATTCATATATGTGGGTGCACATTTGGTGCCGGGAAATATGCATATGTAGTGTTTATGACATGCGGGTGAATATGTCTATCAATTCTCAATAGGAGTGTGCAAATATGTGCATGTTTGTACTCCATGCCAGCAAACATATGCTCCTGTGTTTGTCTATGTGCACGTGTGCCTGCTGGCCTGTGCACGTACAGTATCTGGGTATTTGTTCATGTGTCTGTAGGAGGATAATAGCCATCACACGGTCTCAAGTTAATTTCCCATGTAAATAGCACACTGCTGTTTAATCACAGAAAAACCAGACTGAGAAATGGAGCTTGTCTGCAGTGTTCATACATAATGAACTGAAGGTTTTATAAATCAAATGCAGTGGGTGTTTTTTTATTGCAAACAAACAGGAATTCAACCGATTTTGCATTCTGTCAAATTAGAAACAAGTATTCTATACATGATAAGTGAGAGTTAACTTACTGTACAACCTACCTGAGGCAAGCGTTTACTAACTGCTATAGAATCCCGAGTGTTTTTTGTCTTTCTCCAAAAAGAGTTAATTCTGTTAATGGGAGATGGAAACACTTTTTTTAAAGATAATTTTTTGGGCTTTTATTGACTTTATTTGATAGGAGGAGCTGTAGAGAGACAGGAAAGTGTTGGGAAAGAGAGAGGGGATGACATGCAGCAAAGGGCTGCAGGTTGGACTCAGCCTTTGTACATGGGGCATCTGTGTTTGACATCCTTAAAATGAGACTCAACAATCAACTATTTTTCTCAGCTCTGATTGGTTGTTTTCGTCCAGGCCCGGTGGATTCTTGTAAATACAATTAGGAGCACTAGGAGGAGTCAGAGGAACCTGATTTTATCACAGATTTCCTGTCTCATGTACTACTGTCAGGATATAGTGAAAGTTTCAGTTAATATTAAAGCAGCTGTGCCGTCTTGTCTGCTCATCTTGTGAACCAACTCCTAATATTCCTATGGAAACCAGCATTCATTCTTCGGCCGAATTGCTCGAAATACGTGATACATTTGGAAAGAAACATGGCAACTGATGCAAACAATGTAGTGCAATGTAAACCTGACTGTCACTCTGCATCATTATGTTTTAAACCTGTGGAACTGCAGACACTGATCTGTGGATCATCTGGTGTGACAAGGCCACTGTTTCTGGAAAGAAAGCATCTTTAGAACCACATTTTAAATTCCATTCACATCCATTATATTGGGGTGAATGCAGACATAACACTGGGGGGAGATAATAAAACAAACTATCTGGCTAGATACCACTAGAGTCCAGGGAGAAAACATGTTTTTTTATGTAATATGTGTCAACTGGCCCTTTAAGCACTGACATGGCCAACATCTTAACTCCACCTCCCAAACAGTCACAGTGAGAGCTTAAACCTGCTGATCTATAGCATCAGATCTGAGCTCTTAATGACTGAGAGGACAGCAACAGGGCCGACTGACAGCATGTCGGCTGCACGCCACCAGCACCAAGGTGCAGGAAGCCAAAGGTGCTGTGTGTGTGTGTGTGTGTGTGTGTGTGTGTGTGTTTAGAGGGCCTCGGTCACACTCCGTCACGCCTCTGCTTGCCGCTGACCCCTGCTCGTCCTTCACGCCGGGGCCAGGAGCACCTCCATAATTGCGGCGGCAGCGGCGGCTTAAAACCGCCAAATCATAAAAAAGCCACGGCGAGCTGCAGTGAATTACGAGGAAATATGGCCTTCCTTTACAGCGGGGGCCGTGAATGAAGCCATAAAATTATGAGCAGTTTTTATGATGGCCCATTGAAGTAGGATGCTTGTATATTGATGGTTCACAGGCTGTATCCCTCTTCCCCCGTGCGGTGGAAGAGCTGACAAAGGGGCCCCTGTGTAACTATTTTTCATGCATTTAATATATTAATTATCCGGTAAATGTTCCCCAGGCAGTGCTTGGGATAGCAGAGAATGACAGCTTTTCGATGAAGCTCCCGGGTTGGCCCATCAGGCGGCAGTGTATTACGTGGGAAAGGTCATTGCGGGGTTAATGTAACTTTTTATTTGCTGATTTTTCATACACATGGAGGGTGGTAAGGAAAGGAAGCAAGGCTAGTTTAGGAGGGGGGGCAGAGAGAGATGGGCAGGGACAGAGGCAGAGGGGTGGTGTGTGTTGGGAGCATAGAAGATAACGCCAGGGTTTTTATTATTGTGTTTGGGTTGAGACTTTTTTTTCTGTCTTGGTCTGATATAGCCTCCCCTCCCCTCCCCTCTCCCTCCTCTACAAAACACACACACACACACACACACACACACACACACACACACACAAAAGTAGCTTCTGGCTCTGCTACATGAGAGAAACTGATAGGTGAGCCCACAGTAAAAAGGCATTACTTGGGTGCAACTTGCTGATTGTCTGCAATCATCCATATCCCACCTTCACATCCCATCCCAAATCAATTCTTGATCAATTTCATGCCAGAGAAAGAAATCATTTCTCCAAAATGGTGAACATATTCAGTTTGATCATTTGTGCTCTTCCAGTAGTAATTAAACTGCTGGGTGGAATAACTGAAAAGATTACAGTGCTGCTGCTGCTTTACACCAACTATTTCTTCCCTCTACAAACTTAGATTATGATGCTGCCAGTATCTCTTTCAAACATGGTTATGAGAAAGGGAAAGAAAGAAAGTGGGGGGATGGCTTTTTTAATCACCATATGCACCCGCGCTAATTCAGGTGCTCTGAAGTGCTGTCAAGAAACAATTGAGTGGAGAGTGGGTTGAAGTGATCAATTGTGCGCGGTCCCTAGGTGGGGCTCTCCTTCGCTGGTGCATTCCTTCAGTTGATTGAGTTAATTAGGCCGCCCCCACATCCAGCTGATTGGATGTAAACATTAATATGCCAGAAAATGACTCCGCTGATGTTTACCGCAATGTTCTGAGCTGCGCTAAATTGATCGGCTATTGAAAAAAAGCACACACAAAAAAAAAAATAGCAGAGGGAGAGAGCAAGCAGACGCTGATTTGATCCCACTTGGAGATAGCGAGTGATTCTTCATCTCCGTCCAAAAAGCTGTTTGCCAGTTGTTTGGCGTATTCAAGGGGGGTTGGTTTTGATTTGTTAGACTTATTCTGGAATTAATCTGATTTTCTTCCAAGTTCAAATTTGTCTGTAAACTTCCAATCACTTTCTTTTTTCCTTTTTTTGGGTTTTTCTTTTAAATTCTCCTCCCTCGGACAACCCCCCTCGCTCTTCCAACCCCGGCCCTTGTGAATTCCGCTCGCCTCTCAAAGTTGAAAAGCTGCTGTGGTGAAATACAGAGCGGGGACGGCAGCGTGCTCTGAGATGGTCTTTTATAAATCAGAGTGCGGTGTGAAGCCCCAGCTCGATATCTCATCATAGACGTGGTAGTGTTCAGAAAGTGGCCCAAGCAATGAGCCAAGGCTCAACTATCTATTTGGGGGTGTACGTGCTTTGTGAGAGTGTGTGTAGGCTGTTTCTATTGACCAGTGAATGCACCATTGTGCGCTGATTTATGAATATGTACTTTCATGAGTCCTGCATGCTTTTACACATTCACGGTTTAGAGAGAAATCATGGTTCATTTGTCAGAGGAGCTGAAGTGCATGCAGCTGAATGAACACAGATATACCTGTGAACTCACTGCTGTTGGTGTGTATTACACTGGCCTGTCTGTCAGTGGCTGCAGCCAAGAGGGAGGTGACAAATTATATTTACTCTCCTTACTGTCACTGAGCAGCTTTTGTACATTTGGACTTTATTTAGGTCAGTAAATTTACCTTATTATATTTTGAGTATTTTACCTTCTTTCTCCAACTGACCTGTCTAACATTCAGGCGTGCAAAGAGAATTTTAAAGAGAAACTAAACTCCAAAAACTCAGGTCCAAAGCTTGACATTTTAGTGCAGAGACTCTATATAGTTTACATATTTTGCGATAAAAATGCAGCCACTGCCCTCTACTGGTTGAAACCAGCTTTTGCAATTGAATGTTGCTATTGGCTAATGGGGAAGCAGGTGACTATGGCTACATTCACACTGCAGGTCTTAATGATCAGTTCCGATTTTTTGCTAAGATCCAATTTTTTTGCGTTGTTGTTCACTGTTCATTATAATTTAAATGCGACCGCCATCAGACTCCAGTGTCTATGGCCTTAAAGTGACCCACATGCACAGAAGAGGACGTCCCGTCACACGCAGCACGCTGTGTTTACAGAAGAAAAGCTTGAACAGAATTGTCACCGCAAATACTAATGAAGTCCAAAACCTCACTTTCTTTCCACTGACTAGCTCCATCAAAGGTGTCTGCCATGCTTTCGTCCATTGTTTTGATATTGCCGCGTCTTACTTCAGTGACGTAAAAGTCGGATGAAATGCGACATGACCGTTGAAAAACATCAGATATGTATCCGATTTAGGGCCACATATGAAAGTGGCCTGGATTGGATTTGAAAAAATCTGATTTGTGCTGTTCAGACTGTCATAAAAAAATCAAATATGAGTCACGGGGCAAAAGAGTCAGATTTGGGCCACTTTTGCCTGCAGTGTGAACGTAGCCTATGTGATGGCAGACGTCACCAATCAACGTCTCAGCTCTGTAGACTGTGGTCAGTGGACCCTACCACAGACACCAGCTAACGTTACGACACAGATAACATGGAGAAGCTTTTACAAACGGTGAATGTGCTTCTATTAAAATCTCCGGCGCACTCTCTCTGTTTCCAGCACGGACATGCAGAGTCAGGGCTGGTTAGCTCCGTTAGCTCTGACTAGGGGAGGGAGCTAGCACAATTTTGTTTTTAGTTATTTAGTTACACTTTAAAGCTGCATCAATATTTTGTATTACAAATAATGCAAATGATCATGTGTATAAAATCAAATATGTCCTAGGGAAAAAGCATGCAACTCTGTCGTTATATAGAACATTTTTAGCATTTTTCTGCCGATTGCTTTGGCTTTAGCCTGTTTTAAAGTCCTAACATTGGTTACCTGTCAGTTTCCGCATTGATTTTAAAATTATTTTCCCTTTTTTTTTTTTTTTTTTTACATTTTCACCAGTATATATGTCACACATGCTCACAGTTTATGAACCGATGAACCTTCAGATCCTTTGGCACGAGTTTGTTAGTAGTTCCGAAGTGCAGGACTAAAACCTCCGGCGAGGCAGCTCTTAGCTTTTATGCTCTGATGCGGATACAGATCTGAGGGCAGCTGGAAGTGTCTCAAAGCCTATCTCTTCAGCCTGGCTTATCACTAATAATGTTCTTTAGACATTAGTTTCTTTGTTTTTATCAGTTGCTTTTGAATTACTTATACTAATTATTATAATTTTATTTTGCATCGATCTTATTGATTCTATTTTGTTTTTTTAATTTGTCTATTATCTTAGTTTTTAGTATAGCTTTTATTAAACACTATTGTTTTGTTAAATCTATTTTATTGTAATTTTTATATTTGCATTTTATTTTTAAATGATCTTGTCTAGTTTTTATGTTGTTTTTATTTTTCTCTATTATGGTACACACTCATTCGGCCCTATTATCAGCCTGTCTGTCTTCTGAAGCACTTTGACTGCTCTAGCCTGTATGAAAGGTGTGACACAAATACATTTTTATTGACTGATGACATATGGCCTAGAAATTCTACACACATCATGTTTTCAGCAACATTAGGCAGCTGTTTTCAGTGAAAAGCTTGATGACCAGCACCAAACAGCAGACAGACAAAGTCAGACACTGGCTGGTGAACATAGAGGAGCATTTAGCAGCCTAATACTCGTTTGTAGTTGGTGGGGACCAAACCAGAGATAAAGGGAGTGAATATTGGAATTGCATTCAGCAAGCGGATACAAAAACAATTTGAGACAAACACTAATGTTGCTCATTTAAATGATTATATGTTGCTTTCTCTTGGTCCAGTATTGACCTTAGAGACCAGTGTAGATGTGTAAATCAAACATTTTGATTGTGTCATGTGTAGCCACATTTCTTGACAGTTTCCACAGCAGAGTTTATGTTTCCACATCTAACAGGAGATATTTTGCGGGTTTTTTTTCAAAATATAGTTATTATGTCGTCATTAATGGGTTAAGAAACAACATGACCACATTAGGTAACATGAATCTATGCACATATATACAATTATCATTTTATACTTAGAAGTAGATTTTAGGATCAATAATTGATCATGTAAGTATTTCAGTCGAATAGAAACTGGCTGAAATTCCAGGGGTATCACACTTTGCAAATATGAAACCAAGACCTCACTTCTAACAAACTGTAATTGTCCTTATAATAATGAATTAATAACTAATGATTTAGGGCCAAAATCCAAGCTACCCCCCTGCTCCCACTCTTTCCCCCTCAGCGTACACACAGCAGTTATGACTATAGAGGTTTACAGCGCTGGAACAAGGGGGTGCAAGTCCCAGCTGGGTGTTGCTGTGGTCTGACGCACCACCAGCACTCCCCATCTCCCTGCCTCACCCATCCCATCCCCATCTCGCCCCCCTGCAGTGCATCAAGCCCCATTAACCCCCCGTCTGCCTCTCTGCAGGCTCCCTGTGTGCTTAACACAGTGGCGTTAGCATAAAAGATGTGCCTGCTCCTCCAGATGAGCTTTGCACAGTTTAATAGAGGTCTTGGAGGGGTCCACATTAATATAGTAAGGCTGCTGAGAGGAGGCCGTGACTTACACCTCCCACTCCTACCACCCCGCACCCTGTCTCCCCCCATTTTTCTATCTTTATTTCTTTCCTTTTTTCTGAGATGAGTCATTTGGCGGTGTGGTGACACGTCCGTCCTCACGCTGGCGGTACAATGTAAACTTTAACCCCGCAGCTGGGTTATAACCTCCTCCTCTCATCTCTGTGTGTTGACAGCAGTGGTCAAATAACCACAGTAAGGTGACGACTTGTGCTGCCTTTAGCACTGTGCTGATGTGTCGGGGCTTTTAGGTGAGCAAAGCCTTTGGCACATGGGCCTAAAGTGTTGAGGAAGGGATTTGCTGAGCTCTGTTTGGTTTTAGCTCACAGTATGAAAGTTACTTTGGGCTAAAACAGGTAAGAGCCCTCACTGTTCCTTTTAAACTTGATTGTTGGACATATAAGGGGTCTTCCCTGATGCAATGCCGTTTTATATATCCTCAAACTTCCTACCTTGGTAGCCCTCAACAAACACTGGGATGATGATCTACAGATCTAGATACATATCAATACAATCCTTTTTGTCCAGTGAGGTTGTTTGTTTTTTAAATAAAATTTGCTATATTTATTGTTTATTAGGAAACAGATATTAAAAGTACATTATCTGTACCGGATATTAAGTTCAGCCGAGGACTTGCTCAACCCAAGTATCCAACGCAGTTGATACAAATAGCACGATCTAGACTGGTTTTCCCCAAGGTATGTGTCCACAGGATAAGTCATTTCCACACTTTCCATCCATTGTCTATGCTCCACTCCTCATTTGCATAAAGTAGGGGTCTAGGCTACTTTATGCAAATTAGTGGTATCCAGTAGCACGACTGCCAACCTCTGGAAACTCATAAAAGACTTTTTAAACTAACTGCAGTGAATCTAAAATAAATAGCGATTCAGCAAATTCATGGCATATTTCTAGCTTACATTGTTTTCAGAAACACATTTCATAATATGAAAGAAAGTTTCCAAAGTTGCGCAATCTTTGTCTGGTTAAAAATCCCAGAGCGGCAAGTGTTTGTCCAGTCACATTCAGCCAGAGGTTTGTGCGGTTGTAGGAGGGTGTAGCCTTTCGTGAGTACAACCATCCAGTCTTGGGAAGTGTCGTAATTCCTTGAGTCCAAAGACGTCCCCATACCATTATAGTATGATAGGCCTTTTTCATGTCCATTTGGGCAATTTCTCATCAAGTCCTCCATCACTGGTACCTCCTGTGTGGTTCCTCAAGGATTCACCCTAGGCCCTGTTCTTTTTCTTTTCTCTTGGATAAATCACTCATAAATACAACATTTTCTTTGTATTTATGTGTATATTTATGTATTTCTGTGGCCCCTAGGTTCTCTTGATTCCCCCACTACTGATTCCTCTGTCCTCTGTAGCTTGTTCTTACACAGCAGATTTGAACCTTTCCTTATAAAACTGTACCTAAATTTGGTCGATGTATGTTGTTTTCCAATGTCCTATAAAAAGGTGACTTTACTTATTTAATACAGCTGATATCTCAAGCAAGTGCCAAGTAGAAGCTGGCAGCTGGCATCTTGAGCTGTCTGACGGCATCATATGCATGGGAATCCTTCCCATCACCACCTTCCATCCCACTTTATGTGATCGCTGTATGATATTGTTCATTCTGTCCAGTCCTTTTGCGTTGTGTGGTGTAATAGTCCTGGGCTTAGAACTTTGAGTGTTGGTGTTTTTGACTTGAGTGCAGGTGTAGTGTTGAGTCCTGTATGATTTCTCCACTGTGGTACCATATATTTCTCCACACACACACAGCTTCATTTTCACAACGATTGTTATTTTTACTTTCCCGACTCCTTCATAATTCTGACCCCTCTCACCTTATCAATTGTCGTCCATGCCCGTCTTCCCTCGTATTTCAATCTCCACCTCTCTTTCTTCCCACTCTACCCTTTTTGCTCCCCATCTAGCTCCCTTTGTAGCTATACCACCTTCTCCCTCCCTCCCTCCCTCCACTCCCTCACCTCCCACCACCACCACCCCCTCCTCCCCTGTTTCCCTTCCTGCACAGCCGTCACTCTGAATTATTTTCAATGAGCTCCTTTATAGCGGGCGCCAGATCTCAGCTCCAACTCATCACTGAGCACAGGGCTGGGGGGACGCGCTCTGCATTTCGATCAGCTCTGAGCCTCCACTTTGCTATTAACCCCTTTCACACTAAACCCCACCACCACCACCACCACCACTCTCCTCTTCACCCCCCTCACTACACCTTAGCTCACTCTATTTCTCTACCCGTGTTTATGCTCTCACCTCTCTACCTCCATCTTTCAGCTGATTTTTTTTCTTTTTACTCGCCATTTTCTGTAAAGTCCTTCTTTTTGCCATCAGCCCTGTCCTCACAATCTTGTCTCTTAATTCAGCCACTTTGTCAGCATGATTTTGTTTCTGAAACAACATTGCCCAACTGCCAATTACGTCATACCTGGTTTTATATTCAAAGTGAATTGAGATGATAAAAATGTCAAAGTTTAAATAATCTTTTAACTTTATGTGATAAATCTGTATCTATCTTTGATTGGCCAGAAAAATTTCACTAAGGACATGGCAAAATCTAATGTACTATTTACGTAAATTATTTAAAAGCCAGTACAAGGGCATCAGTCAGGGTTCTCCATACTTTGAGGACAGTAATTTTTTGCAGCCATTCCATATTTAAATTAAGAGGACAGTTGTTTTGCTCTCTGGTCATTATGATTGCAAAGTTACAGTTAAATGAAAACCAAATAAAAAACTGTCTTAGTGTTGTTTTTCTTAGCAGTGACTTAACGGTGGCTGAATTTGACCAATACTGTAGCACTGAATCAAAAAATTGTATTATTGTAAGCAAGCACTGAATTCTTTGTCAGATTTTTGAGTCTTATTCTTTGATCCAATATCTCTATTTAAAGGTCCAGTGGGTAACATTTAGGAGGATCTATTGGCAGTAATGTAATATAATATTCATAGCTATGTTTTCATTAGTCTATAATCACCTGAATATAGGAATCATTGTGTTTTTGTTCCCTTAGAATGAGCTGTTATATCTACAGAGGGAGTGGGTCCTTATATACAGAGTCTGCCATGTTGAACTGCCATGTTTCTACAGTAGCCCGGAACAGACAAACCAAACACTGACTAAACACGGGCCATGCCTGGTGGAATTTGGGGGTCAAACACAGACACCAGCGTTGTTCAGTTAGTTGCAATCTGCAAATTCACCGCTAGATGCCACTAAATCTTACATACTGGAGCTTTAAATCACAAATTATGTAAACAGAGTTCCTGTTGGGTTATTTGCTTTTGCATTTGATATGACTGGCTTATTATGAATGAAAAAATTATTAATTTGCAGAAAAAACTTTTATATAGCAAAGTTAGCTATATAAAAATGTGTTAGCAGGATGCTATCAGCCCTGGTAGCATTTTTGTCATAGATAGATAGATAGATAGATAGAGATAGATAGATATACTTTATTGATCCCAAGCTGGGAAATTGCAGTTTTGTTTTTTGATAAAATTAATGAAAAAAACTGAATGATATCCCAACCATAGAGATATCATCTCACCATTTCTGCATGCTTCCTGTCATTTCAGAATAAGAGAGTATGCTATGTTGCTGTGTAAGTTAATTACTAAAAGCAGTGAGTTGAAGAGTTGTGTTATTTAAAAATATTTTTAAAAAAGAGGAAAACAAAAAAAAGCTGATAATGGGGACTCAATATTGAAAAAAAACTCACAACCTCACCCACCTTTACACTCTGCAGCAGGTGTTATAGAAAATGTACTAACCCGTTGTGTTGCAGTGTGGAAAATAACAATAGATCCACCCCACCATTTTAGTATTGGACTACTGTAAAGATGAGAAACTCATATGAGACAGATCAAAGAAGAACTGATGCAGTAGATGATGCAGACACCCTGACTTTTATTCTCTGGTATGGGTGAAAACACTGGACCTCCTTCCCTTCTGCCAGGTAAACATCTACATATTTCAAACCGATTCTGTTATAAAGTCAGTGGCCACTTTATTAGGTGTACCTTTACAACCCACAGCCCTGCCATAACATGTATCTTTATCTAAATCATCACTATTTGTTGATATTATTGGAAATGTGTAACTTTCATTCCAAAAATGACGGAATTTATTACTGTGGTCATGGTTAAAGGTGGTGTATTGGACTTCATTATATTGAGAGATGTTTTCTAACATTTTGTCCCTCCCATTTACATACATGGGGGGATTAACCCTTTAAGCGCCAAAGTCGCAAAATTGCGACAGGACGCGGTACTGAATCAAACAGCTGCTTTCTCTTAATAGAGTGTTATATGTCATTCAAACTCCCCTCCACTAGTTGGCAGACATCCTGTACTTAGACCTTAGCTCAGAAAAACATCATGTTTCAATGCAAAATGTTCGAGGAAGTCCCTTCCAAACTGTTGGACGAGAAACCGGAAATAGTGTGCCAGGGCGCTATTTATGCTGAAGCGGTATTGCTGGATTAAGGAGTTATTGAGACGAAATGAACAAAAATGGCAAGCAAAAAGTTGATGATTAGGGAAGTGATGGGTCCTATTCGCTGACTCTGATTCTGAAGGGGAAAATCTACCTTTGGGAGATGACGGCCGGTCGTTTAGTGAGTGTGATAGTCACGGTGCGTCTTTGCACCGGCGCTGCTGGGCAGAGCGGGGAAAACACACAAGCACAAACACACGACCCTTTGCCCAACATAGGTGGGAGAACTCGTAGTATCAGTAAGGGAGCTAATGGATGTGGTAGAAGTAGCGGGGGTGGTGAGAATAACGCTGCGACCAGCGTTAGTGTTCACTCTTTCTTCCGCGCCGCTCACAGTGCGTCCATGCGCGGCAGTGGCGCAGCCATCCGATGCGGCAGTGGTGTGCCTGTCCATTTGTTAGGCGGTGTGGGGGGGTCTCAATATTGTTCATATTGTCTCTGTACTGTGCCTTGCAATGAGAGGTTCCACACTCTACAAATACTACAAACTTTTATCTGGATAGATCAGATTAGGCCTCTGCAGCTAAAAGACGCCTACTGTTATTATTATTATCATATTATAATGATAATAATAATAATAATAATAATAATAATGAAGAGGAGAATAAAAAATAAAAGGAAAAAGTGTCCTCCAGTTTGGTGGTGGTGGGTAAAACATTTTGTGGTGTAGTAATAGTTCTAGTTTACGACTGTTGGCTTACAATTTACTTTTCCCTGTTCATTTGATATGTGGACAACATAACAAATAGATGGAGGGGGGTGAATCTGATGAAGTAAGTTCAACTCTCTTTCAAAATATCAGGTATTTCCTGGAAATTATATAATCCAATATGGCCGTCGCCATATGACGTCATAATATGCAAATTAGATGGGGAAATTTACTCCCTAGATAAACTTTAGGTCATTCTCAATATTTGTCTCATTTACACTTTGTCTCTATCTCAAACCACTTTCAAGCCAGAGCCTTCTGAAATTTAATGACAAAATCTAGTATTTTTAAAAATAAAACCCGGCGCCTAAAGGGTTAAACAACTCTTCTCAATATAATGAAGTCCAGTACAACACCATCACTAAATATCACCTTAGTGCTAAAATGTAGAACTGAATTAACACCTCCCTGAGACAATCATAAATGGGTTAATTTTTTGTGGTAGAACAGTCACATTGGATGGCATTAGATTGTACAGGTGTACCTAATGAAGTGGCCACTGACTGTAAATTTGTAGTCTTTATGCATAAATCGAGATAACTCCAAGTAATTTTTAACCAGTGGGCCCCTCAGCAAATTTGAGGAAAATGTGAAAAAAAAAAGAAAATTGAATTATTACTATTATGTGTACTATGATAAAATATGATTTTTAACCGTTCTGCATAATCAGACTAACCAACTGAAATGGTTATGTACAGTGCAACACGGAGGAGGACCCAACACTGAGGCTGAGAGAATAAAATTAAAATGACTTTACTAGCAGTTACTGGTTGAACCACATGCATGTACATTGGCAACATAAGGCCCCAAACATGCCCCATTCAAGAACGTGAGTGAAAATAGCAACACCTGACCAGCGTGGTGCAGATACACGACCTTGGTGAACATCTCGACATGTGCTCTAACGCAACGGTGGAGGTGATCAACCTAAGTCCTCAAGGGGCCCATACAGAGCTAATGACCTATGACCACAAACAAACATGGCAGAAAAAATAGAAAACACAAGATAAGATGTGCAACCGTTGAATTGCTCATGGAGGAAGACCAGATCATTTATTTCTCCTTTTCAACCCATGCGTTCTGATGAGGAGAAATTAAGTATTTTAGGATGACAATCAATAAATATGTTGATTGGCCCCACACAGAAAACCAACCAGTGTCCCCTCACTGACTATGGGTAGTCACTCACGTCAAATCATGCAAGTCATTTTCACCAAAGGATGTTAAATATTTCAAAATGAAAAAAAAAATTGTCTGCATCGCAATTCAATTCTGAGCTGTATTCAAATCGAAAAAGTTTTTTCCTTTTCATACACAGTTTTATTTTCACACTTGTGGAGTGGGAAAGGGACCTACCATAATGTTTAATGTAATGATATTACAATGAAATGGTACTCAGCGGTTCAGTGCTTTATAAACCCAGTTAGCCACCCGAGCAAGTCCGGGTATCCAAGTCCAGTTACAGCATTCGTGCCACGGACATCCTTCCACTTCTTCCTTCCAGTTCTTCCTCACACGCACAAATCTGTAGCTGTTTCCATTTTCTTTTGTCCAAATTTAGAGCAGTTTAAGCATTTTCCAATCATTTTCAATTGCACTTCTGTCTTATGAAGTTGACAAAGTATTTTGGTAGTATTGCAGTACTGCATGCATATGGACATAATGAGCTAGAGCTTCGTCCGATAGGTGAGACATGTTTAATTTGAGCAGACGTGAACCTAAATGAAAAGGGTTTGTCTCTTGTTTCATGCAATGGTTCCCTTGCTGCAACACTCGGACGGCAGAATTTCCAGAGCACAATAATGACCTTGCATAGCTTGAGGCGTGTGCATGCCTCTACTGGCATGGAGCATTTTGAAAAAAATGAGAGAGAACAATGTACAGAATGGGGCAGGACAGGATACAGGCTACAGATACAGATTTAAGTCCAGGTCCAAGCAGATGTGCCTTTACCCCAACAGCATATGATAACATTGATAACCTGGCAGACCACGGGTGAAGTGGGAAGGTGTAAGTACTTGGTGGCTGATTGGGGAAATGACAAGGCAGGTGTGGTTAAGTGTGGAGATCAGGTGACTGGGAAGGTGAGAAAAAATTTTTTGTTGCAAATTTAATATATTATTACAGCACTAAATTCATGTCTGTGTACAATATTGGCAGTTTTCTGAAAATTGATCGTAAATGTGCTCCAGTGCTGTAGATATATATGTAGGGTAATTTCTGGACTCGCAGGGCTCTGCTGTCAAGTTAGCAATAATATATATGCAACATCCGGTTACACTTTCAAAATAAAGCGACTTCATGTAAAACATGACGCGGTAACAGTTTGTTAGATTTAGGCACAATAATTACTTGTTTAGGATTAGGAAAAGGTTGTAAGTTGTTACAAGTGTTACATAGCCTACCTGACAAAGTGCTTAAGTACATGAATAAAACATACCTGATACGTTATTTAGAATCCTTACATTTAGTTTCACATGGGATTTGAGCAGCAGTGTCCTGGGTTAAAGTCCTGTGTTTGTTTGAGCCACCCATCCAGCCCACCACCTCCATATGCAGCCTTACTACTACATCACCTGACTTCGATGGCAAATAGCGTACTGCAAAATAAATCAATTTAAAGGCACACTATGCAAGATTTTTACCTTAATATAACAGCTTCCAAGTCATTTCGATGGTAAACGAACTCGTAGTATAGCGAATCATCCCGATAGCAAAGCAGGGGAGGGACGCCGTTGGCAGAACCAACAATGCAAGTCTGAAAGGTGGCGCCCCGCCAAATCTCGTGAGAATCACAAATTGCTTTACGGCGCAACGTCACATACATCAGCGACATAAGAAGCAGCCTCAATGGAAGACACTAGCAGGCATTCACTCAGACGTTACCTGGTCAGTAGACATCTTCGGAGTCTATCTTTGCCTGTTCGATGTCCGACGCTTCCATCCTACTGAACATGTACCGGTATACAGGGGGGAGGGGATCAGGCCGTGAGTGCAGAGACGTATAGAGAGACGGCTTTGGTGAGTGGTATTTACGACAGTTAACGTTAAATACAAGTACTCCGCAGCCACTCTAGGGGGAGCTGTTGGACAAAACCAGAAAACTGCATAGAATGCCTTTGAATCATACTACAAGGAAAAAGCAATATGAAGTATACTGTGTTCGTCTGTAGTACGTAGTTTCCAATACAGCTAGAATGTGTCCTCATGACAGTTAGCTTCTTTAATCAAGGACTAAAAACTTCAATCAAATTGTATGTCCTTTGCAAACATTACAAATAAGAAATAATAGTGATCCTAGGGGTGATCCCTGGTGAATATCACACTATAAGCATAATTTTCTTTCTTCCAACCACACATACTGTGCTGTGTCATGAAAACCATATTTCTGCACTTCACTGAACAAAATCATGATTCACTGTGTCAAAAGCATTTGGAAGACGCAGGAATATTGTACAAATAGATTGACTACTATCAAGTGCTCTTGAGATTTTGTCCTTTAGGTAAAGCAAAGATGGAGTGGCCTATAAGGAAACCATACTGATGTCTGTAAAGAATAGAGATGTAATTTAGATGAATGAAAAGTTTTGTATGTACATTGTTTCTGGTTGTTCATTTTCCAACATGTCTGTCTTTAAATGTACCAGCTACTTTACCTCTGCTTGTATAAACCTTGCGCAAAATAGGTGTGCTTGTGTCTGAGGATATATTGACACTCTCGCATTGCTGCTGATTCTAAGCCACACATCATTTCTGTCCTGCTCCCACCTCCCTCTGCAATCTCTCCACTCAGTCCACCTGCGGTGGGAGAAACCTGTCCTGGCACATCCTCCTGGCAGAACAGTAAACACTTCCCTGTTTCCTGTCTGATGATGTTCAACAGAGCCGTGGATACATATCACTCACTCCCTGCGACTCTGTCGAAGACTCCATTTGAAGGAAATTTTTTACATTTTGTGGGGGAAATTGGAAATGTAGCTTGATTTGGCAACACAGTGATGTGATGATATCAAGGTATCATTTTCCACGTGCTGAATGTAGAACCTGAGGAGTGACAATGAGCTCCGAAATATTCCTGGGAATAAGTTGCAATTACTGTACGTTACAATGAAAACGCTGCTACCGTAGGGCTTGGGCACAAGAAGCAGTCCACTGAGAACGGCTGCCGCTTAACTGGACTCTGATAGAACTAGTGTTAATCGCTCTGTCTGTCATCCCACCGCTGCGAGGCAAGATTAAACTGTGGTGTAAAAGCAAAGTCAGGAAAACCCCTAAAAAGACTCTCCGTCTCACTCTCGTCGACAGCTTGGAGGCACGTGCCAACCACGAGGCGTACCCTTTATCACAAAAATTTATCTTCAAGACTTCTTGATTAGTAAACGGCAGCAATGACCCATCGCCGGTTTTGCTTCACTCCTCACCCATTTTATGGTGTAGCCTATAGGAATGTAGGACAGGCGGGAGATATCTTTCCAGCAGCAGCAAGCCACCATTGTTAAGAATAACATCTCTTGCCTGCAGGAATGATTTGTCATCTACAGAGAGTTCAGGTTTGGTGGCTGTCACTCCCTTTTCAAGTTGGAAAAGCCTGTTTGTTTGAAGATCACTTGACTGTGCTGAATCAATTAAGTCATCCATGGCTAATCCAGGAAGAGTGTGAGGAATTGATTTGGGGACGCAGCCAAGTGATGGGTTTGACAGTGGCATTGTTTATCCTATATGTGCTGAGCCTTGATGTGCTGAGTATGATATAGCTCTCTGTTAGAACAGACCCAGAGATAGGAGAGCAGGAAGGGAGAATGAGAACAGTAGGCAAGTGAAAAGTTTGAATGTAGGGGTGTGCATCTGTCCTTCTCAGATAATGGGTTGGTCTACAATCGATTGCAACAATTTTAAAACAAATTCATAAAAATTTATGAAATGATAAAAAACACTTTAATATCCATGGGTTATGATAAATAATGCAATAATCTGTACATTATATTCAATAACTGCACAGCTTATTGCAAATTTGCCCTTTATTGTCATTTTATTATGCATTGCACTGTATATTTGTATCCATAACATGCATTTCACTGGCACTTAAATTCATCACGATATTGACCTGAAATTACAAAGTAATTTTTTCGTTGGTATAAATGCTTTGTACCTACAAAAAAAATAACTATAATTTCAGGAGTGCAATGTAAATAAGTCAATATTGTGATGAATTTAAGGGCTGTAAGAACTGAAAGATCTGTGTCAATCAATCAATAATTACATGAATGGACAGAGCAATTTCTTGGTATTAATGTTTGTAGTATAAATTAAGGCTTGCAATGTATTGTTTTTATATCAAAGTCATAATTTGAAAAAGTGTGATTTACAAATCGTAAGAGCTTTATAATTAAGAGTGTCATATCAAGCTGTTAGAGGTAGAAGGTTTAATCGGTGACCATTGATGAATGTCTGTTAGATGTTCAAAGATTTACCAGTGCAAGTTGGAAATTGGTTTTAACAGTATGGATGCCACTACATCGGTACACCGACCCCTGGATCAATCTAAACGTACCATGAACCTGTTTATGGTCTGATTCTAAAGTTATAAATCAGTTGACTGAGGCTTTGCCGCTAACAGCATCTCCACTCTTGTGAAAGGTAAAAAGGTCAACGTGAGGGTCTCGCGACAGTAACGTAAGTTAACTTTAAGTAAAGTTTGGAAGATTTTTGGATTCTAGAGGAAGGAAGGAAAACCTACATTAAACAAATCTGAAGAACAGTATCAGATGGCATCGAATCGTATCGCATTGAACTGTTCCGTATCAAAATGCATCACACCTGAATCGTATCGTAGCCCATGTACTTGGATTTAGATGCACACCCCTAATGTCTGTAATATTAACACAAATAGGGTTTTGTTAAAGAGGAACACACGACTGTGTCTTTAGTGTGTAAATATATAGACAGTGAGCTGTGTCTTTCTGCTGTTCATAAGTACCAACAGAGATTCAGAATCAGGTTTATTGCCAAGTAGGTTGTCAAGAAGCTTAGAGTAATAATAAAGAAAAAAAAGACAATCAGTAGAATATGTTAATTTAAATGGAAGCTGTACAATTAGTGCAAAGACTCACTATTAAGTATAAAGAATATTTTCAATGTGCAAGATAAATTCCCTATGTAACATTGTTGTAACATTAATGTAACATGTAGAAGGTGGGGTAGGGGTAAGAGTCAGTGTCAATGGGGGTCCTGGGCTCCAGATGGAAAGAAACTGTTCTCAAGGCGTGAGGTTTTGGTCCTGCTGGACTGCAGCCTTCTGCCAGAAAGAATTAATTTTAGACAGGCAGGTAGCTTGGTAGTTTACGGATAGCAGACTGAGGAAGTCAGAATTTCCAGTTAAAACTGTTAAACAGACATCATACTATCATTTAATACTTTGACCTAAAAGCTTCCCCAAGATAGTTATATATCAAATATTGTCACATAAGATAATTTAGGATATTCCTTTATTTGTCCCACAATGGGGAAATTCCAATGTTACAGCAGCAAAGTGGATAGAGAAAAAAACAAAAAAAGACATGTCATTGATGTACTACCGCAGCTACAGCACATAGTCTGTCTGCAAAGACGTGTGTATTTGATGGAGTTGGTAGTTCAGAGTGCTGTGATGCCACCAAAACATTCAAGAGTATGCTTATCCTACATGTCTGTGTAGATAAATGCAAATATGGCTTATTCGACACCATGTATTGAATGAAGTAGTCTATTGGTATCAGTTTATCCCTTTGATGCACAAGCTATGTAAACTCCTTCCTAATACACAGCATGGGTCATTTACGACGCATCATTTCTTTTGTCATTTCATAAAGACATACTATAATACTAACTTTTGTTTAGGGTACTGGTATTGGACTTTTTTAAACAATACCCAGCCCTAGAAACTGATTTCAATAAATATAATAGTACTAAGTTATGGTAGGCATAACAGATATTCAGTATTAAACCATATATATTAAAAAGGGGGGGTCAATTGGTGCATTTTTATGTCTGCACTATATGCACACGTTCATCTCCCACAACTGTCTCAATGGAAGTGAGTTCTGTTGGAATCAGTGCTCTGCCACCTTCCACTCCCTCAGATTCACTGTAAACTACATTTTTGATAAGAGCAAACATTTCAGTCATTCCCAGTCTTCTCAATCAATACCTCCAGTCCCTGTGGAACATCAGCATCCCATCATACACTTCTCCAAACTGCCTTGCGTTGCTGCCTCTTTTTGTCATGGCAGGCTGATCAGTGCTGAGTACCACTCACCTCAGCTCCACTCCACATGGAGGACCATCACTCCACACGCAGATTACTGTAATTGTTCCAACTTTGCTCTGTACCAGATAGAACACCATGCCAGTCAATGAGAGCGCTCTCCAATGGAGGACTCTGGCCATTAGCACGCCTCAAATTGATTTCTGTCAGTGAGCACTCTACAATTATGTTGCACCTTGTCCAGCATCATATTTTGGTAGGGAATGGCTGCTGCTTGGCTTTGTTGTCCCCGATAACTCATCGAAGACAGTTGGATAATTGTGAGAATTTGGAATAAGCATTATCATTTGAAAAGTGCACACTAAAAATCAAAACTTTTCACTTGGAGAGCACACCTTTTTAAAAAAAAGCCACTGTCTCGGCTTGAGACACACATCTGATGGACAACAAAGACTGATGAAAGACAAATGCAACTGGCCTGACTTGAGTTCCAAGCACAAGTTAACATAACATTTTCACTGGCTAGATTTACATGTTAACTAATAATTCAGTAACTGCAATTAAAGGTGTAACATTTAGGAGGCTTTATTTTCAGAAATGGAATCTAATATTCATAGGTATGTTTTTGTTAGTGTACAATCACCTGAATATAGGAATTGTTTGTTTACCTTCAGAGACAGAGAGAGTGGGTCCTTTTCTGCGACAGAGTCAGAGTCAGTGTTTCCCAAAATTTTTTCTGGAGACCCATTTTTTAGAAATAACAAACCATGGCGATCCTGACCATTTTTACTGTTACTTCTGCATCACCTCGTATTTTCTTGAACAGGTAAAGCAGCAATTTTGATTTGATATATACATTTGATGAATCACAACTTCATTATCAGTAGAACAATACACATTTTAAATACTTAACACATGAAACAAAATTAAGGCATTGAGGTTTATTCTCTCAGTAAAACAAAAGTTTTTTTCACAGTAGCAGTAATTCGGAGACCCCATCTCCTTCTTACAGAATGTAGGCTCACTTTATAAATGAGACCATTTAAGTGCATTTAGCAGGAGTTAAGGAGCTCGCTCTTCCATCATCAGTAAAACAACGTTTCTAAATCTATTTATTTGGTGAGATAATAAGTTTGTTCCATTTACTATTTTTTTTTAATTGACTTTGTATCATTAAAGAAAACAAAGTGCCACTGTGCTATAATGCCTAGTTTTAAGTTCAATTAACTGAGTGGAATTAGTTCAATTCACTTAATTTACCCAAGTTACTTTAACAGTAAATACCGATTTACTTTTTACTCAAATCAAATATTTAAATTGTTTAAGGCAGCAGTTTGACCTGAACTAACTTCTCAGGTTTTAGCCAAATTTCCCCTCTGTGGAATAATAAAGGATTATCTTATCCTAACTTAAATGTCTGATTATTGGCCATCACACCAGTGACATCCACAGACGCTGCCAACAAAGAACCACTGCCATCCGGAAACTCAATGTACTTTCTGTTGCCCCCCAACTTCTGTTATTACTCTGTAAAAGTATAGCCCAACCCGTCATCCTCTACTGCTCAACCTGCTTCTACAACATGTTAACTGCCTCAAATAGGAACACACTGACATGCATTACACACCACGCCTCCAAAATCATTGGTCTCCCCACCCCCAACCTCTCAGACCTCAACAATACAGCCATTACACGCAGAGCACACAGTATAGCACACGACCCCAGCCACCCCCTCAACTCATCATTCATACTGCTACCATCTCGATGCAGATACAGGACTCTGGCCTGTAAACGTGCAGGCTATGGCAGGAGTTTTGTACCTTCAACCATAGCATCTCTCAGCAAGGCATCCCAGTAACCACCATGGGTGGGTTTCTACGCACAGGACAGAGAGGGGTAAATGTACTAAATGTGCTGCATTAAAGGAGTCACATTATGCCCCTTTTCAGGTTCATAATTGTATTTTGTGGCTCTCCTACAATAGGTTTAGATGTTTTAATGTTCAAAAAACACATTATTTTTCTCATACTGCCTATAGCTGAGCACCTCTTTTCAGCCTCTGTCTGAATCGATCGGTTTTAGCTCCTGTCTCTTTAAGACCCCCCTCCCGAAAAGCCCAGTCTGTTCTGATTGGTCAGCATTATGACGCTCAGGCCCCTTCCACTTACGCCTCAGCGTTGCCGGTGTCTTGGCAGGTAGCTCCTCACTGTTACTGAGTTTATCTGCATTTCTACCGTCAATATTAATTCAATAACTGCTTCTAAAGCAAAAACTTCACCAGCGGACATATTAGAGTGGGAGTCTGACCTGAAATCACAGAGAAATAAACAACATCAACAATCAGGATTACAGCTTTCTGTGACGTGTTCCTCAGGTAAATACTGCTATATTAAACTACATATACATACATATAACTAATATATATATATATATTAACCTCTATCTATCACATAATGTTAGTGTTTATACCTCAACTATGAAAACCAACACTGTGTTTTATGTCTTTACAGGTACAGCAGTGAGCAGTGACCTACAGTCTACACAGCCCAGTGAAGTTAAACATATTATATATTCCATAATATTAACAACATCAGTTGTTTCTAGTGAAGAAACAGCCAGTAAATGTACCAAAGTAATCAGAGTAATAGTATAATGATTACTGTAACCTCCCATCTGTTATATTCTTTATACACATTAGTTTACTGAGACCATGGAAACAGAAACCTGCAATACTTTATCCTGTACAACATGTCAACATAACTGAAGGAATCACTCATCTAATAAAGTAACTTGTTCATGTGGTTCAGAAACTGCCAAGTAACCAACTGTTAACTGTACTGTATCCATATTTCATAGTCTGATATTTTAATTTAAAAGTATTATTACCAAAGTTAACCTTCAGATATGTGTAAAAGCTGCAATTATGTTTGAACCCCATTAAAAATACTGTATACTGAATATTCTATCATTTATATTATATACTGTATTATGATGTCATTTATCTTCCAACATAATAAAGTTTGAATGTGAGACAGTAATGTATTGTGTTGCTTACAGTCATTAATACAGGTTTAAGTTCCACATTTTCATATTGATAGATGTTACAGGAACAAGGTTTTCAACTCTTGTACATGCAGGAAATCTTTTATTATATTTATATAAAACCACACTTATTACTGAATTTAAAACTGACCAAAACTCTTCTTAAAAGTAAAACACTTTATTTATATTTCATTCATATTCCAGTTACACATGTTGCAAGTAACAAAGCTATAACTTTTATGTAAGCTGTGCAGATCATGTTCTCCATCAAGGTTTATGGTTTCTAGTATACTGAAGTGTGAGCTGGTAATGGAGCTCTGCAGTCAGTGTTCATCTTCATCAGTCTTCCTTTGGATACCCAGACTGTCCTGATGCTGCAGCTGTCTCTGTCCTCTGATGGGTCCAGGAACACCTGAGCTTCATCAGGTCACCTGTAAGACATGGAAGATTCAGTGTTACTTGTAAGGCAGCACATAATATACAGTATAAAAAAATAATATAATATACAGTATAATATAATATAATAACAGTATAATATAATACAGTACAGCTCATTGTGGCTCAAAGTAGTCCTAAGTTATAAACTAAAATAATAAGCAGTGTCTCTGGTGGGTCCTTGTTGCAGCTAACTGTAGTGATGTGTTGTTGAAACAGTCTGAGGTTACCAACACAATGTCTATCTAATGGCAGCAGATACACACACAGGACATTTACTGACTGTAACTGATGTTGGAACAAGTTCCCCATGCAATAACAGACATTCAGCAGTGAGCCTCAGTGTTTATAATACAATAGGAGATTATATGAGTATGAGATGTTACACTGGACCTGCCCTTATATCTTCAGTAATACCAGTACTGCAGTAACACTAAATAAATGGATCAGTAAACTTTTATTAGTCGGTTTGACTCCACAAACAACCTAGAGAGCATCGAAGTTACACAATATTACTAAACTAATGAATCCCTGCAGTTTGACTATTTCTCTCTCACAGTAGCTCTATCATTAACTCCGGTGCACATAGATCAAGTTCATTTACACACTGTAACACACACACACAAGAAGAAAAGAATCTGGGCGCCTGGTTAGCTCAGTGGGTAGAGCTGGCGACCCTTGTACTGAGGCTGAGTCCTCGTTACAGCGGCCCAGGGTTCGAATCCATCCTGCAGCCCTTTGCTGCGTGTCATCCCCTCTCTCTCTACCCCGCCTTCCTGTCTGTCTTCATCTGTCCTATCAAATAAAAGCCTAAGAAGAAAAGAATCACCATCACTCCTCCCTGTATTTTGGTAGCTTCTAACAAAGGTTAACGATCACACTGTGTTGTAATATGAGGACAGCTGTATTGATCCACACTGTGAACAGATGCTGAGCTACCCAGCAGATATGTACCAGGTATCTGACGTTGTCTCCCCTGTTCTACGCAGCTCCACCAGCTAACAGCTCGGAGGTTCTCTTCTCTTTCTAACAGCGACACAAACATATTACTGACTGAGCACGTTTAACAAAGTACAGACCAACATAAAGCCAATTCAGCCCGGACACAAAACCCACAACAGTTACAGACCCCTGTATAACTTTGTGTGAACATTATAACAATATCAGCAAAGAAAACTATAAGTTGTATAAAATAAAACTTAAAATAACTACGTTAGCCTCACTGAGGCTCCTGTAGCTAACAACAGTTAGCATGTGCTAGCATTACACGAACAATAAAAACAGCATAAACTCTTAAAAACACTTCCAGTGACTTCCTCTGCCGTCTCTCCACAGACAGTTGGTACAATCCCTCTTTCGGGAACAGTCTTTCAGTCAGTCCACTGTTGTACTGACCGAGGTTGTGAAAACAGTCCGACACAAAGTGGTTTTTCCGACTCTAGCCGGACATTGCCCTCAAAAATAAAAATGAATCCACTGTGCTCATACATATGTGGAGATTAGTGTTGGGCTGTGCAGACAATGACTGAACAGTTAGCGTGCTGAAGCCTTTGCACAGACATTAGGCTGCAGGCTGCTGGCTGGGCTCGCTTGTTCTCTGCTAGCTGGCTCTTTTATAGTAACAATGGCGGAGCTCCGCTAGACAACAAGGAAGTAAACCTCCTGGTAGGTGGTAACATTCGCGGTGAAAGGTCGCAAACACAGATTGTGACGTCACAATTTGTGCGAAGTCTACATTGTGTGTTTTATCTCCTGTATTCTGACTGAGGCAGCCCACAAAAACATGACTGAGTCATCTTTTTTCACACTTTGCCTGCTGATAGGCCTCCAGAGTCCTAAATGTACATAATCAAATGATTAAAAAGTTGGTTTTGCATAATATGTCCCCTTTAAGTGTTTATTCTTGTTGTTATGTCGTGGTGTCCCTATGTATCTTGTATCTATGTATGTCTGAAAGCTACATACACTGCGGTGACAAATGTCCTGTGAAGGACAATAAAGTATCTATCTATCTATCTATCTATCTATGTAAGTGCATTACTGTGTGGATGAAAACATAAACAGTACTTTTCCTCCAGTAACAGTCTGTAACTGAGAGTATGTTTTTTTATATGTATGAATGATGTTATACACTCAGTATGTGTCTTTACTACAACATTTACACACACGGTGAAGGTTTAAAGACACCACACAATGACTAACTGATAGCAGCTCACTGTTCATCTGAGGTGAGGACAGCAACAATTTCAAACAGTGAAAAAGAGGCACCGCTGCTGCAGAAATACACTTCAAAATTACTACTGTACAATGGAGGAAATTGTAGTTTAGACAAAAGCCAGAGAAAAGTGAGCATTCTGTCAATAAAGGGAGTGGTAATTACAGTAGAAAGAGGCAACTATCGCATCTAATCCTCCATCTCTAACTGACTGCCCAAATCCTCTATCACACACACACACACACACACACATAAACACAAAGCTTCTCCCTGTGTAATAACAGTTTACAGAGCAACATTGTACAGCCACATAATAGCCATGTTTTAATTTGCTCTAACAACTCTAATTATGCCTCTTATTGATTCCGGCCCACATTTTAATAGGAGCAGCCACGCCTCTTGTATTACCAGCCATTGAAGGTGTTCAATGGTGAACATTCGAAGCTTCTCCTCCTCTTCATCCCACATGGATGTGTCCCTGACAGTGTAATTTGTCGCTCCGATTCTGAGGCCACTGTAAACATCACACAACAACAGTCATTTTAGCACTCAAAGACCTTGTTCCCCCGGCCACCCCCCTCCCCCCTCCCAGCCGCAAAGGAGACAGGGATAGAGGCGACAACAAAAGGTAAAGAAAAGCTAGTTTATTGTTGACTGCGCCCAAGTGGGTCAATCTCAGCGTTTTGCAGCGACAGCTCACCTCATTTTGTGTCTAATTGCGGTGGAAGATTTGGAGTCAAGGTCAGTGGAGATGAGCGGTTGTAGATGTGTGTCTCACCTGTACATTCACTCCTTTCCTCTTCGAGGTGGTTTCTTTATTGTCCTGTGGTAAATATCCAGTTACACAGCACAGCCTTCAAACTTTGAAGGTGCAATAACTAGTTTCCGCTGGCTCTCTATCTGGTATTGATTGATTGATACATTTTTAGAAAAAGGAAAACTCTTACAAGTCTCAAAAATAGCTTATACAAGTGCTGTTATCCTGTTTGTCGGCTGTTCTACAACAATGTTTAAAGAGCAAAGCCCAATGTGTAGACACTGACAAGATGTTAACAGAACAGCTGCACCAATATTGACAAAAACTATAACCTTAACATCTACATGAGAGCTATACCCATGACTGCAGGAACTCAATATCTTTACACATCTTAGAAACATCCAATTGCTGTCATTCTTTAATCCTTTAATCATTATTAAAGAATAATAGCAATGGGAAATCAGTTTGGCTCCAGGAATAGATTTATATATGTTTACAAGCTCAGATCCATATTTTTTGTAATGACTGTATTTTTGTATGGTGCAGTATGGCAAAACATTTATTATTATTATTATTATTATTATTATTAGGAAGTAGGAAAACCTAATTCAAAATCACATTATCTCATGCCATTTCTAAATTAGTAAAGATCCAGCGCTCACATAGCCAATAGCCCTTTTCCATACACATGTGCTGGCTTGGCTTGACTTGAAGGTGTGTCTTTTGAGGCAAAGAGAGGAGAGATGGTCGAGAGAGTTCAAGACTGAATAAAGATAGGGAGCGGCATTAGTGAGAACAAAGCAGTGAATCAAATAGATAAAATGTTATTTTCTGATTGTTTTACAGTGTGTAGGCTTATTTAATAGCTTTTATTATTAAGCAGCTAAGCAGCCGAAGTTTGTGTTTTCATCAGCACGTAAAACTCCTTCACCAACAAAACATAATGTACATATCTAAAAATACTCAGAAAAATTTAATATAAAATTTTTTTTTTTTTAAAAAAAAAAAAAAATTTTAAAAAAATAAAAAAATTTTTTTTTTTTTTTTTTTTGTCTGGGGGGGGGGGGGGGGGGGGTGTGTTGTGTTGGGTGGGGGGGGGGGGAAAAAGCCTAACCCCCCCCGGGTTGGGGTTGTTTTTTTCCCCAGTTGGTTGTTTTTTTTGTGGGGTTGGTAAAAAAAAAAAATAGGGGTTAAAAAAAAAAAATTTTTTTTTTTTTTTTCGGGGAAAAAAAAAGGGGGGGGGGAAAACCCCTATAATATTATTTATTTTATTTATTTGGGGGAGGTTTTTTTCCCTTTTTTGTGTTTTTGTTTGTAGGAGAAACAAACCCCCATTCCAACAACCCCAAGATGGTCACAGGGAGGGATGAATGGCGGCGGTGATATTAAATGTTCACCAGCAATTTCTTTCAGCAAGAGTTTCTACAAGTCCCTAATATGTACTGTAGTAGCATATTACATGACATGGTCAAGCAAGTACAAAACTTGCCACTGATATCTTAAAATGTTTGATTTGAAAGAGAATCTCTAATGAAGCAAATAACACTCAGGACATGGTAGAATGAATGCAGAGTCTATGCAGTAGTGATCGGTGTTGTCACCGCAATATTGAAGTCCCGCCCATACGCCTGGCCAACTCAGTTGCGAGCAGGCCTCAGCTGTCAATCATGAAGTGAAACCCCCTTTCTATAGCTTCAAATAACTAATTAAAAGCAAATTTATACTTCATCAATGTGATAAATGGTAAATAAGATAAGATATTCCTTTATTTATCCCCCTTAGGAGAAATTCAGGTTGACACAGCAGCAATAGGGCAAAATAGTGCAAAAACAGAGAAAGAATATCACAATAAAAATATTACTAATATTATTAATATTAGAAGATATAAAACTATAAAGTATATACACTGACTCTGCATTGTTCAAGTAGGATATAGAGTGCAAAATATAAGCAGAAAATTAAACTTGACTAAAACTAAAAAACTAAAACCAAACTTAAACTACTAAACTACTAAAGTGGAAATTAAATATAAATAGTGCAAAAGGCTTGTGCATTGTAGGTAGGAGTTTTTAAACCAGTCTTTGTCTGCGGGGGTTGGAGGTGGTGTTGTGGAGTCTGATGGCTGATGGTACAAACGAGCCTCCAGTACAGTTCCTTGGGGTGTACCAGTGCTGCTCGTTACCACATCTGACATGCAGGTGTGCAGTCTGACATACTGTGGTCTGTCAGTGAGGTAGTCTGTGATCCAGGCCACCAGGTCCCGATCCACCTGCATCACAGAGAGCTCTTCTGCCAGCCGGAGAGGCTGGATGGAACATGATCCTCACGGTGGTCTGTGACTTCTCCAGGTGGGTGTAAGCTCTGTGAAGCAGGTAGATGATGGCATCATCCACACCGATGTCGGCCTGGTACGCAAATTGCAGAGGGTCCAGGCAGTCGCTTACCAGGGGTCTGAGGTGCTGCAGAACCAGTCTCTCAAAGGTCTTCATAACATGTGACGTTAAAGCTACAGGCCTGAAGTCTTTGAGCCTGCTGGGTCTTCCTGTTCTTGGGAACAGGAACTAAGCAGGAAGTCTTCCAGATCTTTGGCACCTTCTTCAACCTCAGGGAGAGGTCAAACAGATGCTGGAACACTCCTGCCAGTTGCTCTGCGTAGGCATGTCCGATAATACACTCCTTCAGGTGCATAATACAATTAAACACATTAACCAAAGATAGCGCGTAGCTAGCGATTAGTGTTAGCGCTCTTTTCAGTATAAATACAATGAAAGTTGAAGTTGATCTCTTATTTTGAAAAGACAGTGTTTACATTTGGAAAGCCATGTTGCATTTATGTATGCATCCAGTGGGTAGGGTGGCCATTCGTCGGGCTTTTAAACACCCTGTCTTTTGAGAAAATAACTAAAAAGGTCAGCCTTTTGACACATTACCTCGTTAGTTTAATACTTATTGGCTAAAAATGTGTGTCAAAATAAGTAATTTCATTGGTTGCATTGGCTAATTTTGCTACCACCAGGCTGTCAATCAAGCTCTCAGCGACAGAGAACGTAACGTGAGCTAACGCTGTAAACGCCCCTTGAGGACATAATAGAGGACTGATCGCGCCTATTTTTTTAAAAAAGTTTTTGAAAGAGCAACAACCAATGGGGAAACTCCAACACTCAACCAACCAATGGTGTTTTAGAGCTTACTTGGCTGGCCTTCATTGCTGCTAAAAAAAAAGGACAGTAGCAGTGGATGCAGATATTAGTCATTTTAATTTGTCCTTCAAAAATGAAAGTCCAGATACAGTGTAGTCCACAGTTCTTGCTCTCTCACCCTCCCCACTCTCTTCTTTTGAACCTGTCCTCCATACCTTTTCCAACCATTTCCTTCCCTCCGTGTGCCTTTTGCCCTTCAACCTTTCATTTGTTTAGACGTCCTGTCCTCGGTCCGCCGGCCCTTTAAAACCCTGCCCTTCACACGCCCCTCACTCCCATCCCCGCCATAACTCATTTTCAATACACCAGCAGGGGAAAAAAAGAACGAACGCAGATAAAACACAGGTCACCTTCAAAGTACTTGGCGTGGTTATGGTGAATTCGCCATCAGAGCAAGTGTTTTATTAGGATTTTTGACAACTAAGTCTCCTCAAACCATTGCATAAAAGCTCTAATACAGTCTGTCGTTGTCTTCTCAAGGGCTGAACATAAAAATAAAGTGCTGAGAGGGAAGTGTAAATTGGATCCATTTTGAGGACTATGGAGATGTCTTGGCACTTGGAGGTAATGTGCACATTTTTACTCATAGCGGTGCCTGCAAGAAAGGTAGTTTGACCTCAACAAAGTGACCTGAAATCATCTAGTTTGCTAAAAGAGATTTGTACAAAATTCGAGGAAGTGTATTACAACTTGGGAATTTGACAAAATTATTTTGACTTAAGGTCCACTTTCTAGCCTTTTTCAGATTCTTCAACTGTATCTTACAGCAATCAGGAGTGAATAGGGTTGGCTCAGCTGTAATCACATGGTCTAAGTATTTGGTCATATGATAATAAATAGTCATCAGACTACATTTCAAAACATTTGTTTGTCTAATTTGTTTACAATACAGCAATTTTAAACATTTTTATCAGGATAACCAATGCTCTGTTAAGCCTCTGAGCTCTACAGATCTTGGAAGTGGAATGGGGTCATTCTCATGTTATTACATTGTGCCACACACATGCCCACACAGTCTCTGATTGGTCGACAGACCTGAGGGTTCGACTCAATTGGAGCGTAATCTTTCACATTCTACGTAGTGTCTGGATCCATTGCTCTTGTGTAAAATATGCATTAGTGCAGCTTTAATTGTAGGCGTTTTCTCAACATTCATAAAAAAAAGTTTGAGCTTGAATTAGACTGCGCAAACACACTTCCTTATAAGAGTTTGTACCGATTCTTATAATCCAGCGAAGCGATTAAATTCCCAACACTGTTTCAAATTTCAGCCCAATTTTCTGTTAACCAGTCACAATTTGGCAAATGGCGTTTCTTGACTTTTTGCACTGCTGCCTTTGTTTTCCCCCGGTCACGGAGCTGTGAGATTGTTTTAGCAGTGGCGAGGTGTTGTTCTTCCCTCCCCTCCCACCGGGTGGGAGCTTACCCAATAAATGCCAGCCAGCCCAGGTGTGAAGTGTGGTTCTGGCTTGTCGTGCTGGCTAGCTAAACGCCTGCTGTGTGTGCGTGCTCACTGACACGCGTGTGTATTTGTGTTTTCAGCGCCACTGTTCCTTGACAACTTGGTGGTGTTTTCACTGTCTGCAGAGAAGTGTTGGAGGTCAGAGAAGCCAAGTGGAGGGAGTAAGAAAGAAGGGGGGAGGAAGTGAAGAATACCGGCGTGGGCTTTTGTTTGTTCAATACACGCAACATGATCAACAAACAGCGAGGCCACGTCAGTGTATGCAACCATTTATTGTATGATGCCGCAAAAATTTGTAAAAAGTCAGAGAAGTCTACATAAACATGTCCCTTCCACTCCCAATATAAAAGCACTTCTGTTTGAACACACACACAGCATCCACACGTTTCCTTGGGCCACAGGCAGAGAAGGGAGCCCCTGTTTAATTTTCAGCCTCCCTGTGAAGTTTGCAGAGGGTGCCAGGACTGATGACACGCAGGTATCATCACCAGCAGAGAGGATCAGTAGCAGCAGTAGTGTGCTGCCCGGCACGTCCACCCATCACAGCACCCAGCAGTCCACCGTGACACCCAGAGACACGACCCCACGCCTGCAGTGTGCCCCCCAAAACACACAGGAGTGAGAGGGGATGTGCTGAGAGACGCCAGGGTGAGACAAAGAGCCAAAGAAAGGGGGGGGGGGGGACTTCAGGGTGATGGCAGGACAAAATGAAAGAGAGGAATGAAAGAGGTGAGAGTGAAGACAGAATGGATGATAAACAGTGATTGTTGTTGTGGGGAGGGAGCTAATCCAGAGGGATTGCAGAATTGGAAATCAACAATCCACAGTGTGTCTCAGAAAAGGGAGTCAGTTTGGGACTGGATCAGATAAGCAATAAACATCTCACCCAGTCTTTGTTCAGACCAGCTGACCCACCTATCACATTATTTCCACCTGAGGGTTTTGCTTTGGCCAAGCAGTGTCATTTTAAAAAGGTGGAACTCGCGATGCCTATTCATTGGGTTGGGAGGTACAATAATATACACGATATCTGTCTGTCTGTGGGTACAGATTGTGCTATATCATAATCCATGATGATGATGATGGATGTTGACCCATCCATCCACCCTGACCTCCTCCGTCTGTAGACGTCTTGAACAAAGTCGCACTGTTTTGTCATTTGAAATGGACAAGAGTCACAATTCCTACAGCTGCTTGGGGCATTGTATCTTGAACGTGTTGATTTTGGCAGTTTCCTGAAATGTTATTTTTCAATTATTAAGATGCTGTATGTGCAGATATGGACAATGATGACCATTAAACACAGAGAGTTGTGTTGTTCAGATGTCAGAAGCAGCTAAAGAGCAGGATTGCATCCAGTAGCTGCTGTATTTGTGTGTAATGAGATGGAGCAGTCATATTCATGATGGCAATAGTACTATTACAGTTCTGCTTATGCTATTTTTTAAGTCAGATGGAGGTGTGCAGTATTGACAGAAACGTTCAGCACATTCCACAAAAATGCAATTATTACTGAATGAAGTTATTGTCAGAAAGGTAGATTTTAATGACCACACAGATCTTTTCACCCAGAAAAGTGCTTCACTTCAGTGCAGCCTTTAACACCAGCAGTTTAAGCTGTGTCACAAAATTCTGGTCATCAATATTCCAGACAGTATCTAGTCTGATATCCCAGATAACAGTACAATGATTTGCTACAGTTTATTCCTAACTGTGGGCAAAGGGTATTTTATTATTCTGTTGTCGTTTGAAAAACAGCAAAGGGAAGAATCATCTGTGGACTGATTGAACACAAATTCTAATGCCGAGTGAAAGATTTTGGGAACCACAAAAAATTGCTGGGCTATTTCATGCAAGTCGTTATGGATTTTGATAGTATATCCAATATGATTTATGAATCTGTTTTATTAAAATCACAAATGTGTAAATCAGCAGAGTCAGTGTATCATCTGATTTTTCTTTTGGTAACAAAAAACTAGAGGTTATTTTATTTTATTTAAAAAAAAAACAACTACTTAAAAGTGAAATACAAGGTGTTTTTTCAAGATCAAACAGGGATCAGCGAAATTTAACAAATGGTTTATTTTTTATTTTCTATTAAGTATCATACAAAAAATAAAACAATAAAAAGCTGTTTTGTCATATTCTGAGACTGGATCTGGTTAATTATAAGACAAGTGCACCAAATTGTGCCAGTGTTGCTTTAGCCCAGGCCCACTGCAGTCATGTGAGCCGTCATTTTTGAGAACCCGATCAAGCCCAGCCAGTACTTTTAATGCGCGTCTATTCGTGCTGTTGCAGTACCGGGGCTTGGACAGGCCAAAAAGGATGCAAAGCTCGTGTAAGAGCAATAATTAACAGCCAATGATGGCTGGCTTAAGTGACATTCCTGCAGATGACAGTGCTTCCAGAAACATTTTAGGCTTGGCACAGTGGCAATGATTCGGCACTGTTGTCTTGTAAATGACCATGTCCGGTCTGAGAATATGAGAAAAATTGTCTTTCTTTTTGGTTTCTGTTTTCTAGTCATTTGATTGTTTTGTTATATGAAGTAGAAAATATAAATTAAACTATTTTTCAAAATGTCACGCATCCTCAATATAACAGAGACAGAGAACCTGAGACACGATGGACTCCTGTCTTTCTTTATCTCAACCTACCATGGCTGAACTCTGGCCAGCAGAGGGCCCAGCGTCAACACAACCGTACTGCTGCCTGCCTGTCTGTCTGTCAGCGGGTGGATAACCCCCCAAACACACACACACACACAAACACTCTAACGACACTCCATCTTTAATCCCACCACCCTTCCCTCCCCCTTGAACTTTATCACCTATTAACTGCAGACCAAGTAAATCCCACATAGAAAAAAAGTAGGGGGTTGGCCATACACACACACACACACACACACACTTAACCAAACACACACTCCTCCCTTCCAGTCTATAGCCAGTGGGCTGGCACGTAGGTGCCCTTGCTGTATGACATGATGGGCCAAAAAACAGTTATTTCCCACTACATGCTTTTTCAAATTGAGTCTTATCCACCAACGCCATCATGGTTCTCTCCCCCTCTTCCTCTCTTTCTCCTCACCTTTCCACCCCGCACCATCCATCCACCACCTCCCTCACTCTCCTCATCTGCGACCCCTTTTCCTTAAACCACGCTGTCCTCAGCATTTAAGCTGGATTAGTCGCAGGTGCTGACCTGCGAGATGGGGCCAGTTGATGGCACCTGCCCCGTGTGGTCGGTCGTTACTGGGACGGGCGGCGATGATGGCGCGTGCTTAACCTCAGTTCCTTGGGCTGGTTACACGAAGGATACCAGCTGTGAGAGATTGTAATAAATGTGTTTTGCTGTAGGTGAGACTCATTTTAAGGGGCGGGGACAAGCCTGGATTTGTTTGCGTTGATGTGAGGGGTTAGGTCACGAGCCGGACCTGTCTGTTAGTTGTGAGGTATATGTGCTATCTTCAGCACCTATCTGTTACTGGTTGAAGAGGCAAGCTGACAGTTAGCTGAAAACAGTAAGATGGAGCTGAGAAATTGTCTCTCAAGCACCTGTGTGGTGTGTGTGTGTGTGTGTGTGGGGTGGTGGTTGGTATGGACAATCACCTACTGTACTGTAATTTCCGGACTATTGAGCGCACCTGAATATAAGCCGCACCAACTAAATTTAAAAAGAAAAAATAAATTGTACATATATAGGCCGCACTTGTCTATAAGCCGCAGGTGTCCACGGTGTAACATGAGATATTTACACAGAAAGATGGTACACAGAAAGATTTTTTAAATTTTTAATTAAATAAATGCTGCCGTCTCCAACGTCTCACCATCGATTCATTGATGCCAAGCTTACGAGCAGCAGCTCTTCTTCGACAGCCAATTCGATTGCCTTTAACTTAAAAGCTGCATCATGTGCATTTCTTGTGTTTTCCATGATGAGGGTGTGTGCATGATGCGCAAAATGACTGAATGAACTGAATGAATTCAAAATCAATCAAACTAGGGTCTTCCTCGGCGCATTATCTCTTTCACCTGTCTGTCTGGCTCTTGCGCTTCCTGCTAGAGCGCCCCCTGGAGGACGTTAGCCCGTAAAAATCTATAGATTAGACTCATCATTGTTTAAGATGCAGGGTTCAAAGCGTGCAGAAAAAGTAGCGGCTTATAGTCCGGAAATTACGGTATGTTCAGCATACAGTGTAAAGTCTTTCATTCAGATTGAGCTTTTTTTGTGGGGCAAACAAAGGGTAAACCGGGCCTTTGGCCATGGTGACAGGCTTAGGATCTTGAATTAATTAAATAGATGCAGTCTCCCCCTTGTGGCAATTAAAAATTAATTAGGAAATCAATATAAGACTGGACGTTAGTGAGCTAGACATAGTTTTCAAGTCATGAGGATATTCACGATTATCCCGATGATGCAAATTCACCACAATATTCTTAGTTTTTTTGCAAAAAGTCCCTTTTTTTATATTTTTTTTTTTTTTTTTTTTTTTTTTTTTTTTTTTTTTTGGGGGGGGTTTTCTGGTTGTCTTTCCCCCCCTATAAGGTTCTTTTTTTTAAAAAAAATTCTTAAAGGTCAGAGATTAGGGCAGAAAGTAGTTACAATAAAACCTGTTCACAGTGATATGTTTGGATTTATGGAGTAATAAAATGTTATTTTGGAGTAACTGGGATCGTTTATGAGTTTTTCAAGTCATTTTCCAGTATGTTCTACCCTACAAATAAATCTCCATTGTGTTAAAATATATTATAATATAAAGCATTAGTAAGGCAAGAGGAAATAATGTCGTGTATTTTAATTTTTTTACTTCCTGTGTAAGGCAACAACAGATTTTTATTAAATGTTTTCTGAAACTTCTCTAGCTAAAACCTACAGAAAAGCTGAGATACCACATGCTGAATCAGCACATATCTTTTGTTTGTGTATATTACTATTTATTTATTGATGATTCCTCAGCTCACTTTATTTCCATTAATTTACAATATCTATTTATGACTCCTCAACTGCCGTCATTTCCATCTCCCATGTTTGTGTCTGAACCAGATGCAAAATGACAAGGCAGTGAGGATAAGAGGTGGGGGCCGCCTGTGAAGTGATGAGTTTTTTTATTTTTTTTTATTGTTGCCATCCCTCCTCCTCCTCCTCCTCCTCCTCTCCCCACCATCACTTTCCTCCCTTTAAATCTGTCACCCACTACATGTCTGGACAGCGGGGGGGTTGGCGGGGGGGGCTTGAATCAAATTCTCTTCGCCTCTCCGTCTCTGACCTGAATCTCACTGGGGCCCACAGTAACAGCTCAGAGAGAGAGAGAGAGAGAGAGAGAGAGAGAGAGAGAGACGAGGAAGAAGGGTGTACAAAAGAATTGAGAGGAGGAGAGAGAGGGAGGCTGAGAGGGAGGAATCAAGTGAGACATGGAGAGACGAGGGGGGGGTTGGGATGTGTGTGTGGTGGTACTTGAAAACACTTGAGCTATGTGGAAGAAGTTGGAGAAGAGATTGGGAAAATATAAGTCCAACCGTAAACATGTTGTCTGCTACCCATGATGCACTCCTCCCTCAGTACTCAGTTACAAACTGTGATTTCTAAACTTCTTGGATGTTGTTGGACCATTTCAACTGTCTGCCAGTCCTTTCTTTCTTTCTATTTTATGATTATCTTTGTTGATGGACAAATGATGCAATGCTATTCTGTCCAACTTACAAAATAAGCAAGCCCTGTCCAGCCAGGGGTGGATCCTAGCAAATGTTTTTAAAATGCAGCTGAGAGAAACGAACAGGGGGCCGGGGCCATGTGGCTATAGAGTGTGTGACACAGGAGGTTACACTGACCAGAGGGACAGACTGACCACAGAGCAGGAATACAGCTGCCAGTAGTCAGAGCTAACAGAGCTAACCAGCCATGAGCAGCTGTTGTCTGTCCACGCTGCAAACATGGAGTCCGCTGGAGCTTTGACAGTCACTAGAAGCACATTTGCGGCCGTTTGTAAAAGTTTCTGCACGGTAACTGTGTTGTAATGATAGCTAAACTAGCAGTGTCTGGCTACAGCTACATAGGAGGCCGCAGTCAGCAGAGCTGACATTGGTTGGTGATGAAAGCTGCCACCACATACAGTACATCACCTGCCTCCAGATCAGCCAATAGCAACATTCACTAGCCATTTTCACATTACATTTTTATTGAATATGTATGAAAATATATAGAATTCAAATACTTGAAAATGTCAAGATTCTGTCCTGAATCAATCAACAGCACTAGTAAATAACCATATAGATAGGTTATCAGCAGAGGAAAGTTGTTGCTGGGTTCAGTTAATGAGCTGTTATGGCCACAGTTTTTCAATGAAAAAGATTTGACAATTTATAGATTTCTAATGCCACCAGGATATTTCTATTCAGTGCTTCACTAATGTTTTACAATAATGTAATGTTTTTGAGTTATTGAGTTTGTTTTTGAAGGCTTTTCCAAGCAAATATTGATATATGTGATTATTTGTAAGTAAATCAACATATATGTCTGCCACCCCTTAAAGGCCCAGTGTGTAACATTTAGGAGGATCTATTGTCAGTAATGGAATATAATATCCATAGCTCTGTTTTTATTAGTGTATAATCACCTGAAAATAAGAATCGTGTTTTTGTTACTTTAGAATAGCATCTCCTCCTTTCTCCTCATCCACCCGCTGTGTATATCTGCTAATTCCTGTTGCGCCCTCGTTCATATTTAAGTTGACTCTTGATTGCAGTTATTTCACTTTCACCATTGTAATATTCCATTTTTCTATTTTATCCTAATTTGTCCAGACTACCTCCAGTGCCACTGCAGCGGGGCTCTATATATTAACCTACATGTATATTTTATGCAATTGTGAGCATGATTTATATACAGTATGCACAATAGGGTTTCATTTACATAAATTAGTACTTCAATTCATTACTGAAAAATATATTTCCCTGCAGGACAGCTGTATATTTTAGATGAAAGCCTTATTTTAGCTCCTGTTGCCTCTGCTCACCACCTCTTTCTCTCTCTCTGCCTCAGTGCTACTCTTTCCTCTGCTCTCTCACCCTCAGTCTTGGTCCATATGGTTCATGGTGTCATATCTGGTCCTACCGGGTCCCTAATTGGTTAATTTCTTGTTGAAGACCTGTGTGTGTGTGTGTGTGTGTGTGTGTGTGTGAGAGAGAGAGAGAGAGAGAGAGAGAGAGAGAGAGAGAGAGAGAGAGAGACATCCAGCAGGTCTCTTTCACTCACCACCCACACACACACACTCACCACACACACACACACACACACACTTATACAAAAGCAGATCCTGTACGTTGTGAAGTAAACACCAACTGTGGCTGGAAATAAAGTAGAAACAGGCTGTACTCCTCTAACAATGTGGATCATTTGTCTCATTTTATTCAAAGATAATTCAGTTTATTAGAAGTTGGATATATTTGTGTGGTTTTGGCCATCATCTCTATCAGTTATGATGGAATTCGACTTGCCAAGTATCTGGGAACACTGGCATTGCTAAAAATCAGTCCAATCATTTTATGTGTTCCTGTAGTTTCCCTTCAAACAAAGTGATTTAAAGGTCCAGTGTGTGTCACATTCAGGAGGCTCTATTGTCAGAAATGGAATAATATTCATTCAGTTTCAAAAGTTCATTTCATAATGTGTCTAATCACCTGAAAATAATTGTTGTGTTACGTTACTTTATATGTTTATATCGACAGAGGGAGCAGTTCCTCTTCTACAGAGTCTGCTGTATTAAATTAATAGATAGGTCCTTTTGAGTTTTTTCACAAGTTTTGTGGCAACCATAGTTTCTCCTACACACTTGGAAGGCTGAGCTGTATTTGGTTGTATTTGAAGCTGTAAATCGTGGACGTGCAACTTCACCACTAGATGCCACTAAACCCTACACACTGGTCCTTTAAGATTAGATACCTTGCTGCTTGTTTAAGCAAACATGTTTTTTTATTATACATATTTTAAGTTATATTGTGCTTTAGTAGTTCATACTGTATAATCAAATAACTAAATCCTTCACACTGGCCCTTTAACTCTCCTACTATGTTGCCTTGTCTTTTCCTCATTTAGGGTTAGGTGTAAATTGTGGACCCACTGATGTTGTGGAAGTGTCTATAATTTGACCCACTTCATGTACGTAAATAGCACAGAGACAAAATGAATGTTGTGTCTATAATTTGTATGGTTGTTTCCTGTGCTGACTGGTTCTTTGCCTGTCAGTGTAAAACTTTCTGACAAATAACCAGGACAGATGCTGAAAATGTATCTTTAAAGGTCTATTTAATCTTTTCACTACAGTTTGGAAAAAGAGAAGAAGGAGGAATGAATGTGCTGGAAAGAGAGAGAGAGAGAGAGAAAGGGGAGAAAACGAGGAGATGTCGTGGACTTGCACTCTTTATGCTAAGCTATGCTAACCACACATTCTGACTCCTGCTCTGTACTTGAACACACAGACATGATACTGATACTGAGCTTCTCATCTCACTCTTATAAAGAAAGGGAATCAATAACTTTTCAATATGTTGAAGTATTTTTTTGTGTGTGTGTATTCACTGGAAGCACTCTGCTCAGACAGTTTTCTGTAGACATTGATGGCTGCAGGTTTCCTGCTCTTGTTAGCGAATTCATTGTATGTGTGTGTGTGTCAGTGTGCATTCAAATGAGGGTGTTATCTCCTTACCCAGGGTGCTCAGGGCCTTGCTTCGCCACCATCTGATCCCTATCTTCCTCCCAGTTGCCCCTTCATCCCTCTCTCCTCTCTCATTCAAATTCTTGCCCCTACACTTTCCCCTCCCTCCTTGCCTGTACACCCATTTACACACACCACACACACTTACACCCATTTGAATTATTACACTTGTGAGGCTCTTCCTGGCTTTTTCCAAAATCCTAAAGGCTAGCATATACATGTGTGGCCTTTTGTAGGAACAACACTTTGCCCTACTCCGTTCATCTTGTCAGTCCATTGTGGTGAATGTAGTCGGAAGTCCAAGACTCATTAAGAGGAGGGTATGGACTAGAAGAGTTTCATTTTGCCCCGTGCACAGTGGGCCAAAGTATAGGGATGTTAATTAATTGGTCAGTCTACCACTTGGTTCACATCAGGATATCTGAACAACTGCAAGCTAGATTCCGGATGAGTTTATTGACACCATGACCCCTTATTTAGTACCTAGGTGGTGTAGTCACTTCAGTCCACAACAAGATATCTTGGAAACTAATGGCCTTTCTGGCCTTGAATATTGCTTGTCTGGTCAACAAAAAGGATGAGCTGCAGTTAGTTTAGAGAAGGTTGAATTATTGGATGGACACAATCCATCCAATAGTTGCAGACAAAATTCAGAGATTCAAGTTCCCCTCAGGATGAATTGTAATAACTTTGGTGACCCCTAAATGGACCAGTTTGTAGGATTTAGAGGCATGTAGCAGTGAGATTGCAGACCAACTGCAGCTGCAACCAACTGAAATCCCTTGACTCAACCAGGCACAAACACAAAGGCACTCTTTAGAGCCAGTGTTTGGTTTGTCTGTTCTGGGCTACAGTAGGAACATGGCCGCCTCCATGGAAGAGGTCCTGCTCCCTCTGTAGATAAAAATGGCTCATTCTAAGGTAACAAAAACACAAAATTCTTATTTTCAGGTGATTATTCACTAATGAAAACATACCTATGAATATTATATTACATTTCTGACAATAGATCCTCCTAAATGTTACACACTGGACCTTTTTCATCTAGCGCCATCATCAAGTTGAAAACCAAATACCTGAAAAACTGCCGACATTCCCATCAGCCTCAGCTTCAGTCAGTGCTAATTATCAAATGTTGGGAGACTAACTCACTAAGCATGCTAATGTAGTGCCGGGAAGTTCGAGTGTTATGTTGCATCAGTATGCCCGGGTCTGCACTTCTAAATGTATATAGTCTATATAAAAGGTATTCCGAGTATTTGGTGCTGCATACCTTTCAGACTGTAAGAGTGCTGGACACCGAAACATGTGTGGGTATCTAAAGGAATATGCTTCATTATTTGTAAGTAACTTGGATGTTGAGTTGCCATTACTGCAGCAACATAAGTCACATAATGCAAGTCTACTCATGTTAATGTAGTTCAAAGCACTGTTGTGCCAATGTTCAGCTTTAAAGGGCTGCAGACCGTCTTTTTCTTTCTCTTGCTTGGTTCTTCAATTTTTCTCCTCTCCCAGTATTGTCCATTCATAACAGTCATCATCTAGCCAGGGACGTTTTCAGTAGGGGGACCTGAAATCTGATTGGCCACCCATATCCATTATCTGAGAGGCTATAGCAGGCTTTTTAAAGCTAGGTATCATATGAAACTACAAGACGTAGCACACCCATTGGTACCAACCACACCACGCTAGCAGGTCTCTGACCTCTATATATCTGAATTAAAAGGGGTTCTATGGGTACCCACATGTCTTTCCTTTGCAGATATGCCCACTTTACTCTAATCCCATGCAGTTTTTTACTGTTATTTCTGCCTAGTGTATGTGAATATTTCTGCATACTGGGGTCGACTGGAAAACTGAGACACATACTTCATGCCACCCCTGCATAAGTCAGTCACTTGTGCCACCCCAGTCAAAAACATCTTGAAATGCCCCTGCATGTAGGCTCAAAAGAAAGACCAACTTGAAAAAAACACCCGCGTCATGTATACAATTCATGTAGAAATGGGAGTTAGCATCTTTTTAGCAAAGTCTATTAAATAAAATTATGTTATATTGCTATATATCACCTATATGCTTGTTTTTCCCCAATTTGTTTCAATGTTGCAAACTTAATAAAGCATCCATCCCAAGTACCACTCTTACTGTTTCAGATGTTAGAGTAGAAAAATACAAATTGTGCCACAACCATGGCGGTAAAATGCCTTTTAAGCTGCAGAAGTGTTGGCACTATGCTACATGAAGGCCAATTAATCAACATTATTGAGTGTGTGTGCTGGCATCTCCCATAATTCTTCTCACCTTAGCCACAGTCTATCCCCACAGCTGACTGTGAAGTATATAGTTGCAGTGAATTGATAGTTTACTATGAATAAAGACAGTACACTGTTGGAGTGTTACAAAATACGGTGTGGCTGCTGAAGCGCTGCACATATGAAGGATGGTTTAAAGGTAATACAGCAAGAGACCGCTATATACTGTAGTGTGATTCCCTTGACCAGGTGTGTGTGTGTGTGTGTAGGGTGTGTGTGTGTGTGTGTGTAAGGCTATGAATTTTATTACAGCTCCAAAATAGACTCTGGCCCCAAAGCCCAAGCCTCTACACATCTTCAATTTCAAAACGGTGGAGGGAAGAGGAAGAACGGGGAGGGGGAGAGACGGGGGGTGGGCGGTGGGCGGTAGAGAAAAAATGAATAGGATGCCGTGAAGAAAAAAAAAGAGGGAGAGAAGGGCCCAAAAGAATGGTAGCAAGGGGAGGAAAATGAAAGCGAGCTGATTCAATCTTCAAGCACCTTACAAGCGTTTGCGTCAGGTTTCTTGTTTAAAAGGAGAGGTCGGTGAGAGGATGTGGAGGAAGAGAAAGAGGGAGAAGCGTGGCGAGCGAGAGGGTTTGGGTGGGGGGGGCAATGTCCACGACTCCTCCTCGTTTTCTCCCCCTTCTCTCTCTCTCTCCAGCACATTCATTCCTCCTTCTTCTCTTTTTCCAAACTGTAGTGAAAAGATTAAATTGTTTACGAGTGCGAAGCGCGGCTAGCTCGAGCGGATGAGCCAAGAGCGACAGAGATAGACATTCTAATTCGCGGCTGTACTTAGCGCCCGGGTCCCTGTGTGCAACCACTAATTCTTTTATCTGGCTGCAACACTCCGGGCTTCAGCCACATTCAAAAAAAGAGAAAAGAAAGAAAGAAAAAAAAATATATATATATATATAAACTTAATATATATAGAGAGAATGAGAGAGAGGAAGACTATGAAGAAAAAGAAGGGACTGAGTAGGGGAGGAGAAAAAGAGGAAGTAAATGGGGAAAAAAACATTTTTTTTACACTATACAACTGATAAAATAATCTGTTCTTGAGTACTTGATTTCATTTTTTTCCCCTCCTAACACACACACACACACACACACACACACCCCCCCCCATCTCACAAAGAAGGGCCGTCCGAGTGCAGTCTTAACCCTTTATCTTGACTGAGCAGAAAGACATTGCCAGCATCTCTGTCTGTGTGTCGTGTGTGCGCGTGCGACCACATGCTAGCAATATGTGTGTGTAGGCTATGTGTTAGTATGTGCCGGGGACTGGAAAGCTTGATGAGAGACGGACGGACTGTGGGATGTGTGTGTGTGTGTGTGTGTGTGTGTGTGTGTGTGTGTGTGTGTGTGTGTGTGTGTGTGTGTCTGCGAGGCTAGTGAGGTGGGGGGATACAGCATGGAGAAGAATTACTGTTATCTCCCAGGAAGAAGAGGGAAGAGGGGGGAGATAAGAAACTGCTGCAGCCGGCAGAGAGAGAGAGAGAGAGAGAGAGAGAGAGAGAAAAAAAGAGAATCAGGCGTGTGAGAAGTCGTGTTTCGATGGGGGCCGCCGTTGTAAATTTGCAGGATATTCAGAGCGAGCTAGCCCTGCTTGTGTGACTGCATCCATCTCTCTCTCTCTCTCTCTCTCTCTGTCTCACTCGCTCTCTTTTTTTTAAAGCAGAGGTCTGCTCTCCTGATAGTGGCATTGTGCGCGGCACACTGTATAGAAAGCTCATCAGTGCTGGTTGCCTATTGGGGCATTATCGGACCTAGTAAGGTAACTGTATGCTTATAGACTGCACCCAGATAATGGGGGGCAGAAGAAAAGAGATAAAGAGGGGGAGACCTCTTCTCATTAACAGCTATCTACTGCACTGCAGACACTGGGCTGTATTGAGTGGTTCCTATGCCGGGCATAAATTAAAATGCACCCACAGCGAGGGGGTGTGTGTAGCGGGAGCGAGGAAGAGGAGGAGTGTTGTAAATGACAGTGAAGCAGAAGGGTAGGCCATGTAGAGTGGGGGGGGGGGGCTCTCCTCTCGGTCTGGTCTTCGGTGTGACTGAGCTCTGGCCACAGACTGGAGGAGCAACATAGTGTGTGTGTGTGTGTGTGTGTGTGTGTGTGTGTGTGTGTGCTAACAAGGAAATGGAAATGTCAGTGTGCTGACATCACTGACGGCCATACAGAGAATCAAACAAGTTAATGTACATTCTACTGTTTGTCCTCTCTGGTTCCTCTTCAAGGGACTTTAAGCCCCGGCAAGGAACTTTCATTTTGCGTTTGATTCTAGTGGCCCCTGCGGATAACAGTGGTAGTGTTTCTACCACCATGTTTCATTGAATTTCAAGGGAAATCTGACCCAGTGGCAGGCATTAAAATAACTATATAGAAATAGTCTATCTTCTCTCTGATGGACTTGTTTGTTTGTGTAGCTCATATAGAAGCATCAGTATTAAATTGAGACTGTTTTGTAAGCAGTGAAACGTATAATATGTTATTTCTGCCACCAGGGGGTCAACATGGGAGTTGATGTCTTAACTACCACTGCCATCACCATAGTCAGCTTCTCCGATTAGCCGATCTGCTGCTAACGTTAGCTCAGCTGGTAGAGCTGGCGCCCCATGTACAGAGGCTGAGTCCTTGCTGCAGCGGCCCAGGGGTTCGAATCCAATAAAAGCTCGATTCGCCCATGGACCTGCCCCTTCGGTCAAGCTGTGATGTTTAGCCCCAGTTCCCAACCTTTCTCCTTAAAGGAGCCCATTTTGAGACTTGACATATTCTATGGATATTTCATATTCTATTCAATAATAACAATAACAGCAGAGAACAGCTGATAAACTGTACAATGAACCCAAACAGTGAACACAATAACTGCAGGAAGTTTGTGTAAAACCAGTGATTTAGATTAATTTTTAGCAAATTATTTTCCTGTGTGCCTTGCGATCCCCTGTAAAGCTTTGGCGATCCCTAGTGGGGATCTTGACCACCAGGTGGGGAACCAGTGGTTTAGCCCACAATTATCTCAGGCTTATGGGTAATGTTATCCTTTAGAGGTCCAGTGTGTAACATTTAGGAGGATCTATTGTCAGAAATGGAATATAATATTCATAGATATGTTTTCATTACTGATAACTATTGTCTTCATTACGATAATAGTTGTGTTTTTGTTGAGTCATTTTTATCTCCTTCTACGAGTCATCATGTTGAATCGCCATGTTTCTACAGTAGCCCAGAACGGTCAAACCATACACTGGCTGTCAATAGGTTATTTTTATATTATTATAAATATTATTTTTATACCATAGTTTCTCCTTCACACTTCACAGCCCGTTCTCATCCCCAGGTCGTCAAATACAGACGTCAGTTAGTTGCTCTAGATGATCCTACACACTGGTCCTTTAAAGGCAGCTCAATATTAGCTCTTTTTTTATTTGATATATCGTCTTAATTTAAACATATGGAGTTACATACTGTTTAGTAACATTATATACTGATTGGATCTTCAGTTATTTGCATGATCATAATTGTCTAAAGATTCTAAATGAGACCCAGAAGTTCCAGTTTCATTCGGCTCTCTGTGGCTGCTTTCAGTGTTGATTGTAGAGCACCCATGGGCCTGCATGACAGTATTAACAAACCATTCAAGCAGAGCAATGGATTAAAATTTTCCGGTGTAAGAAGGGTGGAAAACATTGTTTTGAGGTGCTTAAAACAAAACTTGCCGGGGGGTGGGGGCTCCCCCCTTTGTCATCATAATGTCCATCTGGATCCCCAGTGACATGTGTTTTGCCTGATTACAGCGGGCCGCAGCCTCAGCCTGTGTTCACTGAGGTTTACATATCAAACAGGTAATCTCCGAGCCAGTTGTCGACTCTGAGGGTAAGAGTTCAATCTGGTCTGAAGTGCTGTACTGGGTAGGGTGGGTGGGTTTGTGGGGGGCAGCTTGCCTGTCTGCATATTGATACTGCTGCAGCACTTATTTTATGGCGACAGTGGTTGTGTCCCTGCTCACACTCTGTCTGTGGGTCTCTCCTGTGCTGTTCAGGGACATGGTGAAGAAGAGGGGAAAATGCAGCCAACCTTGAAAAAAGAAAAAAAAGAAAAGCCAATACTCTCTTCCCAGACCCCTCCATCATCTCTGCTGACACACAAGCATGTGCGAGCAGGCCGAACATACACCACTGACACATGGTGCACTTTTAGAGCCTATGTGTGTATGCATGTGTGTGTGTGGACGAGACAATCATCAGCTGGCAGAGCCCACGTCTCTCTGATAAACCACCTCTCTCTCCCTTCCTCTCTTCCTTGCTCTCTTGCCTTCCCCCTTCACAACAGTGTGCAGCTTCATTTGCATGGTGCAATTGGCTCTCGGTAGCAGTGTGTTGTGGCCAGACAAGTGTAGCATTACGGGGGAACAAGTTACCATGGGGGAAGGTTAATACAGACAATAAGGGAGGCAGATAATGGGAATTGGGTTCCTGTTTTTCAAACCTCTTATCGGGTCCGGCGCGAGAAATCAGGCCCCTGCTTTGAATAAGGAGGTGGGGGGTATTTAAAGGGCCAGCTCTGTCGAGAGCGCTGCTGTCATGTCCCTACATGACCACGGTTTGTTCTGTGACATTTTCATAGATTGGGGGGGAGCAGTTAGTGGGTGATGGTGGTATAGTAGCATGGTGTGATTATGCCTGTCCTGACAAAACTCCATTGTACTGCCTCATCCCCTGTGGTCCATTTATCAGTGTGTTCAGAAAAGTGTGTGTACAGTTCTGTAAATAACAACAACAAATATAATTCATGCATTCATCAGACATTTTTAGGGGTTCCCACATGTCCTGGAAACACCTGGAATTTGATAAGAATTACCCCAAATCTTGGAAATAATTTATGTTGTTGTTTTCTGTTACACTAGATAAATTGTGCTTAATTTGAACTGTTACTTCTAGGCTGTGGCTGTAATGTTATGGTGAAAGGAAAACTGTAGGCTGTTTCGCCAGAGACCGCGGAGGAAAAAAATTGTCCGTGGTGAGAACAGCCAAGCGTGCCACGAAAGCAAGCTAACATAGAGTGTCCCACATAAAACGCTACCTACCTAAACCTGAGATGCTTCATCATGAACCCTGCATCGCTACAAAAAAGTCAATACTCAACTTACTGGTAAATTATGTGACTGTTTGGGAGAAAGTGCTGTCCTGTATTGTCAATACAAACTCCAGAACACAGAAAATGTCCTGGAGGCAGGCAACTTTTAATGACAGTTTCAAACAACTCAAAATCTATTTTTACGATCAGGCTTTTAAGTTATTTGATTATTTTATAACATTACTGTTTTTACTTGATACTTTTTCTTTAATACCTTTATGCCCATTTTATGTTTTTCTTCTCAAAAATAATAAGGGTTTGTATCTCTCCCTTTGAATGGGATGCAACATGTATCTAGATACATGGGCTACGATATGATTCAAGCATTTTAATATGGAAGAATTTGATGGTAATGCGGTGCAATGCGGTACGATGTAATCTGATATCGTTTTTAACATTTGTTAAATGTAGACGTTTTTTTCCATTCTAAATGAAAATAAGCCAATTCTATAAAAATGACATTGTTTACCTTCTCTAATTGTTGAAATGTGTAGCCATTACACACTACATAATTACATTCCATGGTTGTCATACATCCTGACCTAGTGCCTTGTCCCTTATATTTTGCCAAACCTCAATAACAGTGGCTACTAGTCTTCAGTTTCCCTAGCAAGGCTAGCTATGGATTGCAAATTCAAAAAAGCGAAAAAAAGAGAATTTAATATTACATGCACAGATTTGTTTTCTTTCACCACCAACATTACGAGAACTAAATCAAACCTCAACCATAGTGGTGGCAGATTGGTCACATGGGTCACACTGATGAAAGGTTTACTTATGAGCACTTGTTGTTTGGTCTGCAGGTGAAACTGGAATTTGAGATAGCAAGATACGTAGGGTTAAAGACAATAAGGTTAAAAAAATAAATAACAAAAGCATCAAATATTCTCCTCGTCTACAAAAGTGATGCATATGACAACAACAACCCAGAGTACAGCTCTCCTGGAATGCTGCTCTGCTTGCAGTTATTAACACCTTCCACTGATCCGCCGCTTCATTTAAATCCCTCTCCTCTTCCTGTTACCTGTCTCCCCTATCCTCCCCTCTCCTCCCCTTCCCTCCTATCTCTCTCCCAGGCCTCCCAGCAGGTATAGGCGCCAAATTACCACGCACTCACACAGGTCCTAACAGAATACAATGGCTGTGCATCTTTATCCCATATGTCATGAGGGAGGTCAGAGGAGGAGGGGGAGAGTGGAAAAGGGGAGGGGAGAGCACAGCGAAGGGAGGGATCATGGTTTTGTGTTGTGGGAAGAGTCTCCCACAGTGGCTGCAGATGGGAGTGGATGTTGTTAAGGGTGGGGTGGGGGACTGAACATCCCACATTTGGAATTAAGTTTGAGCCCTGGGTTGTCTGGCCTCTGTGGAGTGTGTGTGTGTGTGTGTGTGTGTGTGTGTGTGTGTGTGTGTGTGTGTGTGTGTGTGTGTGTGTGTGTGTGTGTGTGTGTGCGTGCCGAGGGGGATGGGTTAGATGGACTAGCAATGGGGAGAGTTCTTAATCATTCCCCAGTCAGTCTTTGGTCCTCTTGTCAAGTGGTTCCCATCATCATGACATTTAAAATATTCATTAATTATCTCACTGACTTGATGAGCTTTCCCTGATGCTTACACCCTGACACACACACACACACACACACACACACACACACACACACACACACTGAAATAAATAAATAATGGGGAGATGTGTCATTCCCCATTGTCTTGCATCATTTTGACGGAGCGGTTGTTAGATACTTTATGGCCTATTGTGGGAAAGTAGCCATTATGCCAGAGCTCTCTGAGAATTATGGGGCCACCGCTAATGTAAATGTGGTTTTCCAGCCCCACTCATCTTCCTATCTGTGTCCCGTCTCAGTACAAGGCTTTGCTATGCTCAGAATGGTCAGTATTTTGGATATGGGGCAGTTTTTATAACCTGTCATCCTGTCAGGGTAAATATTTTTAGTCTACGTGCATATGAACACTGGACTGCACTGGGATTGGAGCAAAGTGCTAAATGAGACAAATGGCATTGTATGTTTGTGATGTGCTGAAAGTTTCAGCTTTAAATAAAAGTGTATGTTGCCTGGATCTCTTTCTATCATAGTCCCTTGGAATATTTAAGCAATAGTTACATTTTGGGAAATGATTTTGTTATTTGAAGATCAATCTCATGTCTGTGTCTCAAGTACAGAGCTGGAGGTGCCATATGGTTAGACTAACTTAGCATAAAGACTGAAAGCAGGGGGAAACAGCTAGCCTGGCTCTGTGCAATATCCAAATACACCTTTCAACACATAAAAATCACTAATGTCTTGAGCTTAGGTCCACTTGTTGGCTTTTTCTGGACCTTCCGACCATATCCAGGAGCAGACCTGGCATGGGGTGGCAGCTGTCCATCTGCTCACCTCTGCTTGAGGCTATCAGCACAAGGCTACATTAAACACTACAAACATAACAATGCTCTGAATGAATTTAGAGTCTTGTTAGTTATAAAAATGACACTGAAATGAACTAAAATAAAACATATAACTAAAAAAGACAACGCAAAATTGATATTCTCTTCACCAGATCATCATCATCGTGGCTGGCAATTTACTGGGCGGTCTGAGATGATTTTTAGAGGCATATATTGGCGGCTTCCACATTTCAGTAGTTGTTCGGAAGACTCTCACTCTGACTGCTCCTGCTGCTTCTGTTCGCCAGTATCATCCTCCGTTGCACCCAACAGCATCACATCACCTACTGTAGGCTGTAATATTTTATCATCCAATATGTCCATGACTGTCACGTCCCCTTGACCTCCTCACATATTAGTCATGGACTGCTTTGATTTAGAAAGACGTTTTTAGCGTTATTGTCATGTCAGAACACTCGCTCTTTATTTCTGTCACAGTACAACGCTGCTCTGATTGACAGCTGCACTATTAATAATTGTTTCAGGCCCTCTATCACATTTGGTTTTTTCCTTCTGCTGACTTCCAACAGCAGGACTTAATCCCTGGTGTCAAGGTCATTTTTTGTGAATGAAACTTGTCCATACCGGAACAGAATCAGCAGCCGCATGCAGAAATTCAGGGGTATTAATTATGCTGTGGATGAAATCTCACAAACGTGCACTTCTTCTAAACAGGTGGCATTCATCAGGCTGATATAAGCGATTTTGGACAAATTTGTGCAGTTAAGAGGTTAATTTAACTTGGATCAGAACACTCACAGCATCTGGTGTGAAAAGGTTGATTCAGCGGAAGACTGGAGAAACATGAAGGAAGACATTCGCATACAACTCCAGAGACCAGGGGTTAAATTGGGCAGAGGATATATATGCCTACAATGGGGCTCAGTCCGGACAGCACTACAACAGAAATGAACTAAACAGCATCAGAAAGGAATGCAGAGATTGGATTAAGAGCAGCTGACTTTTAGACAATCACTTCCTAGAGTGACCACCCAGTCAAGCTGGCTGGACAAATGCCACCACACGTGGTGTGATGAGAGAGATATGTCACCCCCAAGCCATCCTCATCCCAATGTAACTCCAGCTAGAAACCATCTTTGAACAAAGACAGGGGCTACCTTGTTGTCCAATAAAAAACAGTACAAACAAAAGAACTGGTGTACCCAACTCAAATGTCTATGTTATGGGACCAAAAATTCAGAAAACAAATTCTCAGAGAGACATGCTGAGGAAAGCCTAGGGCTGAAACACTTCAGTTTCCTTCTCCTGCTATTAAAAATGTTACATACTTGCGAGTGCTGACAACTTCATTCTTTAGTTTACAATGTACAATACAACCACCTGTCCAGTTACCACCAGTCACACCAGCTGACAAAGAGCAATTAAATGCACACTGATCCCAAGGTCAAGAACAACTTCCATGCTCATAATCAACTTTTTTCACAGGATGGCCTATACTGCGAAGCAGCTGAATGTTGAGTTTGCGTTAAGAGTATACTAACATTTCAAAGCATCACCTCTTAAACTACCTGGCAATTTTCCTCATGCATTCATAAGTAGGTAAATACTGACTGACACTGAATAAGAGAAGATAATGTAATACTGGCAGCTTTGTTCTGAAAATGATCAGTATCGGTCTTCAAAAAGCAATATGTCCACGTGGCCAACCAGTTCATAGGCTCCATGACTAAAAATAGATGGGGATAGATTTCCTCCTGGGGGATGACAACCCATTTGTTTTCATTTCGCTGATGGTCATTGCCCCACCCATCCACCTCCCTCTCCCTCCAGGTTGCATGTCTCATCCACCTTGCCTTCTATTATACCATAATAGCAGGAGCAGAGGGCTGGTGGTGGGTAAAGCGCTGACCTACTAAGGATCGGACGGTGATTTCATGTTTGATGTATCTGTGTGCCTCTTGATAGCTCATTGCTGCACATTATAAACCACATCATACCTGCACCAGAGCAAGGGTGTGTTTCCTCTGGACTGCGGACTGAAAGAGGTTTTGAACATGAACTTCTGTCACAAAATAGGTTGCTTAATCAACATTGTTTTATTGGAGAGTCTGTTTCTATCAGGGGTTGATCAGTGACCTTTCACACTGGAATTAGAAATGTTGGCATATACAGTATTCTAAGTAATACCACATGAACTCCTTGCATGGCTGTCAGCCTAGGGGGTAGTGCTGCAATGCAAAGGACCACCAAATGTTGCCCTTTTCCCTAAAAAAGGTTTGTTTCAAGTTACTGTCACCCACCCGCATTTAATGCTTACAAATGAACTGTCAGTGGACCCAGGACAGCGAGCTGACTGAGTGGCGGGCATCAGATTGGTGCAGAGGCAGCGATGCAACAGGTCAGCCCATACACTGCAATGCAGTGTAGAATTGCTCAAGTGGGTGACCCGGTGGACTTTAAGAGGTCTTATACATCCAAAGAATTTCTATAAAATCCAGACCAGGTCTCTAATTGAGACCTCCGTTTATTTGTCAAAACGTGTTGCCACACCAGGCTAATAAGGAGGACCTGCATCTAACTGGGACCCTGCTTTTAATTGTTCAAAATATTTTACAGTATGCACAGGGAGCCAGTCCTGGAAGCCCAAGGCATTAAGAGTGTTAGCACCCCAAATAATAGCATTAAGTTCCCAGGGTTGTGTTTGCTGTGACCCTTGCAAAACAGAGTGTTTTCTGATCTGATGGAAAACTGTTACGAACACGACTGATGTGAAGATTATGTTTTATGCTTGTATTGCCTCTATTAGATAGTAGCAGCTGAAGAGGAAGGAGACAGGAAAATGGGGAGAGAGTGAGAGGATGACATAGAGCAAAGGGCCACAGGCTGGAATTGAACCTGGGCCACTGCGGCAAGGACCCAGCCACCATACTTAAGGCTGGTGTGATTTAGGCACAAAAACTAGGGAAAGATCATGGTTTGGGTTAATAAAAACAGTTGTGGTCATGGTTAAAGCAAAAACTGCTTAGTTATGCTTCTGGAAAGATCACAGCCATGTTATATTGTTTAGGCATTTGCCTTTTTTTCATAGTGATAGTAGAGAAATGGACAGGAAATGCAAACTGGGATGTCGTGGTTACATGTCTTAAACACTCCATCCCAGATTGTGCTTGTGGTTAAAATAAAACGTCAAATGAACAGCAGTCTCTTATGTTAAGCCATGCACATTGTAGATCATCCACCCCAACCTCCTCGAGCTTCTAATGCTCCATAACAACATCACACTTCTAAATAAACACAACTCATAATTCCCACATCCACATGATGTTGTCAGGTAAATATCATTTTATCTGACAACATGTTTGAACAAAACTTTTGTTATACTATCAACTAATTCTGGTTCCATTCTATAGGGTTCGTTGTAATGGTAGTTCTCTGCCTTTTGACATGTGATGACACCTCAAATGGGAAGCAGTTAATTAAATGAATTGAACTCTAATTAAATGAAGAGCTGTGGAGAAGGAATGGGAAAGACCTGATATGAAAGAAGCAATAAATAGATTTCAGCCTCGCTGCGAGGCAAGCCCTCCAGTCAACTTGACGAAAGCAATAACTAATAATAAAAACAGTTCTTGGCCTGACATCACGCTCCATGCAGTGTATTATTTATCTCAAAGACCTTTATTAATTGTGTGCCCCTGTTTGTTTTGCTGGGCCCACTATAGCATTAAGAGAAATTGCCTGGTTAAAGATTGATAAGAGCCGGGCCTTTGTGCGTGCAGCTCACTGTACTCGTGTGTGTCCACATCAGTGAGGGTATATTTGCACATTCAGCCTATGTGCACCTGTATGTGTGTATACATACTTGAGCCTTTCAGGTCACGTGAAAACATCCATTTATCTGAATACTACTACCCAGTCTGTGACAGCCAACCCCGAGTCTATTGGTTAATCTTTAAATTTGGCTTACATATACAGGGCTCAGCAGTAAGGATTGCCCACTAGCTCAGAACACGTCGAACTGGTAAATCTAGCAACTCAAGTATAAAAACGAACCTTTTTTTTTTTTTCTGAACTGATGATGGAAGTAGCTATGTGGTAAGCCATCTTGCTTTCTTATCTCTTTTGAGAGTTGCACATGCTCAGTACTAATTAAGCCCTGGTGAGGAAATGGCATTTGTTAAAATCACACAAAAGATTAGGAAAATGTGGCGTTTGTTGTCAAAAGTAAGAGCCAATCAGTACTTTGATCAGGCGACAGGTTTTTGCAGTTGGTGGAGAGCAACTGCAGCGCCTGGCTCTAAAAACTGCAGCCACCTCGATCTCAGAAGGTTATTTTTTCCCGCATGTGCACAGTGTCAGAAATTGGCATCAACTTGGACACAAATCTAACCAGCATGCATTGTGCGGCATATGATGATTGATTGTGGGCAGGCCTGGCTCATCTCAAATGAGCCTTAAGTTTAAATTAATAATGACAAACTTTTAAACACAAACAATAGAAAACGACAAACAGAGGACAAAGCTGAGCTGAATCGTAAGCGTGAGTAACAATTATCCTGGAAACAAGAGTTTAGTTGGGTGGCGTTAAAGGATGTGAGCAACACTCCAACTACTGTCGTGGTGTTGAGTTTCAGTTTAGTTATTTCCTCACCTCTCCTCTTGTGTCAGTAACTTCACTTCCTGTCTCTGTTTTCCCACCAGTTTTGAATGTCTATCCCGCCCTGATCAGGTTCACCTGTGTCTAGTTGTCCTCCCCTCACCAATGTAGTCTGTAGGCCTTTCTCATTTCCCAGTTTGTACATCCTCGAATCCTCTCCTCGCATCTCAGTCCCTCCTATCAGAGATGAGAGCGAAGGAAGCGAGGATAGACACAGAGGAAAGGAGTCGAGGCAACAGGCATTTAACAAAATGAGATGTCCTTGCTTCAGAGTCAACCACTGCACAGCTGCATCATCTGCCCATTGTTTTCTTATAGACTACTGCTGTATTTTATTATCTCTGTCAGATGAACATGACGGTGTTCGTAACAGTTATTATTTACTTTTGATTCAGTTCACTTACTGAACTCTTACTGTTTATTTATTTTTATGACCAGTAAAGTTGCTCTTTCACTATAAACCTCAGTTTATTGCACAATTCTATATAAAAATAGTGTTTTTCAGTGTGTTCTGTATTTTCAGGGATTATATTGCGCCAAATTCCCTTTAAGAAATATGACATTTTAAGAATGCCTTAAGCGTAACTCTAGAAGCACAAGATAAAGGGCGTCATACGTCCACAGTCTTCTTGTCAATTCGCCATCAATATAATCCATAAAGAAAAACTTTTTGACAATTTTGTCTCCTCAACTTACTTACAGTATCTATTGGAGCCTAAGTTAGAGAGGAGAGACTGTTTTAAGAATGATTAATTCTCACAAAAATAAGCGCTGGTTGGTGGAATAAATATATGCCAAATTAAACACAGACTCATAACACTGTTAACTGTTAACTGTGTGTTTCAGTATTACATTCTTTTGCCCATTACCATAGGAACTACCAGTATGAAGGTGAAATGTCATTAAGGAATGCGGTTAGAACAGTGCCTCGCAAGCCGCTACACAAACAGTGAATGGCAGAAAGTTTGATCATCTTCAGTAACTAATACGACTTTATCTATACTATCTATCTGTAGAGAACTCCTGCCATGGTTTGTACATTCCAGCTGTGTGTCACACCTTTTTTATACGGGTCATGGGTGCCAAAAACAATGAAAAGACTTCCTCCTTCCTCTTCTCTCCTCCAGATATAATTTAGGAATTGATGTCCTTCAAGACTGAGATTGATTTCCGCGTCGCAGGCAGGAGGACAGAGGAGACGAGAAGACACAAATTAGAGATATGAGAAAGGCCCGTTTTTTTCCCCTTGTTTCACTATCATGACATGTCTTTGTGTGTATGTCAAGTGGGTTTCCTAGCGTGTCTCCCTCCAGTTTTTGGACTTCTTGCTTTGTGTTGTGGACTCTGGATTTGGACTGTCTTCTGATGGACTGTTTAACTTTGGATCACCCAGTTAGCAGAATCCTGATAGGACTTGCCAAGCTCAGGTGCTGATGAATTTTTACGAAACCTTTTATTGCTCCAAGCTGTTTTTATTAGTAGAGGAAAGCCAAAACAGTTAAAGCCAGCACTGACCATTGATTGCACTGGTTATTATGTCCAACAAGACCAACAGCAGAATGTCTTCTAGATTCTTTTAGGCTTATCAATATAATAAATTTAATAATTCTGTATCATGACCTGTATCATGAAAATAAGGGGTGTTAAGTTAGAAGGGTATACCTGTTATTAATTAATTCGACTCATGTAAAATGCTATCAAACCCCACCCTTTCTCAAAGTTGAGTAAATAGTGCCGGTTGGGGCAGATTTTCAGCTGCAGATTAATACACAGATGTTTTGCTGGCAGTAGGAGTGTGTTTATGGTAATGAAGGAACATGTCATCCAGTGCTGTCCATTTATGTATTGGCATTAACAAAGAAGACATATCCCTTTGGATGTACACACATTTCTTGTTTGTGATTGTTTGTGACCCATAGAAATTGAGCTAAAATACAGTGTACAAAACAATGAATTGTTTTGTAGCTATTTAAATTTAACATGGTCCTCAAGAACAAATTCAAAAATGTTACCTCTGAACTGGTTTGGCTACCATTTTCTTTCCTTTTTTTACTGTTTGTTTGCACATACAGTATCTGTGTGCATGTGGGTCTATCCATCTTGTGTGTATGGCCTGAGTTTGACGGATGGTGCGGCAGTGGCCAGAGCGGCAAAGATCCGGAGTAGCAGCTGACAGGGTTCTCCTGCAGGGCCGTGCTTGGTATCGATCGCCTGAGCCTGGCCAGGTGTCCGCCCGGAGAGAGGGAGAGAGAGAACAAGATCAGCCAAGCAGACAGAAAGAGAGAATGGGGGGAGAGAGAGGAGGAGAGAGGGAGGATATGGCCGGCTGGGTTGACCCTAATGGAGGACAGTAGGAAGAGTAGGCAATGTAGAGACATCAGCAGTAATGCGGGCATCTTATGAGACGGCCATGGACAATCTCGATCCAGTCCTCATCTACGTTTGCAAAGTGATCACAAAAATGCAATTGCAGATTTAAGTGGTTGAAATTAGTGTCTAGGCTCACCCTTAGAGACATGGTGGAGAGATGAGACACCTGGAAGGAGTTCAACAACCGCTTCTTCCTGTCAAAAGGTGCCGGTTGCGGTGGTTTGGGCATCTGATCAGGAAGCCTCTTTCTGGGCATGTCCAGCCAGAAGCTGACCGAGAACATGATGGGCATTTAGCTTATCAGTCAATATAGTCCAGTCATGCCAAGCTTGGGCGGTGGCAGTTGTGAGTGTCTCATACTGTACTTGTATAGCATTTCATGTTACGTCATACGAGGGTGGTGCAGTGGCACTTAAGTGCTTAACTTCATCATATTTGGCTGATAATACTAATGTACTCTTACAGGTGCTGTGCATGTCAGTAACGATGCTTTATCAGAGCTTTTTTCTCTTTTTTTCTGCCAGTTGCAGTCCAGTATTGATTCCTTGCTTCTGTGAAGCACAAACTGGAAGATTAAGAAAAGTTCATCCAGTTTGAATACATGATGCAGAGAAATATTCACAGTAATGATGTGCAAAGGCCCCACTGGCGGAGATGCACAAGTGCACTGACACGTTTCCCTTTCCTCTGGCGTTTCACTGCTTGAACAAAGGTGAATGCACCTTTGATGAGAATAATTCCAATAATCAACAGATCACACAAGAAAAGTGGCAAATGAATCCACTGGAGTCGTTCCCCAGCTTTGCTTACTATGGCAAAACATTCACACATGGTCATTTAATCCAATTATATAAAATAAGTGATTAGTGCTGATTTTAATAATGTATCGGAATATACTTCAGCATCTATATGACTGTGTCCCTTCGTCATTCCCTGCTCACTATGTCGAAATATCTATTATTGACCGCTGAAAACCTTCCCTCTCTCCCACCCAAGGACAAATCCCTTCATCTCCTCTCTCTCCCTTTCTTCCAAACATTGCTGCCGAGCAGGATTTATGTTGCGGGCTCGTTGGCTGCCCTGTTTTTTTATGTGAGTGGTGTAAACCCTTAACAGGCTAATGCATTAACAATATCCTCTTTTAAAAAGCCTAACCTACCCCCCTCCCTCCATAGCCTGCAAACAGCTTAAGCAACCAGTCGCCTCCTTCCCCTGACATCATTTTGTGAAAGTTATTGCAACCCTTGCTCGACCCTCCACCCCCACCTCCCTCTCTTTTAGTGTTGAGATGCTTTTGATGCCCCCCCCCCCCCACACACACACACACTTTGGTAGTTAAGGGTAAGGGCTTAAAGGTGTCTTATCTCAAAATTCATCATGGCTTCAACTGCTCCAGGGTCGCTGGTGGACAGCCACAACCCTCAGAGGAGGCTTTCATTGTGGAGGGTAGATAGCAGGGTATCAGAAAGCAGCTGGGTGTCACTTTGGTCAGAAACACTGTCCATATAGTACACCCTTTCTAGGACTGTGTGTGGACAAAAGTATGTGGACTTATCTTTATGGGTTAAAAATGGGTTTGCGTTAACGCCGATAATAACGCGTTAAACTGACAGCACTAGAAAACATACCTATGAATATTATATTCCATTTCTGACAACAGATCCTCCTAAATGTTACACACTGGGCCTTTAAGGCCCCCCCAAAAAGCACTCTGTAGAGCTGTGGGGAACAATTAGTATATGTTTTATATGTGAATGTGTGTGTAGAAAGTACCAGTACCAAATGTCAAGCAACACACCCTGTCCACACAGTGTGGGCAAATTCTCCCGGATTAGATTTGTAAATCAAAACCTAATTCATATAACATGCAAGAATTAATTTGTTTTATATTCCTTGGTTACATTTTTCGTGGAATACATTTGGAAGATTTAGAATGTATTTGTGCCTGCTGCTCCCCACCATTATATGCTTCAATTCATACATCTATTTGTGAGCCCATAAAACAGGCATTGACTACCCATGTAAATTGTGTTCCCCACAATAAATTATATGCATACTTGCAAAAATACATAACTGCTGTCGGTCTCCCCGCTCCATGTCACCGGCATACTAATAGCGCCATGCTAGGAGGCCAATGATGCCACTTCCATTATTTTTCCATTTAGCCCTAATTTTGCGGAGGAAGTTAGAGTTGGTGAAATTGCCTCCCTCTGCCCTCCCTGTGCCTGATTCTTACCATCCCTCTCTCCTCCTCTTGCAGGCTGGCTCTGTATCTCCTAGTCGCCTGCTTTTTCTTCCCCTTCTCATTCAGCTTCTGAGGCACGTGGGGGTTGTTTTCATCCCTGGCGAGTGGATAGAAAACGCCAGTGACCTGTACATGCCTCTGGTTCAGTGGGCGATTTCGTCTCAAGCTGCTGAGGCTACAAGCTCAGGGGTCACAGGTCAAGTTATCCCACAGTGAAATGGACACCATGGGAAAGTAATGCAGCCAAAGCCTGCTTTGTATGCCTGGCTGACACCAAGTAGATTATTGCATCATGAATCCTTTATCACTACTTGAAAGTCCAATGAACATTAAATTACATTTTGTTTTCTGCAACAGCATACAGATTTGCCCTCACTTTCTCTTTTGAGTAAATCAGCATGAAAAAGAAGATAAATATATGTTCTGTATTTTGGTTGCATGATGGGGTACCCACAGTCAGTTCAAATAGTCAGAATGCAGTTATTACTCCATGTAGACGTAAAGAGATTTATATCACATAGAGCATTAAAGGTCCAGTGTGTAACATTTAGGAGGATGTATTGTCAGAAATGGAATATAATATTCATAGGTATGTTTTCATTAGTGAATAATCACCTGAAAATAAGCATTGTTTGTATTTTCGTCTACAGAGGTTATCCACGTTGAACCACCATGTTTCTACAGTAGCCCAGAATGGACAAACCAAACACTGGCTCTAGATAGTGCCTTTCCTAGTTTCTCATACACACAGCTCATTCTCATTCCGAGGTAATCAAATATAGACACCAGCGCTGTTCAGTTAGTTGCAAAGTTGTTTTGTCTTTTATTTTGGCAAATGAATTACACTCAAAATACGAGTGTAGGGAGGTGGAGAGAGAGTCTGTAATCTATCTAAACTATACAAAAAGAACAGTTAAACTGAGTGTGAACCACAGTGTAAACAAAGAGAAATTATTTAAGTGGTGCTGGATAATGTACTCAGTAATATCATATGTGTATTATTATGATATCAATATTTCCTTTTTCTAAATGTCACGGTTATGCATATGCAACATATTCCACTCTGTCTTTCAGAGACAGAACAGTGGAACTGTCATTCTGAGAATAATTTCTATTTCTAGTAGGCCATTTCTTATTTCCCCATTTTAACTCTACTTAATTCTCTCCCTTATTTTAGTTTCTTAGTGTTTACTTTCAAACTACTTTAATCTGCCTTTTCCCTTTCTCCCTCCCACACACCAGCTGCCCCTTTCTGCTTCTCTTTCCATGTATCATACAGGCTGTGTGTGCCTCTGCTATGTTCACTTTGTTGGTCAGCAGTGTGTTTTATAAAGTTGCCCATGAAACACAAATTACCTGCAATTCTGCTTTCACAACCGTATGTGAGCCGCATGTGGAGGAGGCTTTGTTAATGGCGTCGCCTATCGAAAACTAAACTGTTGCTTCACCTGCTCCATGTTGGCAAAACATCCAGTTTCTATGTAAAATACTGTTAATACACTACCTGACTGTTAATATACTGGGTGGCCTGCTCAAGTAAATCTATGTGTGTCAAAGACTGAATAACTTTCCTGTGAAATAAAATAAATATGTCAGCTGATCAGCTCCTCTGACTAAGTAGTGGCAAAATCGCCCGACAATGATGGGTGGTTGAGTAATTGGAGTAGTAGACGTAGGGACACAACACAAAACAGAACCTCAGACTTTAAACAACTACCAAAATCACCTTTCTAACTAATTCTCCTCATTATCTCCCAGAAATTACATTTATATCATATAAATGCGTAATCGCTGGCTGGATAATGGTTACAGGCAATGTGCATTACTGAGTGAATGTAGCTCTAAATGTATCTATTGCACAGTCAGAGGGAAGTAGTTGTGGTGAATGGTGACATCAGCATATGACTTGTGTCCAGTGTTCATCTATGGTCAGGTTTAGTGAACAGAAGCACTTTGGTAAAGGTTATCCCCCCTAATCTTGCTGACACGAGCAATAAATATGTTCAGAATATCATGCTTTACTGACATTTCGGCATTCTGTATTAACATTTTGCAGCTTTCCAGATATTTCGACTAACCAGATTTCCTCATTATGGTAATAGAATTAAGAGTAATCTCACCCAAAAAACAGAATATCTGGGTTGCCATATGCATCAACAATTCTGGACCTTCTTGTGTTCCACATGGCATAACTGACTGAATGAGCAACCAAACAAACAAACATCTGCCAACCTTACACATGCACTTTCACCACAGATCCATATCGAAGTCTAGATAGTCAATTAGTCAGCTGTAACGTTTTGAACAGCTCAAAAACTGAAAAAAAATAAAAAATCCATATTATTAACCCGTTCAGATCCCCCGTCCATTCCAATGGACATAACTCTTCTAGGTTACTCTTCTTGATTACTGTCATCTGACTCCACCCCCACGAACAAAAGTATTTGACTGGATGTCTTTAAGCCAATCACAGAGTCACAGAGGACCGCAGAGAAGATGGCTATATGTCCATTTCACTCCACATCTGGTAAACCCACTTTGAAGTTTCATAGCGTGTAGTTCATAGACCAAGACTCAAGTTTCACACCCAGGTTTATGTAGGTGATCTGCGTGAGGGGCTAAGTACATTTTTCCAGGGCAACATAAATTATTTCCAGGATCTGGATTTTTTTAAATCAATTTCCAGGTGTTTCCAGATTTTCCAGGATCCTTGTGAACCCTGACCTTTAATCCTCAATTTTGACTTAGATGACGCCCTGGTAGTCGTTTTTGGCACCGCTGAAAAGGAAAACTTATTCCTAACTTCAATCAGACGCCGCACACTGTCCTTCCCTTCTCTGTTGGCAGGACGTACGGTGTTACTAAGATGGAAGGATGCTGCCCCACCCGTCCACGCTCAGTGACTGAGGGACATTATGTCCTGTCTAAACCTCAAAAAGATCCACTATTCAGTTTGTAATGCAAACAAGTTCCATATTTCCTGAAATACTACAGACTTATTCCCTCACTCTCTTTTTGTCTTTTGTCTTTCTGTTGATTTCTGTTAATAATATGGTTTATCAATTTCTAAACCCCCTTCTTTTATTTACTTGTTATTCATTTTTAAGTATTTTTTTTTTTTCTAAATACAATAATAATAATACAAACACTTCAACAGTAAGCATGCACACATTTTAGTCTATTGTTATCCATTGGAATGGACAGCAGCAATAACATATTTAAGTATCTTCTTTTTCTGTTTGCTAATGATTTATGAGTCCATTTAAAGCTATCATTAAAATATTTTTTGTGTTTGCAACATAATTGGGTTATGTTGTGGCCTCTAATCTTATTCTGGTCTGTGAGCTACTGCTACCAGCCAAAGTTGGTTTGTGCCACCGCCGGCTCAGCTGTCAATTAAACACCTACTGGCCCGCCCACTGAGAGGCCTTTCTGACTGCTCACAAATATAGAAAAACATAAAAAAAACACCTACTGACTAAATCATGTTGACACTGATTTTTACCGCAAACAAGGGTGATTTTAGCTCGACTACTATACTAAATTTATACTCATTTATTTAACATATTTTTAAAGGACTTTGGATTTAGATTAAAATGAGTGTACATAAGTTATTTCTGTCTATAAAACATGTAAGATAATAAAAAAGACCTGTAGCACAAACCTGGCCTAGGCAAGATGTGTGTGAGTGACCGAGGCAGCATGGTGGCGAGGAAGGTTTACATACAGGGACTGAGGTCTGAAGGTCACAAGAGCTGCCGAGCACACATACGCGCAGCAACAAACACACACACATACACTCCTAAAGCTGTTCGCTCACACACGCACACACACACACACACACACACACACATAATATACGGAGCTCTCGCACAGCTCTTATGGATGCGGAAAACCAATAAAATTGCAAATTTCGCTTCATATTTTCACAATATCCTAAATAAACAGCAGCCTAGCACACCCCTCCTTTTCTCTCTCTCTCTCTCTCTCTCTCTCTGTCCCTCTTTCTCTCTCCCTCTTTCCCCAACATTAAATATTAATCTGTACGTGGCTGGCATGACTCCAATCAGAGCAGAGTCGACATATAGGGAGACGGTGGCTGCCCTTCTCTTGGTAAACAGTAAGGAGATTGTTACCTCCCCACCCAACCACACACAACATCACCACCATCACCACCTCCATCTCTCCCTCATGACAAAATTCCCATCTTAATTACAGAAAGTCACCCACCATAGAACCTGGGAATAAAACATGTCCATACAGACTTCTGGTTAAAAAGCATCATTAGAATGAGCTCACTATTAGAGCCATGGAGAACATGAGGCTTATGTTTGCATTTTGTGCCTAATTAGTTAATATCTATTTTGCTTTAATTGATAAGGATTAATCATAACTGATATTTTGTTTCATCTTAATGTAATTAATGTCTATTCAGTAGATAAAGTTTTGTTATGCTCTTATTTTGTCCTGCTACTACAAACTGACACTGCCGTAAAGCGCAGCTTATTGTAGTGAACTGTAGTAAACTAGCCATGTGGGCACCTGTCGGCATCGCGGCTTTGTAATTTAGTTATCGGAGCAGGACGGGAGCAACAATTTTCTGACCGTAGCTTAATTGTCATTTAGGCATAAGAAACTCATTTTTTCTGTCAACTAGTTTGAGGTGACAGACCGGATACCCAGGATTTTGCTTGGAAACTTTTATTTTTGTTCAAAGTGGATTATATTTTGAGAATAAAACGCAGCATTTTTTCTTTTTTACATCGACCTCGTTTCCTTTTTCTCCATTTTCTTTGGAGTTTATTGCCTTACGACAAGCACGAGTACAGAAACTTTATGTCCTGCAAGAGTGGCAAATAGGTTGCCACTTCACTCACCAACAAACCGGCGACAGTTCTACAATTTGTGACTAAACATACTCTATCCATCAAAAGACATGGATCACAACAGATTTTAAAGAAACAGTACAACATTTTGGCCAGATGTTAATCTTATTTTAGCCTAGCTTAGCACATCCATGCTTGGACTATAAGCAGGAGAATAGGGCTAACCTATAGCTATCAATATGATATACACTTCTGTTCTGTGCCTTCTGTCAGAACACAATTTGTTAAACGACATGAAGCAGAGGGAAACTGTAAGCCTGGCATTATCAAAAGTCAAAATGCCTTCAAACAGCTCCAATCTGTCCTTTTTTTGCACATGTATCTATTTTTAGCACAAGTAGAAATATATAAAATCTTTAGAGCAGGTAGCACAAGCAGAGGCTGATTCTTGCCCAGCGAGCGTCAGAGGACGGTCACAGCAAGCCTTAAATGTTCTCTTATAGTTTCCAGGTTTGATCAGTCACACAGTAACTCTAGCAACCTGTATGTAACCGGAAGGTATTGTAAAGACAATGCATAAATCAGACAGCTGGAGATGTTAGGACTCCTTTTAATATGGCATGAGCTCACCTAAAAACATTATTTGTGAAATCTTTTGGGGGGTCAATAGGCTATTTTTGCCATGCATTTCTATTTCTGTTATCCTGTATCTTTATTATCATGGATCATGCATCAAATGAGGGTGTTTGTAGGCCATTAAGTGATTATTATGTATCTGATGTGCTGAGTTAAAGCAAGCAGGCCATGATCCATCGCTATTATTATCATTACATCAGTAATAGCCTAATTTTACAAGCATAAAAAAGAAAAAAGAGAGCTTCTCAAAATCCATGCTATAGTTGACACACTGATGGGACAGTATAGACCTAGTGTTGGTTAAAACAAAACAAAAAGGACCCCCATCAGTGCCATGGCCTTGTTGTCCTTGACAGTTAAAGGCAACATGAATTTCAATTGAGTATTTCTGCTTGAAACAGCTAAAACACATCCTAATGAGGACTAAACAACAACAACGCTGATAGTGATCTTATATTAATCCATTATTTAAATGTTGTGAACATTCAGGTTTTGTATGCAGTAAGTGGAAGAGTTGGATTAAAAGAAATCTGTGATATATTAGTGATCAGAATTTCATGCCTTCATAGCAAGCTAACTGCTAATAATGTGCTGCTTCAAAGCAGATTTTTTTTATTTAGTATAAATATAAAATAGTTTGTGTCTAAAAGAAAGGCTTTTGGTTAATTTGGTCAACATACTGTTGAAGTTGCATTACATTAGACTGTAATGTAATGTAAAGCAGCTGAAGTAGAAGTTGATACTTTGAATTCAGGGGGAGTGAAAGTAGAGAGCTGCATTCAGACAAAAAATTATTTGCAGACAAAAAATTAAATAATCTAAAAGATAAAAACGCAAAGACATATTTGCTGTATTAATGCTTTAACATACACAACCTGTTCAGTTTAAACTCAACAGCAGATAGCTACTGCTTCTGCTCTTGAATTATATTGTATTATGTTCAAGAATGTTCTTTTATTTGTTTAATTGTTTATCTGTCAGGTACAGTGTATGGCATTTTAGCTGCACCAGAGTTAGCTATGAGCTCATTTACATCTGTAGTCACTGGGCAGGAAACTGTGAAAAACACCTCTGTTAAGAAATTAACACGGGAGAATAAAAACACAAATTACAAGACATAATCACTATACAACAGAGTCATTGGAAACAACGCCAGGATCTCAAAAGATTAGTGTTTGCATTTATGTGTGATGGGTAAATGATTGGGTGGGTTTTAGCAAGTACAGAGCTCCAAAATGTGTTGCTCTAATTATAAGTCAAAAATTTGGAGTCAGTTTTTACCAAATTCTTAACAAACTTAACATATAAAGTATAATATGTCACAAGGACTAAAAGATAAAAATATACTATTGAATGCTAGTGTGTAAGTGCAGTGTAAGGGTGTGTGTAAGGGTAACAATATCCCTCACTAATGCAGCACACACACTCTTTAAATCTTTCAACCACAACATATGAAGAGTCCAACCCTGGGCTCTTGAGTGTTTGATCTCTATGCGGAACTCCAGAATTCCTTTTACTGCAACATTGGTTAGTACATTTTAAGTAACTACCTAACTCCACCCAATATATTTCAAGAACGAAACAAACTCCCTAAAATTGCAACATCAGTATGCAAAGTCTGACACACACACACACACACACACACACACACACACACACACAGTGCCACCACTTCCGCCCACATAAATGTCGAACTCACACACGGACAGTTTCACGTCCTCCTCCTTTTCCTGCTCTTTTTCTTCTCCTTACCCCCTCCTTCTGCTCCTCCACTCGTCAGCACTGAGAGACCCCACACTGGTGTGACACCACAAGGGGCAGCAGAGGTACACGCTACGACACCTGCAGCTTCCTGGGAACAGTTTAAAACAGGTGGACCACCTTTTCTTTGTCTTCAATATCAGAAAGAGAGAAAGAAAGAAAGATTGCGCAAGCAAGATACAAGACAAAGAATCACACAAATTTGATAGGACAGAAATAAACATGCAAAGGACTAAATACAAACAACAAACAAAAGAAAGAACAAATAGAAATCAATGCATGAAAGAGCCAAAAAGCAGAAGCAAACAAAATCATAAAAAAGAAGAGAAAGACAAAGATTGCAATAGAGCATGAGAAAAATAAATACTGTAGAAGAAAGACAAACACAAAGACACCAAAACTGCAAAGAAAACAAATAATTATGGATAAACAATTTAAAAACGAAAGATAAAAAAAGTTTTTTTAATGGAGCAGAGACCGCATAAATCAGCACCATGATGGCATCTACAAATCAGTGCAATACATATTTATTACCTGCACACACACACACACATTTTCTCCCATATACACACTTATGCACGTAAACCATAACAGTCATACCTGTGTTATCAGCTCTGGTTGCCACCCGTGAACATTCCTCACTGTGTGCACACACATGAAACACACACACACACACACACACACACACACACACACACACACACAAAAGATTGTGGTGGGTAAACAGACAGTGCCGACTTGTCACACCCAGCAGCAGATGAGCAGGGATCGGCACAGATCACACATATGAAAATCGCTCAATTGTGATTTATTGCTCAAATCAGTTTTTTTGTTTTGTTTGGCTGTTCACATTGTTTTTTTAAATGTAGCCCATATGATTTATTTATAGTTTATTTGATAGGGAAAGGGACAGTAAACATAGACAGACTGAAAACTGCTATCCAATGCAAGTAAATGCAGTATATAGTCCTTGCTAACGTCCTTAGAAGGGCTTTTATAAAAATAAGAGGTAAAACAGGAAGGTACAAAAAAAACCAAACAGCAACACATAAAACACATACAGGACACATTTCAAAACTATACGTACAGGTGTTTTGCTGAATTGACCCGGATTTGGTAGCTCTCAAAAGTTATGAAGTTCCAGGACTTTTCTCCCCTGACAGAAAAAGCTGTTTTGTTTTCCAGAATGGAACTTTACTCCTTGATGCTGCTCTTGTGGATCTGCAGCAGCTCTGCAGTCTCCTGAGTGCATTTGTCCTGAAGTGACCCGCATGACATCTGTAAAGACGAGTGACCTAAAAGTCACATGACTTCTGATATGACTGTTCACACTGAGGAAATGATCACATTTCACACTTTTATGAAAAAAAACAATCTGAGTCACATATAAACAAAACAAAAATCTCTTTGGCCTGCAGAATGCGTCCAGTGAGATGGTGGTGAGAGTGAATGTGTTGGGCAGTCGTCCTCTAAACCAGTCAGGAATGACTCAGTGAGAAAATGATTTCTAATGCAGGACAATGTGTGCTGTTGGTGTACTATATGATGGATAGATGTGCCAAACTTCAAGTCATTCTTAGAGATACAACTTTTTAAAACATGCTTTAAACCCTATTTGCAGAGAAATAATACCCAGGGTCCTCCCGTGATTCATAATAATTACACTGCATTTCATAGGTCACCTGTGTTCTCAGTTAAATTCGCTCTGTAATAAAATCTCCCTAATATTGCCCCAACCTTAGAGATAAAAATACTCAGCTTGACTAGGTTCCTCAAATTGACTCTTCACAATGTTCATTAGGCCTCAATACCACAAGGTAATGCACAGGCTCACTGCAGTAGCACATAGAAATGCAATTATTTTAAATATCCTCTCTCTGGACACAAAAAATGGAATCAGTTATGTATTTGATTTGTGTCTACCGAGACCAAAACCACCAGTGTCTTAGTCCGCCTCTCAATACTTTCTGAATTCTTTTCTGTAACTTCTCTGTGGCACTTAGCCCCAAGCCTGTTACTTAGTTTTACTTAATATTCTTTCAGACAATCCTTTTTTGACAGCTGTTAGACAAATACAACAGCAAGAAAAAAATGGACTATTTAGTGGCGGATTTATCCACATTGGGTGCTCCGGTGTGTATTTGGTGCGTGTGGTTCAAATTCAACAGTTCATAAATGCAGTCAGACCTTCAACCAGACAAGCCTAGAGCCGGGGCCTGCTTGAGGTTTCTGCCTGTTAAAAGGAAATTTTCTTGTCACTGGCGCTAAGTGCTTGCTCATTGTGGGCATTGTTGGGTTTCTGTGAATAATTTTAACCTACTCCATATGAAAAGTGTCCTGAGATAACTTCTGGAATGATTTGGTGCTATACAAATAAAATTGATAATTGAAATCCTCTGAAGGCTACCATAAATAACATAGAACATACAACAAAGAACTTCACACTGACGTTGAATATACTGTACATAACTTCTGGGTGCATAACTGTATAGCTATTAAATATTTGTAAATATGTTGTGTATGTATAGCTTGAACATCCTTGGACTTTCAGGAACTCGCTACTTGCTCGCTACTTCCAGCTTTCTCCATACACACCGTCCAGGCTCTGTGAATATTTTACCAAATGGTGTGCAACAGGAAATGCCATGAGTGCGGTGGTGAGCTGCATCACCCAGACAAGTTGTGTGAGATCCTTTATATGATGGATAGACAGACTACTGAAGGAAAGGCAAAGACACCGATCCATTATTCTTCCCCTCTCTGCATTATGACTAACAGTGACTGCACAGCCTTGATCTCAGCCTTCTGAAGCTGCTGAAATGTAAGGGGGTGGGGGACATTGGTTATCAAAACAACATCCACAGTGCGAATGTCCTTCAGGTTAGTGTAGGGATCTAAAGGAAACTGAGAAATGGTTTTGCTTTAGGGGTGTGCATGTCTCCTGTCTAAGATGATCTGATAAGTATCTAGATACATGGGCCACGATACGATTCAGGGACGATGCATTTTAATATGGAATAAATTGGTGCAATACAATGCAATCTGATAGTTATTACATTAATATATATATATATACATATAGAAGTGATATTGCTCACCTAAAATACCAGGTAAGCTTTATGGGAAAAAATGGAAGACAAATGTTTGGAATTACATGTCATTGTGTTTATTTGTTTTCCAAAAAAACCCAAAAGACTTTCTGCCATGATTACCTTAGACCTCGCCTAGTTGGTGTTCAGTTGTGCCTGGAAAGTGTTTAATATCTGTGTCCGTGTTGTTGCTTGTGCTCGCTGTATTAGCATCCAGAGACTCCTCATCGCCTGCAGAGGTGTCAACAAAGTTTAGATTTTAGATTTGATGGTGCACTGTAAATCGTGTCAGCGTTGTTGGTGAGCCACGTTGCGCTAACATTAATGGTAAATGGACCTGTACTTGTATAGCGCCTTTCTAGTCTTCCGACCACTCAAAGCGCTTTTACACTACATGCCACATTCACCCTTTCACACACATTCACACAGTGATGGCAAAGTCCATCAAACAGAAGCTAACATTCATACACATTCACACACCGATGTACGACATCGGGAGCAATTCGGGGTTCAGTATCTTGCTCAAGGATACGTGGCGAGAGGAAGCCTCCATTTATACTCCTCATATATATGTATAGGATTATCTGCTAACAAGAACAATGCAAAATAGCATTATATTTTAACTTTAACTTAACAATAAACGATAAAATGCGAACTGTATTTGTGTTTGTTTAGTTGTCGCGGAACTCAAACTTTTCTGAGAGGACTTAGGACTTACCGACAAGGGGATCAAGGTTGTATGGTTAGTTATTGAAAAAAGAAAAAGTTGATTCACATTCTTTTTCCTTTAAATAATCTCAGTGTGGCTTGATTTCCACACTGAGAAAATTGCAAACGTTTGTTAAATGACTTTGTTATGAGGGTGCAGAGACTGTGTGTGATGCATGTTTTGGCATCCCATCCAAGAAAAACACATTTCCTCTCCTCTCCTTCCTCACCGTATTACTTCCATTTTCCCATCGCTTCTCCAGGTCACACCTGCCCTTGTTTTCTCCCTCTTTCTCTCCAACAGTGATCAAAGTTTACCATCCCTTACTTTCCTTTTTTCTCACTCCCACCCTCCTCCCATTTCCGACTCCGCCACTCAACTTATTGTCTTATAGGCCTGCTACAGAGACATCAGCTAAACCTCACCACACACACACATCATACACACACACTCACATTCAGTCAGAGAAGCTCAGTCCCCTCCCCTCCTCCATGATGGACTGGGATTGGCTCCCACTGTCACAGTGTGTGATTGCAACCTCCGTTTGACCTGCTGTGGATATATGGCGTCCCCGGGTTATCTACATAATGCACAGGGAGAGAGGTGGAGGAAGCCATCTGAGAACAAGAGAGGAGGGTGAGGAGGCGTGTGAGAGAGGGAGGGAGAGGAGGCTGGATGAAAAGATATTGCTGTGAACAGAGTTGGGTTAGATAGACAATAGTGTTGGCTAAATGTCTGGGGCAAATGTTGCTGTTTATTGGAAGCCAGGGAAAGGCTAGCCTGACGTATCTGTGTGTGTGTGTGTGTGTGTGTGAGAGAGAGTGTGTGTGTGTGTGTGTGTGTGTGTGTGTGTGTGTGTGTGTGTGTGTGTGTGTGTGTGTGTGTGTGTGTGTGTGTGTGTGTGTGTGTGTTTGTGTGTGTGTGTGTGTGTGTGTGTGTGTGTGTTGTTTTTATGCAGTTTCAAGGACAGACATCTTTCAAGTCCAAATTTAAAGTAAGAAAGTGAATTTTGTCACAATTAAAACATTTTTTTAGCATTCAATAAAATGTTTCCAAATTGACCTCTGACTGCCTAGTAACTAGCTAGCAGTGTAACCTTTTACAAATACATTTCAGTAATAATATTAGGGTAATATTACTTTCCCCAGTAACTAGTAGTGTCACTAATTACTTATACATTTCAGTAATATTATTACAGTAATTATATTATATTAATTAAGTGGGAAGCTAGCTTGGAAAATGGAAACTCTTAACGGCTGAAATATTCCATTACTTTGATCTTAACAAAAAAATTATTTTGTGTGGAGTAGCAGAACTAGTAGTGTAACTAATTACTCTTGGCAGGGAGTAATAATAAAGTAATTCTATTACTTTTGAAAAGAGTAACGAGTAATTGTAGAGGTATAAGAAAGAATCGTAATATTCTGTCTTGGAATATTGCATCGATTCTCAAAAAGTTATTACATAGTGTAGTGTTACACACATATTGCTGAGTCATCACACTACTAAGCTTAGCAAACAGTGTCATTGGGACTTATTTTGCCCTGGGTTTCACCTCTCAGGATACATAGAGGCTTCCCTCACCTCTGACTGGTTTGTTGACTGTATCTCTCAGTCTTATGCAAGACAATACTTAAATATTTAAATAAAATAAATAAATGAAAAATGTTATGTGTTTATACTCCGCACTATTGTGTGTGTATTCTGTGCTTCTGTGCTCTGTGTTTATGTGATTTTATCTGTGCGCTTTTGTTTGTGCGTATGTTTTTTTAGTCAAGCTGCCATGGACTGCAGATGAAAATGAGACTGTATAGTTAAATCTGGTGCATTTACATTGTGGATTGTGTTAATTAATGTGCATTGTCCCTTTTTTAAATAAATAATCTTCAAACTTCAAACAGTTGATATTCTCCTAAAAGCAAGTAAACATGAACAGATCAATAACTAGAACTTAGTTTTGTCGCAATTTATCTGCTATGTTTCATTCAGACTTCGTGTTTGCACTTCCAATCATAAATATAACACCGGTGTTTTTGTGTAATCCTTTATGATAAACATAGTCGTGTAGCATTCTACTCATGCCATCATATAATATATGTAACTTGTAAACATGCAGGCCTGTCATATATCTTTCTAATATAAAGTCACTGCATACAATTGGCATATTTTAAAATACACACACACACACACACACACACACACACACACACACACACACACACTGTGAGGGACATTTTCTCGGCCAGCCTGTGCTTCTCCACTCATCAGGCTGTTTGAGTGAGCCGGTCTGCCACTGACAGCCTGCACACTCACAATAAATACTCCCCACGGAGAGGCTCATGCAGTCACGCCAGAGCAATGCTAAAATTAGTTCATTTCAGTCCAAAGTTTCGGTAAGAGTGACGGCAGAGCCAGGCTGTCTGCTGCTGCTGTTGGCGTGGGAATGAACTGCAGGCAGTGGAGTGAAACGCCACCTCCGCTTAGATTACACACCTTGGCAGAATAGAGAGAGCCTGATATATATCTGTTCATGACCTACATTCATACTGTAGTGAGTTTCAGTCTGACTCACTCTAAATCAGCCCAATACTTTCCTGAATATATATATTTTTAGTTTTTCATATTGGTGATTGCTTTTGATGTTACTGTAGAAAAAGTGCAATTGTCACATAGATTAGTACATTATATTACTGCACTGTTCTTAATCATTACAATAATTATATATTAGGCAATATTTCTGTGTATGGTCCGTGTTGCATGAAGTCTAACAAATTGAGATTTGTATTATATTAATTTATATTTCATATTTACTTTTTATTCTATGTTTAAGTCTTGGATCTCCCCAGCTACAATATACCCTATCGTTTCACATCACATGATCAAATAGAGACTTGACGTTACACAATATAAACACACATATTACCCAGCAATCATCATTGCTTATCTGTATAGGACAAAAATACTAAAGAAAATAAGAAATGATTAATTTAATTGAACAGTTTTTTAATAGTTTATGTAGAATTTGTATATCATTTCTTCTAGATTGCTTCTGCCTGTTTTAACCCCAAAAAATGAAAACCATGATGGAGAGGGTTTGCCATTTTGAGGGTATATAAAGAAAATGTAAGGATTTTATTTGAGTTCTTATTTGAATGCCGGTGTATTTCCAAGGTTTCCAAAGTTACAGTCTTTTTAGTATGACATTTGCTTTGTGTCTCTAGGGGTTCTTGTCTTCTTGCTGAGCTGAGGAGGAAGGATCCTTCCTATCACTTGCAATTATCTGTAGCCTATCTGTATCTTCTCTGCCAACTAAATTATCTGTATTCGTATTCCGTACTTAAAATGGGCGGGAATTAACCCAGAAGTGGCAGGGACTAATCCAAAGTCCATTTCAACCTGAACTTGACCAGAAGTTGCTATATTTATTGGAAAACTGTTTACAGAACAGCCTATGGTTAACTAAAGTGCTAACATCGGGTATGTCTGTGCTAAAACCTCTGGGTGTTCTGCTGTTATAATACCTTAATACATGACACGTGACACACTGTGCTCAAGTAGAGCAGTAGGTTGTTGTGTGCTGAGCCCTTAAACGCCAACTAAAAGCCTCCGGTCATTGATCATCTTCAAACATTGCACGATGATGCATAATCCCTCCCCATAATACCCTCTTCATAATCATCATGACAACTGGCAGCTCCCCACACAAATAAAACAGACGTGGAAAACAGATAAAAAACAGGGGCGTTTAAGAAGTGGCCCATTATGACACATTTTCTCTCCTTTTATTTTTTTATGATAGCAAACGATCAATTATCCAGATGGCAAGAGATGCGGTGGGGCGGCTGGCATTGTCCGCAAACACACACACACATTTGCGCACATATTTCCACACATTTGGAGAGACACACAAAGATACATACATTTTAAAAGCAGAAATCACACCCTCTGACGCATGGACGTGGGCTCTGACACACACGGTCATAAACATCTGTTGTGTTGTACGCGGAAGTACCCCGCCATGCTGCCTATAGCAGCAGCAGCAAGTGCACAGATGAGGCCTACAGCTGCTCGATGGTTCCCAGTGAGAGTATAGCACCGCTGTGATGGATAAGGTGGGATTCTTCTAATTGACAGTTTGTGGGGAAACAGATGGTTTATTTGCGGGCATTTATCACGTCTTTATGACCAACAAAAGATAGCGTCACAGAGAAAGGAGAGGCCCTCTTTGAGTGTTTTACAAGTTTCACAGTTTATACTGTAAACCTCAGCTGCAGAGACGCAGATGTGGACTTTAGGGACAGGGTTTTGAATGTTTTGGGCAGACTTTCTTGACTGGGGGTGACAAGAGGAGCACTGACTTATGCGGGGGTGGCATGAAGTATGTGTCTCAGCTTTCCATGCAAGTCCGACAATGTTAAGTGACCCCAGTATGCAGAAATATATTTAAATACACATTTATACCACATGCAAAAAAATGTATCATCTAGCAGATGAATGTGAAAACATCCTTCAAGAGTCAAACTCTGCACATACATCGTTCAAACATCACACTGTAGGGACAATAAGAACAATGGATTTTTGACTGAAGGGGGCCTTTAAAGAATATTTGCAATGTGCAAGATAGATAGATCGGTATGTTTATTTGCCTAAATGTATATTTTTGTAGAGATGGCTGATAAGAAAGCAGTCAAGAATCTTCTTTAAGGTATTTTTGGATAAACTCATTCAAAAGGTTTTTTTAATGAAGATTTGTTGTAATGAACATGTGAATGTGTCAGAGCTTTGAATGATATCCACGCAACAACACAGTCTGATCCGGGTGTTCATTCCACATCCCCATCATCCAGTTTCTAAACATCTTTTGTGCCTGTATCAGGGGATCTCCAAGCACCTGTAGGATGTGCATGTGTGTACAGTATGTGTACGCACACATTTGTGTGCTAAGGTTGTATCTGTCAACCTCCTTACCTCCTGCAGTTTCCATTATGCCTGTGACCATTCTGTAAAATGGAGGTCATGTCGGGTGTCATTTCCTCCAACCCGTCTCATCCAAAATGCATAATTTTCCCACAAATGACACGCACACGATGTCTCAGCGTCACAGGTTCTACTGTACATAGTTTAAAGAGCGACGAACAGACAAACCAGCATATGAAGAGATAGAAAACAACTGCACACACACCCACATGCAGCTGTGGATATATGTCTGCCAGCCGAATTTTACTGGGCAGAAAAGTGAAATATAATTGAATTTTCATCTGGATTCTAACCAGTTCACTTAGATCTTATGCAGTAATATTATTCTGCAGAAATTACTGCTGATTGGCTATTAGTTTACTGTGATAAACACGAGCCAGTTTCTCCAGTCACATCTGAAATTCAGTGTGCAGATTCAAATTCAGCGTTTCAGATAACTGCCCCTGAGTTAAAGTCATTTATTTCATTATTATTATAATACACGTACATCAGTTCTAAGTTAGATGATACCACTCTCATGTGCATTAATGGAGCTATCTCCCAGCAGCTGGTTAGCTTAGCTTAGCATAAAGACTGGAAGCAGGGGGAAACAGCTAGCTTGCCTCTAACAATTAAAGCTCACTAATTTGTTTGCTGGATCGGTACAAAGTGTTAAAACAACAACTGTGGTTTTACTTGGAGTGGGGTTTAAATATCTCAACAGCAGTAACTTCCTGAATTTTAATGAAAAAAAAAAGAAGAATACATTGGCCTTTAGTGTTATATTTTGCGTCCACTCACCCATCCCCAACTCCAAATGTGATCCACAATGAGACCGCTGTGATGACACAGTGAGGCCAATCATGGACTGTATGATTAAAAATGTACGTAGTCTCTATGGCGTAACACAAGGGTTTCCAGCTGAACCTGTTTTAGCTCTAGTATATACATAGGTTGTTGTACGCATTTGAGCAAATGACCAAAAACAACAAACAATGCTGGCATTTTTCATACAGTACATGCACAAAATGAATACTCACTGTGGGATCCTATATAGCACCTTCTTCTTGTGTATTTCTGTGGGAACTGGAACACGTGCAGTGAAATCTGAGGACCCCCGATGTGTTACTGCCCCTACACCATGAGGACCACTTTTGGCCCCTTACTGCCCTAACTGCCCCTCAAGCACCCCACCCCACCTGCCCATATCAGGGCTCCAGACATGGGGCTTTATTGACTGGTTTGGGATAGTCCTCCTCAGGATAGCCTACTTATCCTTGCAGCTCTGCCTCCATCACAAGAAGATAATCTCCTGTGATTACCTTCTATTTCTCATCTGCTCGCTCTATCTCTTTTCCTCTCTCTCTCTCTCTCTCTCTCTCTCTCTCTCTGTTTTGTCGATTTCCACTCCACTCCGCTCTGTTGTTGCATGACCTACACCCACCCCCAGTAACCCACCCACCCCCCCAACCCCATCCATCCCCTCGCTTTCTTTCTCTCATTCTCTCTCCAGCTCGTTTTTTTTTCTCAGTTTGGGAGTAGAGGTTGTGAATAGAGAAGGCCTCGTCATATTCAGCACTGTCTCACTGTGTGTCCTTTTGTACAGGCACTCCTCGGCCAGCTGCCTATTCACACAGCCCTGCCAATTAGGACCCCATTCAGAGAGCATGAGAGAGGACATGAGATGAGATCGGTTACCCCCCCCCCCACCTTACTGTAGATATGGTCTGATTTTAAAGCCTCCTCTTCCCTGGCTCACCTCCTCTTTCCTCTTTTTGTCTCCTGTTGTCAGCATTTTCTAGTATGTGCTTGGTTTCTAGTTGGCCTTGATTGATGACATTTTCTTGACACCTGATACTGATAGAAATATATTGGAATTAGAAAGCTGTATTGGTTTGTCAGTACTGATATTAAGTATCAATCTGACCTTTTTCATGTCAGAAAATGAAGGATTCACTGTTTTATCTATCTACCTCAGCATTTAGATTGTAATTGGACATTAGAACCCACTCAGCTTATATGTACATACATTCTTGTTGGATCATAACAAGCGCTGGGTTAACCATAGGGGGGGCCCTGTGGCGACTGACCCCCCATTTCTCTGTCAAGGTCCCCTTCATTCACAATAATAATGGGTTTCAGTGGGGCATATAATTCTAACACATTTCCAGTTAATTAAAGCTGCAGTAGGTAACTTTTATAAAGATAACTTTTTGTCATATTTGCTGAAATATTCACTATATCCTGACAGTAGCACATGAGAGAGATAATCAGTGAAAAGATCAGGTTCCTTTGCCTCCTCTTAGTGCTCCTAATGGCATTTACAGGAATCCACTGGGCCTGAATGAAAACGACCAATCAGAGCCGAGAAAGATTGTTGAGTCTCATTTCCAGTTTGCCAAATACTGATGCTGGAATTGAGACTCAACATAATCTTAAAATCTAAAAGCCACCAACCAAAAGCTTCTTTATATCTTTCTCAGCCATTTCTAGGCCATAAATTGAATGCTGGCGCAAAACACGAGTGACTCTCTCCAGATTTCAGCCTCAGTCCAGTTTCAGTGAGCGTTTGGGAATCAGTGTTATGTTTTTATGTAAAGGCAGATGTGGGTTTAGATTTGTTTTTTAAAAAAGCATTTTTTCCAAAGATTTCAACCACATCTCTTCATCTTATCAGCAGATTTCTTTGTTGTCAAACTTCTATTTCTAATTCTATTTAGTTGATATTGAACTTTAATGCTCTACTTTAAAGGTCAGGAAGAATAATTTTTGCTTTCAAAATGAGCTTTCATGAGCGTTAAAATATATTGTACATACACCTTAAACCACATTAATTACTGAGGTGACAGTTTGTGTCTCCTGTGTGTAGGTATTTCATGAGACTATAGTATCACTGAAAATGGCAATCTGCAACAAATGTGTGCAGTAAACTGTGACTTAATGTAAACAATAGATGTTAAAATCATACACAGCAGCAGTTAAGATATTATGATAAATGGTAAATGGACCTGTACTTGTATAGCGCCTTTCTAGTCTTCCGACCACTCAAAGGGCTTTTACACTACGTGGCACATTCACCCTTTCACACACATTCACTCAGTGATAGCAAAGTCCATCAAACAGAAATTAACTCATTCATACACAGCATCAGGAGCAATTCAGGGTTCAGTATCTTGCTCAAGGATACTTCAACATGTTGCCCCAGGAGCCGGGGATCGAACCAACAACCTTCCAATTAGTGGACGACCTGCTCTGCCTCTGCGCCACAGCCACCCATTAGCTAAGTAGGCTGAAAAAAATGAACTGAAATTAAAATAAAAACAAAAACTGAACCAATGTTCTGTACTTAGAACCAAATTAAAATATACAGGAAATATCTTTAGCTTTAGTCTTTGTCAATTTGTCAAAACAACAAGCATGAGCAGGCATTGGTGCATATGTTTATTGAGACTGATGTCTACATGACTGTCATGTAGACATGACTGACTGTGTTTGTGTTGTAATACCTATTCTGAACTGCTTAACAATTGCCACTGACAAATACCCCCCTGTTATAAAAATTCAATTACAACTAATACTGAAACTGTGGCTGTGGTCCTTTGCTGCGTGTCATCCCCTCTCTCTCTCCCCCTTTCCTGTCTATCTTGAACTGTCTTATCAAAAAAAGGCACACAATATTATGAAACTGAACATTTTTTATACTAAAATCTGGAATCTAATCTGGAAACTAATTGAAACTGAAAACAAAAATTTAAAAACTAAATAGAAATAAAAACTAATGAAAAATACAAAACAATAACAGTTGCTTTGTCCCCCATAAATGCTAAGGACAGCCTTGCATCAATGTTAGTAAGTTATTTATAAAGTGCCTTTCAAAACCACCCAGTTTACAGTGCAGAGTTCCAAAGCAACCACTGATGTACAGTATAGTTAAGCTAAAAGCTAAATTAATAGATAGGAGGAATATAGTCCTGCAACACAACAAAAGTGTTGTGCTACTTCGTGCTTTACTTTCATGATTGATTGAAGTCACAGTGGTGTCTCCTGGTTACCCCCTGCATTAAATGAATGAATGAAACTCTATGTAAGTTATGTTGAGTAAAATTTTGTATATATATATACATGTATATATATATATTAATTTCTTCTATATATATATATATATATATTTCTTCTGCATGATATTTGGCAAACATCTACATCATTTTAGATCTTGGTTACAATGTAAAATCACCTTTTGTGAGTCTTAACCATGGTTAGCCATGAATGCTTTTGTAATGATGGACCACAGGTGGGTCTGGCAGAGTTGAAGGGGTCGACTCAAGCAGGCAATTTTGGTTCTTTTACACCCCTGAAAGCTTTAATCAACACAGACACCAACTTACACATTCACTTCCTCATGTTAGCTGCCCACACTCACACTCTCCGCACTACAATGGCCCTCTAATCTCGCTCTGTAGAGCAATCATTAACAGGCCGATTCCACTGTGGCTGAGATGGGTGGAATAAAAAGAAAGAGGAATGTAGGGAGGGAAGCAGAGGAGGGGCCTGTAATGGATACTGGGGCCAGTAATTAGGCGCCAGGTCCCGTGTTAAAGTGTCGTGACTTTGGGAGAGCCATTTAGCCTGCTAATGAGTCTCTAACAGTTTATTGATGCCACTTCTCCCATCACTTTTCTGACGCTTGCTTCCCTTCAGCCCATTTTTCCCTCTGCCCTGTGGGACTCCCCGAGCAACCATTGTCGCTAATTAATTGAAATTAGGACAGATCAAATGCATTCCAACTTTTCTCATATGAGCAGAAGTACCTGGGGGAATGAAATTCCAATTTAGAAACTTGGGGATTTCTGGTCCGCCCCTTGAACGGTGTTAAACGAGGACTTTTAATATGGGTGCGAGGCACTAATGCATCTGAGTAATAGACGCTAATCTAGGGGCCATTGTGGCCCTATTGTCCAACTTGATTCATTGTGATTCAGAGGCATTTGTATCAGCGTGGTAGCATAGTTCTTTCTTGATTGGTTTGCCTCAGGACACTTTTTTCCCCCTCAGTGTCCATGCCAACTGCATTCTCTCCAGCAAAGTAATGAATTAAGACTTTTGATTACAGAACTTGTGTTCCCTTTTCCTCAGCTGTCTGGTCCTTTTGTAAACTGCTCCAGGACACTGCATATTATGATGTTTGTCTGTCTGAAGCTAAAAACGGAAAATCACTTGTTCTTTCCTCATGCCTCCCAAAGATCAGTCTGGAAAGTCTTTTTTTCAAGGTTTTGGAGTTCTCACTTCCCACGGCAACTACCAACATATTTCTGAATCGGCTATATGCTATCATGAGTGTATGTGTGTGAGATTTTGTCATTTTCTTTGTGAAAAAAGTTTTTGAGAAGGAATTCATTGTGTTGCAATGAAATCAGCAGTCCTGGGGGCATTAATACATGAGAAGTTCCAAATATTAAGAACGTGGATGTATGCAAAGTCATCAGTGATGAAGGAGGACCTGCTCAGTTCCACGGTGTTCTATCTATCCAATTTCTATCTAATGACAGCTACTTCAGATTTACAACATTATAGATGTATCACTAATTTATCAGATTTAGTGAACTGTGTGAAGGGCACAATTTCTTTTGACATCTCAGCCCGACCTGTTCATAAAACTTAAAAAAAAAATTTTTTTACAGTCAACAGGCAACCAAGCACCGCTGTCCGAAAGGATCCTTGGCATAATCTTAATCATAACTGTTTCTTAAAGGTCCAGTGTGTAACATTTAGGAGGGTGATGTTTTCAGTAGTGTATAATCATCTTAAAATTCTTTTCTTTTCTTTTAAATGCCCTGTCAGACACTCATTTGTCCTCCTTTTGAGAAAATAACTAAAAAGGTCAGCCTTTTGACACATTACCTTGTTAGTTTAATACTTATTGGCTAAAAATGTGTGTCAAAATAAGTAATTTCATTGGTTACATTTTCGTGTGGTGACCTATCAACACATGGCTAATGTTAATATTCAAATGAGCCATGTGTTGATTCGCCACATGATCACCACCAGGCTGTCAATCAAGCTCTCAGCAACAGAGAACCTAACGTGAGCTAACGTTGGTTGTTGGACTGAAATTCTGAAAATGCTCATACTCATATATATAGGCAAAGCCTATACATCTGAAACAGAAGGTGCTGTATTTTTTTTTATCGATCCAGATAAAAACATTGTTGTTAGTTTCTGTATGATGTTTATTAGACCTATGTAATCTGAATTGGAAGGGCACGTTGTCATGAGCTGTATCTTGTATATTTATTATTAGCTATGTGGTATGTGTATGCACCTTTATGTAATCTGGTGGAAAAACATTACAATTTAAAACCGGATCATACCAAACAAATATCTGCTTGTGTGTCCCCGTGTATGCAAAGTGTCCTCCTTTTTGATGTGAAGGAAATGGCCACCCTACCAGTGGGGCATCACAATAAAATTAGGCATAATGTGTTAATTCCACAATAGGAGATATGTTATGTTGTTACCTAACAGTTTTGGTGTAAAAAGCCTGCATATATCGGTATCGGGTGATATCGGTATCGGAAATTGAGAGTTGGACAATATCGGAATATCGGATATCGACAGAAAAGCCAATATCGAGCATCCCTAATAGAAAGTAGACATAAAGCATACTCCCATACATCCCCCTTATTTACCTGCCACCTCCCCTCTCCTTGCCCAGAGCAAAGGTCACTAATAGGCGGACTGTGATCCAAACCCAGACAGCGTCCTGTGTGGACCTGGAATTATTACATTTTGACAGAGAATATCAGTTTTCTAGCCTTACGGCGCTGGTTCAGCTGCTCTGGAATTGCGATTCAAGTCAATGAGTGAGATACAGGGGAGAGACGAGACAAGAGACAGCAGTCGGAGTCAGAGAAAAGTAATTTGCACTTAAAAGAGGAAAGTTAGAGAGATTTCCTCAACCAAAGGTCTGGACTATCATAATGTCCCACTTATGTTATGATTCAGAGCCAAATATGTTGAACTATCAACGTCTGTAGTAAACAACTTACTCTCATAACAAATACAGAAATTACAATTTAATAATATTTCAACAATATTTATTGTCATAAATGGAGATAACAAAAACTAAGAAAAAGGGAAACATGCTACGCTTTATATTGTGGGAATACTTCGGGCCCGAGTAACAACTGCTGTGAGGACCACATTGGAATGGTAAATAGTAAATAGTAAATGGACTGTACTTATATAGCGCCTTTCTAGTCTTTCAACCACTCAATGCGCTGTACACTACATGCCACACTTGTCCCATTCACACACATTCATACACTGATGGCAGTGGCTGCCATGCAAGGTGCAAACTGCTCACCAGAATGGAAACTAATCATTAACACACACTCATACACCGATGCACAGCATCAGGAGCAATTTGGGGTTCAATGTCTTACTCAAGGACACTTCCCACTAAACTCAGCCCCTGAGGCACATTTCACTGATATGTATGAAAATGCATATGTATCATGACCAGACAAACAAAAAGCCTTTTGGACCCTAACCCCAAGGAAGTCAGCCATTTTCAACTTTGTGGTAATTTTCAGCGATTTGGCGCGTTGAACAAACACCTCCGAGAGAATTGATCGGATCAACCTTAAATTTGGTCAGTGCATTCTGAAGACTATCACGATTATAAGTGTTACTTGTACACCTACTGGCAACAGGAAGTAAGCCTTGTTGCCAGTAGTAAGCGATCATCAGGACTGCAAAGGGGCCAATCATCAGTGCTTGCAGGTTTAATATTGAATTGAATTTCATTCTGTTATTTCATTTGACAGTAAGTTGTTGACTGCATACAGATACTGATACAACTACTGTAATATATATAGCACTGAATCGTAACACAGGTAGTACACACAAGTAAAACATTATGTCATGGCATTAGGCATTGCACCTTTTTCGCTCTGCCTTCTGTAATTTTCGTCTTGGATCTATATTTTCTAAACTCTTATGCTTATATAGTGGATTACATAATGAATTTCTCTTTTCATCACAAGAGTGCTCCTATTGGGCCACCCCCCTGTTAAAAATGAACAAATCGCCTGCTGTCAGTAGACGTCAATACCTTAGATAGGATATGAGATATTTTTAGCAGTGTGGTACCTTTGATTTGTGACACCTAGAATGTGAAAGGGCTTTAGTCAAAGAATTGCTTGCTATTTGTCTACAAATCATTTACAGGGCTAGGGCCTTATTATATTTCTGACTTGGGTCTGCTGAATGTTCCTAGGGTTACACAAAATACAAGGAAGCTCCGTGTTCTACCACACTACACTGCAATTATGGGGCGCTGTCCAAATCTGAACATATTTAACTCTACATAAAACCTACTCAATACTGAATTTATTAAACGTTCTGCCACCTCTGATGAGCATGGCTGTACCCACCAGTCAGGACCACGAGGTATGGACCTCAGTATTTTTTCTGAGGGGTATACAATAAAAGTTGTGAAATAATTGCTACTTTGATGCTTTAATACGTAACCCCCAACCTGAATAAAATGACAGATTTCTCTGAGTTTGAACATTGTTGGAAACATTTGGGATAATATAAGTACACAACTCAACTCCATATAAAACATAGAGCTAGAGTTTATACACTGTTCAATGAGGAAATGTTACATATTATAGATTTAATTTATGAACTGCTTTCTCTCATCCAGTTCTAATTATTTAATGTGGTTTGTAAAGCAGTGCCACTATGAATGAAATTTGCAATATAAATCAAATTGTGTGTTTACAGATACTGCCTCCTCTTTCTAGTTTTTTCTTTCTGTTCCTGTTGAGCCGGAGCATGGGCAGAGTCAGCCATACAGGGAAAATTAAAGGAGTCAGCACGGCACAGAGCGAACGGCTCCACTGGGGCTGAAAGAAAGCGGGGCCGTATGTCTTCTTTAAAAGTCAATCTCTCCCTCTTGTGTACTGATTAAGAGGCCTTATTGGCATGTACATCTGTATTAACACGGCCATCGGTGACCTTCTGTGTGTGTGTGTGTGTGTGTGTGTGTGTGTGTGTGTGTGTGTGTGACCAGGCGAGGCGCGAGGAGCCCCGCCAGATTGATTCACAAAAGGAACGGGCTGCTTCACGCTTGTCACAGGGACTCAGGTTGGGGGGGGGATTTCCAAAAAAACACCCTCAGGGTGGAGGGTGGGCCCACGACACCCACCCGGACAGAGCACAGGCACCCAGCGGGAGAAAAGTGCTCACCCCCTTGTCCAGCTGACTCCCTCTTTCTCCCCCTTCTCACACACACAAACACACAAACACACCACAGGGACTAGGATTAACCCAAGAGAGGACCACAATAGGTGCACATGCACCCCCCCACACCCTCAGCCAGCCCGGGCCCATTCAGGTCCTCTGTTACTCCCCATCCTAACAGGGATTAGGCTTAATGAACTGGAAGGAGTTAACAATAAATGAATCAGGGCCTATAAGCAGCCTCCTAATTCCATTTTGTGTTTTGCCGCTTTTCTTTCCTCCCTTTCTGTTTGAACACAAGGTGTAATCCACTTGACTATCAAAGGTGCAGGGAGAGTATGAATTGAAACTAGCCCTGTCACATGCACACACACACACACACACACACACACACACACACACACACACACACACACCCGCCTGCCGCTAATGCAGCTTGCTGATACCATCTGCTCCCATCAATACTGACTCTGGAAAGCGCACACACACACTTTTGTAGGAAAGAAAAACAATTCAAATGTATTTTTATATTCTTCTCTAATTAAACCATTTCATAACCTATCCAAAGAAGCTACTGAAGAATGGAATAGCTAATTAAATGCATTATTATTGAATGCAGCGTGCTGTACAGTTAGCGTTGATGTAGCCTGCAGGGGGAATGTAATATGTTTGTTGTTTCTGTTTGCAGCAGCACATTTGGGCACATTTTTTAATTTCCTCTGTAATTATGCCATTCCCCCAGCTTTGTCAAGAAAACACTCTGACATCTCAGTGCGAAATCAACTTGTTATTTTGATGATTTACAACTCAATTAGGCCAGTCACAAGATGCAGAAGAAAAGATTAAAAAAAAGACAAAAACATAAAAAAACACGCTTGATGTTTCTTTTTCTCTATCTCGTCGGAGAGATTCTGCCTGTGTGTGTTTTTAACTTGTTTTGCTGACTGGTTTGTTTGTGCGTGTTTTCATTTGTGTGTGTGTGGCTGCATGTGCATCAGTGAGCTCCTTGCCTGCATCAGCGTGTCATTCATTGTTTGTATTGACTCTGGTCTCCGAGGAAAAACCTGCACATTCCTCTTCCCTGCCCATGTTTTTTAATTGGAGTGGCTGTAGTGGCTCACACACACACACACACACACACACACACACACACTGCTTGGTTAAAAGTGTGCGTGTGTTTGTGAGTGGAGGGTTCTTTTTTTTACTGTCAGTTGACAACCATTTCAATTGGTTAATTATAGCATAAAACATGAAATTAGAAGTTGTTCTTAATGAAGTAAAATAGAATCTATTATAGATACAAGAAGGCAGAATTGGGAAATAAAGAAATATTCACATAAAAAAGTATGAAACACACACCAATATCACTTATCCTAAAACAAAAAACAACAACAAAAAACTGCATATTCTAGAAATTCTGTTTTAATAATTATTATTAATATTGTATAATTAAGTCATTTTTTAAGGCTGAAACAAAGACATGAAATGCATGCTGAGGACAAATATAGTTTTCTCTTTTTAACTCAAAAATATGTTTATGATAACTGGTAACTAGTATAGTAAACACCCCAGTTTCTTTATCAAGTAGAATGTGCTGTTGCTGTTATTGAGAACCAGTGTTTTCATGTTGATGAAAAATAATATTGCTGTTAAGAATAATATTTTGAAATTAAAGAAAAAATGGCCTCATCCCTTTCTTCAATATTAAAAACAATCCATTGATGGAAATCCCTCGAAAACGTTCATAAGTGGAGCTTGAGTTAGGAGGATCTGGCACAAGCTACACTGGAACCAAAAACCAAATGTAGAAACAGATCAGATCCAATCAGGGGGATCATGGAGTGTGGCACATGAAATTATTTTTGTTTTCTTTATTTACCAAATTATCATACTATAATCTTATACAATTACCAGTTACCTGTTTGAAAAATGTAGTCTTAATGCAAGTATCACAATATTAAAGTAATGCAGTTTAATTACCTTCCATTACATTTGGATTACCCCAATCCCTCAAAGCAAATAAAGGCAAGAGAAAATAAATTTACATTTACATATTCTATAAAATAACAGAACGATGTAACCTTAGGAAAGAAAACATTTTTCACGTAAAAAAAGGGGTCTTTTGCTGTAAATTCAGGCTGTAGCCTATAGAGCATTTCTACAGCTGGAAGGTTTGAACCTGCCCTGTAACTGTGATGCATTTTGAAGTTGTAATCCTGCTAAATTATCCCTATTTTTACTAAATATAACTGTAACAGATTAGTTACCTTTTTTTGTATTCTGATTACATAACTCCATCACATGTAATCCGGTACTCCCCAAGCCTGCTTACTATGTTGGATGCTAGACAGAAACCCATTATACTTTAGAATTGTGTAAAGAGTAGAAATTGTTATGTTATATGTTGAGAAATGTTTCTTGTCAAAAAGGAGTAATTTAACATGAAATGCATGGATGGAACATCAAAAGGATCATGAAAATGTTCTTGTTGCCATAGTATGAGTTTGTTTAATCTGTTGAAATATCAAAATGTAAAAATATTACACACTAAATACCCTACAAATATACAAGACTAGAGGACATGGGTGCCTTCATGATCAGGGAATAATTGGTTTGTGATATTGAAAAACTCAATGGGAGTATTAAAAATAATAAAAAATCTCTAAAAGGAGTAACTATATAGAAAGAGTATAGCAATATTAGACTGATTTCAGGGATGTAATATACATCCATTATGAATCATAAATTGTACTTTTTTTGTTTTACTCACTGTGAATTTTGCTTACATTTTAATGATTGCTTTTAGTACATAGCTTTGCCCCAGTGTCGTCATTCTAACTAGAGTTGTTATATCATTATGTGCTACAGTGATGGCCAATACCAGCATTTTTGGCACTGCTGATACCTGGTATAGATGCCTGTCATGCTTTTTAAGTCTCTTTCCAAGCAATGCATTTTCATTTAAGTCTTACTTCTTAAATAATACAATTACATGGAATACAACTGAATTAAAAAGTCCTGGTAGAATCATTTCTAATTAAAGGTTTTCTTAAAAATAGCCATTGTTTTTGGACCATAGCCAATATTTTATTGAAATGCAATTTTAGTCTCATACAGTATATGTAGGCTCTGTTGTTGTTAAAGGAAACTCCCCAGTGCTGATGGTCCCCAAAAGAGGATTCCTAATCAGTCTTAGATCAGTCATTCAGTCTAAAGCTCTAAGATGGGATGCTGTGAAATGCATCTTTTGAAAGCTGCACTAGCTGCTCATATTTTCTAGTGTTCTGTGTGGGGTTTGACTGCTCAAGTGTGTTCTGACTGAACAAAGTTTCACCCAGGGATGCATGCAGACAAGTCACAGAGCTTGGGGATGCACACGATTTCAAACATTTTCAAGTCAAGTAGATGCGTCTTTGTCTTAATTTCTCTGATGTTTCGTATTTGTGTCTATTGGGTTTTGTTGGCCGCACAAAATGGTTGTGCAAATTATGCAAAACTGCAATATAGTAAAGACTATTAAACTGCAAACACTACAAACAGTTGTGTGACATAAAATACTCAAAGTATTTTAGTATTCATATTTCTCAAATGTTCTATTGCACAATTAAAAAACAAATTGTCACAAATTGTTGTATGCCATGATGTTTTGCCCCATTAAAGAGAGTTAGTTGTGGGTTATTAATTGTTACTAAGTGTTTTAAAGTTATAAGTGTTAGTAAGAAGGGTACGCTCAATACACACTACACAGCTTGTCCTGCCATAGCGCTCTTCATGGCAAAATCAATTATTTTAGTTGTTCAGCTGTGAACCGGTATGGCGGTATCTGGAAAATTCCGTTATGTCCAAATATTCTGGAGTTTTGGTCTGCTATACATACCACTGCTGACAAAATATTGGCCTGGATATCCCTGTCTGCACCAGTCTGTTTATTTTGGGTGACCCATCTGCACTAAGATAAGATAGACTTTATTGATCCAACGATGGGGAAATTCACTCGCTACAGCAACTCCAGATACAACACAACACAATAGATGGAAATATTATATATTAATATTAAATAAAAATAGAATAGAAAATACAATATGTAATAAAAATAGAAAAAAGGTGTACATATAACAATGAGTTATATGTACACTATATACAGCTTTTTATATACAGACGCACAAGTCACAGCAGGATGTGTAAAAATTAATATGATTGCACAGGACAAAATATACACGGCAGTAGAGGAAATATAGACTATAGACATAGGGCTATGTATGTAAAAGTGTACAGTACAGGTATAACATAATAGGTGTTGGCAGATGTTACAGAGACAAACAGTGCTACATTATGTTGTTGCTGAGTTTGACAGCACTAAGTGACTTGCCCCCACCGCTCGCTCATCTGCACCAACATCATCTTTGTGGCTCCTCTTGGTCAGCTGGCTGCCTAAGAACGATTATCATACAGGCTGTTTGACAAGGTGGAGGAGTGTCACTCGAAATGGGGGCAGTACTACTCTTATATATCAAGCGTTTAATGGTGTTTCCAGCTCATAAAAATAGCAGTATACTATTACATAAAATGCAAATAACTGTACACTTTGATAGTATGCCGGTTAACAAGCAATGCTGTAAACTGATAAACATTCCTCACATCCCTGTTATATTTTTTTATTCTGTGTATGTGTCTAAAATGTTGTTTATTACTCTCATTACTTATTTATTGAATTGTATTTTATTTATTTATTTATTTTGGACATATTTTCTACACATTTCTATTTCATTTTTGCTCAATGTCAATTTGATATTTCTAAATGTTTTCCTAAAATCCTGAAAAACAAACGAACCAAGCAAAAGAAACGATATACGGTGTATCACCCAGCAATGTTACACACAAAAAAAATCTCTCACATAAAAACCTATTGCATTGATGTCCAATAAACCTTGTGGTAATTTTTATCATTCAGTTTTTTGAATTGGCCAATAGTTGGTATACACTGTACTGTAGCATTCGTTCCAGCAAAGTCACATTCAATAGCAATCCACAGGGTGAATGTGTCACTACATTTGGCTTTTTGGCAGTGAATGTCAAACTTCCCTTCCCATTCCACACACATATATGCACACCCCAAGAGGTCAGCATTCAGTGACTTTCGATGTATTTTTATCTCCAGCAGGTGCAGAATACACCCTAGGCTTACAGAGGCAGTGGAGGGTTCACCAGGTAAGTGGCTGCAATTCCAGAGGCAATCACATCTAAACTAACACGTGCGTCTTGGTCGGTGGCAGGTAGAGGCCAAGCCGGGTTCATCTCCTGTCATGCACCTCCGCGACACCTGGAGCAGGCCCAAGCCCCCGCCCCAAAACTGCCATCAGCCCCCCCACCACCACGAGGTCATCCATAATCACTCTGTACTGACCCTCTGACTGCCTCACTCCACTCAAACCCATCCAATACCTCTGCCGACTGTATATATGAAAGCGTACATACAGACACACTCCTTTAAAATGGCACTGAACTGAACGTTAGTCGGTTGGTCTGGTCTACCACGTTGATCCAGACTAAAATATGTATCTTTACATTCATTGGTTCCAGAAGATGAACCCTAACTTTCGTGATCCAATGACTCTTCACCTAGTGCCACAATGAGGCCAAAATTTCCACTTGTTCCCTAAAGTATCTGAAGATCTAGTGGATAGATTGGCACAAACGTCTCTACACACATTGATGCAGCAGTTGTAAGCATTTTTTGATTTTGATGAACAACAATTAACTGTAAATTGTCCCATTCCTGCATTCTCGCAGGTGAGTTCCACCTTTTTTATTCCGTCAACATCAAGTTATTTGCTAATATATAGAAAATCGATGGTTGACATTAGTGAATCGAGATCAGAATGAAGATTTTGATGTGAATCGATTTTCACCCACCTGTCATTAGCTACCTAGGTTTATAGGAAAACCCTTTTAGTTATCCTGCTAACAAATCTGATTGGTTGGTCACTGATAGCTGTCAGTGGGCACAACACCAGATGTAATTGAATCTCTGAACAAATTAGAGATTGTATAAACCTGGTGATATGTTAAAATCTCATAAGTGGCCTATAACGTTTCTGCTTGCAACATCGTCACAAATACGATAAATAACTGGCACACACGTCTCTTAAAACTTTCATGCTCCAAATATGAAAAACCTTACTTAACAAGTAACACAACCTTTACTCCAACACCACCCTTTGGCCAATTGTTACATTTGTGCCTCCAGCAAACAGTGACCACTTCTTCATCTTGAAGACCACATTAATGTTTACTGAATTAACTTCCGCCTTTTTATGTATTTAGTAGGTTTTGGTAACTCAGTAACACACCAAAGAATCATTTCCATGGTTTGCATTGTAAATTATGTTTAATTTCTGATCTGATTTCTGAAAATTATGTTAAAGGACTAATATTTGTCAAATTGTGACAAAAAGAAACTGATAGATTGGTTCAGCCAACCAAGCTTATTCTGTTGGCAATACAAATTCACAGCTGAAGGCCTGGGTTGAGAACTTATGCACCCCTTAAAAAGAAATTTAAACATCGAAGAAAAAATCAGCGATGGCTTCGTCAACTTGAAGTGTGTTCCCCCACAATCCAAAATCAGTGTGTGGATTGACAACGTAGTCACTCCTAGAATCTGATGAGGCCTGTCATTTCCCTCTGAGGACTCATCCGCAGACGTGCGTCATTAGAATATGAAAGAAGAAATAAGGGGTCAAAAGTTTCCTGGATGGCTTTCATACAAAGTTTTCTTGATTGGGACATTTTGTGACTGTCATTTCCTCCCACAGCTCCCGCGTCCCTGTTGACGATTTGAAGCGTCTCGTGATTGTTTGCCAGTGTCCGGCACCCGCTCTGCTGCTGTCTCGGCGGATGGGAAGGGACCAAATCAATCCTGAACTGTCACAGGCGACACGGTGCAGGTGCGTGGAGGCGGGAGAACGGGGGAGGGTTTGAATTTACATTTATATATGAATGTAGACGCCTGCAGCGGCGCTCCCATCGACATGTTAAGACGTTGACACGCTAATCACAGGGCTAGGGGATGCCACCTGTCCAGCGAGGTGACGGGAAGAGGCGGCCGGAACAGACACACACACACACACACACACACACACACTCACACAAGGTAACATGTACGTCCAGATAACTACCTGCACTAGCCGTCACTCCTCTGACAACACACAATATTATGCAAATAGGCGTCTGTGTGACAGTGGTGCTGCTGTCAGTGTTGCCAACACGGCCCTGCTGACTGCTGATCAGCTTGCTTACATTCCCTATGCATCTTTGCAGCCTGTCTCCCCCAGTTTCCCAAACATCTGGCTCCCCCCCGTGCAGATTTTCCTTCCACACTCTATTTCACTGTCTGAATAGTCTCTTAATTTGTCCCCCTCTGCTCAAGACATCACTGCTGTCTCTCTCAAAATCCACTTTTTTTCTCAATTTATCAGTGTCTGTCTCATTTTTGACAACTCAAAGTTAGGGCCAACTTGAAACATGGCACCTTTTTGCTCCCTTATCTCTTATTTGTTCAGCAACGTGACCTTTGACCTATTGGTGCTGCCTCATGGTCCTGCCTTCCAGTGTAGTTGAGTCTGTCCAAGCTGCCGAAGCTATCAGTGAAACCAAACCATCAGCCCAGACTGATAAGGCTCAACCCCAGTCTGATCTTTGAACCTTTGAACTTTCAGATGACCTTAAAATGCACAGAGCCAGTCAAAACAGTCCCAGCTGGAGCAACCTTTTGGAAAACTATAAAGAAAAACATTGTGTATAGAATCAGGCATTAAGTGAAATCTTCACTCAAGAGACTGCATTCTTTCTCATATGTTAAATATATACATATTTTTTTGCCTGCTTTGTATTATGTTCCATTTTTGTGACCTATCATCTCCTGTATTACATTAGAATAACTTGAATGTATGAATAGCAGCTGTGTCCAAAGCAACCTCCGTGGCTGAAAAAAAGGAAGCCTACTCTTTAGTGCCCAAAACCTGCAGTTCCTCTAAAAATTAAAATGCCCAACTTTACAGAAGAAATAAACATGTTTACAGCCTTGTACAAAAAACTGTTTTGGTGTCTACAGCCAATTTCCCTGTTTATGGCAACTGGACACAGGGGTGAATTTTTATATAACTCCCCTGTTTGAATTATATTAAGGTTTGAGCAACCCGCCTTTATTGGACCCACCTTAGCTCCACCCACACTCCACATCCATGCCCATTTTTGTACCTCACTGGTGACCACAAATTAAGCATAGAATTAGTTCAGGCAGGCCACAAAGTCAGACTCAGCTCTCAATTCCAGCTATATCAGCTGATCACAGCTAATCATAAACACACATCAGCTGATGGCTCAGCTGATTCCTCCTAAGCTTCCTATTGGAAACCATACACCGTCAGCTGACAGCTCAGCTGGTTCCCTCAAGCATCCAATTGGCAAATATCATTCATGGCGCCTTATTTAAGCTGCTTTAGCCTGCCTATCTTTGCTTCCTCTACAAGCCATTTTGCAACCCACGTCCACCCCAGCTCCTCCTTTTTATGTTGTATCTAATTAATCAATGTCATTTTCTGATTGCCACTGATGCTTGCTCTGTTCTGTACCCTGGGGGGTCTCTGCTGCCACTCTCCTTGTCTTAAACTTTTCCATGTATGCACATGGAAGGGCAAGGAGGTCCCAGAACAGAGCCATACTGCCAAATGTAATATTCTGCTTTGGAATAAAAGTTATTTTGACAAAAGTGGTCATGACTGAAACTAACCTATGGTTGATGTCACAGGGACTACGTCCATATTTTATATCTATCTCCAAAGGACCTACAGTATAAGCTATGTCTCCTATTTTCTCTCTTCTGTTAGGAACTATGTTGTTTTACAAATATCAAAAGAATATGTTTATGATATTGATATGTGCCACATGTGGGAGATATTGTTAAAAAGAAGGGTATAGTTTAAATCATTTCCAAATGATTACATTTCAACCATGATATCTTAGCTAAAGGAAAAGTGGAATATCTGCTTCCATATCAAGCAGGACAGAGTAAGAGAGAAGAAGCAGCTCTCAATGCCATCTAGAATTGGTTGACAATATACATTTTAGGTTATTTAACGTAAAAGTAAGTTAAGAAAGCAGCCTAGAGAGTGTCTTTGCATAGTCATATTGGTGCAAAATAGGTGCACAATCACCTATAAATTGTATATTTTCATTTCAGCTCAAAAATGTGGCCACCATATCAGTGATCGGTAAATCTTTGCCCTCTAAAATCAGAATCAGTCCAATCCTGTATTGTTCAGGTTCTTTTTGTACAAACTGACCCCTTAGTATACCTAAAAACGCACTGAATTCCAGTAAAGGGATATTGTGAATCAATGAAAAAAATCAATGAAAAAAATCAATGAAGTGATGTTTCATTTCATTGTAACTTTAATTTTTGGGCCTTCTCATGTATTTCTTGTTGGGTGTCTGGATTGTTTAGAGAGCATGGATATTTACCCAGCAGACGGCAGGTGTGACAGCTGGTGTGATAATAGACGTACACACAAGGAAAGCTTGTTGAATCAGCAGTAGCTTCTTTTTCCCCTGTAACATCATCCCTGTATGGGAGCCGATCCACTTTAACTCTACAGTCTTCAGCATTGTGGCCCACGGTTGAACCTTACACTGTACAGACAAGGTGATAGGCTGCAGTGATTACATCTGTCCCTAGAGCAGGCCAAAGAAAATGGCCCTTTTCCTCATTTCTATTATCACATTTGACCTTCCTCATCCTCCCTGGCCTGCAGAAAAGAGCGTTTACGGCACACTTATTAAACATAATCTAGTGAAGTTATTAAAACAAGCCAGCTTACTGAGAGACCTGCCACAATTCAATTACCTGTGTAGCTGGAGGGAGAAGCGGCCAGAGAGGGTGACGAGTCTTCTGCTTTTATAGAGCGGGAGGAACGGTGTAGTTAGCGTGGCTTCAATTAACACAATGGGGCTGCGGCGGTAATGAGCTGGCCCGCGATTGGCCAAGAAGAGAGTTGGAGGTTGGCGGCTGTCTGCTGTCGGCGCTGAGGGCAGTGTCGGGGGCCGCGGTGAGCTCATACTTCCTTGTCACTCACTTCCTAGTTAGTTCCTGGATTGTGGCTTTTCCATTAGAGCTGGAGTCAAAGATATGACACTGTCATTACAGTGCAGTGATGAAAAAAACTGCAAAGACAATTTATTTCATTTTTACGAAGCTCCTTGTTATAAATTACTGTCATTTGCTTATTTGACACTGTATTATCTATTATCTCACTTTACGCTATTTTTAGTTTCCCTTCTATCTGTCATCATTGCTGATCTTGTCGTATTTAAAGGAGCTTTTCCCTCATCTCATCACATTTGCCTTTTGGCCTCCATGAACACTTTCTGTGTCCTGATGTAGCCTCTTTGTGTGTCAGTGTTTTAGTGTCTTGTTAACATACCTCCAGTGACTTAAAGTGCACGCTCCAGAGTCTTGAAATTGTGTACCGAGATGCGGAAACTCCAACAAAGCACAACCCAAGCCCCTTTTTTTTTTACTTGAGGATGTTATTTCAATGGCGAGGGCTCGAGGGTCCAACTCATTTTCAGGAGCAAAGAAGTCTTAAAGCAAGGGATGTATCACAAGAAACAACATTCCTGAGACAATAACTTCTGCAGACAAATAAAAAGTCCTTGGAGTGTGTTTTTAATGCTCTTTGGAATCGTCGGAGGCTCTGAAAAAACTCAAGTAACATGGCAAATATTCCCAGAATGCAGTGGAGGAACACAAAGTTGGGATGACAATAAAGTTACTTGATCTAAGGCGTGATCCTGGTAGATGTTTTTGTGTATAATATTGAAGTGTTGAGAACAGCTTCATTCTCACTACACATGTGAAAGCAAATGCAATCTTTCAATCAAACTTGTGAGGATAAGCTGGACTTCTTAATTAGAAATTTTGTCAACTCACCTGTGTCAAAGTAAAAATTCTGGTTTGTTGGATTACTAATAACTTAAGCAAGTAAATCATACAGTTCGAACATCTATTATGTAAAGGGAATTGACTGAGTAACTGAGTTACGAACCAGAAGTTGCAAATAGAACGCCCCCGAGGTTGTATATATACGACTCGTCAAGTCGTCTGAACTCAGAGGACCCCGAGTTCAGTTACCAAGATGGCTACTCCGAGCATCACACTTAGTAAACATTGTGGTTTTCTACTATTTTAAGCACTTTTGTCTTTGTTGTAACCAAATGAAGAAGTCGTACACATAGCACTGTATACTGTTACCTATAGGCATGTCGCTACAGTCTTATTATGTGTTAAATACTGCCTAATTAGTTATTTTGTAGCTTGTGCAGCTGAAATTGGCTGGAGACGCTCCATGTTGCTATGACAACAATGCTGAGGCTTGAGCAGAAAGCAGAGCAGTAGCCACGGTAACGTTAACGTTAATCAAAACGGAATATTCAGATATCAAACTGTGAAATATGATTGTGTAATATGTAGTGAACATGTGAAATCTGCGGTGGGTGCACCGTAAACCAGATAATCACTATACTATAGCGACTTTCCTGGAGGCGTCCATCTTTTCTCCGACTCGTCGTGTTGTGTGCCAAACAGAACGCAAAAACCCCACGGTTATTCGTTTTCCAACACGGATGTGACGTCACTCTCGAGCTGCGAGTCACGATTACAAGACAAAACGAACGCCCCATTAGCACTTTCTTAGGTCCCGGAGGGATTGACAACACAATCTCTGCTCAAGGTCCCTTAATTAGTTGTTGTGGAGCTTGCATTCACATGAGCAGATGGACTTTGACCAATTATCATTGAATTGTAGATCTGCAGTTCCTCATTTTTGTGTCCTGCAATACTATCAGTAATAGGAATGGTATGATTCACTGATTTGCATTTCCATCAGTGCACTGACATAAAAGTTCAAATCCAATTTATTTATAATTATTAGGAAAGGCCCTATGCCTTAATAATAATAATAATTAATACTTAAATTAATTATAATAAAAATATTATATTTAGATCAAATATATCTATATATCTATAAACTGTTTCTCCAGCTGCTTCACATATCTTTAATGGATTGTTGGCAATGCATTGAGATGTGTATCGCATCAGCCTCAGTTTTGGTGACGCAAGAAGTCAGCAATTTTGAAAATCTCACCCCTAATGTAAGTTCTGTTAGCAAGTCCAAGAATCATTGTGCCTTCAAGAAGATATTATGTACTTAAGAGAATTATATCTTGGAGCATTTGTTTGATAGACAGGTGTCTCACCCACTGTAAATCCTAACAAGATATCTTAATTAAAGAAGTAAACTGACATAACTTAATCCTCCAAAAGAGCTGAGTCACTCATTGCCATGAATAAAACTGAACTCAAAAGGAATCATTGAAATAATAACTTAGTTGTTTTGATTGCAGTATTTTAAGTATTGGTGATATAATTCCAGTTCCACTGACTCATTTTCTTTAAGTTGACTATATCATTGCAAAAATGTAAGCCCTAAAATCAAACTTAATTGGCTACCATTTTTATAATTGATTAACTGGAAATGGTTTTGTATCATATGTCAGCTGATTTGACAGGTAATGTAAGTAAGGTACTTGAGTAAATTAAATTTAAACGTTAACATTTATATAAAAAACATGCATTAAAGGTTGTCTTAGATAAATTACACATTTTAAATAAGTTTGGAGAAATTATGCATGGGTATAATATACTTACTAGTTTTAAGTTAAATTTACTGAATGAAATTTGTACATTACATTAATTTACCCACGTAACCTTAATAATAAATATGAGGTACTTTTACTCAAATCAAATATTTTTTTCATGCTTAAATTGTTGGAGGTAATAAATGTTAACTGTTTAAGACAATCAGTTTCCTCAAAGTTTGAGCTGAACTATCTCGTCAGGGTTTACAGTGTCCTGGTATGTCAACCGTGGTGGTTTCTTTACTCAGTTTCACTTTCTCCCCTTTGCTCAACCCAACCCAAACACATCCTCTCAGAAACTTGTAGGGGATGCCATGGATGCTACACCCACTGTTACTGTGACAATAATGAACACTGTGTTTCAATGGATAATAAGAAACCTGTTTTAATCTTCCACAGCTGTATTGCAATGCAGCCGTTTGTCAACTCACTCGCTCTCGCCAATGTGCCTGCATGCATGTTTATGCATCTCTATCGACGTGTGCTGCTGTGTGCGAGTGTATATCTGTTTACCTCTGTTTGTTCCAGTGTCTCCTGCAGCACACGGGGATCGGTGGGTTATCAGTGTAATTGGATCACCTCCCTGTCATCTTGTCCCGGTGTTTGTTGATAGGCCCTGTTTTAATTTGGCCTTTGTCTCTAATCTGCGGTAGCTGGCCCTCACCGCAGTAATCCCTCAGATAAGTGGCAGACAGATTTGGTATCCGAGGAGCAGCAGCCATGTGCCCTGGCCCCGTTTGTAAGCCTCTGTAAATATGAAGGGGGGAAGGCTATTTAATGGGGAAAGCAGAGTGAGATGAAAGAGAGAGAAATGGATGAGAGAATGCGTGTTATGAAGCCTGACTTCTGTTAGAAAGCTCTGGGACTTCAGTCTAAAGTCAAACCAAGGTCAACAGAAGGTGTCAGCTGAGGTCAGAGGGGCTTCTAGCATTTTGTAGCTATTCCTCTGGATGTCACTCCCAGTGGGGATTACTGCTGAGACTCACTATCACACAGCCTACAGTCCTTGACTTGACAAAGACCATTTCAGCCTAATAGCCATTACATCCAACTCATCAAATATCTCGAAAGGGGAGTGTGATTAGACTCATCTGCTAATTCTTTAAGTTTTCCATCCATAATGTTAACTCAGACTCAGTTTCCAAAAATGTTCTAAAATCTTTTTGCATTGGTTCCATTGGTTTTACACTTTGACAAAACCATCTTACTTGTGTGCTCTATCTGCTGGTAAATACATGTATGACTTTACAATTTAATTTATCAAAATAAATCTTTCCGTTAGAACCAAGTTTAAATCTATTGTGATGTAGGCATTATGGTCATCACCATCTGGGTTTTATAGAGGTGGCAGCAGTGACGTATTGCGAGTTGAGCTGCTCTCATTGGCTTTGCAGTTTTGACTCATCCGTAGTAGGAAACTACAAGGTAGTAGGCGGCTTGCTTGGTCCCACACGTTCTTGTATTACAGATGAACAGAACACTAAACAGATTTTAGGAGAGAAATAGGCAACACAGTAACAGAATCTGGATCCATATCTGATCAGCACCGCCTAGTTTGACAGTTTGATCTGAGTTTGGTGCGTTGAGCTGGACCTTCTCTGAGAATGACAAATGACAATGTGAATCACAAGGTAGCCACGCCCTAAAGCATACCCTGCTTTATGGTCTTTTTTTCTCTAAATAGGACTATAATTTACTAAATGAACATCTTGAAACTAGAGATTGAGACCATAAACTCATTAGGAAACTGTTTACTGAGCTAATAAAAGAGATGGGGAGTTATTTCTCCCCAAGACTCAATACTATCAGACTTATTTTTTGCAGCCAATGGAGCTGCCCCCTGCTGGTCATTAGATAGAATGCACAGTAATGGTTAGAACCAACTTCCTGTCAGTCTCTTTCAGGTCAAGCCAACATCCCAACCATAGCAAGACACATCAGATGTCTTGGCAATTAGGAGGTACAGGATTCTCATTACAGATGGCAAGTGAGGATTATAAATGAAGATGTTGATTGTCACAAACCTTTTTGAGCCAAGATTTATTTTTACTTAGATTATTACACATTTGACTTTGATGGACAATCTGATCAAGTCTCACACCTTGACCTATACCTACACTGTGTCTTGTCAGGAACATGTTGCAAGATGTCACTCTGACTTAATAATAAAATCACATGTTCATGTATGTTATCGAAGGTTAGAAGTCTTGTTGCTTTGAGAGCTCCCTCATAGAGTTTGTAGTCAGATCTGCCTGTATGTCCGTTTGCTATAAATGGTCAATTCATTGATGAATAGTGTCTCAGACTGACCAACAACGTGGTCCTAGTCTCTAGGTGCATGGGTTATTGTCCCACCTTTAAGAATGCTTTACCAGACTGCATTAAATGTGCAAAACAATTAACACTGTCTAAAGAAAGACCTAAAATAGATTATTTTCTGTGAATTTGATTACCGGTAGTTATATTTTTCTGTGTTTGTGTTTTGAACTGCATTTGATTAGTAGTATATCTGAGATGTTTAATGTTTATTTTTTCTGAAGCACTTTCTATCTCCTCTGGTATAACATAATTGCTTGTCACTTCTGCAGAATTGTTTTAAGATTTCTGCTTGTGCTCTCACATGCTTTTGTTTTTGACAGTTTTGTCCACTCATGCTGACATGCTGTACAGTATTTATTTTAATACCACACTGGGGTAAACAGGTACTTCTTTGTAGTTCTTCAAACTCAGTTGAGCCACTGTGACCTTGTGCCAGTCCTCAGGGTGACATGAGTATAACATCATTAACATGGACAAAAGAGAACCAATAACAGCAGTTTTTTGTGAGTGCTGCAGAGCTGCTCAGTTGACTCTTTGGCCCTGGCTGATGTCATGGGATCCTGGCTGACCGCTGCAGCATCTGATGCTTATCAGGGTGTTAGTGTGCAGAGAGGATACAGAGAGGCCGAAGCAATGAGGTGAAAGTTTAGTCCTGACACCTCGGCAACCGTCTGATACTCCTCTTCAGAATAAAAAAAGAGAGAAAAGAATGTGCGGTCCCAGGCTCGTTTGGAGAGGAGCCTAATTGAATTAGGGCAGAATGAGAACATGGAGGAAGATTTCACATGCTTTCATAAATGCCTGTAGATCCGTTACTTAGTCTTGGCAGGATTCAGGGCTCTTTTAAGCTGACACTAAAACCATTGAGTACACTGAGAAATGACAGCCATTCTCTTTCCCCACCAGGGAGTCCAGGTTCATCTCTCTGGCATGCAAACAACATGGACAGCTGTCCAGAAAACAGCTCAATTATTTAAAAACAAACTGATCATTTTATTGGTGACTAGATTTTAAGTGTCTTCTCAATTAATTAATTAATTCATACTTGTACCTGTGTTATATTAATTTTGTTTGACAAAAAATACAAATCAAAAAAAATATTGGTTGCAGAGTATGTTGACACCCTGGACTCCTGCTCAGTTTGACTCAGGTCATCTTTAGAATTTACTTTGATTGAATCTTGAATCTCATCAGCCCTGTTTTAGTTCATTTTATGTATTAACCTTTTATTTTACCTCACAAAACGTATAGAAGGGGCAACTAAACCCAGCAGTATATAAAGTCATTACCTTTGGTACTAATGCTTGTACCTTTTACTTTTGAATGCAGGTCTTTTACTAATAAGAGTATTTTTACACTGTGGTGGTAGCAGCAATGAAGAGCTTTCATTTTGTTGATTCTGGCAGCCCCGGTGGACAAAGGTGGTAGTGCCACCTTGTTTCATTGATTTCAAGGGGAACAATAACAAAAAGTAGCCAATCTTCTTCTTCTTCTTCTTTGGTCTTGTTTGTTTATGTAGGTCATATGGAGACATCAGTATTAAATTGAGACTGTTTAATAACCAGTTAAAACTCCTTGAAGTATTTCACTAACTCCCCCACCACTCCAACTTTATATTAAGTAAAAACGAGTTATGTGTGTAGGACATTATTCATTCATCCAGAGAAATCGAGAAATTAGTATAAAATCAATATATTCTTCAAAAAACTTTTTCCCGCAAGGTTTTTATTCCACAAACCAACCCTTTCTGTCTTTATTGTAGAAACCATTTCTGATAAGTGTCTTCACCAAGTCTCTATAAATAGTATTAACCATTCCAACATTTAGTATTCCTATTTCTTAAGCTACTTCATTTATTTTGTTTTATTTATATTTTCCCCTTTGTGATGATCAGCCTAATATTGTTCTGGTGGGTGTTGATTTTACTCTTATTTAGAGATATGTCTCCACCCCAGTACAATGGAGGTGAATGGAATTTCGTTATTATTGCTCACAACCTTGAAAAGACAAACAATGGCAAAAAAATAGAAAAAAAAAAAAAATTCACAAGCTTCCCAAACACAGTGCCCCATTTACTCTGGATAATCCACAGAATATGCTGTCAGCAGTTTTCATCGGGACTATTTCTTTAACCCTGTAAGACCCAAAAGAAAACCTTAAAAATATTACCTCAGATGTTGTTGAGTAGGCCTTGATGCAGAAATTAAAGAGTTTTAAAAAATAATGTTTATGTAAGTTATAGAAATGTTGAATATTGCAACATTGGGCTTAGGTGGGAGCAGAATTTCTGTATTTGTACCATGTTGTCTGAACAACAATTCAGAACAACTACGGGTTAATTTGCAGGGTTGATTGCTTACTTAGCCCCATAAAGGTATATAACATTAATAATAATCACACATTAGTCATATTTTTATGAAGTCATTTATTAAAAACTATTAAACAGGATAAAAATCCATCTTTTCTAGCAACTCTTCATTCCTTTTTTCTTTTTCATGACTGACTTTCATTGTTAGTGAAAGTCCCAAAACAGTTCTGTCCTCTGAAAAGCAAAGGCGAACATCACACTTGCTGCATTGGTGTTGGTGTATCCTGTATTGCAGTGTCTGCAGCGTCCCTCCCTGTCTTCACTGGGAAATGTGCAACTAGGTCCTGCGTACATCCAATGTAAGGTGTGCACATCTCTTGGATGGTCTCTTCGAGCATTCAGAGGGCTTTCTGATGTCACTGTCTGTGATGCTGGGCTCCCTTGCCTGAAGATGGTCGCCTCTCTTTGGAGTTCGAAGTGTTGTGTTTACCAGGATGAGAGGAGCTAGCTGTGCCTTGCAGTCCCGCTTGTAGAGGAGCCATGCATTGACCACAGCGAGGATGATGGTGGCCAGAAGATGTACAGTACCAGTACCAGCGACGGGATTTGATGGGGAACTTATATTTGGCTGTAAATGAGTCCAACAAATCCATACCCCCATGTACTTGTTGTAGGCACCAACAATGTAAGGCCTTTCAACTTCAATGTAGGTCTGGTGGCTTTGTCCCAGCGTTGAATCTTCTGCACAGGTTCAGTTCAAGCAAAGGATGTGACGGCCCTGTTGTCATACCATTTGACAGCACAGATGTTGTGATTCCCCTCCACCGACGTCATAGCTTCATCTCCCCCTTTCTTCAAGCTCTTCTCGTCTCAAGGTTACAGTAGGGTAGGCGCACCTGCCTGGCTGTCCCACGAATGAATTCCCGATCAAGGAGTTTCACTAATAATGGAACACAGGTGAAGTAGTGTCGCATACATTTTGTAGTTCTGACCTTCTGATGTGTGGAAGCAAGCTCATCACAACATCACCTGACAATCCAAGTTCAGATTTGGCCGATTCCGTTGACATTGCCTTGGTAGACGTCACACATCATGCCAGAGATTCCAGTTCTCACCCACACTTGAATCCCCATGGGTTTGGCTGCCTTGCATATATTGCTTGATGCTGCGAATTTCCCCTGATAGGATACTTTCATACTGCCTGACAGCTTGTTATGCTCTCACTTATCATGCTAAAAGAAATATGCATCCCAATCACCAGCCATTTAGTCAAACAATACTGCCTTACATAACAATACTGCGTTTGTGCTCTCAATTATCATACTAAAAGGAAAACATGCAACCCCCACTTATATCCACACCCCACATTCAGGAACATTTTCACCTTCCCAGAACTGTATTGTCTGTTGATATCCTCTTTGTGGACAAAGTCATGGAATTTAGGTCAGTCTGGTCAAATTAACTACATTTTTAGAGATAAAACTTTTAAATCAGTCAAATTGACCAGAACACAACACAAGGTTAGAATGTATACTGTCCATGTATAAAAAAATACTTTGTTAGAGGCAGTGGTGAGTGGAGGGAATGCAACCTGTTTGGGCCCACTGCAACAAGCCTGCTATTTGACTACCACACTCACCCAGTGTTGTAGAATTGCAACAAATATATAACAAGCTCTAAATGAAATTATGAATCTATTCCACAATAACTACATATGTACATGCTCTGGACATTGTAATAACAACCAAAAAATGTAAAAGACATTTACTTACTAGAATCTGATGAATTTAGTCCAATGAAACAAAGAGATGTTGTTCGAAAGAAACCTTGAGAAGTTGAGTGAGTTCATGGCCATAAGGCGGACTTATAAACAAATGTACCATCCAATAGCATTGTGAGACTGAACAATAGGACCCAATGACTATGTAAATGTGGTAAAACATAAGATAAAATATAACAGATTGTTTTTAGAATGGCTAAAGGTAACGTTGTAATTTTACAACAAGGGGTGTTACAGGGTTAAAGGAATGCAGTTCCAGTAAAAATTGTTAAAAGTGGGCATTACTAATGAAAACAACGTAGCTTCTGAATTTTTGAATTGTCATTTTTCAATGAGGTGAGCACCACAAACGAAATGACATTCACCTCTGCGGTATTGGGGTGAAGGCAGATATTTTGGAAACAAACAAATAAAAAACAAAATCTGTTTAATATTGGTCTTGCTGCTGCTGGTGAAACCCACACAGCACTGAGGTTGTACTCTCTGCCTCGGGGCTAACACCTCTTACAGGCAGCTTTGTCTTTGCTCTCCTCTCTGCACTGCAGTCTGGTTCATGCCATCTCCGGGCCTCCTGCTGCACCAGTCCTGTTTGCCCTGTCCTCCCCAGCAGCGGGGCTCGCTGGCCTGTTTGTTTTAATCAGCACTATGTTTGCCAAAGAGCTTACCTCAGGAGATGGGAGTCCTTGTGTGTTCTCCTGCGATGCAGAGAGGACAAGGCCAAGTGGGGGGTTGGTGAGTTGTGGGGCATGACTGGTTGCGTTTAATACATATTTTCTCCCTTATTTTCATTTTGGATCCCCTTTAGTTTAAGGTTAAAGGTGTTTTTTCAGGGTTAGGGTTGATCAATAGCAATGACTCAACAATTACTTGGCCAGATGCTGAATTTTCTGGACTTTCAACTTTCAACAAAACTCTCACTGTACACAGCTCTGAGGGAGGATGGTGCTGTAAGTTAACAATTGAGAAAATAAAAGCTGACAGAACACTTATTCTCAGGCCAAAAAGACAATGTCAAAACAACATTCTCCACTCCACTAACTGTATAGATCAGAAAATAATTTGGCAGGGTATGCTTTGTCTATATCTATATCATCTGTGTTAGAGACATGTCTGTTGATAAAAGTATAGATTACTTAATGGATAGAGCAATTTAGCATAGCGGTTCCATAAAGTTGGGAGACTTACAAGAGACAGATAAAAAAAGAATGGTCAAAATCAATGCAGCTTGATAGCCATCTTCTATTGCTGCCTGTAATCGTGACGTGCACTGTGCCATCTCCTCGTGTGATCAGGGCCTAAAGGTCTCAGTCCTCATCACATTCTCTACCACGTGTGATGCAAACACATCTACAAGGCAAAAGTTCTTCTACTTGTTTGAAGGTGGGGCGATAAGCTGGGCTGCATCACTCTGCCTCCCCCCTCTCTCTCCAAGGCTACTATTTTGTCCGTCTTTGTGGCTTCAGTGTAATGAATCATAAGAATAGTGATACAATCTTTCGGGAAGTACCTCCTCAAAGGTATTATGGCAGGAGTCTCCAACCTTATTGAGACTGCGGGCTACCTAAAGGGAGAACATTTTTTAAGGGATACTCTGTATACCCGACAAACAGCCATGTTGAATTGATGTCTTCAATAGAATATAAGAGAGCTGTGTATTTTCATCTTTAGTCATGTTCTCATACAGGGTGGAACCAGTTTGAGCTAGTTTAACAAAGAAAAGAGCACCTTGTTAAAATGGGAAAAAAAGGGCAAGGGTTAGGGTTTTTCAATTAATAAAAGGCTTGAGAGTGAAGTTCAAACCTAAAGTGATTGTCTGTTTTAGAAACTTACAAATATTGCAGACGCAGCCCCCAACCCTAAATCTGCCATCCAAGAACGGGTCTCAGATGGTGTTGATCTGATGAGGCTTTGTTTGAAGCATACTGTGGTCTTAAGGCTCACAAAAATGCTCCTTAAATTAATCTTTGTATCTCTGTATGTTTTTTTGCACACCACAGTATTTGTCTTCTCTTTGATCGCTCTCATTACATGTCCACTTTTGGCATTCACATGCTCCGCACTGCTCCTCCCTCTTCTTATTTATTCTCCATTTCTGCGCTGTTCGCCAGCCCTCATTTAGCACGTCCACTCCCAGCCAGACATACCATCTTTGGCATCACACCCTTCTGTCAGGCTGCTTCTCAATGGCATCAGCTCAGCCCACTACCCTTCCAACACCCTCTTTTGTCAGCAGCACAAAGTTGATCTATTTACCCACCATCCCACTGATCTTTTTCACAAACAACTCAAGCTAAAGGAAAGAGGGGATGTGGAGATGTCAGCCAGCCAGTCAAACAGCCGTCCAGCCAGCTCCTTTCCTTCAGTCGGCTGTAAAGCCCATCTGCTGGAGGCAGCATTAGATGCAATATCCAATTCAATCCCTTCCCTCAACCTTCCAGAAAGCTTTTAGCCACATTTTAGCACACAAAAGCTGCTGCTCTGGCCTTTGTAGCCTGAGCTTCTATTTAAGAAGGTGAGGGTGAGGATGCAGGGAGAAGAAATCAATAAAGTTTCCTGGCTCTCAATCTTCTTGGCCTGCAGTAGAGGTGTTTTTAGGTTAGGAGGGGGAGGGAGGGGAGTGGAAGGAGGTGGGCTGTTTTTGTCATTCATAAGCTTTGCTGACAAATCCTTGACATCATTTGGCGGATTGTATCGATAACTTCTTCCCCGGACTGCAGAGGACAAATCGAAATCATTTGTCTGGCTTTGTTGGGTTGGTGGTGGCGCGGGGGTTGGGGTGGTGGGGTTGCCATGGGCAGTGGAGGGAGGATGACGTCCGGGACAAAGCCGGTGCTGCCAGCCTTGGCCGTGACATTGGCAGCTGAAGGCATTTGTACTGCAGAGAAGTTCAAAGGTCATCGCGGTGACAAGCAGGTTGTGCGTTCTTGGCGATTCTTAGTGTTGACAGCGGCCAGACAGCTGCTGTTCTTCACAGAAGAACTTCCAGTAGAGAGATGCAGATCAGTATTCTTACAAGAGATTTCCTTGTGGATCTGTTTATGCTGTGACATTGATCACAACATCCACAAATCAACAAAAACTGGAGGCAAATCAGAAAAAAGTGACATCAATCGGCATGAGTCTTGTAACACTGACTGATATCCATTTTAATCCTAAAATGCATACAGATATGCACTCACACACACACATACAAACATACCCAAAAAACACATTTATCTCTCATAAATATGCCCACTCACACAGATCTGTATTCATGTATTCTTAGTGGAGGCTGTTCCAAAGGGGAGAAAAGAACTCGCTTTTCCTGCCTGCTGTTTTGACAGTTGTGGGCTTGAGCGTCGAATGGCAAATCTCTTAATCTGCCCTTATTAATAAGAAAAACATGAGACTGTCTGATATTTTCACACACATTCCCATCTGCACCGAAACGAATGGAAAAGGAAATAGCAAAATACTACAGAGGTATTAGAATTACGTAATTTAAAAAAAAAGTATTGCGACAATACAAATGCTACTCCAGTGACACTCAGATCCACATTGGTGTGAGCTGGTGTTGGGCTTGGAAAGTGTGTGTGGGCTTTCTGTATTGGGAACAGGAATGAGACAGTGCTAATCACAGTGTGTATATGTGGCTGGAGGGGGTTCTATTTGGGTTTATGAAAGTGGCAGACTAACTTAATTAGTTTGATCCATGTTTGAGAGCTGCGAAAGGTCAAAAATTTTGGTCTGAAGGGTCTGTCTGGACAATGCCCTTCCGACCTTCATCTCTTCTTCATTATTTTGTGCTTCTCTTGGTATCCAGCTCCTTATAAACACAACAGGGTCTCCAGAGCTTTTTAGAAAATCTAGGTCTGGCATCATAGCGCTATGAGCGAGACATCCTAGATGTCTGCTATGCTTTCTTCAAAGACGGAGAATATATACATAAATTCCCTAAAAAAAGGTCCCATCCACCCCTCCCGTCACTCCCATTCACGGGTCTTGTGCGTGTCTGATTCCAAATTCAAGTGCTTAATTTTCTGCTATTTTTTGGCGATTTGGAGGCGGAATCTGATACTAATGCAGCTCAGAATAGAGAGGAGAGCCAGGGTGGGGGATTGTTTGGGGATGAGAGGAAGGAAGCAGAAGGAGGGCAGGAAGGAACGTAAAGCTTGTGGAATAAGATCTGGAACGAAGCCATCACCTACAGTTCTATGGGAAGAACGTACCTATTTGCAGATGCTGGTTCATAATAAGACACGCTGAACACGATCAACCCTATGAGTCGTGCTCAACACAGAGCACACTGCAAAGGCAAAATTCTGCATTTGCTTACTCGTCGTAAGTTATATTTTCCAACTGCATCTGAAGGCAAAAGTGTTCATACCTGTTCCATAGCCTCCTCCAGGTTGCGCTGCTTCCTTGATCTCTCTTCAAGAACTCTGTCTTTGTATTCTTGATGCAATGAATCATACAAATGGAATAGTGGTGCACACTTTGTACCAGTTATGGCTGGTGGTTATTAACCTAGGCGGGACTACAGGCACTGAGGGCTTCTTCTTGCACTGTAGCAATGTTGTCTAGCTTGGTGCACTAAGCTTTGACTTCAACTATAAAAGACTGACATTTACTCAACAATTCATTTAACTCTATCCAACAGCTTAGATTTGGATCTTTCCCTTTGTTCTCACTAGGGATGCTCAATATTGGCTTTTCTGCCGATATCTGATATTCCAATCTCCTATTGTGGAATGTAACACATAATGCCTAATTTTACTGTGATGCCCCACTGGCTGCATACATAAATGCAACATGGCTTTCCAAATGTAAACACTGTCTGTGCAAAATAAGAGAACAACTTCAACTTTCATTGTATTAATACTGAAAAGAGCGATAACGCTAATCGCTAGCTAAGCGCTAGCTTTGGTTAATGTATTTGTGTTAATATTAAAATCATTCAGCTTTAAATTGTTTGCTTGTTAGCCACGGTTAGCAACCAACCAGTCTAGCGTGTAGTCGTTGTTGTTATACGCCATCTAGCGCGCGCCGGTAAACGTCCCATGCGGAGCCGATATTATCGGACATCCCTAGTTCTCACCATTCAGAAGTGTCCTCTAGAAAACAGAACACACCATGAACAACTAATCTTTTAAACATACAAACCAAACATTTATGCTGAATGTACATTATTTCTCGATTTTCAGAAGCATCCCACGAAAGAGAAAAGTTCATGAGAGAGAAGTTCAAACCCTCCATACGCTCATATCTCCACACAGCTGGCCAATCACTACATAAATGTTGGAAGATTGTCTGTTTAAGAGAGTTTCACAAACTGTCACAGCATAAGAAATGGGTATTTCAGATGCATGCAAGATAAAAAAAACTTTCTGTGAACCATACTGATGTCTTAAGTTCTACAAAAAATGCTAGCACAGTGTTATTGCACCAACATGCTACAGGAAGCAGGGATATGCTGGGAAATGGGAATGAGGAAAAACTAAGCGTCGCAGATCGTCTGTGAATCATCGTCAACAAAAGACGGCACTGTGTACTGCACTGATGTACTGTCCTCCTGGAATAGAAGAAAACCTTCGTCCTTCTGGTCCATCATAGTTAGTTTTCAGGTAATGTCACAAACAGCTGTCATCTAATTAGTTGCACATTGAAAGGTTACAACACACAATGTCAAAGGCAAAACTAATTCAACTTTGAGTGCAGTGCTGAGACGTAAAATCTGAATAGTGTGAAACGTCCAAGGTGGTGCTAATGCGAAGTTTGATGTCTTTGCTCTCTTTAGGGAAATCACTCATGCAAATAACTCTGCTAATCAAGGGGGCCCTACCACTAGGGTGGCCATTTCCTTCACATCAAAAAGGAGGACACTTTGCATACACAGGGACAGGCAAGCAGATATTTGTTTGGTATGATCTGGTTTTAAATTTTAATATTTTTCCACCAGATTACATAAAGGTGCATACACATACCACATAGCTAATAATAAATATACAAGATACAGCTCATGACAACGTGCCCTTCCAATTCAGATAACATAGGTCTAATAAACATCATACAGAAACTAACAACAATGTTTTTATCTGGATAGATAAAGGGTGAAAAAATACAGCACCTTCTGTTTCAGATGTATAGGCTTTGCCTATATGTATGAGCATTTTCAGAATTTCAGTTCAACAACCGACGTTATGTTCCCTGTCACTGAGAGCTTGATTGACAGCCTGGTGGTAGCAACTGCAGTGCGAATCAACACATGGCTCATTTGAATATTAACATTAGCCATGCGTTGATAGGTCATGACAGGACAATGTAACCAATGAAATTACTTTTTTAAAGCCGGACTGTCCGGCCTAAAGCCGGACGAATGGCCACCCTACCTACCACACATTGCTGGCACCTCTTTATAGGTGGGCTTGGCAAATAGGCCAGTTGCAAGGGTATCAAAAGTCAGATTAAGAGACAAAATGGACTTGCCAAATCCTCCACCCAATGAGATGTCACTGACATTGTTCAGGATGTGAGAACTCTTTTGTTTCAACCCACAATGTCATTCGCTTCAACTCATGTTTTACATCATGCACTGCATTATTCATATTATAGCTCATCCCTCGCCAAGTCCAGCATTTTATCATAAGACTCTGACTGGCCAGCTGAGGAGAGGTTCTGTCTTTGAGAGCGGACAAAATGGGAAAGCCCTTTTATCTTCAAACACCTACTGATTATGTCTTGGTGCTCACAATTTAAGGAGGGTTATCCACGTGGTCACAGAGGAGAAAAGAAATATCATAAGGGCAGTCAGAATATTACTTCTTGTTTTTTGTGACTCACAGAAATGACTCTTAAATTGTTCTTGAAGGTGTACCAGCTTGATTTGGTTTTCAAATTCTCTTGAATCTGAAACGTTTGTCTGACCGTGCTTGTTTCTTGCCCCCTTTCTTGGACTTTGTTGTTGGAATGTCATTATCATTGCTAGATCTAAGCAGACTACTATAGTCAGTAGTATTATCATAACTGATAGAACTGAACTGCTACAAGTCTGCAAAGAAGACCCAAGTTGTAATATAGTGACATTTTCCTTGAAGTTATGATTTAATGTAAAATGTCTTGTAGATTACATCCTTGGTCCTGTGCTTCAATTTAACAATGTATGCCGCCCCAAAAAAACCTTCTTTGTATTTGTACATCAAAATCGAAGGTCGAATACAGCCTCTGAGACAAATGGAGGCCAGCTTGAGTTTTCTGATGTACTTGCTAAAAGTAGCTCAAAGCTAGTTAGCTTGTGCAGCTAACGTTAGCTGATTCAGCCCCGGGGGCCCAGAAGCCAAACCCAGCAAAAAAAGCCACCTGGATTCCCTGTTGTCCAACTGGCCTCTTGCGGCTTCAGATGGTGCATTCAGTCCTGGTCTGGCTAGATTATTCACTGGGAGCTTCCAGTCCGGCAAAGTCAGCTAATAGGACCACTATAGCTGTATGCTAGGGGACATAACACACATTCAGCAATATTGGCTACCGCGACAAGTCCATCCCGAGCTACTTATTTATATACGTATTATTTACAGGAAACACGTAAATATGTGGAAGCAAACAGCACTGTGCTTTCAGTTTCATGGGCACTTTAAAGAACAGTAAGGACGTTACAGTATGAGTGGCAGGGACACTTTGAGCAAGGTCAGAGGTATTGGGAGTGGAAAGGCAGAGCATCAGAGGGGGGAGCAGACTGTTCACCCTCCCCCTTTCCCACCCCATTGTTGTGCCCCCTATCCTCTTGTGGCTCCAACTTCAATTCCACTTCAGTTTTTATCAACCTTCTGCTGGCCTCTCAAGGAGATAGGATTCAAACCCTGACACGAATTAGCCCCCCAGATTGACTTGATACTGCCACACCCAGGGGACAATCCACAAAAAAAAGAGACCCACTTTTTTTTCCTCCTCCTTTCCCCCCTTTCACTTCAACTTGTTTCCTATCTCTGGTGCCCTTGCCCTCTACATCATGTGTCCTTCCATTTCTTATCCTCTCCTCCTCCTCCTCCTCCTCCCTGAGTTCTATCTCCATCCCTTGCTCCCTCCATCTTCCACCTCATCTTGTTTTCCCCCACGCATGCCTCCTTGTCAGTCAGCTGTCTGAGCGACATTCCACCTCCTCCTTCAGCATGATGGACAGGCGCCGCCGGGTTCTGACGGAGTAATTTGCTTACAAAAACGGGCTGGCATCAAAAAAAAAAAGGACAGACAGCGGTGAAGCCAAGTGATTGCATTAAGAACAGGGAGGCGAGAGAGAAGTGTGTGTTGAGGGATCGAGGCGAGAGGGGAGGGTATTCCATTTCTATTCATCACCACGGCTGATAGATGGACCACAGACAGTTTCCCTGTTCTTTTTTTCCTTCCCCTGACATTTTTGAGGTAGAAGTCATCTGTAGAAGCCAGAGTCGGGTCAGAGGACACACTCCAGACACAAATACCACTGAAAATCTTCACACACTATTCTACTCCAACTCTTAGAGTACGGTCAATGTGTTTTTTTAGGATTGGTCGCCCAAGTGGGAATTAAACCCCCAACATTTGCAGTGTTACTTATTTTGTTGACTATTAGAGCCACAAAGCCCTCTCTTTCTCTCAGTGTCAACTATTAGTCACCCATTGAGATACAAATTTTGAAATATTAAATATTAATAATAAATAAAGCACCTACTAAAATGATTAGAGACAGTGTGTGTTGGTTGCTGTTAATACGGATTCACTGAGAATCACCTGTCAATCACAAGGTAGCCCCGCCCTAAAGCATACCCTGCTTTATCATCTATTTTACTCTGAATGGGACCATAATTTACTAAATGAACATCCTGCTGTATGGAAGAAGACTTGAAACTAGAGATTGAGACCATAAACTCATCAGGAAACTGTTTACTGAGCTAATAAATCAAGTGAAAGTCGGCTAATTTATTGCAGCCGATGGAACTCCCTCTGTTGGTATTTATATAGAATGCCAGTTTTAAGACACTTCCACGTTGGCTTCACTTTTCAGACCCGGAAGCTTAGAAGTTGCAATATTAATTAAACTATTTACAGAACAGCCTCAGAAATTAGCTTCAGAGCAATGTTTTTGATCAAAGAAGTAACAGAAGTATTTACAGTATTTCTTTTGTAACGATTACTATATTTATTGTGTATTAGAAAACGGATATTGATCATTTTACCCTGACAATACTCGTAAAAAGTACATTATATGTACCAGATACTCACTCAACCCTATAGGGTACATCTAATTCCACCTGGAGTCCTTCCAATCTGGCTAGTTTTTTAAGCATGGACTGGAGCCTCCACTGAGCAGGTACATCTCATTTGAGTAACAAGAGCCAGTGTAGGCAGCCACAGGGGACTAGTATTGTTAAGGCGGCTACCATAACTTCTAACTTTATGTGCAAAACACAGCACAAGAAATATTGTCTACGCTATCCTTGAATACAACATTGAATTCCACTAACAAAAATAGTGGTGTGCTGCATTGGACGCACTGAATAAAAACTGGTCCCTCTGAAGAAAATGTTTCAAACATAAACAAAAGGGAAGCAGTGAAAGAGCAGGAGCAATGTGGATATTGTTCATGAAACAATTAAAGAAACAACCAATGTTGACCTTGTTTTCATCTGCGTTTGAGAAATTTGTTTTGACTGACTTTTCAACCTACAAAGTCCTTTTCTTCATAGACAGGTCAGTGTATGCTTGAGGTGCTCTTAAGTTTGCTTTGACATACAAGTAAAAGTGGTGCTGGCTTCTGGAGACTGTAATTCATGATTATATCATCAAGTCAACTAATCAAAGTTGCCAAAAAGCAAACAACAAGGAAAAAAATTAGAAACTAGCTGTGTGCATAATGACAGATTTCTTTATATTTGGCTTTCAGAAACAGTTTTTCTTCTTAGATTCGAGTAACTAAGCCTTCAGTGTTTTCTCCATCCATTATTTCTGCTCTGCCCATCATGTTTCCACTCCAGTCCATCCCGTACATGAGATGTACCACAAATGAGTAACTCCAGTTTCGACACACATACACATGGACACAGAAAGTGGCGAGCAGCTCATGTGTGGCTGTCCACCCTGCTGGTGATTCCTCACAGATAGTATTGATCTGAGACGCAGGCCTCATTCATTACAGCTTGACTAGCAGCAGATGAGCTGAGGCTTATTGCTGAGCAGGGCCTTTCTCTCTGTCGTCCAGCAAACCACAAGGGTAAATTGTAGGAGCAGTGCATAAGTAAATCTGAAGGTGGTCTGTACGTCTCACTCAGCAGGGTTGCATAACGCCGGCATTCCCGTCAGTGAGGTAGTGACATTCTTTGTACAAAAATAATTCTGCGATTATACAAAATGATGTAGCTGGTGGTATTCTGCTCCATAAGGTTTTTTTTTTCCAAACAGAAGGCATAATACATATTTTAGGTTCAGAGAATGTCATGGGGAATTTATTTTACTAGAATTCAGTACCAATTTTATGACAATAGTTATCAACCAAGGTATTTTTAAACATTAAAGTAAGTTAAGCTATTACAAAACCCCACCCCGACCTTCATAATATAACATGTAACTTTAACCAAATTACTGCATATTAACCCAACACTGCAAAAATAGCCCTTCTAGAAACAAGCCAAATATCTTGTATAATCAAATTTTCTTGTATTGAGCAAAAGAAAAACCTGCCCTTGAGGTAAGCCAATTCTGCTTAGCTACAATTCTTTAAATTAGCATAACAATCTAGCAACTGAAAGACTAAAACCAGCATAACTTCCCAAAATGTCAGCAAGTTGTGTTTATTACAAGCAATGTAAACTCAGTTATTTGAGATATACTTTTATAAAATAAGTATTTTTAACAATTTATTGAGCTGAATTTAAGAATTTGCATCTTAATCTAAGAATAATTATTAGCAAAATAAAGCTTACAATAAGACATAATATATTCAAAAGGCATAGTAAAAATAAGGCACCAGAAGAATATTCTTATTTTTAGTATTTTATATACTTTTCTAATGTAAAACATCTAAAAAAACTACTTTGATAACAACTTTGAACAAGTAATGAGTAATAAAGTATCAAGCCCAAAGTTGCTACTCATTATTAGAGGTGAAACTACTAGGCTAGATGCATAGAGTGTGTCATGGCTTATTTTCATCACGCAATGTATGAAAAAAATGCAGACCTATGTCATATGTAACGAAAATAATTTCCCCCTGGGATTATTAAAGTATTTCTGATTCTGATTCTGATTCTGATATGAATTCATTCAACCTTTATTTACTTTTCGGGAACACACTGAGGTGTCAACCCTCTTTTTCAATAATGCCGAGAAAAAAAACAGAAGAAAAAAAGACGGACATTAGTTAATAATAATAATAATAATAATAATAATAATAATAATACAATGTTATCAGGAAATCAATATTTAAACTGCATTGCAGGTTATTTCAGTAAGTCCAGAGCCGAGAAATTAAAAGCAGTCTTTCCAAGTTCTGAGTTAACCCAGGGAGCATGAAAGGTAATCCAATCCTGCAAACGGGTTTGAGTGGCTTCTACCTTGAGGTCTAATAGTGAAGTGATGTAAGGTGGTAATTTGTTTAGGAGTGCTTTATAGATAAACACGTGTATATACACCGGTGTTGATCTCTTCTCACAGGGAAAGAGGCCTACCAAAATTTTCCATGGAGAAACAAAAAAGATGGGTACTGTAATAAACCAGTAATAAATAAAGAGCAGATGGATATATTGCATTGAAGGGGCTTAAGGGTGGTAACATATATATTTTTTCTACTAAACGTGGGAAAGCAAGATATTCTTCTTATAACCAGATTATCAACATGAACCTTAAAAGTGAATTTATTGTAGATCCAGATTCCCAAATATTGATACTGTGGGACTTTTGTTTTATCAGCATTTAACAGAGGTTTAGGATCAATGAGTGCCTCTTGGAGAATACTGAAAGAAAGTTGCCAATAGCTAATTGTATGGAGTCAGCCCAACAATATAAAATAGTATCATCGGTATACATATGGACATTACTGGTATTTAAAGCCAGAACAATATCATAAATATAAATTGTGAAAAGGACCAGACAAAAAATCTAACCTTGAGGGACACCTTTTGTTAATGATAAAAATGCAGATTGGACATTACTGACTTTTATGCACTGCTGTCCTTGTACGAAATAAAAATTGGCACATGAAAGTAAAAATCTCTGAAATCAGAATCATGTCCTATTTATTTTGTACTTTTTTTGTCAGAAATTAACTCTGAAGTCTGACTTTTTTGTTCTAATTCTGATACTTCAAAGACCAAAATAACCCCCTACAGTACAAATAACTGCGTTTGTAAATGAGTGCAATCCTTGCATTCAGGAGAATGCAGACTGTTAATTGTATTTATGGTCACAGGGTGTGATTCCGGCCGTCCGTGATCAGAGCTGGTCAAAATCCTCATAGAGACTCTGACAGACAATCCCTTCCCATGCTGTCCTGACCCAGCAGGCTCTGCCTCATACATGCAGCTGTATTTCCCCAGAGACTTTGTCACATTCCTGCCTCCACAGTACAACATGCTGCCATTTTCAACAGGGGCCCCCAGGTCACAAAGAGAAGAGCTCCAATTGCCAACGTGAAACTCGGCCCGAGCTGTGATTTGGTCTGTCCGTGCCTCGTTTTCTCTCTTTCTCCTTTTCTCTTAGTTCCTGGGCTGTTGGAAAAGAATGACTCCTGCTTAACGATAAAATAATGAATGTCATTTTTGAGGCAGGAGCGAGAGGGAGGGAGGAAAAGGGGAAAAACGGGGGGAAGTTGGGGTGGAGAGTATATTACGGAGCTGGCAAATGTGCCCTCATGCCAGGGAGTCAATTTGAGTGAAGCCGTGCAATGTGACATCATTTACTCAGAAATCCCTAATTTGTCAGCATTAATATTTCAGCCCCAGCATTGCCTGTCACAGTGTGCCAGAGATGACTGATCAATCTATAAAACGGCCGCAGCTAATTTATTGAATATTTATGTGCAATGTCATGTGCAGGAGAGCAGCAGAATGTATTCCACCGTGCTCTGCACTTATCACCAGGAACTTTTCTAAAAAATAAAATTTTAGCCTTACTGGGAAGTGTTGCTTGTGATGTGATACTGCACACAAATAGGTCCAGCCTTGTTTACACCAAACTTTTCCATGCCAAGGCCCCCGAAATAGCATTAATTTATAGCCAGCCCCCCCCCTTTGGTGATGTTCTTAAAAACCCATTGACTGACATCTGAATGTATTTCCTTTTATTATATGCAATAATAATTAAATTTGTATTTCAGGTCTTTAATCATTGCATTAGATTAAGTATTTCTGTTTTCTTGTGTGTGTGTGTGTGTGTGTGTGTGTGTGTGTGGGAGTTTTATCTGCTCATCATGTCCTTTCCTTTTTTGTGACTTTGCACTAGTTAACTAGCTAGCTATTTCAGGAGCAGAGAAGCTTTGTGGCAGGTGCAGACTGTTACCAGATAACAGAAATATTTATGGCGTGGCCAGGGGGTGGCATGGAGACTTTAAAGGGTGGCCGACATAAATGTTGATTTAATTGCAAAATAAATCATATATATCAATATTTGCTTGGAAAAGTAAGAAAACTGTTTTATTTCCAAATCTTTAGATATTTTTCCAAATACATGTCTTTTTTTCACTGAAGTTAATGTAGCCATAACAGATCATTCGATTATACATGTGGTAATTGATTGTTTTTTTTTAATTAATCTAATTTAATATGTTAAATTTGACAGACTGCGTTGACCAAACTGGGGTGGCCAGGCATTTTTTAGGGGTGGCACCTAATGACTGAAAAATATTCCTTTATTTCTCAAAAAAATATATATATATATAGTTTTTCTTTATTTCTGAGGTAGGGTATAAACTGCACAAAACAATGCATATGTCCTTTTCTTTGAAAAAGTGAAACCAATGTCTTTGTGCAAGCAATGTGGGATCAAGTTAATTCGTAAGTCAAAAGTAGAGAGCATCCCACCGATTTGAATCTTCACATCTTTGTATTGCGATTTAACTGTCTCGTGATATATAGTTACATTCCTGAATAATACACAAAATAATAATTGGATTTATTTTTTCTTTTAAACATTTTCCCTTATCTTTCCTCAAATTTACTGAGGCTCTGCTGGCACCCTGTGGTGGTCCTGGCGCCCACTTTGAAAAACACAGATTTACACTGAAGTCACTTTTTCGATTAGAAATTGACAGGTTTGAGCTGAGTCAGACTGTGACGCAGACAGACAAATGGGGAAGTTTAGGTATATTTAACCAGGTTTATTTAAAAGAAGAAAATTAATCTGTCCCTGGACTGTGCCCCCTTCTGCTCCTTGCCTTTAAATACTGGTATTTCCAGAAGTCACCATCTCAAGTTTTGCAGCAGGCTGAATACTGTCGGAAGTTCAAGTTTGGAATCAGCAGAGGAAAACACAAATTAAAACAACTTAGAACATCAGAACATTTAGTCATTCTTGAAAACAGTAGTTTTTAAGTTAAATCACTGTACATTTTTCATAACCCTTGGTCAAACTTTACTTGTTTTATGAACACTTGCTTGTTTAATGAATGCTGCAGTTTGGACACAGTGGACTGTCACAGTCAGACTTATTGCTTTGTTGTAAAGTACACACGTAAGCTTTGTATGTAAATCTTTTATCCTTTTAGAGCTGATTTCAGGTTAGTTCCTACGTCTTTATGTACAAGGAGGATCAGTTTGTGGATAGTACGAGTTTACTTGTGACAGGAGATCTCTTAACTCCAAGTGGAGCTGTCATTTTTTGTCTGTGTATGATTATTATAGTTTGTCCTTCAAATGGACATGAATCCATCAAAGACCTGGTTGGTTGAAAAGTTGCTTCGTTCAAGTATTGTGAGCGTGCAATATACAGCGTGCTTAATGGTCAACTCAAATAATGACTATCTACCTATACACATGGATAATCACTGTTTGAGTTGCTGTTTTAATAATGTGGAATTGCTCCTATTTTTTTTTACATTTTTGATCCTGACCTCTATAGGCTGAGAATCTGTCAGCTGACCCAGTTTGTATGACTCAGCAATTTTCTTGGTGCACTCTTAATTCTTTGAATATTTAAAAAAAAAAAAATTTTTATAAAAAATTTTTTTAAAAAATAAAAAAAAAAAAAAATTTAAATAATAACCAGTTTATTTTTAAAAATTATTTAACCACAACCTTTTCCAAAAAAAGCCAAAAAAAATTAATGTTGTTTAATTTGTGGGGGGGGAAAAAAAAAAACCTTACACCATACAGTTTAAAGTGATGAATCCAAGTGCCTAAACAGAAGAAGCAGCTATTCTCCTTCAATAAATGCAGGCATGAAAACGGGTCAGGGGGGAAAAAGGTGAGAAGGATATTACCCCTCTAGGGGGGTCCGGGGGCATGGTCCCCCAGAAGAAAACTTTGATTAATTTTAAAGCATCAATCTGATTCATTTTGAGATGCATTTTTTGCCAACCTGGGGAGAGCTGGAGAAACTTAACTTCAGCCATGAGTCAAAAATATTATGGCCTCCTTACTGAGTATTATACAAGCCATTGTCAGCCAGCCTGTCCCTGGGGCTAACATTTACAGTATGAGGCACAATGTGGCTTAATGCATAACCCCCACAAGAGATGGTGGACCTGCTGTAACTTAACTTGTCTACTCTTCCATCATGATTGACAGCCAATACAATGTTATGTCATTCAGATTTTAATACATTTTCTTTTTTGTGATTTACCGTTAGCTGTACAAGCTAGCAGCTAACTTTAGTAACAATATCTAGCTAATGTTAGGCTAACGTTAACGCTAGTGTTAGCTAATAATTTTCCACCCTAGCAGAGCCCGTCTACAGAGAGCCTGGCCACTCCCTATTAAGTCCCATTGTACCGAATTTTGGTTGCAGTTCCACCAGAGGTCCACTGGGGGTGATTGCCCATGAGTGCAGAATGAATGGGAGCAGATGGAGCTAGACGGCTAAATTTGTCTCTTTCACCTGATTGTGGTTGAGAAATCTCAGATTTGATTGTAGTTTTTGCAAGTTCAACATGGGTTATAGGTCGAAAGTTGAATGAACGAGTACTTATGTCCTTTCGATTTCTTACAGGTTGAGTTGTTGTTGCCATTAACACGCTAGCATTCTGCTAATGAACGCTGATTGGTCAGTGAAGGACTGATTACGACCAGAGATCCCGCTTGATGGCATCGTGGCATTCACTGAATCTCTGGTACCTACACCCCCCCCCCGATTTCTCATCGAAATCTACACGATTCACGTAGGTCACCTATTTTGGTTTCAAAATGGCGAATTTCGCCGAAAAGGTGAGTGATTTTCGTGTATGTAAATGTCAATCCCCTTAATGCCCCTTCCTAATCTGTGTGTGCGACTGTTTGCAGCTGCCAACCCATGACTTCCTGTGTCATTGTCTCTTCCATACATTGCTCCCCAGGATTATGCCTTCTGTGAGGATAGATTTTTAGCATAACCCACATTGTATGCAATTATTTACTGCCTGGTGATGGGAAAAAATCCCTCCATTTTCTGCTTTTGTTGGCAGCTGCGCGGCACATTTACACAATAGGCATTTAGCACCGACAGCATAATTATGACAGCACATCAGGGCTGAAAGTGCTGGGACAGCGCCAAGGCAAAAGCCACTCAAACCCTCATCCTTCAACGCCGCCCATGAAGATCATTATGAATGAAAATTAGTGCTGGTGGGATGCGGTGGTGGCGTACGAGACAGACGCCAAGGCAGAGTGTTGGGAGCGCAGCATCCCTGTACAGCAGGACATCACTGCCTCAGTAAGTACTGCTGTAGGAGTGGAGAGCAGTGGTTCAGTGAAAAACACAGTTTCTGAAGTGTCTCAGAATGCATCATAGGAATTATACTTAAGTTAGAACTGAAAACACTTCTACCTCAGAGAATGTCTTGAGAGTTATTTGTGAAACTTCCTACACTTGACTTTCAGCAAGAAAATTTAGAGGGTGACATCACTACACACCACAAAGCCGAAATTATAACGTGTTGAAATGTAAAGTGATTTAGAAACACTGTTCATCTGCCAAATCACAAAATGTTCCGGTTAATATAGTGGCTGTTTGGAGATTTTATTTTGAATTACAGGGGCATCCCTAGTTTCCTGTTACAAAGCGGCTGGGGGCTTTTCATTGGGCTTTTATTTTGAAATAACAGCCTCATCCTGAGTTGCCTGGTGAGATATAGTCACTGTCTGGGGCTTTCATTTTGATCCCTGGAAAGGTTTCTGTACATTTGGAAAGGTTTCCACATATCGTCCACCTGTCCTGGCCTTCAGGCTGTTAGCTGTCAAATTTGCTAGACAAAACTCGAGAGAAGAATCTGCATGTGAAACAAAGACACAACTTTCACCATATTTTATTTGTTTAATATCTGCTCATAGAAACATTTGCATTATTAGTTATGTTTAGGAAACTCAAATCATGTTAGGGAGAGACTGTGATCTTTTTCCATATAGCCAAAACCTTGATCTTTCCCCAATCAAAGGGATTTTGGTGCCTAAATTTAAAGACCCCCTGCAGACACGTATTAAGGCATGGACACAAATAGTCTGTTTGAAACAGAAATGTGTGTTTGATGTGGTTTTTTTTACAAAAAAAACATATAATTTCCACGTAATATTCTTAACAAGTCACCTACTCCCTCTACCTCATTGTTCAAGTTACATACTGGACCAAGATTAAATTCCATGCTATTTTTGATGTTGATGCTGGTAGGCCACGCCCCTTAAAATCTGATGTTCAATGAGCTCAGAGAAACTTTCCACTTTCAGCAGATGAATGTGAAAACATCCTTCTAGAGTCAAACTCTGCACAGACAGCATTCAAACAGCACACTGTAGGGACAAGAAGAAACACTGAGTTCTGACTGGAGGAGACTTTTTTCTTAATTGAGGGCGTGGCTTTTTTAGTGACAGGTGGCTGCGTGCCACTGTCACAGTAGGCTTCATTCAGCTCACCTCACGCTCCACGACTGCCAATTTTTGTATTAGCTGACCCCACTGAGCTCTTTAGAAACCTAGGTATGACGTCACAGAGACTATGTCCATTTTTAATGATACAGTCTTTGTGGAGACAGGAGTAATTGTCTGGGTTAAGCATACTGATAAAAATGACTTTACTCCGAAGCACCAAATATCCGTCAATAAGAATTTTGGGCTGGCTAAGACTGATTCCTTAATCCGAGCTGCTTGTTAAACAGGGACCCTGACCGGGGGTCTTTTCACAGCGTGCACTTGGTGAGCCAATGGGTCAGCGGTTGACCAATCCCAGCAGTTTACAATCCAAAGTGCAAATCTCTTTCTTGCACCGCAGTTAGCGTTAGCCCCCTCCAGTCCCTTCATTATATCAGCGCTAATTACAAATTCTTAAACCAGTGCCAGACATTACAATAAGACAGTGCAGTGAGCATATGGCATAATATCCTATTAATGAACACTCTAAATTCAAACTCAGGTCAGCGCTATCACGCCGAAGAATGTGTCACTGATCCGATGGAAGCAGGAGGAGGGGGGCCACGGGTGGGGGGGTTGGAAAGGGAGGGAGAGGAGGAGGAAGTGACCTTCTTCTAAAATGCACAGACTAATTTGGAGGGGGAAGGCAGCCCCCGGGGCCGTCTCATTGTTTTACTTGTTTAATTTTTCGGCAGCAATTATTGATATAATATTTTGATGGCGGAGCCGGGGAAGGAGAAGTCATTAAAAGAGACCAAAGGAGGGAGGAGTGGATTTTTTTTCCCTCCTTTATTTTGCTTTTGCCACTAGCTGCTCCTACTCATCTCCCCCTTTTTTTTAACACTCCTCTTTTTCTGCATTTTTCCCGCCTGACACTCTCCGTGTCTCTCCGGGGGGAAAGTCGGGGCTATTTGCATTCGCTGTCACAACAGTGTGAGAAACAAGTTGCGGCCGTCTCGCTGGCTCAGTCCTCAGCGCGCTTGGCGTTTTAATGGGGACTGTCAACTACAAGAGAGATGGATACCCCCCCCCCGCCTCTTCTTCTTCCTTCTTTCGTGAAAAAGGGCGATGCAAATAGACACATTTAGCATGATTGCATCTGCGAGTGATAGATGTTCCCTGTGGCGTTCTTCGTTGGGATCTGGTTTTCGGAGTTAATCTGCTGAGATGACCCCTGTCTGAAGTGACGTGGGGGCCGAATGCGCGGAGAAAGAGGATGACAAAGGTAGCAAAAGGTAGAGGAGGAAGACACTTCACCTTTATCTGAAATGGAGCTGCGATCAGTTCTTTCCTTGTCAGGTGCTGAAAGGCCATCAGCAGCCAAAATTACCGCCTCACTCCAGCTCTGCGTTTGGAGCTGATAAACTGTACCGTCCTCTTTATATGTGAAATTCATACAGACGTGAAGTCAAAATAACTCTTCCTCACCCCGATGAAGAAGAGCTTCAGGGGCTCATCGGATTACACAGGGGCCCTTCTCTCTACCTATCCCCAGGGATGGCTCGCTGTCGGCGGGGGCCCCAGAGCTGGACCCCCTTTGCCCCTAGCCCCTGCCAAACGCTGCGGAGCTGTGTTTGTTTAAAGACCAGACTTAATCCTCCATAGCAGCTGTCTCAGATCAGGTCGCAGTTCAGCGCTAAGGGAGGCAGGGGTGGGTGGGGGTACGCGGAGGGCTGCAGGTGCAGGCTGTGGAGCAGATGTAACGATCACTGGAAGTATGGGGGACACTCAAAGTGGAAAAGTCAGGTGGGGAGTGTCCAGACTTGGCAGGATGATACTAGGTTGAGAAATATAAGAGTGTGTAATTGTTACATTGATTTAGTGCTGATGATTTAACCCTTACATTATACACATATTGCTGCAATCAGCGGGACTGAAAACAGATCAATACCTAAAGCACTGATAATAAATAGAAAGTCTTGTTTGACTATCCATGGGGTCGATATGCATGATTTAAAGTTCTATCCAGAAAAATCCAGCAAATTATTCGATTTTTTTACCCTCATGAAGAGTGACACATTGCTGTCCCACACATAGCGCATTAGCTGCTTTTAATAATCAAAAGTATCCCTAGTATTTCTTCATCGATCAATCAATCCATCAGACTATGTGTATAGCATTTTTTGAACAATATGTAACACAAACTGCTTCACACAAACAGTCCGTACGATACGGTATCCATCCCTCAATCATTTATATTCCTTTAGTCCGTAAGGGTCCACTGATCAAAAGAATGTGTTTCATTAAAATGAATCCAAGTTATGAATATTTTTGTCAATTGTCATGGTGGCGGCGCAGAGAAAAAAAGTACAACCTAAAATTTCGGCTGTTAATTGTCAAATTTGCTGGACAAAACTCAAGAGAAGGAGCACAATCTGATAGTATTTCCCATCTTTGCTGAGCAAGTGTTTTGTGCTAAAGAAATTAAACGCCCCTCCTCAATAAAAGCAGGGGGAGTTCAGTGGCTGAAGCTGCTATTAGAGGTTTTACGGTAAACACACAACAGCACTCGATAAAAACACAAACTGAGGACACAATTTAATGGTTTCTTCTTCATCTGTGGAGAAATGTTCATCAGTCTGTTTAAAAATCATGTAAACAGTTCATCCTTATAACTTACAGTCCTTTGTTTTCTTTTCAGTATTAAATCATGTGATAGTTGATCCACGGTTCCAGTGCAAAAGGAACTGCTAGCAGCTGTAATAACTGAAGACTTTTCCCTTTATAAACTCACCAAAATACGAGCATTCTAGGTTGTTTTATTGAAATATTTAATAATATATTATAATGAAATGCACATATAGTTCCCTTTATGCTACTTAAATAAAAATGGATTAATAAATCATAAAAATAAAACAAATTACTAATTTGTAATTTTAGCAGTCTCCCAGTGGAACATTATATTTATGTAATTATATAGTCTAAATAATAATATAGACAGAAGCCAAAACAGAGGAATTGAATTTAATGGAACAACGAAAAGTATAAAATCCTCACATTGGAGAAACCGGAACCAAACGGTGTTCTTAAACTTTTTCTCACACTCTGAGCCAGAAATCTCCACTTCAGCAGCACGTACATACACCAAAGCTTCCAGTTTTATTGCTATCTATATTCTGAAGGGTTTTACAGAGGGCTTTGTTCATATATCATTCACAGCCTGATTTATATCACATTTTATTCCTAATGTCTCATTTGCATATGTAAACATAACATTTCAGAAAACTTGTAATACAAAAAATAATTGTCTTAATGTAAGTAATCAGCTGGGCAAGTTTCATTAAAATATCTAGTTAAAATGTTTACCCTATTCACCTGTATTGGCTTGTCTTTAATTTATTATAATATATAGTACTAATTTGTTTGACCAAAAAAAAAAAAAAATCCTGCTGTTTTGTTTCTGCAAAAGCTTATTGTGGTTGAAAGCTAAATATATATATATATATATATATATATATATATATTTTTTTTTTCTTTCCCCAAGCTCTGTATTGTATGATTACAAAGCTTTATGGGCCCCTAGTGTCAGAATGCATTCCCAAATGGAAAAAAAGAAGCTGTACATATTTGAATAGTGGCTTTGTTTATATGTATATTTTCTCCTCTATATTATATATTCTCCCTCTCCATCTTTACAGTCATATACATATATTTGCCATATATTGAAAAGCATCAACATATACAGGCAAATTTCCAAATACTTACAGTAAAACATTTCTTTTCATAATTCTGTCCTAGAGCACACAGTGCAACTCACATGCCAAATCATTTTGGAGTAACTGAAAGTACGTTGGATGGCATGCGTACAGGTGAGTGTGTGTTCCTACAAAAACCCAGGATGTATCGGTATTCTCCCCCAGTTCTGGAGCTGTCGTACACACCCAGTGATCACTCATTTATCCAGCTGATAACCACAAACAAACAGACGAAGAGAAAGTGCCATTCTCCGAGTATAGACTCCACCTGTAACAGCTTGATTAGAGAGAGAAAAAAGGTCATCCTTGTCCGGGAGTAAACTAGATTTATTGTTGTCACGGCTGCCATGCAGCGGTGATAAAAATGACCTCAATAAAAAAAACAGCACAGCCAATGCCATATGCAAATGATTCCATAAAGGCATAAATGAAAGGGAAGGAGGGTGATCAGCAGGGCGGGGGGGCAGTGGGGGTCAGATGGAGCAAATGAAGGCCGAATGGCGGATACAGCGGACCGGCCCATCACTCTTTGTGCCAGCTACCTTTTATGTAGCTGTCCGGCAGCCCAAGCACGTGCCCCCTCCTCTCCTTCACCGACCCTCTGGCTCACTGATAATGCAAAGGGCAGTGCCGTGTGTGTGTGTGTGTGTGTGTGTGTGTGTGTGTGTGTGTGTGTGTTACTACTCTTATGTCTCTGTGTCTCAGTGCACTCGTCTCTTTTGGCTGTGCAGGATTTGGTGAGTTGTGATTATCAGTAAGTAGCAGGACCACTGCAGTAGACGTAGTGGAAAAATTAAAATTAACTAATTATTAATAATAGTTATTTGTGCTAATAACGGGGTAGAAGTAAAAAATTACAATTGCTCTCAATATTGTAACAACTTTGTGTTTCAAAGTGGGGGCTGTGCCAGACGGGACCATTTTGAGAGAAGATAAGGGAATTTGCGCTAAAAAACCAAAATTCATACGTGTATTTTATAATTTATATTATATTTATATTAAAGTGATTTTTAATTGCCTGCCTGTCAAACATCATTCATCACATAACCAGTCAGTGTGTGACTTAGTAACATCGACATATAGAAGATGTCGTGTGACCAACAGGTGCATGCTGGGTCTGGCTTACATGCTAGTGACTTCTACCTTCACCCACCAGTCAGAGGTGCTGCCCCTGGCAATTCTGCATCTGTATGTGTCCAATATAGACACAATTCCTGGGTTGCTTTTATACAACTTTTTTGCCTAATGGAACAAAACAGCAGGTCTATCTCAGATTGGATAGAAGCTGCCAGGCATCACTATTTTCTGACACACCTAGCTGATCTGCTGGGGTTAAATCCAGCATTTAAAAGAAGGTCCAAACAGTAAGAGCATTTATTGGACTTGTAGTTTTTAAATGTAACCTTTTCAACTGGAAAATTGTGAGAATAAGGCCTTTTTAAAAACTAGACGTGGGGCACCTGGTAAAGATGAGGCATTCAACACTCCAGTGCGTGCCAAGGCAGAGACAAAGAGAAAACTAAAGAAGATGGAAAAGCCAAGAAATCCGAGAGACAAAGCAGGAGATAGAAACATACAGTCATAGAGACAGACACTGTAAAACAAAGAGAGGAGGCTGCAAATGAAGAGTGCAGCAATGCTGGCGGACATTGGCATCCCTCTAGCTGGCACGCTAACATGCCAAGTTGTAGGATTTACCCTGGAGCCCTTGGGCTTCGCTGTGAAAAGACTCAGTCGGCTTGAGGGGCCCCACGGCTGGCTGCAGCCGGGGTCCCATTGTCTGGGCCACTGGAGAGGGGGGAAACGCTGGATGAATGAAGGGAAAACAAGAGGAAGACAGAGAGGAGGAGGAAGCAGAGGAGGAGGCCAGAGGGAGAGCAGCAAGTGGTTCCAGGGAGCAGGGCCAACATGTAGAGAAAGATGAGTGAGCAGGATGCAGTCGTACACTGAGGGCCTATCTCACTGAGTGGTACACGCTAATGTACAAAGCTGTTTTGAGCATCTCAGCTCCATGTTCGTGCAATTTTATCACCAAAAATGAGACTAAGACTACTGTTAAAGCTCCGGGAACTTACTGCTTTCCTTTATCCCAACAAGGGAAAAGCCTTTATGTGACTGGAACATCCTTCAATTGGACAGAAAACTTTCAAGAGCTAATTTCTGCTGGGAAAAAAGATGAAAACTTAATGATAATAGAAATATTCACGAGAAGTCAAAATGATGATATACTCAGACAACATTTTGACTTTATACATAAAACTAATGCAACAGGTTACACCTTTGGCTTAAATGTCAAACTATAAGCCATGATTGATAATACATCAAAACCTGTATACACACTTGTTTTCCCAGATATACAATTATGACTTTTGAGTCCAAATAATGAGTTTGTGCAAATAAATAATGAGACCAATTGTTTTAACATAGAAAGTCAAAATATGACTTTTCATCATTTTTAATTTAAAAGGCATAATAAAAAAAAGTATTAATAAAAAACCTTTTAATATTTTTGACTTAAAATTATTATTATTATTTTTTTCCATTCCTAATATTTGTAAATGTTTTAATTTACTGGCGTAATATGGGCTACCATGCCTTTTTTCATTTTCTAAGGATTCTTAAAGTATATGTATGGTATAACATATCTATCACATTGACAGAAACACCATCATATCCACATCTCCACTGGCCAAGCTCCCAGTGTGTATGAGGAACTCCACTTCAGTTGAGAGGATGGAGAGACTGTTGGTGTTTGCAAATACGTGATAAAAATTTCAAATCTTATCACAGTTTGAAAGACCGAATCTAAAATATGAAAGCCAAGAGTAGACTATTGGAATAGGTATCCGGGATGGAAATGGTAAGAAAGAGCGTGAAGTATGGTTCAGCATTTGTTTTGTTGTTTTGTTTTTGTCGAGAGAATCATTTTTCCTAAATTATATATCCTATATCCTAATAATTTTTACCTTGCAATACCTTTTGCATTCCCATTGAGGAAGGTTGAGCTGTATTACGATATAGTACTAACTGAGACAGGCTGTATCTGTGAATCTGACTGTAACCATGGGTAACGGAGCTTTGACTGTTGCTGTGATTGTGGCTGTGACACATTACTTTATAATGGGTGTAACACTAACTATGTGTGTGTGTGTGTGTGCAGTGAGCTGACATGTTTGTGCTGGCTGAGCATTGTATTAAAGCTGCTGTATTCCTGAACTCCTGTGGTGTATTGGTAATGCATCTGGCATACAGAAGCACCACAGGGTCAAATCCTGTGTGACTTAACAATGCTTTGGCTAATGCTAATAGGAGCAGTAAACAGTAGTCACAGTACAGCTACTGTAGCTATATCCATAGCATCATAGATTGAACCACAGATGCAGCATTATATCATATCCACAGCTTCACCCAGCAGGGCCATACAGGCAGAGCAGCAGCAGCTGTGCTCAGCCAGTGGCTGTATGCTGTCGGAGCTGGGCCTTTTGAAGGGAGTAATGAGCAGTAAATGCATCATGTAAAGTATCACATTTTCTCTCCTTTTTGTAGTGTTTGCAGAGAATTTCCATTATTATTATTTTTTTAAAGCTATTGTTGGGCTTTTCATGCCTTTTATTTAATAGGAAAGGTGACGATAGACTGGAAAGGTGGGAGAAAGAGAGGGTGAATGACATGCAGCAAAGAACTACAGGTTGGAATCAAACCCAGGCCACCACATTACATACTCAGCCTACATGAGCTAGGAGGAGTAGTCATGAAAATGATTCACACTCTGACCCTCCGAGGGCTCTGTAACACAAAACTATCTGAGCCTGTCAGTGGCAAAGACATAGTGAATTTAGTTTGACGGGCACATCCAAGCATTAACGCTTATTCTGCGGCCATTGCAGGCCAGAACTGAATTAAGGGTTTATTTTGAAAAAAACAGCATTAGTGATTAATGAAAAGACTACGGAGAGACTTACAACATTGGTCTTGGTTAGTTCTATTTTATTTCTGTCCCATTCTTTTGGTCTGAGATACTGGTGCTCGTGTCACATGTGCAACATCCAATGGTAAATGAATGTTTAACTTTGCGTAGTATATAATCACCTGAAAATAAGAATCGTGTTTTTGTTAGTTTAGAATGAGCTGTTTTTATCTGCAGATGCTGCGGGTTGCCTTCAATGAAGATCACCATCTTGAACCACAGTGTTTCTACAGTAGCCCAGAAGGAACGAACACTTGTGCTTTTTGCGGCCACCGTGGTTTCGACTTTTGGGAGGGTGAAGCAAGGGAATCACACCAATAAATACCACTTACTCCTACACACTGGTCCTTTCTTCATGGTGAGTATAATTTTGACTATAAAAGTGCAAAAACGCCAACAAATGCCATATATACACGACTTTATGTGCATTTGCCCTAGTTCGCTGCTTCTCTCCTCCTCTCTGTGGATCCCTTCAGTGCTGTATATGTTCATTTCTGTCGCAGTGTGCGATATGCTGCCTGCACTCTGTTGTCAGCAGCCGGTGCATCAGAGCGGAGCTTGCAGGTGTGTACAGACCAGAAGTCGACCATGAATGAGAGCTCATCCGCTGGAGCCGGGGAAAGCACATGGTCAAGTGGTCAACAAATGAAAATGGAAAATTGCTACCACTTGTGGGGCCTGTTCAAGTACATGCAAGCGGGAGAGGGTGGTCAGGTCATGATGGATGCCCCATGTCCCCGTTGTTGTTGATATGATAAAAAAAAATACCAGGGCCAACCCCCCCCACTCCCCCCTGCTCCCCTCCTCCCTCCCCCATTCACCACCATAATAGACAAACAGATGTGTGCAGGTCGCCCGCAAGCATAGAAAATTGCCTGTGTGCAAAATTGCCTTTGGGATGAGAAATTTTGTTTATTCGTTGTACGAGTCCAATCATGTTTTTGAGTCCAAGTAGATTGTTAGTGGTTTTTGTCAAAATAACAGGGATTTTAAACTTGTTTTTCAGTAAAACAACTAAATAGGGACATGAATTGTACTTTAGAACATGCTCACTGCTGCATAAGAGGGCAAGCTGGAAATTAAATGTACGGAAAAGACATAGTCGAACACAATGCTGTGACTTCACGTTGCATTTAAGAGAGCACAGAACATAAACCACAGCTATAAGTGAAGATGGTTTTAATATGAAGTTATCAAAGTTTTAAGGAAAATGAGTTTATTCATCCCTGGAATCAGATTCTGGAAACGAGTGTGATCATATGTTGAAAGCCTAAAGCAGTAGTAAGTAGTGAACACGCTGCATCTCTATATAAGTTAAGTCTAGTAAAATGTTTGTGGATCATTTACCACATAATTTGATGCAAATACTGTGAAATGTAGGAATGCGAAAGCAAATACGCCGGGATGGCAATTTAATGAAAACAAATGTTGGATGTGGAAATGCAGATGTAATCGTGTGTTTAGAGTGCATCGTTCGCTCTATCTCTATCTGCTTCTCGCTCAGACACACTCATACACACACACGGGTTCTAAGGAGATTGTATTTGCCTAATCATATGCATTTTCCACTTCATTTCCATGCTTTCTTAGCTAGAGGCAGTCTGCAGCCGTCAGAAACACAACAATCTCCACATTTATGTTGCTACAGAGCACACAGTCACTCTGTGTAATAGTCTACTACACAACTTATACAAATACAACTTAAACAGACAGGTACCTCTCATTTGTAGCATAATGGGTGATGGTCACCTTTAACCTTCCGTCAGTGTTATATATATGAGTATATGAATGAGTATATGAACAGTGGTAGTAGCAGTAGTAGTAGGAGTAATAGCAGTTGCAGAAGTAGAAGCAGTACCATGAGTAGTAGTGGTAGTTGCAGTGGCAGAAGTGGTAATATCAGTTGTAGTACCTGTAGCTATAGTAGTAGTACTAGTAGTAGTTAGTGATGGTAGTAGTGGTGATGGTGGAATATATACATATATGTAATTATTATTATATTGCTGGGTTGGTTGTGAATATCCCCTGAGAATCAATAAAAACTTAGATAAATATCTACCAGTATCTAACCTATAATAATATGCATTACTTTCATTATGTTCATTACTTGATTTGTTCATTATATTTTATATTGTTCATCTAAATCTACAAAGTAACTAGTAATTGTAGTTTTCAAACAAATGTAGTGTGGTACATAAAAGTACAATATTTCCCTCTGATTTGTAGTGAAGTAGAAGTATTAAGTTGTAGAACACAAGTACCTCAAAACTGTACTTACTTTAGTATCTGAACTTAGTTGCTTTCCACCACTGGTAGTAGTAGTAATAGTTGTTGAAGTTTTATTAATTCTGCTGCTTAAGTAGTAGTAGAAGCAGTAGTTGTGGAGTGTAAAAGTAGATTCTGTAGGAGTGTTTGTTGTTGTAACAGTGGCAGAACTTTTAGTGCAATAGTAGCAGTTGTAGTAGCTTGCTGTAGCAGTCAGTAGGGGTAGTTCAGGTAGTAGGTATAATTATGGTAGTCAGACTAACTTTCTCGTATGTCTAGATTAATGATTACTGTCCTCTGATCACCCAAATGCACAAACGTACTTGATTTGATGTCTATAAAACAATCACAGTGTTCCATCATTACAATTTTCTTTGGGTTCTGAACAGGTTAAATCCTTACCACGAGGTGGTATTATAATGCTGGAAGTATATATGTATATAACTTAACTCTAAGTTCAAGTTTCCGGAATCAGTAAAGTTACATCACGTCATCAAAATCAGGATGTGGGTAGCAGAAAACTGACAGGCTTCTGTTGTGATAATGCTGTTATCTTGCAGAGTTGTATGGTCAAAATGCTGCTTCTGATGCTTTTAAACCTTGATAGTAATCAAGTTCTGGAGAAGAACTCAACTAAAAACTGAGTAAGGACGCACTGAATGCTGGCTAAAGTATCAACAATCTGCAGCTTCACCCTTAGCATACCCTTATTAACCTTGGCAAACCCACATTGAAGCTTAGTCAGTATCGTGGAAATGCTGACATGGTAAAAACTATGATGGTTAAATCAAGTTGTTTGAGGACAGATGAACCAAGAACACACTTCTGAGGACCAGTCGGACCGGGGCGATGCTGCCAATCAAACACTACTGTAGTCAGCATTTTATCACAGCAGGATGATGCCTTTTGCCCTCCTGTCATCTAATCTATGGTCTGCCATCTCTCTATTATTCTACCCTCCCCAAATTTAACCATTGCTGATACGTGTGTTGGTTATGACTCCTGAACATGTATTCACCATCTTGGCAGCTTTGTCCTGACTTGTCCAATATTTGATCTTTTCAAACTTAAGGGTCACGTACTCACTGCCAATTGTCCTTGTCAAAATAAAAGTTGTGAGAAAGGATGGTGCTTTTAACCCTTCAAAATAAAACAGTAATAGCTTCAATGAACTCTATTGTACCTCATGACATTACACATCCTTTACAGTAACTGTGTGTGAGAGGTGATAAGTCAGTACCTCTTGGATTTTGTATTGTTTACACATCTCTGTGTTGTGTGCTTTGGTGATGTTTATATTAAACTGTTATTTTTATATTTAGTGTCATGCTATTCCTTAATGTATAAATTCATTTATTTGACACACCCTCTGTGGTGTGAACTTTTATTTATTGTCAATGTAATTTTGTCATATATATGAAATGTACTGCTACTATGTAGATAGAGCAAAACAAATGGGCACTGTGGCCCACCAAACTCCATGGACAAAACCAATAATTTTAATAATTTTTTGAATGTGTATGACTGAGCTAGTTTCTGTTCGATGGGCTCTGCCATCACTGTGTGAATGTGTGTGAAAGGGCGAATGAGGCACGTAGTATAAAAGTGCTTTGAGTGGTCGGAAGACTAGAAAGGCGGTATACAAGTACAGGTCCATTTACCATTTACAGTAATAATAAGATAAAACTCATCAAAACTGTCTCTTGGACCAGTGAAACCAAAATTTAATTCACCATGTTAGATGTGAAATGGATTTTTTTTTTTTTTTTTTGCCACTGATAGGCTCAGATTGTTGTTCTAAGACTGACACCATTATGGAAAGGATCCTTACAGAGGTAAAGCTTTAGTTTAACCAGAAACAGCCGTAATATCACAATCACTCGCCACCAGGCTCCATACACAAAAGCATAACATCATCACTTCATTCAAAGTGAATATAAGCAAAGTCAATCTCAGTCTCTGTTTTGATTGAAATAAATCATTAATTCACCAATGTAGATGATAAAAACAGCAGTTTCTCTACACACGGAGCAGACGGTGACAAACTTTGGAAACAAACCACAGAGAGGCTGCGATAGCAACACAGGCAGAGGGAGTGAGACACAATGACTCCACTATCTTTACATAGATAATAGTTGTTTACTGATATATTCATGTTCTAAATCCTATGTATAATTAATTATCTCAGTATTCTGGTTAATTCTAGTGTGGCTACATTAAGAAAGGCGGTTCATTTATGATAATCTGTTGTACACACAACCTGCAGTAGAAATGTAATATATTGTTGGTTTGGTCATAAGGGCTTGATAGCTTCCACTAGTCTATACATATGTTGACATTTAATGCATTTAATTTCTTTTGTAGCCTGAAGGTGTTCTTTAGTTTAACAGTAGTAAATCATCATGCCCCCCTTGTCCCTTTTAAAATGTAAAAATGTAATGCAGTAACGTTTACTAGGAGTATATTTTAACCTACTTTTTTCTGCTTTTACTTTTACTTGAGTATAATAATCTAGCATTGTTTTCTATGACAATATGGTTTCATATAAATGTATCTATGCGGATACCACTGTCCACATATTTTTAAGTCCCTTTGCTGTTTCAACAGGACAATGACCCCGTACACACAGAAACTACTGAGAATGAAACAAACATACAAGTTTCTCATAATTTTCAAAGCTTTGTTCCCAACAGACTATTCTTTTCCAGCATTTCTTTGTTTTTACTTGAGAGCTTTGGCTGCGGTCTAATCGCTCTTCCTCCCATTTCCTTCTCATTTGCTCTGCCTATCTCTTCTCTCTCTTCTCTCACCCTCTCCAGTGAATATCTGCAATAAATAAGAAAGGATTAAAAAATGAATCCTGAGCAGCATCAGTCTTGCTGTGAGGCATCTACAACATGTGTGGCTGCTCTTCTTGATTAGCCCAGATACTGTGGGATAATAAAACAGGTTGAATTTTACAAGACAAAGGCACCTTCAGCTAAATAAATACTGTAGTATTTTTTAACAACTTTCACTTATATAAAAAAAGAGAAAAAAATAATTTAGCCAAAGCAGATTGGTTTTAACCATTTGAGTTATATTTGCTGCTGTCAGAAGACACTGTTGACTGCAGTTTACAGTTAACAAGGTTGTCTTGCAGCAAAGACAGATCGAAATATACGTTTAATAAAAGAAAGTGGAGAAAAATGGAGGGAAAATGGGATTCACTGTGCCCAGTCCTTCAAAGCAATCTACCAATCATTTGCTAGAAATTATATTTTTAAAATCAGGTTTGTACTTTTATTTGGCATTGATTGAACTTTTGCCATCTTTAGTCTTTAAAACTCCAGTAGGTAACATTTATAAAATAACTTTTGGTGAAACTTTCACTTTTCACTCCTGACAGTAGTACATGAGACAGATAATCTGTGAAAAAATCTGGTTCCTCAAGCTGGGTTCTTGCAGATGCCATTAGGAGCACTAAGAGGAGCCTTTTTATATGCAAAATTAGATGATAGTTGTGGTGGGACACAACACTACTTTTGAACAGAAAACAAGTTAGCGAACTACAGTACATTGAGCACAAACAATTGATATTCAATTCAATTCAATTTTATTTGTATAGCGCCAATTCATAACAGAAGTTACCTCAGGGCACTTTCCAAATAGAGCAGGTCTAGACCGAACTCCTTATAACATTATTTACAGAGACCCAACAGTACCACCATGAGCAAGCACTTGGCGACAAGGGCAAGGAAAAACTGCCTGTTAAAAGGCAGAAACCTAGGACAGATCCTTCGGCTCTAGGTGGGTGGTCGTCCGTCTCGACCAGTGGGGGTGAGAGAGAGAGAGAGAGAGAGAGAGACAGACAGATAGACAGACAGACAGACAGACAGACAGACACGTGCACAGCAACAACAGTAGCAACAACTACACTAATAGTAGTGACTGATGATGATGAACATGACAACAGCAACGATGGGGGACAATGAGCAGTGACAACAGCAACAACAGTAACCGTAGCAATAATAATACTTATATCTGTGATATTGGCAATGGCAGTCAAGCAGGAGGAGGACGCTCTACCAGGATCCATGAGAACCTGCGAGACGAGAAAGCACAAGAACTCCGGGGAAGAAGTGAAGTTAGTAACATGCATTAATGGGACATGAATGAGTGCAGAAAGAGAGAGAGAGGAAGAGAGGAGCTCAGTGCATCATGGGAAATCCCCAGATAGTCTAGGCCTATAGCAGCATAACTAAGGGATGGTTCAGGACTCACCTGATCCAGCCCTAACTATAAGCTTTATCAAAGAGGAATGTCTTAAGCCTACTCTTGAATGTGGTGAGGGTGTCTGCCTCCCGAACTACAACTGGAAGCTGGTTCCACAGGAGAGGAGCTTGGTAACTGAAGGCTCTGGCTCCTGTTCTACTTTTAGAGACTATAGGAACCACAAGTAGCCCAGCATTCAGAGACATAGTGTTCTAGTGGGGTAATAGGGTACTATGAGCTCTTTAAGATATGAAGGGGCCTGACCATGAAGAGCTTTGTAGGTGAGGAGGAGAGTTTAATTCTATTCTAAATTTTACAGGGAGCCAGTGCAGAGAAGCTAGTACACGAGAGATGTGATCTCTTTTTCTAGTTCCTGTCAGTACTTGTGCTGCAGCGTTCTGAATTAATTGGAGCGTTTTAATGGACTTATTGGGGCAACCTGATAATAAAGAGTTGCAGTAATCCAGCCTAGAAGTAACAAATGCATGGATTAGTTTTTCTGCATCTGTCTGTGATAGGATGTGTCTCATTTTTGTAATATTACGTAAATGAAAGAAGGCAGTCCTGGAGGTCTGCTTTATGTGGGAGTTAAATGACAAATTCTGATCAAAGATAACTCCAAGATTCCTGACAGTGGTGCTAGAGGCCAAGGTAATGCCATCTAGAGTAACTATATCTTTAGACAGTGAGTCTCTAAGGTTTTTGGGGCCATGTACAAGAATTTCGTTTTTTTCTGAGTTTAACATCAGAAAATTACAGCTCCTCCAGGATTTTATGTCCTTAAGACATGTTTGTAATTTAGATAATTGATTAACTTCATCGGGCTTGATCGATAGATAGAACTCCTTTTCTTTAAAAATAAGTGTTATTTGGGGGGGGCCGTTTTGTGTAAAAGGGTTTTCGCCCCCGGCAATAGGTCTTTTCCCGCCGGGATTTTGTCCTTTTTGTTTGCCACGGGAACTTTCCAGTGTTATCACCATCACGTCTATATTCCTCACAGTGTATCATCACACCACACTTTTACATTTATGATGTCTTATATTCCCTGTACAGCACTTTGGTCAACTTTGGTTGTTTTTAAAAAAAAGTTGTCAAAATAAAGTAATGGAGTGATTCCTAATAATTTTGCCCAAAGGGAGCATATATAAAGTAAATAGTATTGGTCCAAGTACAGAACCTTGTAGAACTCCATGACTAGCTGTAGTATTTATTGAAGATTCATCGTTAACATGTACAATCTGATAAGTATGACTTAAACCAGCTTAGTGCAGTTCCTTTAATGCCAATTTGATGCTCAAGTCTCTGTAAAAGAATATCATGGTCAATGGTGTCAAATGCAGCACTAAGATCTAATAATACAAGTACAGAGACAAGTCCATTGTCTGAAGCAATCAGAAGATCCCGTGATGTTATTCCTCTCACCTACAGCGTCCATTAAATGCGGTCACATCATGACGTCATTTAGCGACTTCTAGCGACTTTTAGGACAGCCATAGCTACTTTCCTTACTCAGGAGTTGGCAACACTTTCTCTGAGCAATGCAACAAGCTTTTGTCAGCCTTGTTTCTATGTCGTTGAAGTACAGTTTACTCGCTTGTAACTCCCAACAGATCCCAGATTTCCTTCCAAACCCCATACTTTTTGAGAATATTCTTACAGCATATACAAAGGGTGCTGTGGATCATATAAAATGTGCCTCTTCTCAAGCTCATAAAATAGTCTCTTGTCATTTCTGGCATAAAGCAGACTTCCCGCATGTGCCGAAGGTGACTGCCGACTAGTTTGCACATAGCCAGATTTTTTTTTACAACCAGATCATTAACATAAACTAAATAAAAACACAAAACATCAGAAAATGTCAGACTTCTTCACACAAACATCTCAGAGTACGTTTTAACTACTGACATGTATTCTATGATCTTATTTGATTCTCAAAATAACGTCCAATTTCAATTTGAAATAACTTGGTTGAGTTAATAAATTTCACTTTGTGAATATGAAATTTCCCTACTAAAATTTTAAAAGTAGTGCATAGGTTACATTCAAAGTGAAAAGAGAAAATGTTTTCCCCCACGATGACAATTGCATGTTTTTCATAATATATCATTCTCAGTCTTTCCAGAATGTAATGCAATATGGGCAACCATTGGACAGATGAATAAAACTTTACTGTTCAGTCTTGTAAAAATTACATTTGCTAATAACATCTAAGTATCTTGAATCTGATGTTCGCTCATTCGCATCGCTACCAGTTAGGAGGCGGCGTGGGGCGGTAACATCACTTAGCAGGTCTGTCCAGCACAGCCCAGAGCAAGATTCTGTATCTCAACTATGGTAAACATGACTTCATGATGTTTCAAATATATGGTACCACGACAGAGTGGAGAAACAGAGCAGTGGAGTATGTAGTCTTGATCCTCAGCTTCTATATAATTCAGCCACTGTACTGTGTTTGCTATATAGTTAATATTAGAGTTATGTGTTATTTAGCCTTGACTGAATGACTTTTATGGCCACTCTTTAACAAGGCTGTACCTAATGGCTTTATTAATGTTGATGAATCATTTATTAATGCTTTCTAGATAATTCGTAAGTGACAGATCTGTTATAAGCCATCAATAAGAATGTACAGTTAAATATCTCTCTGGCTGGTGTTTGTCCTCCCCCACCATCACACTCGCTTGCATGACTAAAGAGCTTTCTAGCGATCTATGTTTATAGCATTTTTAATTTAACACATTTAAGTTGATAGCAAATAACGTGTGTTAATACCGAACTGACGGGTCATTAGAGAGTGAGAAACGCTTTATTAATGATTTGCGGAAATGTATAATCCCAAGGATTTTTCACAATAACTGGACAATGGACCTTGAGTTAGGATTTTGTGTTTGCATGTCAACAGATCCATGTCCATGACAACTGAGAAAACTCCCAACGGGTGATGAAGATCATGTGACCACTGTACACAAGCTCTAGAAAACCCAGACAAAGGACGTCCCGGAGGGGCTGCTAACGTTAGCTCAGTTTGTTTCTCTGATAACTTAAGATTCAGTAGTCCGATGACTAAAATTCTTCATCTGGTTCAAATCTAGAGTTAAAACCTAAAGATCTAAACAGTGGATGGTAAAAATGTGGCTTCAGACTGGATAAAAAGTCAATGTATGACAGCCTCTGGCACAACACTGACGCAGGCACAAAGGGCATATGACCCCATAGACAGGCGACCGGTGATACGCTGTGTTACGTTGAAATACCATGACAGATTTCTCTGAGTTTGAACATTGTTGGAAACATTTGGGATCATTTTAATGTGAAAATTTTACTTAATTTAGCTTTAAAGTGGTACTAAAATGATATATTAGTTTCTTCCTAAGACAATGGCTAACAAGACCACAGTGAGGACCTGACCTGTAGCTTAAAAAACTTGAAAAGGTCTATGGTCCTAGGAAAGTTGCATCCTTAATAATGCATTTGATTAAATGTCATGATAAATCCACATGCATTCTGTATCCATCAAATACAAGACATATTTCCAACTGCCAGGACAACAGCATAAATGTAAAGAAAAATGATGCAACAGGTTCTAAAAAATGAGAGAAGAAGTCTGAGTAGCCTCTTGTCATTTCTCATTAGTTCCCGGCACTATCCAGCGCAGGCATGGTGAAGCGTGACCCACAGCAGGTTAGGGCAGCCTGGTCCTTCCCAGCTCATAGGCCTCTTTAGGAGAGATATTGATGATGGTCGGGAGGAGGCTTTGCTAAATGAGCCTCAGCAATGAGCTGGAAAATGACTAATGTTCCCTGGGTGAGCCCTGAGTCGTCGGGCTTGCCTCTGTACTGCCTGGCCTGCCCGCTTTCTCATGACTGAGAGAGAACATGTACAAGTGTATGTGTATGTGTGGCAGTGTGCATGAATGTGCACCATTCACTATCCAATATCTCCTTGATTAAATGTGTATCAAATATGTCATATTTTTGACAGACAAAAGGTGGATATGTTCCTTTGTGCAAACTGTTGCAAGGAAAATTATTTTGCTAGTTTCTGGAATAACTGACGAATGAATTAAAGCCCACAAAGGACATTGTGTTTATTTTCTTACTGAAATAACAACATTGATCATAAATGGAAATAATAAGGCATAATCAGAAAAGACTGAATGTAAAAACTGTCCAACCATAATCATAAAGGGTCAGATACACAGGCATGCATGCAGTTTTGTTGTATTATTTGTTTAGTATTTGCGTAGGTGGATGGTTTACACGTATCTACCCTTGTGCCAAACAAAAGTGTCAATGCTGGATAATTCTGCAAAATATGTGATTGCTTTTAGTTACTACAAATAAGGTTGGCCAAAGATCATATTTATAGGGGGCAGCTCTTCCTGCTGCGAATGAATGTGAATGTGGCATGTAGTATAAAGAGCTTTAAGTGTTATACAAGCCCAGTCCAATGCACTTCTATAGCACCTTCCAAATCCATCGGATTTACCATCACAAATCCCTCTAGAGTCATTTCTAGCTGGGCAGGGCTCGATGGTCAATTTATTAATATGCAGTGTCTGGTTATACTTAATAAAGCTTGTGTGGATAACATTGTGAAACGGTCACACTGGTTAGGTTTAGGCAAAAGAAGTACTTGCTTAGAATTTTAGTTGTTTTACATACCTGATGTAACTTAAATACATAGCTGGTCAAAGTTGCTCTTGATAAAACATTAATTGAAGAAGCACGGGACAAGAGCTCTGCTTTGGCCTGACCTTCTCACTCTCACTTAAGGTACTTTCTGTACTGGCACTGAACATCGCAATCGGTGGTGCAAAATCATCTAATATTTAAGTCATTCATAGGGTGCCGGACTGCAGAGCTTGTGGTAAGTTCTGGGGCTGCACCCAGACATTCCACACAGACATTCATGCACATGGGCAGATAATGGAACATGATAACAATTAATAATAATGACAATTTGATCACACATTATGGACCTAATGCATCAGAAACATTTCTTTTGAATCATGTAAATTGTACTGCCCATACAACCAAAATTTGAATGAATTTATTAAGCCAATATTTAGCTGTTAAACGCATGTGGATATGTCACTCTCAGGTGTTGTTTTCATTGTTTTCAATCAGGACCTGATTACTGTATTTCAAGATCAGTTAATTTTCCATTTTAAACATTGTGAAAATGTTGTAATGCCTTAAGTTTACATAGTTCTTGTCCATTTCTTGCACATTGCCATCCATCAAATGCTTGCAAGTCGCTGCTGAATTCAAAACACTCCTGAGTAGTCATCCACATCAACAGCACTGCATTCTTTTTACTTTATTTGTGGAAATCATATCAGACTCTGCGGTGAGAGAAGAAACACTCCCGGTTAAGTGTTGCCCTCCTCCTGCTTCCTTCCTCTCTCCATCTTCCTCTCTCTCGCACTCTCGCCTCCAATCCACCATTATTAGTGCCTCCAATACTCCAGAGGGCAAACAAACTTTCAAAAAATTCCCCATAACCCGCCAAGCGTAGCCCATTTTCCTCTCCATGCAATTAACTGCGCCAACATTTACAATAATATGATTACAGACACTTTGGCAAAGTCATGGGGGGAACGCGGGGCATATTAGGTATCAGCAAGGGGTTGATCGTAATGGTCGCGTTTCCCGGAGACTCACATTTTCTTTTGCACGCAATAGTGAGAGCCACTAAATTCTCCTCAGGCAGTAAAAACCAATGCACTGGAACCATGATAACAAACACAGGCAACCACTTTCTTTCTCATCACTCTCTTATTTTCTTTCTCTTACTTTGGGGCCTTTTTCCCCCTCTCCTTCTTACTTTTCTCTGCACCCTTCTCTTTAACTCCCCCCTCGCCTTCACCGCGTCGCCTATGCACCCCTCAATTAATTAAGTCTTTCACGGCCATGTAATTAGGAACATTAGCAAGTCATAAACTTGCCACGAGTCTTGAAATTATGTGCTGGCCCTCAGCAATTTGTTTGTAATTCCTTTTTCGCGAGACAACAGCACCATAGGGTCCCATAGATCTTCGTAGGGCCCCCACTGTGCCTCCCACCCCACCCGCACTCTCGCAGCCGCGACAGGCAGGATAAGAGGGGTCCTTGTCGGGCTGAGAGGGAGACCACATAATGCCCAAGCTGGCTGGCACCCATCCTGCTGCTCTCAAAAGACTACTTAGAACAGCCTGAAAGACTGCTGTCTGTTCACTGCATGCCTCTCAGGTTTTACATCCTTCTCTGAGAGACAGAATGCTGCTGACACACTTACTATAAGGTAGATGTGTTCTAAAGAATATATTACAAAATTGTTGGTATTTGTGGTAATGGGCTCCAGCTACATTACAATTGGAGGGATTCAAAGGGTCATTAGGATGCCCTGACACACCCCTGCTGTCACGCTATGAGGGGGTCAGCCCTCCCCAGTTTAAGAGTAAATCACTTAGTTACATGGTTAGGATAAGGGAAAGCTGATAGTATTGGTTAAATCAAAACTGAGTTTAATCCACCTCAAATACTGTTGCTCGTCAGGTGATGTAGTATAAAGTATAAAGTCCGCTTATGGAGGCTGAGGACTGGATGGCTCACACAAACACAGGACTGTGTTTGGCCCAGAAGGCCACTGTTCCTGTACAAAAGGAAACATTCCTGATGTAACAAGTAGTATTTGTACCTAAACCCAAACAAACTTCAACTGTTACCCACCCAGGCTTTATTTTCCCAACATATTTTGAAGCAGAGTGCTACGGACAAGTCAAATAGTATTTGAGTGGTTAAAGCACAAGACAAGACATGAGTACTAAAATTTAACCGAAACAACGATTTCTCTGGTATAACAGTTTGCAGTTGCCATTAAACAAAGCATACAGCCATACACTACACTGGTATGAGTTCATTAGCAGATCACCATTCAGTATCTACACAGTGGTATTTAATGTACGCTAATAAGGCTGTCACTGTCCTGAGACCAGTGGGGAAACTTTACCCAACAACCTCTCACGTGAGCACACCTCTTCCATTATTTTTTGCAGTGTAAAATTAATAAACTGAATTAGTTTGAAAGAAAATCCATCCATCGCTTTCCAATTTAACAAACATCCTCAGAGAGGTTCTGGATAGCAACTTTTTTAAACAACAAACTAGCAGATTGCACTGCTTTAAAAATGTCAGTGGTGAGTTTAAATAGATTTTAATAATCAGGTCAATTTGGAAACTGCACTGACTTTGTTACATTTGGTGTGGCCTTGGCTGTTTCATGCTGTCCCTCTTTTAACCTGCATATTTGATCTGCTGCCAATGGGTTTTGACTCTTAAGTTTGTGGTCTGGGTGGACCAAAGTGCTGTTTCAGGTCAATGTGCATGTGTTTTTTGTCAAGTTTACTATCTAACGTTACAGGCTTACACTCGCATATCTTGTAGCCTACTGTCTGCCAGATACTTGTCGGTAGAAAAAGCTCTAATTATTGTAATTTTCAGCTTGCAAGGGATTATTTATACGTGTTGATAAAATATGATTACGTGTTTGAGGTCCTCCGTCCACCTCTTCCACAGCTTATAGACACATGCAAACACCGCAATTTTTCCTTTATATGAGATTTTGAACAAAGAAGAACACGAAGTACAATAATACGAAATTTGATTGAATAGAATCTGCTCACAGCTGAGTAAGGTTCATGATTACGCTTTTACTTATAAAAATGATATCTGATGCCCTAGCGCTGTCTGTGAACTTGCCAGCAACAGACGTCGTTTCCAGGAGATGTGGTTGTTCTGTGTAAAGATGCAGCCCCATTTTCTGTTTCATATATCTTGTCATTGGCTTGTTTTCATCACGTAGGAAAAAGTTGTAAATGAATATACTACACTACAGGTTTTGTTAAAGAACTTAACATGAGAGCACACTCAATGTATCAAAAATGATCATATCAAAGAAACAAGGCAAGTATTTTATTTTCATTTAAAAGCCTTTCCTATCTAACATGATGTATCAAGTGACCACGGTGCCTAATAGAAATAAATATTGAGGCAACTTCTGCATTATTGACTGCATTATTTCATTCATTTTTCTTTTTTCCACATTGGACACTTTCTCCCATCATATGGACTGATTCTGGAGCTTCCTCTCACTCATATCTGTGTCTGGGGTTCTTTTAGTCCTAACAGTCAAATTAAGTCTTTATCAACCTCAAAACACCCAAATCATGCTGAGGCCTAAACATGTGATTTTCCTCCCCGGGCAGGCTAAATGTGCGTGTATTTTCCAGTGTGTGTGAGTCTTTCCAGCTCTTTTGTCCATGCCGCTCCACAGAGGGGTTAACGGCATCGATGGCCGTGTGATTCCAGCTCAAGCACTCTCATCAGCAGCCTTATTCTCTCCTCCGGCTGCACCCTGACCTCCCAATAACCATACACCATTGTTTCTATTTACCATTTGCCAGAGATGGAGGGAAAACTGGAGGAAGAGCGTGGCAGAGAAAAAGAGAGCTGGGCCTGGTATTGATCGGCTTCCACATGTATTGAAACCAGATATTGATTTTCTTTCTTTTTTTTCAAATGGGAAAAAGTGCATTGTCCGACCGAAGGAGATTTCTATGGGGATTTGGGGAAAGAGGAGTTGAAATGAGCATCCGGTGCACCGCTGTCTCTTGTGGATTGTGTATAGGGTTGTGGTAATTGAATTGAGCGAATAGGGCCCTTCTCCGATATGTGCTCTCTTAAGAGTTTTCGGCCTGTCAATGTATCTCTGTAATATTTCAGCTGGAGGAGACTTCAAAAAGCCAGGAAAGTTTTCTGAGAAACATTTTGGCAGTTCAGTTCATGAAGCGGCAAATAACCGTCACTATGAAGAAGAATGAGTTATTAATTTTGATGTTATTGCTTAATTGCTGCTGTAAATCAGTTGGATACTTGTGTTGCTCTGGTTATATTACAAACCTATCCAGCTTTATTCCAGGCTATTAAAATAACGTTAAAAGTATATTTGTGATATGTTGATTAAAAGATAGGATTGTTAAAATTACTCAAATGAAGGTTGCATGTCACCACACAGCTTAATGACATGCTGCTGTGTTTCAATCTGTCACACCTGAAAGTAGAGAAATGCTTGGATTAACTGTTAAAATATTAAAATAGTTTAGACTCAGGTAGTAGACTCAAATAATTATTTGATATTGCCCAGGAACTATATATAGGTTTCTCTGCCACTTTGCATGGAGTTGTGAAGTGACATTATTTTACCCAAGGTTTCAGGAGTCCAGGTATTGTTCATTTTCTGCATAGACAAAGTTAGGTGGCTGGCAGTGGGAGCACTTCCAAAGCCTGGATGGACAGGGAACTCGCCTGGTCAAATAAAACCCCTACAAAAGATTAATAACTTAGATCAGGTCTGTTCAAAGTGGTGCCTGGGAGCCAGGTTAGCCAGCCAACAAGTCAGATTTGGTCCACCACAAATTTTGATGAAAAAATAATTAAAAATGTGAGATAAAAATGCTCTTTAAATACAGTATGTATCTAATCATTTTTCATAATCTTAGCCTGGTGGGGAGAGTGACACTTTGCGCAGGAAGTTACTGGTACCATTTTGCAACTCGGCCACCATAACGTTTCAGTGTTGGCCCTTTAAGGGGAAAGTTTAGGCAAGCCCTGACTTAGATAGACAATTTTAGTTTTGTTTTTTTCAGTTTGCACAGTTTGTACTTTCTTTTTTTGCCAAGTCCAATTTTAGCCTTTGTTCTTTGTCCAAACTACTTCATTCAATTTTAGTCATGTATTTCCTTTAAAGCTTCTAAAAACTGGTGAAAACATGAAAAAAAATGGATGATCAGTCTCAAAATATCTCTTGACACCAATCTGATGTCTACAATGTGGTAGGAAGCTATATTGTGGTCTTAGTCAACTGTACGTATTCAACTGTTTTCAACTCTGCTTCTGTTCTGAACTGAATCATCAACATAAGACTTCCATTGTCTCTTCCTCCCTTAGAGAACTCGAACTTTGACTTGTGTTTTTGTATTTCAAACCAAGAATCAGCTCGCATGTGTGCCTTTGTGTACGTCTAAACCCTATTGTTTCTCTTCTGACTGTTACTGTCGCTTCATGGCGGCTGAGCCGCCTCTGTGGCCGCAGCCGGAGCCTCGGCTGCCTGCTTCTCATTCAGCCAGCGTCGGCCTGTTCTCCCACTCAATTTGCAATTAAGACCAAATTTAGAGCGCTGAAGCCTGAAGGCAGGTGGGTGTCCGCACAAGGAACATGTTGCCTAGCAACTGGGGGGGACGGAGTCAGGAGGGTGTACCTGAGCGGTAGGGGGCGGTGTGGGGAAGGAGTGTGTGTGTGTGTGTGTGTGTGTGTGTGTGCAGAGTTGGATGTATGTTGGTGTTTCTTGGTGTCACGGATGTTTTTCCTTAACACAGCTTGACATTATATTTTCATTGTCAGCAAAGAAAGCTGAGCCACCTCACCAATACTTCAGTAAAGACTTCAAGTGCCTCATAATGATCTGATTACAGTACAGCATGGCCTTCATGTCCACAACAGGATTCAGACATTACAAATAAAGCATCACTATCCTGTGAAAACCATGTATCTTCAAAGTATCAACTTCTTATGATCAATAGTCCAATATTTCTTTATTGTATTGATTATTTATTTTACAGAGTAGGAGAATTTTCTCATCTCATTAAGGAAGACTTAACCATTCAGTTCAACAGAAAATTTCTAAATCACCAAATTTGAATATATAAGATTTTCACTGGACAGTCACTTTGTAATCTCTGGAAATTGATATCTGCATATGAATGCAGAATTTGTTGCATGGAGGTAAACAGTCTGTGTGGAGAGCAAATAACGTGTCTGATAATGATTTAGCTTAATAGGGCTTTTAAAAAGTGTATCTGCATTAATATGCAGATGTCTGTTTAAGCCCAAATGTGTCTCATCTTTCTTGCATATCAAATTGCCAATTGAGCCTTTTTTCTCTGTGCTCCAATAACAGTTGAGCAGGGCTAGGCAAATCTTTGTTGAAAAGACAACCAAATTTTGAAGATGGTTAATATCTAACAGTGACATATACAATATACAGTAGACCTATATAGTCACATCTTAAGTTACCTAATGTTAGCAAAACGCTAGCTAAATGGCTAGCTAATCTTCATCAGTTGTTAGCTGGCTAGTTAGCTGGTTAGTTAGCTAGTGTTTTTCTACAGCAAACAGAACACACAAGCTAGCTAATCTACATCAACAGAGTTAGTTAGCTAGCTAACATTAGCCAATTTAAGATGTGACTATATACTATACAGAATATGTTGCTTTTATCCTTTTAACCATCTACAAATGGTGGTGGTCTTTTCAACACAGACGAACATAGCACATAGCATACAGGAAAGGACAAGGTTGACCGATGTCCAGAAAGGGGTCTGGGTTTAGGAATGGTTAGTTGGACTGCAGAGGAAGCCTTGGCCTAGAAATCTGCTGGCTACACCGGAACCATTGCCCCCAGAGGCAAAATCCCCGTCAAACAATAGCTGCTTGAGAAATCATATTAATTGTTATATGGCCTCTTTTTCAAGCTTAGACAAAATAAGATTAAGACTTAATAAGATCTGTTTTCCTTTGAATAATTTGTTATCTGATATAACCCCAACTGGTAATGGAGGCATATCCGTGGCTTTTGGCATCTGGATAAGCCTGTGATGTATATATGGTGTATGGACTGTTAGACAAGCAGCGACCATCGTATTTTTATGTACACTGCTTAAGTAGCCTACATACTGTTAAAGAGAATTACAAAACTGTGGAAGCTAGCTTCTTCAGTGTATGGTGTCTGCTACTACAGAGCTACAGCACACAGGAGGTATTTAAGTAGCCAACCAGATGAAATACTGGATGAAACCCAGTCCAAGCTCCCCTCCTGCTATCCAGTCTGGGTCAGACTGATAAAGCATCCAGGGGTCAGAAGGTCACAGCTCTAGCCATCCTCTAGCAGCGCTCACTGTCAGATCTCCTGATACTCAGAGTGTGCATGCTCCAGTGTGCATGTATGCATACTGTGAATTTGTTTCAGCAAACGAGTATTGCAGGCAGTTTCTGTTTTACACCTGACTGTACTCCCTTCATCATACGTGCCCATGTAGGTACAGAGAGTGGTCTGTGTGGATGGAGTGGTGTGCTTTAGCAGCCATGGCAGAGGGCAGTAGCAGTGCTCCAAGGCTTTTTTGGTTTCCTCTTATAGGACTAAAATTTCACTCGTGCTCAGTTGATCTACACTCTTGTATCCCAACAAAAAACATGACACCACACGCTGACCCATACTTTTACCTGTGCAATAGCAAACATAGAGAGAGAGGATTTCTTCCACTCAGCTGATTCTGAACAAAAGGCTGTAGTTTTACACATGGATGATCACAGGAGTAAATGCAAATGAAATGTGCAATTTTAATATGCGGATGAGTCACATAATTTATAGTGTTTTCTTACTTTTTCTGCTGGCCTTGTTTAAGGAAGAGCAATTCAACCTTGTACCTGTGGCATATAAAATTTGTAACATCTACTGTTCTTTTTTTCCTGAAAATTAATCATTTTCTGTTAATAGACAACCATCAATATATTATCAGACATCCGATCCAGTTACTAATTACCTGTAAAAAAAAATGTGTTGCCAGTAACCTAATCTAAGTATGACAATATTACAGTAACGTAATTTGGTTACTTTTCGGTTACTTTTGGATTACCTCAACACCAAATATGCAAATAAAAACCAAAGAAAAGAAATGCCAATAGTAAGTATTGATGTAAGTGTATTCATTAAGACAACAGAACAACATGACCTTAGAAAAGATAATGAACATGGAAACAATTATTTTTTAGCATCAAAAATGTGTCCTCTCTGTATTTTAAAAGAAAAACTTTTTTTTCCAAATGTCACGTAAAAAAATTAATGTATAAATTACCTTTTTTTGTATCCTTGTATGTAACTCAGTTCTATCTGTTACTCCCCAAGCCTGTATCTCAGTTATGGTTGTATTCTGGTGTATCCCTAGTTTGGGCGCACTGGTCCAAGTGACATAATTCTGACATCCATTGTCAAAATACAAAGAATTTGCTGAGCTCTGACTCTAACTCACACTCTTTCTCATTGGCAAAGATGACTTTACAAAACATTCATGCAGCAGCTTCTCAGTTTTAGCTGGGCGGTGGTAGGGTGGACTAACCCAGGAGACAGCTGTTTGTGTACCGTTTGAAACCAAAAGTAAACAATTCCTTTTAAATAATGTACATAAGTTATGTCAGGTACATTACATAAGTTTTAATTATGTTCTTAATTCACTTAATTAATGTAACTTAAGATCTTTTCCTCATTCTAAGCAGTAGTTTTTGTGCCTAAACCTAACCAAACTGTGACCGTTTTACAACGTTAACCACACAAGCTTTATTTTTAAAGTCTGCTCATCTGCTTGTCAGGTTGTTTCAACAGTGTTAACATTAACCGTCTGTGGTCCGTCTGCCCTCTCAGTCAACAAAAGGAGATTACAGTTTTAGTTATTTATTACTTTAGTTGCTTGCAAATGTTAAAAGTAGGAAATCAACGTCCAGGGTTATAATTCAAACTGTCTTGATCCTTTGTTCTTCGTTTCACCTAAATCTTTTTTTCCCCTCAAAGCGAGGCATGAATTCAAAACACTACCAGCATCCCTGCCTAACAATAACCTAGACTTAAACAGTTGGTACACATTTTACAGCCGAGCACTATTCCCCAATCGGTATCATCTTCCATATTTGCATGTGCTTGGATGCTGAGAGTGGCAAATTGACTGAGAAAATAGCCATATTACCACACAGTGGGAGAGAGAGTGTGTCATGTGCAGCAAACAAAGGAATACGACAGCGATGGCTCTCACACCGAGCAAATGTCTCCTCTCAACTCAGCCGAATCACATACAGAGTGTGTGTGTGTGCGTGTGTGTGCGTGGGATGGAAGACAATAGCAGAGATAATGTCAAAGATTTCTGATGATTTGTGGACTCTGAAACACGTCATGGGCGAGGAGAGAATGGAGCTCTTTAATGCCTGATACTTGACTATGATGCCAGACACTCAGTCTGGATATTAGACAGGGTAATTCAGCTGCTTTTGCATGACCTGCACGGGTCACACTGTATTGAATAACAGTTGATTAAAGTCACAATGAAATAAGAAATTACTTTTATATAATAATAATCATATTTATCATTATTATTTTCTTCCACATCTTACATACCCTGTAACTTCTAGAAACATCTCCTTTTCAGATCCTCCCTTACACACTTGGACAAAATTGTTGGTACCCTAACGTTAAAGAAAGAAAAACCCACAATGGTCACTGAAATAACTTGAAAATGACAAAAGTAATACTAAATAAAAATTTACTGAAAATTAACTAATGGAAATCAAACTTTGTTGAATTGTGGTTCAACAGAATCATTTTAAAAAACAAACTAATGAAACTGGCCTGGACAAAAACGATGGTACCCTGAACTTATTATTTTGTCGCACAACCTTTTGAGGCAATCACTGCAATCAAGCGATTTCTGTAACTCTCAATGAGACTTCTGCACCTGTCAACAGGTACTTTGGCCCACTCCTCATGAGCAAACTGCTCCAACTGTCTCAGGTTTGAATGGTGCCTTCTCCAGACTGCATGTTTCAGCTCCTTCCACAGTTCAATAGGATTTAGATCAGGGCTCATAGAAGGCCACTTCAGAATAGTCCAGTGTTTTGCTCTTTCAACAACAGTGAGGAGGATCTACCAGTTGAACCGTTATGTTTATCATATCAATACTCTCAGGGTAAACCGCTGTTATTTTTTATTCTTGGGTGTTTTTAGCTGTGTGTTTTGGGTCATTATCCTGTTGGAGGACCCATGACCTGCAACTGAGACCAAGCTTTTTGACATTGGGCAGCACATTTCACTCCAGAATGCCTTGATAGTCTTCAGATTTCATTGTACCCTACACAGATTCAAGACACCCTATGCCAAATGCGGCAATGCAGCCCCAAAACGTAACCAAGCCTCCTCCTTCTTTCACCGTAGGTACAGTCTTCTTTTCTTTGTATGCTTCATTTTTGGGTCTGTGAACATAGCGCTAATGTGACTTGCCAAAAAGCTCCAGTTTTGTCACATCTGTCCAAAGGATATTGTCCCAGAAGCCTTGTGGCTTGTCAATATGCATTTTGGCAAATTCCAGTCCCGCTTTTTATATGATTTGTCGTGTTCCATTTAGTCCACTTTGGCTCAAACAGCGATGGATAGTGCAATCTGACACTGATGTACCTTGACCTTGGAGTTCACCTCTATTCTCTTTGTGAGTTGTGCTAGGCTCTTTGGTTACTATTCGTATTATCTGTCTCTTCAATTTGTCATACATTTTCCTCTTGCGGCCATGTCCAGGGAGGTTGGCTACAGTCCCATGGACCTTAATCTTCTGAATAATATGTGCAACTGTAGTCACAGGAACATCAAGCTGCTTGGAGATGGTCTTATAGCCTTTACCTTTAACATGCTTGTCTATAATTTTCTTTCTAATCTCTGAGACAACTCTCTCCTTAGCTTTCTTTGGTCCATGTTCAGTGTGGTACACACCATGATACCAATCAGCACAGTGACCACGTTTCACCCTTTAAATAGGCAGACTGACTGATTACAAGTTTGAAGACACCTGTGATGCTAATTACAGGATACACCTTAGTTTAACGTGTCCATATGGTCAAATTATTTATTAAATTTATTTAAAATGATTCTGTTGAACCACAATTCAAAAGCAATGTCTGATTTTCATTAGCTCATTTTCAGTAAATTCTTATTTATTATTACTTTTGTCAGTTTCAAGTTATTTCAATGACCATTGTGGGTTTTTCTTTCTTTAACGGAACGGTACCAACAATTAGTAAAGCATATTTTGTATGGAAGATACACATTTGATGACTCCAGCATGCTAGACTATGTATATGTGTTGGAAGAAGAATTAAAAATTAGAATTAGAATGTGATTATAAGACTTACCCAGGTCAAAACACACTGTTTTGTTGCTATAGTTTTACTTGGTCTGGTAGCACTGGTAGCTTACGGTGGCTAATGTTTGTCAGTTTAAGATAATATGCACATATTGTGGCTTTGGTGGCAAAATAATTTGATAAGGAATTCGGTCTAGACCTGCTCTATTTGAAAAGTGTCCAGAGATAACTTCTGTTATGAATTGGCGCTATACAAATAAAATGGAATTGAATTGAATTGAAATATTACCTTATGCATGTGATTATACACTAATAAAAACATACCTATGAATATTGTATTCCATTTCTGCCAATAGAGCCTTTTAAATGTTACACACTGGACCTTTAAAATGTTAATGTCTCACTGTGTTTCTTTCTTACAAATGGGTTATTGAAACTTTCAATCACAGAAGGCAGGAAATCACTATTTTTCACCCTGGTAAGTTAATCTTTAAAACAGCTGACTTAAAGGACAAGTGTGCAGGGTTTAGTGACATCTAGAGGTGAAGTTGCAGAGTGCAACCAATTGAATACTGCTCACCTTCTAAGTGTGTAGGAGACACTATGATGGCTGCAAAACCAGCATAAGAATGCAAAAGGTCCTGTCTAGAGCCAGTGTTTGGTTTGTCTATTCTGGGTAAGTGTAGGAACATGGTCTGTAGATACAAACAGTTCATTCTAAGCTAACAAAATCACATCAATTCTCGTTTCCAGGTAATTATACACTAATGAAAACATACCTATGAATATTATATTCCATTTCTGCCAATAGATCCTCCTAAATGTTACACTATGGAATTTTTAAGGAAATTCAATGTGCCAGTTCCCTTGTAACTGAGCCATATTGTTTTTTATCTGAAACTTAGTATACAGTATCTGAATTTAGTTGAAAAGCCTAACAAGTAATTTTTCTTTACTTCAAATATACTGAAGAACAGAAAGTAAAAAATCAATGAAAAGCTAAGACTGACGCAGCCAGGCATGCTGGTGGTACAGCAGCAGCTGGTCCAATGGGACTTCTACAATACATACATAGAATATATAGAGTCAAACTGTTTCATGCATGTGGCATACACTCACTACGCTACGTCATTAGCAACTGCAATCCTCTTACAATTGGGAAATGATTGCACAGTTCAGCCCCACTGATAGTGCCCAGAGTGTTTTGGAACACACTTCAACAAATAAGCATCAGGTGCTGCTAGCACCTACAGTAAAGCTCCTGTGTTTCTGACTCAATCATGATAACGGAGTGCTCATTTTCTAAGCTCAAAATACCTCATTAAAACCACTGTTTTTGTAGAACACCGTGGGACAAGAGAGGCTGAGTGGATTGACTAAGAGCGAATGAGTTAAGAAGTGCGACTACAAGGGCATACTGATGACTTTAAAGAGTGCAAGGCTCAAATGGCCTTCAGATGGCAACATACTTGAATTGTGCATTTATGACATGGGATTTGGCTTGAATCTCTAGTCTGCTGTGGCACCGGCTGTATAAAACTACATTTTGCTAAATAAGCTTGATGGTCTGGAACTAACATTATCTCAGTGAGGGATTTGCTTTCACACTGACCAAAGTCTGACTCAGTGGATCCAGATTCTTGTTAACCAAGGCCAACATGGGGTAGCTCCATGGGCTGCAAAACAAAGTCTGATAGTATGAAGCATAATGGAGAAATTAGCCTATTTCTCTCTTGATTTATGAGCTCAGTAAACAGTTTCCGAATGAGTTTATGGCCTAAATCTCTAGTTTCAGTCTTTTTCCATACAGCATGATGTTCATTTAGTAAATTATGGTCCCATTTAGAGTAAACTAGACAATGAAGCAGGTTATGCTTTGGGGTATGGCTACCGTGTGATTGACAGCTCATTTTCAGTGAGTCCGTCCAGCTCAACACACCAAACTCAGATCAAACTGTCAAACTAGGCAGTGCTGATCAAATATGGATCCAGATTCTGTTACTGTGTTGACTATTTCACGCTTAAAATCTTTTCAGAAACATATTTTAGTGTACTGTTTATCTGTAATACGAGATTGTGTATGACCAGGCGAGCCGCCATTGTTTCCTGCTACGGACAAGTTGAAACTGTGCAGCCAATGAGAGCAGCTTAACGTTATCACTGCTGCCGGCAAAAAACCAACATGGCAACGACCATAATGCCAGACCTAAGGCTTCAAAACGGTACTCCATAAACCAATATGTGACGTTACGATAGGTTCACAAGATCAGGGGAAAATTAAGGACCTGCCTTTGTTGATAGACTTCATTAGTGCTGCAAATTTCTTTACATTTGTAATAAACTTGTGTCCTGGTGCAGTTGCATCCTTGGCCTAGGAGACAATCCAGGCTTGTCTTTGGTTGAACTGTTTGCAACTCATGGACATAAACACAACCTCTGATAAAGTGAGTAAATATTTATTTGCATTTAAGTATCCCAAGCCAAAAGGGTAAAACATTACTTTTATTACTAGTATTTTATAAGATGCAACATGAAACCACTTCAGTGTATTAAAATATGAAGTCCAAGCGGTCCAGTTTGACCTGTAAAACCTTTCATTTTGCTGTGGGGACTTGATCTAGCATCGAACCAGTTAGTATGGCGTGTGGACTGGTAGCTGGAGAGGTGCAAGTTCACTTGCTGGGCTCTGGTGCCAATGAGTAAGGCACCAAACCTCTAACTTGTAATGTATCCATTGTGGTTCTCAAAGTGTACAGTATGTAAAGGTTTGACCAGTGAAGGATGCTGTACATTTTCTTTCAAATCTACTAAGAATGCAGTGTTGAGCACAGTCTCCAACATGAAGTTAGTCTAGGACAGGTATCACATAGTGGATATTTAGATCCTGTACGGCCACAAGTATCCACACTGACCAGAAATTGATGATTAGAATTCCTCTTTTACAGACAAACCCCACTTCTTAGCTGCTGCTTACTCGTTCACTACTTATTCCTCTGTTTCTATTCCCTGGAAGGACTGGAGAGAAAGAGAGAGAGAGAGAGAGTGTGTGTGTGTGTGTGTGTGTGTGTGTGTGTGTGTGTGTGTGTTTGTGTTTGTGGTAAGCAAAGGGGGCATGTGCATTAGAAAGTCCTCAATTTCACACATGCTTAATCTCGAGTGAGTTTGGCGTGAAGGATTTGTGGAGGGGTGTGTGTGTCGGAGGGAGTAAGGTAGGAAATGTGGGAGGATGGGGGGGACGGGGGTATTGGGGGGCACGGGATGTAGGACGCTCCTGTTTAATGGAGTGACAGGAGGAACTTGGTCTGCTGTTTCCTGTTTTTCTACTTCAGTTCTCTCTCTGTGTCTGTTAGTTTTCATCTCAACCCTCTTTCTTTGGAGTATCCATTCAGTCACTCTCACTGAGGTTTCTAAAACAGCTGTCAGAGGTGTATCCATACCAGTTGAACAACTTGGTTAAATTGTTCAGCTATTATGACCATATATGTATATCAGCTGCTGTCTAAGCAAGTTTCCCAGTGGTTGTAAATAAAAAAAAATTTTGAACCCTAAAACCAGCACATTGGTAGTAAAGTAAAAAAAATAATGGGCAGCATAAATTACTACAAGAGAGAAGGCCCTATTTACTGGCTTGCACCATTAAGCGCCACTCCCTGCTATCTCATCTGCGGTTGTGTACACATTGTCACACTGCAGTCCAGGGTTCCCATCCACACTCTTAAAACAAAAGCACTTTGCTGTAATTACGTAATTGTAGAGGTTTGCTGATGCAAGTTTGTGAAGACTCGTGCTAGAACGAGGCAGCGTGCCTCAGTGTGTTAGTGAGTGTTAAAGAAACAGTAGTAAAAACAAAATTTAAAGTTACAAAAAGGAAAATAAAATAAGTTAGGGAGTTCCTTTTACTCCAGTATTTGATGATATTGGCCTTTTAGACTAATATCGGCCTATTGGCAAATAAGATGGCGTTCACGGATGTCAGAGACCGGTCTTTTATCTGTTGTGTCGCATCAATTTTGTGCTGGCTAAATGTTGTTTTGGTTATTTCCAAATTGCATATTGGAGAAATAATCACCTCTGTTTTCCAGCACTGGTACAAATGTAGCTGCTTCAGTATCAGGGTCCTGGTATTGTTCATGCTGGCTCACTGTCACACTGTCATGACTTACAGAGACACTTGAATAGAAGCCATAATGTTATTAGTAACGCCTGTGCTTTTTCTAGTATAACAAGCGAAAAACACAAATAAGCCTACTCTTTTGGCCACTTGTATGCTCATAAATGATGAGGTTTTTTTTTAAATAATAGACAGATTCAGTGTAGGATTATTATTAGTTTGTTGGATTGATTGTTCTAGAATGTAATAGTTTTGCTCATTCTTTTAAAATGTTGTGACTAATTGTATAAGACGTGGCCAGTAGAGCAATACTGTATCACCATACAATACCATGTATCATATACTACAGAATTACCTTTACTGGGTGCTTTTTGTTCTTGAGGGTTAAGAGAATGTTCTTAAGAATGTAAGTCACTTTCAGCCTAGAACGATGATGATGAAAATGTTTAAAAACTTTTTTTTCATCAGAAGCTACAGGGAGCCACTGTTCTACATAAAAACAATCCCTCCCTTTTTTTTGTATATGATGGGATTTGTTCACATGGGTTCTGTATGTGCTGATGTGACTAATAGAGAAGTGGGGTGGCTGAGAAGTGTGGGAGCAAGAGGAAAGGTCGGGCGGGAGTGTGAGAGAGGAAGTTTCTAGGTAGATCAGTAAGCAACCTGACGGGCTGGGCTGTGAAGCATTCAGTGTGGGAATGCTCTGAACACACACACACACACACACACACACACACACAGTGAACTCCCCCTGTACAGCATGTGCTGGGATGTGGAGTCCTGAGAAAGAAGGATCCCTGATATAATGTGACATTAATTTACTCTCCATAGTGATCAAACAACTATTCTTCTTCTTCTTAACTATTCTTCCAAATGTATCAAAGTTTTTTTTGATCAAATTTGTATTGGTTTTCCATTTACATCCATTATGGAGGATACATTACATATCATAGACAACAAATTAAAATATTGTGATGACTTTGCATAACATCTGTGCATCTGTTCACTATGGTAATCCCATATACATTGTACATGTACATAAGTTTACGTTCTCATTGTGACATTAATGTGCTATGTCAAGTCAAAAACTTCAACCTGAAATTTTATAACTTCCAACCTCCATGGGAACCTACGCTCCCAATTATAACTTAATTCATTCTTTACCCCCCTCCCTCCCATCTCATACACCTTCATTTTTTACCATTACCGTAAAATAATATCTTTACCAGATTCCATGAGAATCTTGCCTGCAGTTGATGTTGTACTCTGGACCAGTAATTTGAAGAAACCTCTACAATAAAACACAGCTACCTTACCTTTATCACTCTGTGCCCTTGCTTAACTGAGGGGATTAGCCATTAGCAATTTACTGCAGTTCCAACGTTCATTGCTAATGCAGGAAGTAGTGACTCATCTATGTAGTGAGGCAGAGAGTAAGCAGGTGGCATTCGGGGTGTTGGATGGGTTGGTAGCATATCTAACTTTAAGACTGGAGTTTGCATCTTTTCAGGAGGAGGTTTCCTTCACCATATGCAGTTTCCATCTGTAGACGTTGTAGAAAGTGAGAATTTCACATTGACAGTTAACAGGAATTTTTCTGTTGATGTGAATTTTTGGCACCCAACTTACAATGTTGGTACTGTAATTGGATTGGTGCAATATCTGTGTGGGCATGCACTATAAATAGTTCTTCATATCACTTCACTTCCAACAGTCAAACAGGCAGTCCTATATGTGACCCCCAGCATTATCTCAGAATTTTGCAGAATTTCAAGCAGAGTGGTCCAATATCAATGTGCTGTCTTACAATAGGCTTGGAGAGACTTGTACCCTGTCCTGGATGTAACTCCTCTTAGGTGTGCTTCCATGTCACCCTCAACAGGATAAGTGGGTTTAGATAAAGGATGGATAGATGGACTTATCATGTCCAACTGTATCTGTACTGCAATCAACAACAGCATTTTTTAATAAAAAAATCTAATCTAATTTATCTAATTTAACTTTTTAACTTTGACCACCACCCTATTTATTTAGGATTAAAGGCAAGTATTTGTTTTAAAAAGATGGGTAAGGTTCATTGAAAATCGTCATTGCCACACAAATCTTGCAATATGCAGAATATATATTGCTGATTTGCTAATGAAGGAATGTACCACCCATAAACTGATCTAAAGTACGAAAATGTTTTCGGTGGGCATCCAGACACAAAAAAACTTTGTGAGTTTGAGTCTTATTTTTGGTCTAAAAATGTTTTTCTTGTCAAGCATGTTTTGCATTAGAAACGTAATCTTGTTTTAAGAAAATATATCTAACTTTGTCTTAATATGATATTACAGCTAGATTTAAATGGTTTTCTTAATGTCCCAGCAGAGGAACAAGATTATTTTCCTTATTTTAAGAGTAAGACCACTTGCCCAACTTTAAGAAGAAGTTTAAGAATCTTAACAGAGTGGTCTTAGAAATAACACCAAATAAAGTTTGTAAATCTATTTTCATTCATTGTCAATGAGTGTCACTAGCACACATTTGAATATGGAAAGGATTTTATTCATATTTTTTGGCAAAACCTTTGATGCTAACTGTGCTAAACTTTAATCACCAACCCTTAACGTCGTCACATCTTCATTCTTTATTTCAGAAGTCCAAGACAGCTGGACTTGCAAGATCACAAAATCACAAGATCACGCAAGACTCCATCTTGCCAGGCTTCAAAGCTGTGCTCTTGTGTCCAACGACAGTGGTTCTGATCAATCCGAGTCCTTTGAGGAACTGCTAGCAGTAGTAGTAGTAGTAGTAGTAGTAGTCGCAGTAGTATCAATGTACTGGACCAGACTCTGCCTGTCCATTTAATTCAATTAATAACACATTTTTTCTTTATTTAATTAAGGTATTCATTTGGTCAGAGAGCACTTTTATTTAGGGCTATCCACAATGAGATAATTTACTCTAAATGATGATCTCTTTTTCTTTCCAGATCCTAAATGATGGTTTTCAAACAGTCACTTTCTAGCAACATTTTCACTAAGGATATCTGGCCATAATTAAAAGCCCCCTATAATCTGATAATTGCCCTTAATTAAAAATGTATTAACTTCATAAATGTCAATTAACACTGAGGGGAGGCTCCTTTAAAAGTTTACGATGGTTTTGGTGGATCTGGCAAAACATGTTGTGCAAGTAGACCAATGAAAACACTGCGAGACAACCCTCAGCTGAGCCCTGCACACTTTGACGCCTCTGCATGGTTAGAAAGCGAGATGCCCAGGATAAGATAGGGCCCGGCGATAAGATAAGGCAAGTCTTTTCAAAGTGATTTCCCGCACAAGCTACATGCTGTATTCAATTTAGATGGTAAGATATGCATGAAATAAATTGGATTTGGAGGGTGAAGATAATACATTTCTACATTCGCAGTTGTTATTTTGAGAGCGATTTCCACGCTTGAGATTGGTTCGATTTGTTTTTCCTGGCTCTGTGGCTTGTAAAATGACGAGGTGAGAATTTGGATGATGCACAGTGGTTCGTTGGTTGAGTCTGGACTGATGGTGAAGGGAATCTGACTCATCGCAGGAAGGTGTGATGAGTCTGAAGCTTGTCTTAGCAGCCAGGGCAAGCCCAAGCATTATACCCTCCACCCCAGCAAATACAATGAGTATTGTATGCTCACAAAATTGAAGAGGGAGCTGTTAATTATGCTATACAGTATCATTTAAAGGTACATTCCATGTTTTTTGTTGTTGCACTCCTTACTACCCAATTATCAGTCCTATGTAGACTTTAATTTTAAAAGATGACAGTTTCAGAACATTAACAATAAGCTGGGAGGAAATTTTGATATTTTGGGTACAATGCTGGATCTACAATGGAATGAGTATAGATTTATCATCATTAGTTGAAGGTGGGGTCAGTCATTCTGGAGACAGACTCAGTCTCATTGCCAGGTTGTTAAATACTGATGCTTTGTGTTGGTGGCTTGAATATAGTTTAATCTCATTCCTAGGTCGTCAAATACTACAACCACAACATACTGTGCACCATTTATGGGCCACTGTTGACCACAGAGGATGCAGACTTGAAACTTACAATGGGGATAAATAATAATTCCATCTTGCGAATTGTCTAGACTTTTAAAAATCTTATCGGACTGAATGAATCCAATTCTGATAGGGAAACGAGTCTCTGTTTTACACCTGTTTCTTTCACATTGTAAGCTAATGGGCCAGTGTGCATCATGTGACAGAGGCCATTCCTGTAATTACACGGGTCAGCCACTATGTAAGATTGGCTTCAAAGCCCGGCACACTTCCTTCGCTAGCTAGCTAGTTAGCTGGCTCACAGATCCCACTGGGAGCTTTTTTAAGAGAATAATCTTGTAAACAAGGGGCAATGGTGGTTTATAATCCACAGACCTCACTCTGAACTGTTTCATAAGGATTATTTAGTATTTTTCTCTATTAGGTACGATGATAAATATGTCAGCAAGCTTGCCAATAAACATAAAAATGTCTTGAAGATGTTTTGTCTTTTTATTGATGCTCCATAAAAAATATATATATTAAAAGAAAATGTCTTGAAAATGTCACTATGTTTTCAAAAGGTTCCTAGACATGCTTTGCCAACAAAAACTATAGAGATGAGACAAGTTACAGACCACCTTATTATAACATGTTGTTATGCCCAAATATTATTATTATTATTATTATTATCGTATAATTTACATTTAGAGAAATATACTGTTTAATATTTTCTTATATATCGTCCCAAAAAATGATACACACAAAGTCTCTCACACCCTCTCTCCCATCGCCAGACCTAATGAAGAATTCCAGTTGCCAGGCTGGGCGGGCGGTGCTCGGACAGTGGGGATTTTTCATCCTGTAATGTTGGCACGGGTCATTAATTGTGCCTTGCCATGAGACCAGTGGGCTTGTCATTTGGGTATAGCACCTCTATACATCTCCTAAACCCCACCCGACTCACTCACACACATGCCTACACACACACACACACACACAAGCACTTCTCCGTGTTCATCCTCTGGGTGTGTCAGGGCCTGGGTGGTCTGGACGCCCACCCATGCACCCTGCAGAATGGACTGACCCACTTACTGTCACTAACTGATGACCCCTCCTGCAGGGTTTAAGACATTCATGCTAGCTGACGTATTCATGGAGAAGACAGGGAAATATGTCGTCTTTATCCAACTTGGTGAGGACTTGAGTTTGACCTCATGGACTTTGGTGTATTTCACTTGGGTGGTTTACATATGTGTTTTCATAAAATAGTTTTCATGTTAGTGATTAGACACAATAGTGATGCCCAGTTCATGCCATCTATAACTCAAACAGGTCTTTCAGGTGCCCCAACTGATTGTTTTTCTCTTCCCTTTATGATCCAACACGTTCTCACTCCCAGCTCATTAAATAGGATTTAGTGGCATCTAGTGATAACGTTTCAGATTGCAACCAACTGAAAACAGCTCGCCTTCCAAGTGTGTATGAGAAACTGCTCACAAAGAATGTGAAATGCCCTGTGTTTCGTTTGTCCGTTCTGGGCTTGTGTAGAAACATGGTGGTTCAACATGGTGGACTCGCTAGATAAAAACAGCTCATTCTAAGGTAACAAAAACAATGATTCTTTTTTTCAGGTGATTATACACTACCAGTACCAAGGTCAGTTTTTTATCGGTGCATCTGGAAAAATTAATTATTGGAGCAGCCAATGAAATGGGCTTTGCAATGGAAACATCTGCAGAAAAGTCTACATATACTACACACATACATCTTTCTTTCCTTTCTAATTTGATTCTAACAGATTTTAGAATCCATTTTTTGGTCATAATTTCATCAGCGTTTTGGATAGAGCTCAGTATTCGGAACAAAAATACACCATTTGGTTCAAAATCCTTTTTTAAAATTGTGCTTTTTATGACTTTTGTTGTCATTTGTCTCTCTTTAGCTCATGCTTTTCTTTTCCTTTTTCCAACCATTATGAGATATTTGGATATACATTGAAAACAGCTCTTTTTCAACATGCCAATTGCATGGCAAGAATAGCCCCGTTGCTATGTGTGTATGACAGAATGCTTTTTACACACTCTGGCATCAATACTGACAGCTTATCGCTACCTCACAGTGCAACCCAAACAAAGCTATTTGTCTCTTTTTTTGAGGGCAGAAAGAATTCCCAAATAAAGGAAATGGGCTCTTAGTTTCTTCAGCATTAGGGACGAGGACAAAGAAAGTGAACGAGACAATCAGCAGAGACCCCCATGAACAATTTCAGCCTTATTTATTGGTTTTTGGGATTTCCACGGCTAATTTGCTGTGAAATGCAGCAATGGACATGGAGATAATTTCCTGAACAAAACCTCCAGTAATTAGTGTGTGGCCAGATTCTGGAGAGCATCCCCTGGTAGAACTCCACTGGCTTTGACTCAGGGCTGGCACAGGAACAGGAGCCAAAGCACCAGCTACTTTTATCCCATCCTTCCCTCCTTAAGATCCCGCTTCACCTCCGTATCATCCTCCTCACCCCTCCTTCTCTTTGTCATTTCCTTTTGTCTCATCTCTTCCCAGTCACAGTGAGTGATGTCTGCCAAGTTGCTGTTAAAAAATTTGTGAGCCGGATGCAGTGTTTAATTTGCAAATAATATGCTCAATGCCTGAAGGCTGACGACACTGTTTCTTCAGCATGAAATCATTATGTAGTGAAGATGGGGCTAGATAGACTGTTTTGACAGCGAGACAGGATGGTCTGTGAGCCTTTAAGAATAAAGAGAGACGGATACAACCATAATCAAGCCCTTAAACCCAACCTTAAGGCGTAGGTTGACCCAAATTCTGAAAAAAACACTAATTTAACTATCGTTGTATCTGAATATTCAGGTATTTTTATTTCTTTAAAGTATTTGTCTCTTAGATTTCTGCCTCTGCTCCACCTCAAAGGAGGTGAATAGCATTTTGTGTGTGGCGCTCACAGCACTGACAAATTGCATTTTAAAAATTAACAAACAGACAACAACTCTTCCCAGAAAACGTGTCCCTGTTACTGTGGATCATACCTCAGTGTAAACAGTTTTTATGGGGATTATTTCTTCAGTAGAAAGTAGATCCTTGAAAACTGGTCAACTGTGAGTTTAACCGTATTTATAAGGGCAGACACTACAAGTGAATAGGGTAAAAAATGTAACTAATAGATACCACCAAAATTATTTTTGAGTGTAAGGAAAACACAAATTTTGAGAAAACAGCCTTTAAAGATATGTATTGTAAAATGTACTACATTTAGCAAGAATGATCAGTTTTTAAAAAAACAAAAAAACAAAAAGATATCACCATGAAACAGTTACATTATGACAATTATATTTTGCATTACAAGTTTTCTGAAATGTGATGTTTAAATATACAAATGAGGTATACTAATTATAGAAATTATAAAAAATATGCACTAATTTGAATTTCCAGAATAGCAATCTGAATGTTTGATAAAACCAAGTTTAAAATGATTTAATAATAATAATTCTGGAAACAAAACAAAAAAAATCAACAGCCAAAAAAAGCACCATTTCACCATGTTTTTAGGAATAACGTGTTATAAATCAGGCTGTGAATGATACATGAACAAAGCCCTCTATAAAAACAGGATATAGATAGGAATAAAACTGGAAGGTTTGGTGTATGTACGTGCTGCTGAAGTGGAGATTTCTGGCTTAAAGTGTGAGAAAGAAACTTGAGATAATTTTGAGAAAAGGGCCTTTAAAATTCCATATGTTTTGCAAGACTCTGCTGTTGATCAGGTTTCAACATGAAACTTGCCCAGCTGATTACTTACATGAGGACAATTATTTTTTGTAATACAAGTTTTCTGAAATGTTATGATTACATACGCAAATGAGGCATTCTCTTCTTAAATATTAGCTAATTTGCATACATTTCCAGAATAGAAATCTGAACATTGGATAAAGCCAGGATCAAAGCTCTTGTTTCATGTTGTTGACATGTTAGAGTCAAAGGTTTTTCAAAGGGGAATTTTGGATATCTCTTTTCATCACTTCATAAATCAGAAAAAAAAAGAACAGCTATGTTTTTAGGAATAAAATGTGATATAAATCAGGCTGTGAATGATATATGAACAAAGCCCTCTGTAAAACCTTCAGAATATAGATAGCAATAAAACTGGAAGCTTTGGTGTATGTACGTGCTGCTGAAGTGGAGATTTCTGGCTCAGTGTGAAAAAAAACTCTTGAGATTTTGAGAAAACGGCCTTTCAAATTCTAAATGTTTTGCAAGACAGCACAGATGAATAGGGTAAAAAAACGTACTTATAAATATCACAGGGAAACTTCCCAAGTTGATCACTTGCATTTAGACAATATTTTTTTTGTGAAAAAGTGTAGTACAATGAAACTATATGGGTATTTTCTTTCGATTATTCTTAAAGAATACATGTTATGGAGAAAAATATAGCCCAACATCTCAAATCATGAACAAGAAAATAACAATATTTTTGCTCTACTGAGCATTTTAGCATTTTTCAGCTCATTGTTTCGGCTTTACATCCTGTAACTTTACTCTTTTGGTTCAGTCTATACTCTCATTGACCTTGTTTCCAGCAGAAGAGATATTTTTCCAACTCAGGAGTTGTAGACTAAAACTGAGCTAAAAGGAGACAAAAAAGCAGAATAATCCTTTAAAAGCGGCTTTTCCATTGAGTTTGTTTCATCAGATGGAGGAAGATGATGGGAGTGTGTATATTTAAGTGAATGTTTAGACGGCTGGGGATGGGGAGCAGTATATAACAGGGCATGGGGGTCTCAGTGAACATCTGCAAACTGCCTTGGCAGAGGCTGACTCTCCTCTTCCTCCCCGAGCTCTCCGTCCCTACCGTGGCCAATTAAGTGAATTTCAGCAAAAGAGCATTTTATTAGTATTTGCCCACAGCCGCAGTCATAAATTCTTCCTTCGAGCACTCTGGAAAACAAATTGGCACATTAACTGGTGAAAGGCTGGAAGAGGCTCTTCTGCCTGTACCTCCAGGGCTGGCCGGGGGATCTGCAAGTGTGCCGATTCAGAGGCAGTCTCTCTGCTTTTATCATTCAGCATGACAGTATGGGGCTGGAGCGCAGGACTCAGATGGGGCGACCGATGCCAGATGTCAGCCATTAGCTCTTTCTCTCTGTCTCTCCTCTCTCTACATGCACAAATACATACGCACGCCCTCCAACATTGACTCCCTCTGTTCCCTTTGGCAAGCCCAAGCTGTTTGCTTTTGTGGCCTGATGAGCCCTCTCTATTTATCTGTTATTACATTGGAATTGTCAGATCCAAAAACCAAGAGGGAGCCAGTGGCGTGTGCCAGCACTGTTGGCTGAAGGTCCGTCTCTCCACTGTCGCTCTTCTCCTCTTCGACCCCTCCTTTCATTCACACTCACTCCCTCTATCGATCAACTCCTATCTGACATGAGGAAGCCACACAACCTGTCCCTGTGTGTGTCTGAATGTGTGTGTGTGTGTGTGTGTGTGTGTGTGTGTGTGTGTGTGTGTGTGTGTGTGTGCTGCGTGTGTATGCACTCCAGATTCCAGCTCCATTTGCATTAGCAGCTAACTGACTTTTTGCCTCCCACCATCCTGCCTGGCTACATGCCCCCCAACGCCCCCCACCCCCTTCCTTCTCCACCACTGCATCAGAGGGGCTTTCAGCAGTGCTAATGAGGATTAGCATGTTTGTGTTGTTTATATGTGTGTCACCCTAATCCTTTTAGCAATAAGCTGTTTTGCAGGAAGTAGAAGTAATTTATGCATGGCACATGTTTCATTGGATTGTACATTGGCAGGATGGACATTGCGCACAGACTGGTGCAAGTATGTCGTTTGACAATTAAAGATCCTATAAGTTGCAGCCCCCCCTCCAGTCAGTAGTCGGTGTTTATTCTTGTTCCTACAACGTGATGTTTGAATGATGTATGTGCAGAGTTTGACACTTGAAGAATGTTTTCACATTCATGAAGAGGAAAGTTTCTCTGTGTTAATTAAAAATCTGATTTTTAAGGGGCGGGGCTTACCAGCATGATTTGTGACATCACAAATAGTTTGGAAGTCAGTCCTGGTCCAGTATACAACTTGTACAGTGTGATGTAGAAACCTGAAGCCACCAGTGCACATCCACTGAGAATGGACTTTACAGTGAAGGAGGAGACATCTTATGTCCAGCAGCAAAACTTTAGAAACATTTTGAAACATTTGCATATTCATAGACTCTTAATGAGGTAGGAGGAGTAGATTACTTTTTAAGGGTTTTAATCAATGTCTGAAATGGACCAGTACACACCGGTACTGATTTTTGTCCACATGAGTACCCTTACTTCTTATTTAGTAACACCACCTCTGTGGAGCATGGGTGTGCTCACCATTGAGGTCACCAAGGTATGGACCTCAGTATTCTTTTCCAAGAGGTAGACAATAAAAGTTGATTGCCTAAAAATAACTGCTTTGATGCCTTTATGCCTCAAAAAACCCCTTGAAAGTTCACTTTTTAGACCTTGGTCATTGTCACCACAGTGGGGAAGTCTTGGAACAAAATGTGGAGGCAGAATTTCAGAAAGTATACATGATAACGTGTCTTATCGGCTTCGATGCTGTTTTCTGGTCTTGCTGCCCAAACCATCCCCTTGTTGAGGGACCTTTGTTGAGTAGCGGAGGATGGTGCCTTGAAAGCGGTCAATAACTTATCACAATTTGGGTTCCATTTTTGTAGCTCTGGCTGTCAGTTTTTCATCTATAACACTGTACTAATTTTAACTCATAATAATATATATATGTGTATATATATATATATATATATATATATGTATAAATAATAATCTTGAACCATAGCAACATCGCTACAAATAGGTCCAGTGGGGCAACGAGCTCAAGCAGTTAGATGATTACACAGGTAAACAATTCAACTACAGTATTTATCCAGATTATCTAAACCCCTTTGGACTAAGCTGAGGGTTTGTTTACAACCTGTCTGATCATCTGCTCCATTCTCAGCAATTACCTTGGAGTACAGTGTTAGAACTGACAGAGTTGTGTCCGGAGCCTCAAAAAACTTTGCAGTGAAGTGTAGTTTTCCTCCCATGTCTCTGGAAGAGGTTTTTTCATTGCTTGGTTTTGAAAACCTAAAGCCCACTGTGTGTAGTCGCTAAAAAAGTATGACCATAAGGAAAACAGTTATCATTATTAAACATGGTCAGTTATAGTATTCTAAGGAAAAGATATTTGGTCGTTAAAAACCTGGTATTTATATGATTTAATTTAGTTTCATGTTACAAATCCTCATGCTTGTTGATGATTATTTCATTTTTATTTGTTTTTCTGTTACTATTGTTTTTTAACCTTTTGCAAAGTGTGAAAAATCGTTGCCTCACTCCAACCACGTCTAACCCTAAAATTCTACTGGGCATGGCTTTTTGGCATCATGTCTGGGACACAGTTTGGCTCCATGATCCCCACATCTTCAAATCCCACTGAGAGTGTTTCAGAAGTGGAACTTCTTCAGAGTGTGTAGCCTCCCCAAAGTGTTTACTTGTGTATTTTATCCTTATAAAGAATAGAAAACGCCTCAAACTCCTTTAACGGAGTCTGCAGTTTTAAAATTCTGTACTGTGTGTCTTACTAGTCTTTTTGGAAGATAAGAATGCTGCAATGTCATATTCTTAGTGCAGCTTTAACTGCACATGAAAAAAGGCTCCTTACATGGAGGCCTGGAAGACACTTATGTATGGGACTCAGCTCTGCAGGCCAGTCAATGAGGCCTGGTGGTTGCTAGAGGAAAGGTGCCAGGCCTGGGCTTCGGGCCCTTCCAGTGTCAAGCCCTGTCAGTCAGTGCATGCTGCTCGTCCCGGGGCTTTCATCCTCTCCACAACCCCCGGCCGTCCCCCTCCTCCAGTCCCCACAGGCCCATCAAAGGCTGATTTTCCACGCCGGCGGGCCAGCAGCGGCGGCTCGCAGCCAGGGACAGGTGGGAGGCAGGGGAGGCAGGGTAAGGCTGAGGAGGCCAGTGAGCCAGCATCTGAGCCCGGGGAGGGTGCTGGGCTCCGGCCAGTAACTGAACTGAAAATAGTCCTGCCCTGACATACAGGCCTGAAGGTGCATGTGGCTCCAACCCCACACACACAGTTGGAGAATTTACCTTGCACCAACAAACACATACACCACAAGGCCATTAGATTTTAATGGGATCTATTCATTGACGTTATGGCACTCCTGCATCAATAAAACATTAAAAAATGTTGAGGCGACACACTTCATAAATCAGTTTAACAACATGCTATTTCGGCATCTGCAGTGGACATAACTCTGTATGGATTTTATAGACATATACTGTACACAGTATACTGCAATAAAGTGCGAGCTACATCTGAACAGACAAAGGCACATAACTTGAACTCATAACATTCAAAATTTGAGTCTATCCTGGTTTTGTTTTTGTTTCAGTCCATCTGAGAGAAAAGGATAAAACTCAGTGTCCATCCTCCACAAAGGGTTAAATCGGTATCACACCGGCGAGGCCACTCAAGCCGTCCAACCCATTTTCCTCCAGGTCTCCCAGTCCCCAGTCCTTTTTAGATTTTAAACTTCCCCTGCCACCTTCCTTTTTATGCCGGTGTAAATGAGTTCCCCCACAAAATCTATAGTGCGTCTTTAAAAAGCGATAACTCTCATGGCGGCGCCGTGACATTGACCCCCCTTGCAGGGCAGTTCCGGTTCAGTGCCCAGGCCTCGCGCTCGCTGAACACACACAAACACATACACGACGCACACATCTACACACACACACACACACACACACACACACACACACACACATACACACACATGCAGGGCCAGACCCCAGGTGCACCAAGAGGAGCAGTTAAATTTCATCATTACCCTTTCTTCCCCGTGTTGGGGCTTTTTATAGGGCTTTTTACGGGCCGCTCTGAAGGTGCCACTCTGGTCCCAACGGTGCACAGGAGAGAGATAGATAGATGGAGAGGGACATGGAGAGGGGAAGACGATAGGGGAGGGCGGGAGGTGGAGAGGAAGGAGATCTGCACGGAGCGGGGGAAGGAGGAGGAGGAGGTGGTGAGAAAGTGTGCATGAACGCCCACAAACATGCACACTGTCAGGCGTACAAGCAAAGCAAGTAGGGCACTGGGGAGCGAGAAAAAAGAGAAATGGCACGAGAAAGACTTGTGGGGGAGAAAAGAAAGGAAGGGAGCGAGGGAGGGGAGAGGGAGAGAGAGGGCCATCAGTTGTCAGTGTGACTGCTGGCTGATATAAAAACAGTGGCGAGGGTGGCGGATAAGGCGGATGATGAATGGGCTGGAGACACTCATCCATCCCACTGAAGGATTTGCGGCCAGGGAGTCGTGTACAGACACATCTAAGAAAGAAAGGACTGTATGTGTGTGTGTGTGTGAGGGGGGCTGTTGTGTGTGTTTTAGGAAGGTGTGATGGACTGGTGATAGGAAGATGGGACAAGGCAGAAATAAGGTTTTCACAAAAATGTGTGTGTGTGTGTGTGTGTGTGTGTGTGTGTGTGTGTGTGTGTGTGTGTGTGTGTGAATGTGTGCTTACAGTTAGCTAGCCGGTACACATCAGTGTTATGCAAGGATTCTGGACATGCCTGTGTGCATACTTCTATGACAAACCCGTCTGTAGCAGCGCAGCGGTGACAGGCCTCTACCCTGGAAGATGTATGGCGATGCCGCTGTCTAACTCTGTATAGGCCCATCCATATCCCTCACTGCTATCAGCACTGTCCAACTCTGTTTTATAGCACCAAACAGTGGCCATAATGACACTAGGACTCTGAAGATGTCAGGGTGGAGTAGATCGATTGGTAAACATACACACTTGCCTGAGATACACTTGTACATCATTGTCCTGATTTTCAGGGAGGAGCTGTAATAGAGGTTGAATTATTGTTGAAGCTGGGCCAAAGCCGGATTTTGACAGTGTTTTTATAGCACAGCAGGCCGTTTTTTTGGGAATGTTGTGCAAAAATAAGTGTAAATGGCTGTTTTGGTGAAGTACAATCTTTGTTTATATATTGTAGAACTGAAATATGCTTTAATAATATTTTAATAACTTATCATACATTCTCACATAAAGACAGGTATTAAAAAACAGGCCAAGTGTCAAATAATAGTTCAATAATTGGCTGCTAAAAACACAATATAATGACTTAGATGGTCAATTCTGGTTAATATGCAATTCCACAGGATTCATTCATCAGGAAAATTACATCACCATGTCATGCAGGTAACTCTTGTCCTCTTCGTTTCTTTTTTTTAAAGAAATATTGTTTTCAATCATTAAATAATTCCAATCACTTCTAGCTCATCAATGAAACTCAACACATCTTACCAGTGTTTTAAATTAAAAGCCTACCTGAACGAGAGCATGATTACTCCCTTTGAACTGTCTGGAAGCTGTCTGGTATCTATGCAGGAAATATTTGTGAGTATGTAAGTACATTATTCATTTTATTGTACTGATGGCATTTGTGATGTGGACATTTACATCATGTGGATTTATCTAGACAAAATGTAAACTCCAAGGAAGTTTTAAGTTTGATGACTTCATGGATACTGGACATGCGATGTGCATACTTTGATGACCTTATGTTGCAGCACCCCTGTGACAGGCCTCTAGTCTGGAAGATATATGACAATGCTGCCGTCTGACTCTGTACAGGCCTACCATATCCCTCACTGCTATCAGCACTGTCCAGCTCTGTTTGATTAAATGGCCTCAGACTGATTATAATGTCAATAATATAAATGTTTGCAAGAAATCTTTAATATTTATCATAGGTGGCATGGATAGCATTTTAAGTAGGTCTGAGGTTTGACCTCAGCGGGCCATATACCTGAACATTTGCCTGCTTGCATGCTGCATGCAAACAGTGTTGCACCCTGACAGCCCCAATTAGCTGTGAGAGAAAACTGTTGGTCCGCACCATGAACTGTGTTTTGGAGGTGATGGAAATGGTTCAACCTTTGCATCCAATTTCCTGTGGATGGAGTTCTTTAGATGGTTTTGTAATGCTAAATGAGGGTTCTAAAATGGTTGAATAGTCAGTCCATTCTGCCAACATTCCAGTCCAGAGCGAGATATCTCAGCTACTATCTCATCAACTGGCCCTAAAATTTGACTGTGGGTATTGGGATGATGATTCCTATTTTTGGTGATTCCTTTACTTCTTTCTAGCACCACTGTTGAGGTTGGGTTTCCTGTTGACCAACACCTTGGTCCATGAGGATCAACATTTGCTGTTGGTTTTCATGGTCACATGAATGTTTTTGTGGTCCCCCTACCTTTCATCTGGTGCCAGCATCATCCCAAAATTTCCACTTGGACACAAGAAACATCAAAATAGGCAGATTTCAATAAAATGTATTCAAGTGCCTAAGTTGATTAACCATTTTTAATTTGAATGGCTTTTCTCCCAGTGCCATCCTCAGGAGAAACCAAAGCCCTACGAATTTATTATGTTCTGTCCAATGCTTTCACATTGTGTGGTGTAAAGAAAATTCAGCATCTAGGAGGTGTTACTGTGGCTTAAGACTTTTTGCATCATTAGAGATTTGTGATTTGTCATTATATAAGTTATCATCTATAGGAGATAGGATGTGTAGCCATTCTGGTCAGTTGTACTGGAATTGTTGTTGTGTAAGTGAGATGTGTGAATGTGGTTGTATGCTTATCTATGTTAGCCCAGTGATAGACTGGCAACCAGCCCAGGGTGTACCCTCCCTGTCACCCAGTGGAATAGGATTCGGTGCCTTTGACCCTGGGCAACATAAAAATCTCTGTATGTCTTAAGCAAACTAGCTTGCATGATGTGCTGTCTGAACATACGTTTCTGTATGGCCACACTCAAAGGTGGTCTGAAGATCCTGTCGGTGCAATGAAAGCCTGGGATGCGATGAACCGTGAAATAGGGCAAAACTTCTCCTTTCAGACCAAAAGTTAAGGCATACTTTCACACCTCGACACGATTGCCCAATTACTGTATAAAGTGGGAGTAACCGTTGAATTGTCTTTTTCGGAAAGTTACAAAAGTTGTTGGACACTGCCCACCAAATTCCACCATCAAAGGAGTTTCAGACTTTGTTAGACAATCTGGAAAGCATTAATTTGAAGTGCATAGTAAGCAGGAACTGACAATGGATAGGACATCGCTCTCTGGCGCAAATTTGTTATTTAGCATAAAAAACAATGTCGGGTTAAAATATCCAGCTCTCCAGTTCTGGGGCCTTACAAGAGAAGTTCAGGCACACTGTTACCCCTCACCAGTGCCAATGTCAGTGCCTTGTGTCTTGTGCCAGCCTCAGCAGGCGCCGGTCCTCGGCTCGCACCCCATGCCCCGGGTCTTTGCAAACTCCCCCATGTGCATATGCTCCGTATGGTTCAAGTGCCGACGCCAATTTTCCACCATCTGCCCGTGCCCTGTACTTACACACAGAGGCAAGGTCTCCGCTGGATAGCGACCGCCACCCTTCACCTTGTCGGAGTAGAGAAATTTCAAATGTTAACTTGCAGCCGCAGGAGTAGAGAGTGATCCGCAACCGCCATGCTGAGGAAACAGCCGAATGTGCTCATGTTGAGGGGCGGAGCATGAATTCACCTCTACCATTTCATTTAGTTTCCCTTTTTCTTTTTCCGTGCTCAGTCTTTCCCCTCTCAGTTTCCTCTCTTCCATGCTTCCCTGCTCCCCTCTACTCCTCCTTTTTCTATTTTTCTTCCTCTGCCTTCCCCCGTCTCCCTCTCTTCATCTAGCCTCCTCTCTAGCTCTGTGCTTCCCCCTTGCTCGGTCTTGCAAATGGCTGCCCGCCAACGATTTGTCTGAGGAGAAAACAGATTTGAATGAAGAATGGAGACAAAAGAGGGAACAAAGAGGCAGTAAAAGGCGCTACACACAAAGAGACGTATGCCTGTTGGAGACGCACAGTTTGTATGTGAGTGTGTTTTTCTTATGTGTGTGTTCAAGGGTCTTTACTGTACAGTGGGCAGCAGTCCAAGAATAGAGGGTAATCCTTTACCTAGGCTTTACCACTGGGAATGTCAGGAATAAGTCAATCATGATGATGCATTCACTCTTCTGACGACACGTATGCATGTTCAAAGAATATCTAGGGCTTGCAGATGTGCCAGAACCCTGCTTCAGCGACATCATGGTGCACTTTATGATGATAGGCAGATACTCACACACATCCACAGACACGCATACACAAGCGTAAAGCCATGGAGGCAAGGCCAGATAAGCAGATTATTTGAAGGAGGCATTATTCACCATATGAATGCAATAATTGTTTTCATTATTTGGTGGGAATTTCAGCAACACTAAATGAAGCATTAGATAGTGTTTGGTTCCCCAAAGCAGGCTAGAGTTGTGCGTTCAGCTCGCCCACCATGGGCCTGTGTTTACATGATGTGTTTTCAGCCCTTATCTCAAATCACAGCGAGCACGGCTGCTTCCGTTGCTGCTTTTATTTGTTTAAAGGTGGCTTTTCAGTAAGAGAATTCAATATTTTGAGGCTATTTGGTCCATTTCTTCAACCAGTGTGTCCTGTTTTATGCGAGTGTATATTCTCTCTGTCAGGGAAACAGTGGTGGGCGGGCTGAGAGGTGGGGAGGCCTACTTTAACGGTCTTTTGAAGGAGATAAATGGCTTACAGATGGTCCAATCAATATATTCAAATGAGACATGGCGTCTAGCAATGAGCATTGAGCAGGGAGCTGGGGGTGGTGGAGGGTGGGGGCTAAAACACCTCAGGTCATGACTAGACCACACAGCAAAGATGCAACCTCAGACCTGGACGCAATTACATGTCAGTGTGGTTCACAATGTGAAGTAGTTCAGACACTGAATAATTTGATCTGAATGAAATGCAAAAAAATAAATTCTGAAGCACTGTATATGTGCTTATAAGGCATTATATTTGGCTTACAAGCACATTTGAATCAGTGAAAATGAACTGCAGCATAATACAATGTGTCTCAATGTTAACCCACCCATAGAGTTTGCTGTAATAACCTACGAAAATGTATGAGTGTTCAGACAACTATGGACAGTAATGCAGGTCACAACTGAACAAGAGTTCAGCAAAATCTCATTTTTGCATTTAAAATAGTGTATAATATGTAATTGCTGCCACTAGGGGTTTCTCACATCAAAACAGTAACAAATGATGTAGCTTGATGACATCATGAGGTAGTGTTCATGGGAATTGGTGTCTTTGATAAACAGCTACCATTGTCAGTGGCGCTGGCACATGTTGTCACATCATTGTTCCTGTGGCACAAACTGCAGATGGAGGGCAGTAAGTGATACACTATCACTTTTGGCTTGTTTACAGTTGTTCAAAAAGATCAAACTGAGAAACCAGAGGGAGCTTTTACCAAAAGTTGTCCATAATGGGGAAAAATGCAAAATGTGACACAACAAACCCAGAAAAACCTGTGGACGGGGCAGCAGAGAAATGTTGCCATTATATTTAGAATCTTTTCACAACTTTACCTTGCCATCAGACAACCCTTTCCAAAGGGAACTGAAGCCGGTACATCTACTAATCAATGCTCTCTTCAAAGTGACAAGACTGACGCATTAGTTTGGATCACCAAAGTCAGAATCACAATAACAAACTAAGCGATCAAGGCCGTGGCAGACCAGTGACCTCCGTGTTCTCCGAAGTAAAATTACTATTTTTATCAAAGGACTCTGGTGTCTTTGAAGAGAGCATGTAACGACTTCAATTCAGTTTTATAATTACAATAACAAATAAGAAATTATGTTTTTTCATCAGTGACCACACAATATTACACAAGAGTTTATGAAAATGTAATTCATAACAGAGAAACAAATATCTAAATAGCAGGCAAAAGTGAATGCAACTGTAAGTAGTAAAGTTGAGTCCAATACCTTGTGTAAAGTTGTCCCCTTTACACATCGATAGATATAAAATAAAATCATAGATATATAAGTAAAATAGATCATAAAACAAACAATATAAGACATAGTGGTTTTGGGAGCTGTGTTGGTGAGCTTTCTTGTTCAACCTCTGGGTACAGTGACTCAGAGGTTCAGCCCTTAAACTGTCTCAAGCAGGGTATATGAAGCATAATAAAAGCAAAATGCAAACAAAAAACAGTTTACTTTCTGCTTCCAGTCTTGCTACAGCAAACTAAGCTGTCCTAGGGTACTGGACACAGACATGAGACATCTGGGTAAGGGTCACCCAGATAGAAACGCATTACCTGCAAAACTATTGTTTTCTTATGGAACGTGTGTCTTGCGCTTCTCTCATGTTCTGTGTGTTGTTGTTTCTAGTGGTTTTTATACACACATGAAAAATTTGAAATAGTTTTCAGCGCAGGCACAGTTCCGTTGCCCAGATAGCCAATCAACTAAAGCAAGACGCAGAAAAAAAATTCCTGTTTTGATGCCGTTTAATATGTCGGTAAATAGGTTAGTTAATTGGCTAGCTGTCTGACTGTGAGAGAGTAACCTCAGTTATCCTCCTCTTTAAAATTAAGCCAAAGTGTACTCATCTGCAGCTTGACGTCAGCTGGAATCAACTTTTTTCCTGTAATTATGTTTTTTTTCCCAAACGCTCTTTACCAAGGTGTTTTTGAACTGGCCGTGCCTTGAACTTTTTGTAATTTTAAATGCAAACTACTGGTTAGCAGGGTATATATAACAGATATAGGGGTTACACTTGAACTACAATAGTGCAAAAATTAGTAATATAATTAATGAGTCTACCTCAAATATCTTCAACAAATGAATCAACTGCTTTTTTTTCTTCTCTACTTTTATTTCTTTACCATTTTATGAGAAATAAGCGAATAACTCCTCCTTTGATCCACATTCTGTCCAAGACAGAGAATTCTGGTTTCTAATACTTGCACAGGATCCGCTATCATGTGCCATATGGTTTTGAGCCAAAAGATAATGAAAGGCGATAACATAATATAGATAATGCTAGAGAGAATAACCCATATCCCAAGAGATAAAGTTGTTTACTGACAAAAGCATCTGGTTGAAAAATGGCTCGGGAGCGATTCAGCCAATACGGAGCACAAAAAAAGATAGTATATAAATGGGAATGTTGTGTTGTGGGGAGAGAGAGTGGACATATGCCCAGCATAACCAGTGCTTGAGGGTGGTGGTATTGGTGGGGGGGATTCCCTGGAGGGGGAAACATGGCTTCCCAGTCTGGAGATAACATCCTCACATAGGCTCCTCGGGAGAAACATAAAAATCCACCTAGACATTACCCAGGTATTTTATCATGCCCTATCAGATCCCATTCTCCCTTATCACGCTTTACACACACTTAAACACGGATACCCATTTCTGGACACATTGCTCACATTCAAATATAAGAGGTGGAAAGGAGGGGCCACATTTTCCACAAGATGGAATAGCTTTGGTGGAAGCACCAGGGAGTGTCATCATTTAACAGCAGCAATATAGCAACTCCTGGGATTATGGGTAATGTGGTTTGAATTTTTAAAAACATTATCATTTGTATACTAAAAAAATAGCCATGTTATTTGTAAGTGTAAGTCATTTTGTGAAAAGTAATTATAGAATTCAGCCTTAACCCTAACAACACTTTCTCTAAACTAACCCTGCAGATCGTTTCAGTTGTATGTGTGGTTGTGACGTATACTGTCACAATAAAATGGAAGTGAATTGAATTAGCTACTCTGGATAATTATAAGCTCTCATTATCAACTGTTATCTGTTTCTTTGGTAGCAAGTAGACTGAAATCTGTTAACTGCGGAGGATTCAGTGCTTTGACCATTATAAATAAAGTTCCATTCACCTCCACTGTATTTAGTTATTAATGTCACAAGTGTCAGCATCCACTTTCTCAAAAGTAAAACAAACACAGATAGCCACTATCTGCATTCCAAGCATGTAAGAGAAATTATGGTGGCAGCAAAATTCACAAAGAATGCAAAAGGCCCTATGTGGAGCCAGTGTTTGGTTTGTCCATTCTGGGCTACTGTAGACACATGGCAGTTCAACATGGCATTGAACTGCCACTCCCTCTTTAGATAAAAACGGCTTAAAATGGCTAAAAACGGAAAATTCTTATTTTTAGGTGATACATGAATGAAAACATACCTATAAATAGTATATTCCATTTCTGACAATAGAGAGAATTTCATTGGAGACAAACAGTTTCACCTTTTCCCAGTGTAGCTTTCCTTGTTTCAGGAATTCTCTTCACGGATACAGATGATTGGCACATCAGAAGGAGAAATTTCTCAATAATTTGCTTTTGAAAAAAGGCTAAACCCAAACTTATTACAAATCTGAAGCTTTACCATTCCATTTCAGACCTTTAGGCAGAATACAGTGGATCGACAGTGACTACAGTCTGATGGCCAGTTGATGGCAAACTAAAAGCCAGACAGCAACCTGCCCAAAAAATAAGCCTCACTTTGTACTGCAGCCCAGGTTAGCTTTCAGGCTAATGTTTTCTTGTGGAACCTAATGTGTCTTTTAGACCTTGTGCAACACCTTTTGTTGATGACACATCCTTGATTACAAAGGTTGGTGGAAATACAGGCTGGTTAACTACATAGCAACACGGTTCTCAATGACTTGAACGGAACCTGTTCAAGAACCAGAGCTAATTTGTTGGAAAAACACGATTTGTGTTGCACCTAGGCTTACTGGTGACATCAGTTAACAGGCTACATAATTCATAAGTCAACTGTAGCACATTCAACAACTCAAAAACTTGCAAATGTCTGCAGGTCTGATTTTTTGCAATGCGACCTTAGTGTGAACAGTCAAAAAGACAAATCAGATCGGAGTAATAAATCCGACATCTTAATGCGTACCAGTACCTACCGGTGTTCCACCAAGACACGGTCTACTCTGCCTATGATTGGCAAGTTTTGGTCGCCTTTGTTGGTTTGCGCTTAACAGTGAGGTTAGGGTTAGAGGTTAGAGGCAGAGTAGGAGCTGGTGGGGAAAAAAGCCTGTGTAACTTCGTCTTTGAGCAAACACACGGTTAACTTAACAGTGAGAAAATAGTGCTTAAAATGTCCTTGTTAAAAGTGATAAAAAACAACAAAATAATTAGGGTTGTTGTATTATAAGGCTTCAGCTGTTTTTGGTCAAATTTTTGTACTGATACTATAAATCCCCCCCATTCTTTTTACTTCCTTTCAGCATGTAACAATATTAGCAATACATTTAAAATGAATTATGATAACTGTGTGTTAGACTTTAAATAAAATGCATTTAACTACATATAAAACCTGATGAGTGTACAGGCAGGATGTTAAAGCTGAGATCTTTTTGGCTTAGAATGAGGCTGAAATAGGAAGCTGTGAGGACCCCAGGAAATATCGAATAGTGTATGTGCATGTGCATGGGGGTTTTTGTGTGTGTCATTAGGTCACGTGTCACAGACAGCATTAACAATAGTCCATTTTGGAGGAGAATAAAGGCAGTTTCTCCCCCTCTCACACCATCCACGCCTCCCCACTCATCACCCGGCAGTCTGCTTCAGGCTTCAATCTCTCCTTGAGCTTTGACCTCAGGTACAGCCAGGTGTTGACCATCCCCCTACTCATCTCTCTGCTTGCCCTCGCCTGCCTTTTACACACACACACACACACACACAAACACACACACACACACACACACACAATGAGGCTTGTGCATGCACATGTTTATCTAAGAAGCTCAGAAACAAATCTATTTGCATATGCACACACAAGCAGACATATATTAACACACACATGCATGCTTAAACATAAACACTCTAGTGGTGACATCATCACTACATCATATCCCACGCCTGTTTGCAGCACAACAAGGACCTTAATGCAAATAATGCTTTGTGATTCATGCTTTTCAAGATATCCTATAAAAAGATATACAACCACACACCAATACTAGGCCTTTACATGTGAAATAAGCTCACATAAACACTCAAGAACATGCACACACACATACACACTTTCCACACACACCCTCAGAGGGGTTTTAAAAAATTAGAGTAGCTCAAGTGGGAAAACAGTGTCCATTTGTCTTTGGGCTAATATGAGCGTGGCTGCATTAGAGACAAATAGCATCCACTTCCATTTCCTTTATCACTGTCAGGCCAATTAATAGGCCAAGGATCCTGTTACTGAGTCACTAGACGGAGGCAACAATTACACACACCCACTCGCGCACACCTACACACACCCACACACACACACACACACACACACACACACACACCCACACAAAGAGAGCTCTTTCAGCTGCTGACCTTGGCTGCTCCCCCAACACAAAAGACCCCAGAGATGGATGCCTCTTTGGAGAGCACTGGCTCTCTGGAAGGGTACCATTGCCGTCAGCCCCCAGACACACACACAAACACACACACAAACACACACACACACACACACACACACACACACACACACACACACACACACACACACACACACACACAAGTATACATGCATACAAGTGGATATCCAGATGGTCATGGATTGACAAACATATGTATGTGAATCCTGGTTCATTCTCGTTTGTTTTGAAGCTGCAGGAGCCAAACATGTTATAAAATCCTGGCATCATTTTGGTCTCAGATATAAATACGTGCGGGCTACTGGAATCCCCCAGCGAGGTTCACTGCTCTCTGATGTACAGCTGCACTGAGGGCGATGGAGAGCCTCTCCTGGCTTTAATGACACGGAGCATTTATCAGTCATGTAGATTACAATGTCACTTGAGTGTCATCTGGAGGACAGATCCAGGCTGGGAGAACCATGCATTCGACATAGCACACACACACACACACACACACACACACACACACACACACTCCTGTTATTCTTATTATTACTATATTATTATATTATTTTTCAAACTAACTAAGCATCCATGTAGACCACTGGCTCCCAACCTTTTTCCTTAAGGGAGCCCTTTTCTTTCATTGTTTAAACTGACTCAGTGACATATTTTCTGGATATTTTATATTCACTGCATATTATTTCTATTTATTTCTATTTAACAATCATACATACTATGTCATTTTTGGCAATTTCAGTGTTTTTCTTCTAATTGTTCTATAACTTCTATGGTTGTACTGGTTGAACTTTTCTAATGCAGTATGAGGCTGTTTAGCAGAGAGTGAAGGCTCTGTGAAAATAGGTTTTGGTGAATTCTGATGTATGGATTTAGAAATATAGAATTCTACAGTTGTGTATTGATAATCACACTAAATCAAGAAAACACAAGTTTAGAAAATGAGGCGTTCTTACCTCTGAACTGTGCTGTGAATATGTCCATTTCTGATGACAGCGACACAACTGGATTAGTCAACCGTAACACCTCTGTATTGACTTGATGGTTCTAGTTCATATGGACTGCACACATGCTGAATGCACATAAGCCATTACTAGCAAAAAAAAAATTTAAATTATTTTATTTTATAATTATTTGTATGTTATTTGTCAATATTGTGTTTGTAAATTCATGATTTAATAATCCAGATGATTATGATCAAAATGTCTGATAATGTGTAGAAACAATTTATTAGCCCAAATGTTCCATGGAAAGTGGAACTTATGTGAGTATATCTCACATCCATGATTCAGTTTTTACCCAACACTGCCTCACGTGTGACTGAATGGAAATGACAATGAAAATATTGTCAATTAAAAGTGTTTATTGACGAATGACAGAAGAGTCTTCTCTTCTCCCAGACTATAATATTACCCATGACAAGATTTTTTATTGCAGTGCAAAAAAGGAATGTAAAAAAAAACTTTTTCTTCTGGGAAATTAGTTGTAAATTTTGTCTAAAAAGAAAAATAATCTTGTCAAGCATGTTTTGTATTAGAAAAGTTTTAATAAAGTATATCTAACTTTGTCTTAATAAGATATTACAGCTAATGTTGAGCTAACAAGTTAGAAGGTTTGCACCCCAGCCGAGGAACAAGATTATTTTCATTATTTTAAGAAGTCTCTCAGTGGCTAGATCATTATGCTAGATTTAAGAATTGCAGCCAAGCAAAATTGTCTTATTGCATTGGCAGATTCTTGTGCTCAGTACGATACATTTTGATTATATTTAAGAATATTTAGCTTGTTTCTAGAAGGGCTGTTTTTACAGTGTAGGACCGAATTGGCTTGGGACTGAGAGCCACAGGCAGGAAATGGAAGTCAGAAAGTATTCAAAAACAACCTCTAAAGCCTTTAAACTCATCCTTATATTTCTGGAGTTCATATGGGATGCCTCAATGACCCCGATTTTCCCCGAAGACACTACATACTTTATATAGTGTACATAAACAGTATACAGTATGGGTGAATACATTTTTATGAATAACCAATGCCCAGCCTTTTTTTAATCAACTGATACCACACATGCATGAATGCGTTGACTTTTCTCCCTCACGCACTACGTCCCGCACACACACATTCCGTTAACACATTGATGAGCCTGATATTCAATCAATGAAGATTAACTTGCTTAACTTGCCTAAGGTAAGTCCCTTCTGTCCGCTGCTTTTTTCCGAAGGAAGAAGCCCAAATACGATTATGTGGAAGGGGAAATTATGCCAAGATGAGTAGAGCTTAATATATGGTAATTATTTGACAGGATATACTTACACAGCGATTAGCATATCTCCAAGACGAGACAGAGATAGAGAGCGGAAGGAGAGGAGAGGGAGGGAGGAAGAGAATAGAAGGGAAGACGAGGGCTATGTGATAAGGATTTCTTTCTCTCTCTCTGACAGGGGGTGGTAGGAGACTCTGCATAGGCAAACTGTTCTTCCATATGTACCTTCACTGATAAGCCATCTCTATAGGGGCTGGGCCAATGCTAAGCAGGCCTGACGTGCCTGGCATACCAGACAGATAGCACATGTCACATATCATTCATTACACACAGTCCAACGTGTGCACAAATGCTCCCACACATACTGCAGCAGTTCTAGGAGGTGTGGGGTGTGACAAAGTTCAGGTACGGCTTTTAGCTGACATGCAAAAACACACACGCAGTCAGCTAATATCCCTCTTCACAATACATGACTGAACATTTGCTGAAACACCCGATACAGACACACTGCAATCCATTACAGTGTGTTTGTGTGGCGGTGTAGTACATACATCTTACTGTCTGCCTCCGTGTCCTATCGGCTTGGCCCTGCCAATACTCCCACTGTGGAGAGTATATTTGACTAATGCATGCTGGCCAAGATTCTTTACACACACACACACACACACACACACACACACACACACACAACACAGAGTAGAATAAGGAACACCTTCATGCTCCTTTCTGTATGCTCTTCTGCATCAGTTGCCTTATTGATTGCGAGACAGAGAATCATGCATGATTACATGTACATGTACGTAAGTGCTAGCGTATAAGAGCTCGTGTACGCCTCTTATCAAAGCTGCACCCTCAACTTAAGACATTGGTGCAAGTGACATGGCAGCAAGAAGTAGGTTATACACTTATCCATTTCAGTTTTTATTGAATTTCACTTAAAAACACCCTTTTTTTCTTTAGAATAACACATTTTATTCCCAGAATTTGTTCTGTTTTCTGCTGCAAGACAACACTGTTCCCCATAGTTTAATATTGCTGTATAATATCTGGTTCAGTTATATGTTTGTTTGCACTTTTTTCTGATTTCTTTCATTAAATCTTCACCAAAACAAGACTCCTACCCAGATTTTAAGCAAATGCATTCCAGTAGCTCTGTACAATAAACCTAGGGCCCCAAACATGCTGGTACACATAAGTATGTTTACTTTCTAAACCCCCTAGATGGGTTAGAAACTCTTCCTAGGTCCATAAATATATATCAGAGAGTTTTATTGTGACTTTATTTTGAACCAGAACCTGACAAACACAATTGAATCTCACATAGAAATACATGGTCTTAACACTCACCTTTTTCTGTTGTTGGGGTGGAGATGATGGTCCACTTGGGTGAGGTATTGCTTCCTTCCTGGCTGCACATGTATGTAGAATGATCAGCCATAATATTTTGAGCACTGACAGGTGAAGTGAATAACACTGATTATCTGGTTATCATGGCTCCTGTCAGTGGGTGGCATATATCAGACAGCAAGTGAACATTTTGTCCTCAAAGTTGATGTGTTAGAAGCAGGAAAAATGGGCAGCGTGAGGATTTGAGTGACTTTGACCAGGGCCACATTGTGATGGCTAGACGACTGGGTCAGAGCATCTCCAAACCTGCAGCTCTTGTGGGGTGTTCCTGGTCTGCAGAGGTCAGTACCTATCAGAAGTGCTCCAAGGAAGGAAAAGCTTGTTTTACTCAAACCTCTTGCAGTCTGAGTTCACTATTTGTGTTCATTGTACAGTGTGAATATAATAGGAAATATCCATAAAATATGTCATCAGTTTAATAAATGGAGGTTAAAGTTGGGAACTCTGTGTGACAGGGATCAACCCAATCTACAGGAACCTCTCATAGGATCCTGCTCCAACCTTAATCATTCCATAAGCCAGACATACTGGAGAATCATACGTACATTTACCTGCAAAGGGCCCCTCTTCCTGTTTTGCTTGGTGGCTTTTTAAAAATCCCAATGATCACCTACTGTGTAGAGATCTCACACTGATGACTGTACTAAGAACGTAATTTAATTTTAGCAAATAAGACAAAACTACAAAGTTGGTGAGTGGCAATGGAAGCCCTGTTTTATGACTCGTTTCTATTTCTATGTTTGAACTGTATGTGTATGTGAGCGTTCATTTGTTGAAGGTAATAATATTTCCATTTGTTCTAAAAGACTTAGAAAACAAACAAATCTTTAAAGCGTTATAGTGGTTGAGTGAAACAATGTTTGCCTGTCATTTGTGCGTCATTATGTAGTGTATTATTATCAAATGAGGAAATCAAAAAGATATTTGCTTGTCTTCCACACACTCCCCACCCATGCAGAGGCTGACCTCGCCCCCATCACAGCCTCCCAGTCCTTTCAATCATGCCTCTTTTCATCCTGATTGAATATTTATTGGCTTATTTATTCTTAATCACACACAGCCGCTTCTCTGCCCCCCTTCCCACACACACACACACACACACACACACACACACACACACACACACACACACACACACACACACACACACACACACACACACACACACACACACTGTTAAATGGCCAGCTGAACCCTCAGTCCTGGTTGCCCCTGGCAATCTCTCATCGGGCCAGTCAGTAAGTTTGTAAGTGCCAGTCGTTCAGTGAATGGGTGAGTCAGTGTATTGGTTAGTCTGTCTGTCTGTCAGTCAGTGTAGTGGTTTGCCAGTAGGTCAGCCAGTCGATCAGTCAGTCACTGAATCCATCTGTCAGTAAGTCATTGATTTCTTCTGCCAGTCAATCAGGCAGTTGGTTAGTTAAAACTGCTTTATTCCTAAATTGACATGAAAATTAATTTGTTTTTCTGAGTGTTCAAGCTGTGTCCTCCTACAATCATCCTCAGGTTTAAAAGGGAACTGTAAATTATTGCTGCATTGTGTTCTTGATATGATTGTCTGTAATAACTGTCCTCCCCACAAACAAATCCAGACAGCATCAGTTCAAAAAACTAAATGTGACCTATGTATATGTTTAATGGACCTACAACCTCTAGTGGCAGTCTGGATAAGGATTCTTGTTAGACTTAAGTAGTGTCATATTGGCATAAAGCCACCAAACCTTTTAGGGAGGAGAATGGGGTGCATATATGGGTCAAGCATACTTGGGGCTTTGATACAGCAGACTGCTGTTGTTTCCTGTTTCCTACAAAGAGTCAGCTGTTGCCGTTACCTAACCTTCACCAAGTAGTTCTTTACACCAAGACATCAGGTTCAGGGATGCTGGAAATCAGTCTATGGGTGCCCGGATAGCTCAGTGGGTAGAGCTGGCAACCCATGTACAGAGGCTGAGTCCTTGCTGCAGCAGCCCAGGGTTCAAATCCGACCTGCAGCCCTTTGCTGCGTGTCATCCCCTCTCTCTGCCCCCTTTCCTGTCTATCTTCAGCTGTCACTATCATAAAAGCCAAAAAATATATACTTTAAGAATCTATGAGTGACATTCATGGTTTTTTCATTTCATTCATTTGAATGTAAAATCCAAACAAAAGAAGACAGTCATTATAAGTTTAACATTTTTATCATAATTCTAGATTTTAGCCCCAATTAGCACCCCTTCTTCGAGGGCCCGTGATTGGGTTGCCAAACTCAAACTTATTAATTATGAGTTTGCTATGTTTCCACAGTAGCCCAGAGTGGATAAACCAGACGGGCTCTGGATGGGCCCGTTTGCATTTTTTGCAAGTATTGCAGCAACCATAGCCACCATTCACGCATGGAAGGCAAAGGTGAAGCAAGGAGTGGCAATCTGCAAGTACTCCTCTAAATGCCACTAAATCACGCTGGTCCTTTAAGTAGTTGTTTTTAACCATAACTAAAGTCTTTCATTAAAAAGTAACTCATTGTCTTATCTGTAATTATAGCAGATCATTAAACAAACATTTGAATCATTTTTGTGGTTTTGGAAGGCACTGATGACATCATCCTGAAGATAGGGCCACCATATTAAAGGTCACTACTAGAGGACATTTTTAAAGGCAATGAGAAACCTACCTATTTTGCTGTTCATTTTAATACTACATATAGGGGCTTTAAATGTTGACACTTTGGGAGGCCCCCTGGTAGCTGCAGGGCCCTAAACAGCTGCTTAGCTTATGCCTCAGACATGTATAGTATGAATGCAAAGCTCTGTGGATGATGTGCATTCATATGGATCTCATTCAGTCAGGGTCTCTAGCGAATGTTCAGATCAGCCTCCTTTGATATCTTCCTGCCAAGCCCAGAGAACATTATCCCACCAAGCATGAGCGTGTGGCTACCAAGCATGAGTGTGTGGCTGTCTGGCCCCTGCCTGCCCCCCAACCAGAATAACACCAGGTAAATGACTTTCTAACTACCCACTCATTGTTTCCCTCTCCATTGCCCTGTCTTTTCCTCATGCCGTCCTGCTCTAATTGAATCACCATAGACTCAGTGCATCAATTCTAACTTTGCTATTGAGATTTAATCGGGTGTGCAGGAGACCGGCTTGGCGGGCCGAGGGGTCCTTTTGTGAGAGGCCCATCTGTTGGTGACACAAGGGCCCCAGATCGAGCCTGGCCCAGAAACAGAGCGGGGTGTGGGAGGGATGGCAGAATGGACCGCTTCCCTCAGAGCAACCCAAAACCTCCCACCCCTCACTTCTTGGATGTCTGTCTAGGCTTCTGCTGTCACAACACGCATAAACACACACACATAGAATGGTATAGCTACATTTGTGAGGACATCATTTTATGCAATAGTTTTTTTGTTTTTTTCAACTTGGGTTTCATTTTTCTTTAGCTTTTCATTGTTCCTATTGGTAAAAGAAACAGAATACTCGCCATGGTAATTGCTGTGATCTGGAAACATAGCAACCAACTCTGTCCAGAAACGCATAGATAAAAATAAAAATATATAGGACATCATATTTTGTCAGATTATAATGAAATGTTTGTTCAACACAAACTTTTATTTTAATTTCTTTAAGGGTTATTGTAACTGATGATTATACAAATAATAATTGTGTAATCCTGTATACCTTTATACTGTGAGACTGTGATATTTTCTGACATGGTTATTGTACCGTGAAATTCTAACAGTATTCCAAACCTATACTTCCATATGATAAACCAAACTGTTTGGACAGTTGCATTGGTTTTAGCTGTTTTGAGGAAACAAGATTAGTCATTTGAATGTCCCACCCTCTCTTCCTGTGGATCTTCCATTTCCTTCACAAAGCTCTGCACATAAAACTGTTAACATAGTAAACTTGTCAAAAGCCTGTGAGTGGGCACATACACCCAAGCATTATTTCTTTTCCTTACAGATAAAATTTTGCTTGCAAGCTTGAAATTGAATGCAAGCTCAACACAGAGTCTGCAAGTACACACTTAAATGTACAAGTTTATAAAATTAAGGCTACAGGCCTACCAGAGAACTATTTTAAGTGCACCTATTTGAGTAACGTAATACCCAGTGGTAGGTAGAGCACTGAAAATCTATACTCAAGGAAAAGTACAATTACTCCCATAAAAAACTGACTCCCGTAAAAGTGTGAATTAAAACATGTAAAAGTAGAAAAGTACCTGCATGGTTAATAACTGAGTCAAAGTACAAGTTACTTTACATTTCAAATATTTTGAGGATGTGATTACTACTGCAATTATGAAGGTAGCGTTGATGTTGAAGTCAGCATTACATTAGCTTAATTGCTTTCTAAAGCACATCAATTTAAAAGCCCAACAGACCACTAGCTACGCAATAAGTTCATGTCATTATCATAACATCAAAGATTAATGTTACACATGAAGAGTGAGCTAGCTAACTACATGTTCACCTACAGAATGTGCAACCTACTTCAATGTGCAACAAAGAGGATTTTCTTCATGTAACTGTTGTCTTGTCATGTTGTTTTCATGTTCGCATCGTGGTCAAAAGGCATCTGCGGTTACTCGCATGATCTCCCCGCCTACACTCAATTCCCGCATTTAGAGCAGATTAGTTGTGAAGGTATAAATGCAAATGTAGTGAGGTATAAAACTTGTTACAGGCTTAAAAATATACTCGTGTAAGCAGTAGTACAGTTGAAACCCATAATAATCTGCCTAAACTGTATGCTTCCTTAGATTTTTGCCTAAAATAGGCAATTAAAACAATTAAAAGGTTGACAATTGACAAAAACCTTTACTTGGGGGATGCTCATACTCTATGTGCTGAGCTACAAGAACACACACACACACACACACATAGCGAGACAATAGCAACAAATGCTCGATCATTTCGTCATTTGCATTGCAGACACACACGCAGATGCAGAAACACCTACCAAACAAATACCAACATGCTCACTGGGAAGTGCACATATGGCACTATACGTGTTTTGCACAAACGCAGCGTGCAACTCAGGCCACACACACACATGCATGAGCACGATACACCACAGGGCGGCACACGAGGTGACTCAGAAAATCAGCTTTTCACTTCTCCAAAAGAAATTGATCATAACAGCATGCATACAAAACACACACACACACACACACACACACACACACACACACACACTCTCTGCCTTTGTAACCCCCCGTCGCCACTCACATATACTGACAGATCTGTGTGTATGTGTGGAGGGTGGGGGAGCTGTTGGTCATATCGGCAGCGTTGATAGGTTCCAGCTCAGCATTCCCATCATTCACTGGGGTTATGACCTCTCTGTAAATGGCCTGACGGCAGGGAGGAGGAGTGTGTGTAGGTGTGTGTGTGGCGTGTGTATGCGCTGAGATGTTCATGAATAAGGAAAATGAAGAACCACAGGGTACAATACCAATGACCATGATAGAGAAATCGCCATGGTGATGTGAGGATGACAAAGGTAAGGGGCAGGCAGAGGATGATGACAATTCTGATCATGACTGTGGTGATGATGAAGAGGAGGGAGACTGATATTCAGACTGAACGGTCATTTGGTTGCCACTCCATTATTCAGTCGGACACTGCCGTCACAGCACCAGATTCCTACATTTCTTTTTTTGGTGGATGGACCTGATTTCGGATTTCAAACCAATCATTAGTGACTGATGGACCAGGCACTCTGATGTCTTTTCAGTGAACAGTAAAGCTGAATACACTGGCATGAAGTCAGTATAAGTTAAATAGATTCACAAAGAACATTGGTCAGTATTGAGAATGCATGCTGTTTGTGCTCAGTGACTTTGTTGATTAATATGATAGACTGTATAAATAAAAGTACACGTAGTCTCAGAGACGTCTCTGAAGAGCCATTGTGAAGCTCAGTGTGGTCGGCTCCTGGCTAATCCTGTCATGACGTTGGTGGAGTATTACTTTGAAGCCTAGAGTTTGGTATTATGTCCGTTGCCATGACAGTTTGTTCGGAGCCAGCAGAGGTGATGCGAGTTGAGCTGCTCTCATTAGCTGCATGGTTTTGACAGGAAACAATGGCGGCTCGCCTGGTCATACACAATCTCGTATTACAGATAAACAGTACACTAAAATATTTTTGTGAAACAATTTTAGGTGAGAAATAGACAACACAGTAACATAATCTGGATTAATATCTGATCAGCACCGCCTAGTTTGACAGTTTGATCTGAGTTTGGTGCGTTGAGCTGGACGGACTCACTGAGAATGACCTGTCAATCACAAGGTAGCCACACCCTAAAGCATACCCTGCTTTATGGTCTATTTTACTCTAAATGGGACTATAAGTTACTAAATGAACACCATGCTGTATGGAAGAAGACTGAAACTACAGATTGAGACCATAAACTCATTAGGAAACTGTTTACTGAGATAATACATCAAGTGAGAAGAGTAGGCTAATTTGTCTATAAGACACAATGCTATGAGATTTCTTTGCAGGCCATGGAGCTTCCCCTTGTTAGTTATAGTATAGAATGCATGTCGAAGCTACTTCTGTGTTGGCTTCACTACACAGACGTGGAAGCTCTGTCCATTATATATACTGTCAATGGCAAAGAGTTGGAGCATGGGTGGAGCTGAGGCAGGG